>NC_136059.1:1946865602-1947564507 GCF_964261635.1 Lissotriton helveticus
CCTGTGACTTATGATTGCTGGTACCACCGACGATAGATGTGCTCCCTTCTGTTTGTACTGATTATATTCATGCTGGGTTGGACAATTTCCTGTCTTTGGCAGGGGGTGCTGTGGAGACTAGATTCACCCAGATAGTTGAGTTTCTTGTGGGCTTGCTGTCTTAGTGGCTGTGGGTTTCCGGGACTGAAGTACTTTATTTTGCAATAATTTTATTCCTTTATTAGGTGACATAACTGGAGGTATAAGTGGGAATGATTACCTCTAGCCAACTGGTTCCTGGCGGGGGCGATCAGACTACTACCCGAGGGAGGGATATGGGGCGTGGAAGGGATTTCTTGTTGTTTGTTATGTTACTACAGTTGAGAATACAGGGGATGAAAGCTTCTACATTTCATAGAAATGGTCAACTTGAACCAGGGTCATGGTGCTTGTCCCATTCCATTACCTTTTCCAACATGTCTTGTGGCATCACACATAAAATGTTGTCTTGGAATGTGCAGGGCCTGAATGGTCCCCAGAAGAGGAATAGGGTGCATGGATATCTGCACAGATATAACATAGCAATAGACTTTTTTGCAGGACTGTATTAAAAGTCTCCAGAGGCATTGGAGGGGTCAGGTATATCCAACTTCTTATTCTGGCTATGCTAGGGGGGGCATTCATTTGGGTGACTCAGAGGGTACCGTTTAAATGCACCTGATGAGGAGGGCCGATAGGTCTTACTGGTGAGTACCCTTGATGCACATGACCTCTGCCTAGTTAATATATATACCCCAAATGTGGATGACCGTGCCTTTTTTGGTAGCCTGGTTGTGGAAACCCACATCCCTGAGGTGTTAGGAATTATCCTAGCGGGCGACTTTAATTGTGTGCTGGATGGCCAAATGGACAGAGCCCCTCCACACCCTGACACCAAACCTCATATGACCTCGGCCCTTAGCCAGACTTTGCATGGTTTGCCTTTGATTGATATTTGGTGTATCCACAACCCCCAGGCACAAGTGTATTCATGCTATTCCTCTGCATCTGAGACTTATAGCCACCTTGACTACTTCTTTATCTCTGCCTCAGCAGTGCATAGGGTCCGGGCTGTCTGTTATGTGGTCTGCTACATTTCGGACCATTCTCTACTGCTGGCCATGTACTCTTTCCAGTGAGCTCATCCTAGAATGCCCTTATGAAGGCTTAGTGTTGACTCACTTACTGGCCATGCTTTCACAGGCACACTGGGGGAATCCCTGGTCCTTCATTTTAAGAACAACTGGGAGATTGCTTGCAGCAGGGCAATAGAATGGGACGCACTGAAAGTAGTGTTGCATGGATTATTTATGGCCACCACGATTGGCATCCACCAGACGTTAGAGGGGGATCTTACTAGACAGGAAGCTGGGCTGGTAATACTGGAAAAGGCGATGGATGATTCTTCTGAATCCATGGTGGAATGGGAAAAACAAGATTGCAAAGTATGCAAGTTATGGGACCAGCTAGAAAACCATGTCCTCACTGCGGAATGCCGCCATTGGACTATGGATAGGGATAAGGTGGGGCAATTGCTGGCCCGCTTGATCAGATCTGAGATTGAGGTGCACCCTATAATGGCGATTTGAGATTGGGAGGGCTGTATAGTGTATACTCAGCTAGCTATTAATTTGGCAATTGTGAGGCATCTGCAGACGGTTTATCGAGCTGCCCAATGTACCCCTTATGAAGATGCGCTCCCAACATATCTACTGGCATTGTCACTACGGACCCTTATGCACGAAGATCGCTGTTGGACTTGGCCCTTTTTGCAGGGTCATCCCTAAACTTTTTGCCTTTCCACTAGACTTTTCTCTGACATGGTGTTGGTGGTTTTAGGACTCTGGGCACTTTAGCACTGCTATCTAGTGTAAAGTGCGTGTGCTCTCTGTGTTAAATATGGTAAGATTGGTCTACACCTGTTTGGCCTATTTAAATTGCTTGTCAGTCCCTTGTAACATGTTATCTCATATATCCAGGGGTGGTAAATTAAATGCTACTGGTGGGCTTGCAGCGCTGATTGCGCCACCCACCAAAGTAGCCTTCCAAACCCATCTCAGGCCTCTGCCATTGCAGGGCTTTTGCGCGCAGTGTTACTGCCGCTGGGACGTGACACCTAAAGTGTGTGCCATGTCTGTGACCCCCCCTTTTACTGCATGTGAGTCACCCCTAAGGTAGGCCCCAGTTAGCCTTTGGGCAGGGTGCATTGTAAGTAAAAGTTAGGACATGTACCATGAGTGTGTGACATGTCCTGGTAGTGACAAACAGCCATTTTGGTTTCTCACTACTGTGAGGCTGCCCTCCCATAGGACTGCATTGGGGATTCACTGATAAGTGTTTCAGTGGTAATTCCCTGTTATGAGAGGAGCAGCGTGGTCAAGTTTAGTATATTTGGAATGGTAATAATAAATGCTGCACAATGGTGTGCGCAGCTTTATTATAACTATTTTAGAATTGCCTCTTTTAGAAGTTGCCATTTCTGTGTGCTATGTGTCTGCCTGCCTGATGTGAATTGCATGTCTGGCTTTTGAGTGCCCGGGCCTGCATTTATTTCCACAGTTGCGCCGCCGTTACGGGCAACTGCAACGTTTGGCCATATTTGTTGTAGAGTCCCAGTGGGGACACCTCCAGAGGGCACAGTGAGTGCCAGGGCCTACAGTTATTTTCACAGCTGCACCTCATTTAGGGGCAGCTGCAATGTTTAGGCCAGATCCTTTTTAGGATTCCCAGTGAGGACCCAGGAGGCACAGTAGTGTCAGTGCAATTGCGCACTTTTGTTTCTGCTGCAGTGGCAGCCAGCCCTGACATTTGGGACATAGGGCATTTGAGCCCTCTGAGAAGGCCAGTTGGCCAGGGGGTCAGTGTTAGGTTGGTAGGGCGCCAAGCCCTAATGTGATTTATGAGGTGCCTATGATAAATGTGATTTATGCCTCTAATGTGATTTATGCTTATGAGGTTATTACATACTGTGTTTATGCTTATGAGGTTGGCGCATAAGGGTTTTACGCGTAATGTGATGCTTATAGCATAGTGGGATTTATGTTGCAGGATATAATGCTGAGTACAGTGTTTGGCCAGTAGTTACTGGTCGTGTTCTACATTTACTATTTGTGCTTTGTGATGGTTCTGACAGTGGCCCAATCGGCCCTGTCATGTGTACATAATCCCCTGTACATATTGCCTAGTGCCAGTTGGCATAGTGTATATTGTGTGATTACGTTTCTAATGTGTTTATGATAATACAATGGCTATTTTTTATATAACCTTGTGTGGAGTTCCTTTTGTGGTGTGCCTAGTGTGTTGCTGCTGTTTGTGTGTGTTGCACAAACACTTTACACATTGCCTCTGGGATAAGCCTGACAACTCGTGCCAAGCTACCAAGGGGGTGAGCTGGGGTTATCTTCAGCGTGTAACTCACTTGTCCTGACTAGAGTGGTGGTTTCTGCCTGGTTTAGGCGCAAACCCTAGCCAACTAGAAATTCCATTTATAACAATTGTAAACAATTGAATGTGCCCCTCGTAAACAAGAATTGCAAAATGCGGTACTGGCGCTAACGTCAGCTACGTCACTGGGTGGTGATGAGATCCCGGCCGAATTCTATAAACTTTTACCTGACATCCTGACTGATAAATTATTTCTGTATACATGGTGGCCCTGGAGAAAGGTGTCCTCCCGGAATCTATGAGAAAAATCTTAATAGTAATGTTGACAAAACCTAGTAAGAACCCCCTTGAAGTATATTCCTATAGACCCCTCTCCATGTTGAATGTGGATCAGAAGGTCCTTAGCCATACTCTTGCGGCTAGATTACTCCCACACCTGCTGCACCTGATCCATGCAGACCAATCAGGATTCATCCTGTATCAGAAAACATTGTTTAATTTGCACCGACTGACCCCTGTGTTGCATGCCCCAGAGCTTTCTGGCGATTCTTATGCACTTGCCTCTCTTGATATTGAACATCCTTTCGACTAGGTGAGGTGGGAATACATCTCAGAGGTGCTGGATTATTTAGGATTAGGTCGCAATTATATCAAATGGATCCAGCTGCTGTATAGTTCTGCTACGGCCAGGATCAGGACAGGCCTGGTTGTTTCTGAGATTACAACCTTGCAGAGGTGCACCTGCCAGGATCATCCCCTGTCTCGTTGTTCTTTGTCATTGTGATGGAGCCTCTAGCTTGTAGACTCCGACAGTCCCTGCATGGTTGGGGCATCTGTGTCGGCAAAACTGAACATTTAGTGTCTCTCAACGCTGATGACGCTATTGCTTAACATCTTGGAATAATTCTGGGAGTATTCCGGGCTACGGGGTAGTAGTGCTAAATCAATGCTTTACCCATTGGGTCTCTTGCAGACTGTCCCCATGAGCCCTGTGTTCCAGGGGGCCATGTCTGAGATCCCCAGAGATGTTTTTCAGAAATTGGAGTTCCTGATGGTGGGACTCCTTTGGGTCTGTAAGAGGTGTAGAGTCGCCTTCAACACACTCCACAAGGAATAGGATCTGGGGGTATGGAGGTTCCGGATCTAGAACTTCACTACCTGGCAGCCCAGATACAGCATGCAGAGCATTGGTTAGATAGTAAGCTCATCTGGGAGTGATTCCTATTTGAGCACCCCTACTGCGCGGCCGAGATATCTCTGACTCTCTTCTTTACTTGGTTCGGCTCATGGGTATACTTTGGGAGAGAACTGTCAAACGAATAATCGGTCCTCACCGTATGAACCCAACCTAGATATTTGGATTATGCATCCTTTTACCCAAATAGCTGACGTCATGGTGGTTAATCAATGGTAGGCAGGTGGCTGCATATTGGTCTCCGACCTTTATCTGGAAGGCTGTTTCATCACTATGCAGTAGGTGGTGGAATAATTTGATTTAGGAGGGGGGCAATTTTTGCTATACGCTAAAATAGCAGCCATGGCGCGTAAACTATGGAGGTGCCTGACAATTTGCACACACTGGGGATGTTGCTGTCAATGGCTGGAGGGTCACTGACTCATCACACATATATACAGGGCACTACGCGGTGATCTGACATTACCGCAGCTTCATGTGGGGGAGGCCGGGCTGGCAGTCAGTGAAGACCCAATAACCCTTAAGGACTGGTCAAAGATTCATGCTGGGGTCCGAAAGGTATCCACCTTTGCCAAATTCAAGCAAATCCAATATATTATAGTACATATGGTGTATCTGTCTCCTAAGAGACCACACTCCATCTACCCGGATAAACGACGCTGTTGTCCATGTTGTGCTACCATGGCAGCTGATATTTTCCACATGGTAGTCCACTGTACAGTTCTTATACCCTTTTGGATGGAAGCTCTGTCCTGTATTAAACATGTGACTGGTTAGGACATCTCCAGACGGATACTTAGTTGCCAGCTCTAGATAACTCTAAAAACCTTCTAAGTGGCAAAGTGAAGATTAATGATCCTTCGGATTATCCCCTGGTCCCCCAAACTAGAGGCTTGGAAACGGGACCTCATTGAATGGACCAGTGCGGAAGAGGCACATATGAAAAAGCCCTGCAGGGATGAGAGGGGTACTGAAGCTTTGTTGGCCTGGGGTATTAGTTTGCAAATACTGCTAGAACACTCAGATCATTCTGACATGTTGGAGATTATTGAGACGGAGGGGGAGGGGTGAAGGATTCACATAATCCAAGTCTCTGGTTCTTGACTAGCCATGATTAATTACAATTGCTTGCCTTTGTAGTACAACACGTTGCCCTTTACTGAGCACTTATTCCAATGTGCCATCTCTGTATATGATCAGAAGCTGGGAGTGGGGGGGGGCGGAACTGGAGGTGGGTTTTGTTGTAATGAGAGTAATGTGGTTGAATGTGTGCATGTAGGACCGCTTTTAGTAGCAAGAACGCTATTCAAACACAGGGTGGGAAACGGAATAGTGTCTAATTTGTTTGACACATTATCCTACTTTGCCATCTTTTCTTGATGCAGTGCTCTTATTGACTGATGTATTGTATATCACCCTGCCATTGAAAATTGAAAAAAACAAACATGTAAAAAAAAAAATAATAACCTTTCCAATTCTTCCAATTTAGAAATGGCCGCTTTATCATATCTAGAAATCATAAAAGAGTACAGCAATCACAATTTAAAATATACGTTGCAGCTGGGTATACCAATGTGCATACCATTGTTATTACATCTCAAATTCCAAAAACAAAAATGTATTTATCTCAGGCCCTGTTCCAAGACTGTTAACGACTTTTCATCATTGACTTTCTAAGGTTTCTGTTAATATCCAATTAGTAATCAACTTCAGATTGGCCAAGAGCATTACACATCCACTCTTGATGGCAGTTCCAAAGTTCCAACCAAGATACTTGACAGATTCAATGCAACAGTTATCTGGTGTCAGATCTCGTGAATCTGGGATGATTTACATAGTATGGGCAAAATATATGAAAGGTTTTGAGTCGCCCTGCGCCATGTAAGGGGATGCAGGGTGTTGCAAAACATAAAATGAGATTTACCAAACCACACAAGGTCACCTAGCGTGGCCCTGTGAGGCTTGATAAATCCAGAGTAACACAGTGCAGCGCGAATTGCTGCCTTGTATTGCTCTGCAGCCGGGAGGCGTTCCATGGGTGGAGCTTGAGTGTTCGCACACAACCACCCTTGCATTAAGACATATTCCCAGATTTATAAACACTGGTAGACCTGGGAATGGTGCAGAATGGAACGCCTGCCCTCCAGGGTCATGACAAGTAGAAATATCTTTACTTCTCCTCGTTGTTTCCTCTTTCTAAGTGTGGTGCATTGTGCAGAGAAAGAGGAAAATGCCTCTGAGGACTGTTTTGTGAGGAGCCCCTTCCTGCATAAAAACTATCCTGCCTAAAACGCAGGCACCCTAGCACCAAGGTGCAAGGGTGCCTGCGTTGGTGCTAGGCAGCACTTTGCACGAGAATAGAAGGCGCCATATAATGTTAAATACAGTGCATTCCTGCCCTCTCTTTTTCACGCAGCGCAGCATTGCGGCTTGCTGCATTGCACTGCATGAATATTTGTTATATATGCCCCTATGTTTGTAAGAGATTCTAATAAAGAAGACAGGGGACAGGGAAAGAAGTCAAAGTGTACACAAGTTATTATATGACAGCAATTTACAGGGTATTAAAGGTACCGTCCAGCTAAATATAGAATTAGCCCCAGCATTTACCTCATTTATGCAGAGGATTTTAGAAAATATAGGAAGAAAGTACATTCCTTTGATTTTAGACTGCAGGCTTGAACTGTGCTTGCATTTCGATTGGAACGTCTGTTACAATGCACGGGGTTATTATTTCAGCCTTAGTTGTTTACTCGACATCTGGATAACTGTTTAATTGCTTCTTTCTGTCCTGAATGATTTATCTGAATCTGGGGAATAGAGCATGTCAACATTCAATCTATGTTTGTAGCTTTTTCACTTGTGCATTGAAAGTGTGAAACCTGGAAACCGTCAGGCTGCTTAAAGACGTGCACTAGCGCCATGGGATTTTTCCGTTTTTAACTAAGTAAGTTGGTTAACTCTGTTCCATCACTGTGCCAAAAAGTCATGTTGTTATTTTGGTTCTCGAGTCCTACAAGCAGCAGAGGGCACACCAGTTGCAAAGTCATCTTTCCATACTCACCCTAACACTTTTGAGAGCTCACAAGAATCTATGTACTGGTTGCAAACACTTGCAGACAATGACTTCCAAGTCTTCCCTTCACCAGAAATTGTAACATTCTTATTTCAAGCCCAGCACAATATTTTTTGGCATACTAGTCATTTAGATGCCCCTTCCCATCCAATACTTTTAAAAGGAAGATGAATCCGTCACAGTAGTAAAAGAATAGGTTTTATTGTGGTAACAACCCCTGAGACACGTCGTCGTGGCTTCTCTGCCTTTCCACCTTTTCCAACTGCTGCCAGCTCCCCGCTGGATTCTACACTCCAGACTCCAGAGAAGATGTTGGCATTAGCACAGAACATTAGCTACGTAAATACACTCACATAATACATAGTATTAGATATAACAAATACCCTACTTTTACATGTGCCCTGTACCTCATGCAATAAAAGATCCTGTTTCTGTGGCATGGGAATATAAAAACAGTTCACCCTCATGCACTCCATTAGGGCAATACTGCTGACACCATCCCGTAATCACTTCTTATACTCATGCGTCCCATCTTAAACCTTCCTTGAACAACTAGGACAAATGACTACCCCATAGTCACTCTTGCTGCCACACCAGCCAGAACAACAACTACAAGAGTGTCTACAGAACTAATCACTGGAGCAACTACCAGACCAATCTTCAGCAGAAACAACCAAAGGTGGACTCCCAGGTCTTTAGATTGTGCGACCTCTTCAAAGACATTGTCTCTCCCTTGGTGTTGACTCTTGCAAGAAAAGTCACCAATACTATCCTGACTTGCATACCTTCCAGAGGAATCCACCGAGCAATCACCAAAGCAGTCGGCTCACTACTGGTCCTGTAAAGTGTCGGATCCCACATCATCCATAATAGCCTCCTACCCGTGTAAAGCAAGAGAAGAGGAATGTTCAATATCAGTTCTTCTTCTACAACAACTACATTCTTCTTCAGAACCATTACAATTGTAATCGACAAACCATTTTTCTAAAAAAAAAAGTTCTAGACTTTGAAACAATACTAAGCCACTATTATCATATGCTGCAGAACTGGCAAAAATAATCAGTCATCAGAACTCTGCTGCAGTGTTGGCCAAGGAAGAAACTAAGGATTCACTTGTGGAATCACCATGACCTCGATCAATGAACTCAGAACTATACTTGTCTAAATTTCCACCTATAGCCGACAAAGCCCCATAATGCAGTGATTTCCATGAAAACAACATTACTTCCTCAACATCTCCATGAGCTGTGATGGTTTAACACAGATCTCTTCACACTGTGGGGCGGATCCTCAGGGGGTCAGTGACTGTGTTCCCAGATGCCTTTGTAAATACTTGTAAATGAAGGTGGCCTAGAAGCGCAACTTTATTTACCATTGCCAGACTGTCTTAATTTGCAGCAGCGCGGGCTAGCTTGATTCAATGTCACACATTCACCCCAGTCCAAAAATCTGGGCACAAATCCATCGTTTTTCCACTCCACACCACCCTGGGTTAGACACAATGGCGATATGCAAATCAGCGCTGACCCTGTGCCCCATGGGAACAGTCCAGTCCGAACTACAAAAGCCATGTCCTTCCCAGGACCAAAACGATGGATTTGGGCCCAGATCTTTGGACTGGGGTGAATGTGTGACATTGATCCACATTCTGTCCATCATTGTTGTGTTTGCAGTTACCGCTCTAAGTGTACTGGGGATGCTCAGACGTGAGTCCCAGGCACTCCACACCACTGGAATCAAGCTAGCCGGGCTGATGAGAGGTGTTACCTCGAAACCGGGCCTGTCCTCGGATGCTTGTTTCCGTTCTGGGAAGGACATGGCTTTTGTAGTTCGGACTGGACTGTTCCCATGGGGCACAGGGTCAGCGCTGATTTGCATATCGCCATTGTCTAACCCAGGGTGGTGTGGAGTGGAAAAACAATGGATTTGGGCCCAGATATTTGGACTGGGGTGAATGTGTGACATTGATCCACATTCTGTCCATCATTGTTGTGTTTGCAGTTACCGCTCTAAGTGTACTGGGGATGCTCAGATGTGAGTCCCAGGCACTCCACACCACTGGAATCAAGCTAGCCGGGCTGATGAGAGGTGTTACCTCGAAACCGGGCCGGTCCTCGGATGCTTGTTTCCGTTCTGGGAAGGACATGGCTTTTGTAGTTCGGACTGGACTGTTCCCATGGGGCACAGGGTCAGCGCTGATTTGCATATCGCCATTGTCTAACCCAGGGTGGTGTGGAGTGGAAAAACAATGGATTTGGGCCCAGATCTTTGGACTGGGGTGAATGTGTGACATTGATCCACATTCTGTCCATCATTGTTGTGTTTGCAGTTACCGCTCTAAGTGTACTGGGGATGCTCAGACGTGAGTCCCAGGCACTCCACACCACTGGAATCAAACTAGCCGGGCTGATGAGAGGTGTTACCTCGAAACCGGGCCGGTCCTCGGATGCTTGTTTCCGTTCTGGGAAGGACATGGCTTTTGTAGTTCGGACTGGACTGTTCCCATGGGGCACAGGGTCAGCGCTGATTTGCATATCGCCATTGTCTAACCCAGGGTGGTGTGGAGTGGAAAAACGATGGATTTGGGCCCAGATCTTTGGACTGGGGTGAATGTGTGACATTGATCCACATTCTGTCCATCATTGTTGTGTTTGCAGTTACCGCTCTAAGTGTACTGGGGATGCTCAGACGTGAGTCCCAGGCACTCCACACCACTGGAATCAAGCTAGCCGGGCTGATGAGAGGTGTTACCTCGAAACCGGGCCGGTCCTCGGATGCTTGTTTCCGTTCTGGGAAGGACATGGCTTTTTTAGTTCGGACTGGACTGTTCCCATGGGGCACAGGGTCAGCGCTGATTTGCATATCGCCATTGTCTAACCCAGGGTGGTGTGGAGTGGAAAAACGATGGATTTGGGCCCAGATCTTTGGACTGGGGTGAATGTGTGACATTGATCCACATTCTGTCCATCATTGTTGTGTTTGCAGTTACTGCTCTAAGTGTACTGGGGATGCTCAGACGTGAGTCCCAGGCACTCCACACCACTGGAATCAAGCTAGCCGGGCTGATGAGAGGTGTTACCTCGAAACCGGGCCGGTCCTCGGATGCTTGTTTCCGTTCTGGGAAGGACATGGCTTTTGTAGTTCGGACTGGACTGTTCCCATGGGGCACAGGGTCAGCGCTGATTTGCATATCGCCATTGTCTAACCCAGGGTGGTGTGGAGTGGAAAAACGATGGATTTGGGCCCAGATCTTTGGACTGGGGTGAATGTGTGACATTGATCCACATTCTGTCCATCATTGTTGTGTTTGCAGTTACCGCTCTAAGTGTACTGGGGATGCTCAGACGTGAGTCCCAGGCACTCCACACCACTGGAATCAAGCTAGCCGGGCTGATGAGAGGTGTTACCTTGAAACCGGGCCGGTCCTCGTGTAGAAAAGTCAGCCCACATCCCACCCGATGCCCAGGCTGCTGGTGCAGGGCGACTCTTAGTCCCTATCTTGAATAATTACCAAATGAAGAGACGGGCACTGGAAGCAGGAAGACAAGGAAAAAGGTTTATTTCTCATGAGGAGAGCATGTCATTTGGGACACTCGCATAGTGTCTTCGGGAGGTGCTCTAACAAGTTTCTCTGAGGCTTCGTCTTTTATACACAGGTTTAAGGCACACACACATCCTTCATTACAATCAAGACATTGTGAAGTATGAAGATATTCCAACACGTGGCTACAGTAGGGGCCCTTATCCTCCATGCAATAGGAGGGGGCTGTCACGCAGCTGAGTGTTCTGCTGATTCCATTGGAATGTGTGTGCCTGATCGAATCTCAGGGGGTGGGGTGGTCATGATCAATAGTGGCTCCTTTCAAGAGAGGCGAGTGCATACAGTAGTGGGCAATAAACTGTATCCTCGGGCTAAGGGATGACCAGCGGTCCGTGCAGACATTCAGGCTCAGAGGTCGGGGTCATCAAAGGAGGGGTATTCATGGAAGGAAAGGAGGTGTTGGTCAGGCGCGGGGTGTGATCCCTAGAGACAGAGTCATGCGGGAGGGGAGGTGCTCATGACTTGTACATGTGAGAGCGGGGGCAGTCAGGGTGCATGGGGGAAGCTTGCAGGGTCAGGGAAGGGGCTGATGATCGATCGTGAACAAGGAGACCATGATACCTAAAATGGCTGTCGTGTACGTGTGTGCATGGGTCTATGCTAGCGGGATAACACAGTCAGTGTTTTAGCGATATCTGTTCTGCTTACAACAAGGGGTACTGTGAACACAAATGAACGCCGCTTATGTACATACACATTGCTATTTTCAACAGTCGCCGCTTTTTTACATAAGCGAGTTCAATTTCTACATAGTCGATGCGATAGGCAGAATGCACTACATGTCAGTTTACATTTGTTGGGTTCTTCATACAAGCCTAGAGATCGGCATAATATTTAGTCGGAGTCAAGAAAAGAGGTTCCGAAACATTACAGAATCAAGTTCAGACTTTTTCTCCGATGACATTAATTAAGAGTAATCTGATACCTTCGGGTCTTATCAGTACTTTGGGAAGCTAGATACATGGGTGACCGACGAAACATTTTTATAAGCAATAAAAATTGAGGGAGGAATGCAATTGGATGTAAACAACTAGTCAAGGGGTGGGTAGAAAGTTCAGGAAGGGGGGGTCTTAGTGAAAAATGTCTTTTTCAACGACGAGCCACCACTGGTAGACTCTGGTAGTCCGTTTTCTTTTCGTTGGCGCTTTTGAGCACCGGCGGTGGAGCTATAAGTCCAGCTCGGAATCATCCTTACGCGTTGCAGGGTGCGATCAGTCCTCTGCTGTTAGATTACAGTCCTGTTTCCTAACTCATTTTCTTAGGGGTGCCTCATGCTGGGCACCTGCGTGTCTTTCTTTTTCCGTGGCAAAATCCCATTCCATAGTCAAAAGTTTATATGAAAGAGTTTGTTGAATAATCGAGGGAAGAGAGGGCGGAGTGGGGCCAGATCTTCGAACACACCAAGAGACCAAGGGAGCAAAGGACAACGAGCAGGCAAGCCCAACAGTCGGACTCAAAAGGGGACGGGGACTTCAGGCACGAGTGGGTCAGCAAGTCGAGGGCTTCAAGGTAGCCCTTCATTCTTTCATCTGCCGAGTTTGAAAGTTATGCCTCGTCCCGCGTCTCGTTGCTCTGCGGCTCCACCTTTGGTCGTCACACGTGCTCCATGATCTGTGGCCAGGCTGTGCGTTACGTCCAGCTCCTCTCCTCCGGTGATTATATCTTTGAATGGGTAGAAAACAAGTTTTAGAAAAACTGGCAGGAGAAGACATTTATACATCTCAATTCCGTCCCCAATCCTATGTAGGTGGGGGATAAGTTCATCGGTCACAGTCAGAAGTCGTCACTTATGGAGTCTGTAGAAGGGCATTGCTTATTGAATTCATATACCTGCTTAGCGTTCATTCGCGACATATGATGAGAGAAGTTGGACTTTTATACACAGTGTATTACATCAAATTCAAAATCGAGTCCTTATGTAGAGACTCGTCCTTCCCTTTAACCCAAGTATCGACCATCTTACATCTCCCTTCGGGGTCGGCTAACTCTTGTAAGTGGGGCGTTATCGTCATGAAGAAGGGGGAGGGGGTGGACGTAAAACATGCTCTTCTTGGGGAGTGAACGTTAATCAAGGTCGTCAATTTCGCTTTCGAGGGTAGATGACATGAAGCTGGGGTTAATCGGGGGAAACTGGGACGCTTTGGGCAGGGAGCTGGGGTCGATCGGGAGAAGTGGGGTACTCTGGACATCCACACTTAAGTGCAGAGGAGCGAAGTAATCTGTGCATTGGGAATTGCATTTTTAGCGAACTGAGAAACAGGAGGCCATTGACGTTATAGTCCCCCTATAAAGGCCAGATTAGGGGACGTTAGTCGTCTGACCCGTCCTTTCTTTCATGACCAACTCAGGTTCTATTGTTTTGCAGAAAGGAGAGGTAGTAATATGGCAAGTTACAGTCGTTTTAGTTCCTGTCAATTTTTCCAAACACCTTTGTGCTCGAGGAAACCCAATTAGGTGTTGTGCCGGGAGGGGCACAACGTTACCATTACAAGAAAAGAGGGAACAGGGGGGTTTTTAGAGAGTGAGAGAGAGAGAGAGAGAGAGAGAGAGAGAGAGAGAGAGAGAGAGGAGAGAGAGAGAGAGAGAGAGAGAGAGGGAGAGAGAGAGAGTGAGGGAGAGAGAGAGAGAGAGAGAGAGAGAGAGATCGCACTCTAAATGGTCCATTCTGTACACGCATGGCATGGAGCGAGAGAGAGAGACGTGTACAATAATGGGCCATCCAGTGCACACAGAACAACAGGGATTAAGTACTACGGAAATACAGACAGAGGGATGACGTAGATCCATGCATCACGTATACACAAACTCAGGCGGAGAAGACAGTACATGTATTATGTACGAAAATCCAAGACAAAACATAAAACAGTTATTGGCCAAAATTATCCCTTTCTGTATGCTGTGCATTCTTAGCATCCTAAGCTCTTTTTACCTTTTTCTTCTCTTTTAACCGTCGGCTGCCCTTACTGGTGGCTTTGATTGTACACACTTACGCCTTTGGCAATTGGTCATGAACTAACCTGGTCGGGCTAATGCTCACGGTGGTTTATTCGAGTCATTTTTAGCAAATGCTTTTCCAGGCTGAGACAATAGTCGGTGTCAGTTGGAGAATAATGGGGCAGCTTTGGGTTACATGTCTATGAGGATGCGAAAAAGGAGGTAGTAGGTCTTTAAGTGTCGGCAATATCCCTAGTCCTCCCGTCGGAGGGTACTTGTGTAATCCTTACCTCGGAATTTTCCTTAGACTTTCCCTATTTAGTTAAGTGTGGAGGGTTTAATCATGTGCGCACATTAGTTTAGATTGTATTATTCGGAGTGCGTGGGCACCATAATCGAACGCCTTTTTCCCGTCTCTTCGTCCGTTAGATCACCATTTTCTTTTTCTCGTATTTTTAACCGATGTTCCAAAGTGACCTGCAGAAAAGAGGGAAAAAGAAGGGGGCGGGGGCAGCATTTAAGAATACATCAGTGCGCATAAACCCGAAAAGGCTTTTACCAACTACATACGCGGTCTATCTCCCCGGAACGCAGTTCTTGCCAATTCGACATTTAAGCCCAGATGAACCTTTTAGTGTGCGAGAGATGATTATCGGAAGCCGGTGGATAGCATAGGTCACCCAAGTGTGGTATTACGGATCGTATGTAGGGAGGCCAGATGGCACTCCTTTGGAGCGACTTAGGGGCATTTTAGCACAATTTTTCTGATACAGGTAGCATATAAAGTATAGACTGAATTCCAGGGTTTTTTAGCGGTTGCTTTAGGCCGTACAAAGATGTGCAAAGTACATACAACAAAAACCTGTTCCATTCATTTTTGCAGTATCTCTGCGTACTATACCTTTTAATCCTTAAACAGTGGTCATTTATTCGAAACTTACTAATTCACACGTGACAACTACGTTTGCTTTTTCCAGAAAATCTTTAATAAGAATGTCGGTGCATAAATATGGGCTTACAACCCCGTGGGCCGGCCACGGAGCAGGCTGGAACTGTTATATGTGGGGATACTTATTAGCGGAAAACTTTAATGGATTCGGTGGTCGTTTATTTCATAATCTAAAAGTGCGACAAGTGCAACAAAATCATGTCGAGACTTCAGTGTGAGCGAGTGTCATGAGTGTTGGGCTTCCAACTTTCAATAATCATGATGCGCCAAACTTAACAACAATTCATTGTCCGAATGTTCAATTAATACCCATCTGATGTCAATTTACCGTCTGAACACATAATCAGTACCCACCCAATATCAATTCATTGTCCGAACATATAGCCAGTACCCATCCCATATCAATTCATTTCCCGAACTGACAGTACACATCCTGAATCAATTAATTGTCCGAACATATAATTAGTACACATCCTATATCAATTCATGTGGTTAAAAAAAAAACCTTCATACATATCTCATGACACCAGGGCTGAACAATCGGGGTACAACAAGGAGTTGAAAGTTTCATTTGCATCGGCGCCATTTTGGGTGCGGTCAGGCAGAACCAGGCATAGTCTAAATTTCTAATAACTCGTGGTTGGCCCAGAGCTTCTTTTGGCAGTCCAAAAGTTCTGTTAAAGGGCAAAAGAAAGGATCGGTGGTCTGAACCATCAATCAAAAGGGGAGGGAGGCAACAATGTTCCTACCGGGTCATACTGTGCTTTCACCGGAACTGATCCGAACTGTAGTCTGCAGGATTCTAGTCATTCAAACTGAGGCTGGCGACAGCATGGAAGCGCCGACGTCCTGCGGCTACGTTTCCATCGTTCCGTGGGCAATCATGGCAGTCATTCCCCATCGGGGGTATCTGCGGGGGTCGGGGACTCCCGCGGCTCCTCTAGAATCTTCAAGGTCGTGGAGAACTATGATGGTGGAGTCAACAAGTGACCGGGCCATTCCTTCATGCTGGGCCCGCTCTTGCCAGGTCGATCGCCATTTTGAGAGTTCGGCAGCTACCGGCGATCGCGGGGTCAAATGAGCGGACGGGCTCCACCCTGCCGGGCGAGGCGTTGCAGCATCGCCACAGTGGAAGAACCCTTTTCCGGGCGCCTGGAGCGCTGAGGGTGCAGCTGGGAAGCCTCCACCTGGGGAGGCGGGAGAGACTTGTTCGCACCGTCTCTCCCTCCCAGTGCACCCCACGGCATCTCGCTTGACATTTGTTATGGCCGGACCAGGCGATGAGGACGAGGGGGGGGGGTCGGAGGCATGTGCAAGACATCCCCCCCCCCAGGGTTGTCGCAGCCATTATTGAAGAAAGAAGTGGCGCCTGGCATGTTTTCGGGCCGTGCCTCCGGTGGATGGCGGCCGGACGCTCTTCGCCCTGGCCCCAGGAACGGGTTCCTTGGTTCATCCGGTGGGGTAAGCCTTGGCGTGTGACGCCTCTCCTGGGCCTTTCGGGTAGCGGCCTTTCCACTCCCAGGCCCTCCATGGATGCTGGTCCAGACTGGGAGAGAGAGGGGAGGGTCGAGGACATAGACATTCCCCCCCCTGCAACTCTCCAGGGTTGTCGTAGCAGTCCCCTTGGCCGGGTCCCTTCGGCCTCGGCCTCTCCTCCGGCTACACCCTATGTGATGATCTCCGGCCGACGGTTGGCAGCAGGACCCGCCCTATATGTGTTGCTTCCGGCTGGGCGTAGCCGCAAACCTGTTGCACTTTGGAAGTTTCCAGAATGGGGCGGATGTCTGTTGCTTTGTATCTTTCTCAGGTTGCCGTTATTGGGCGTGGCAGGCGGTGGGACAGACATGTTTGGAACAATGAGGGGCGATGAAGCCTCGTTGCCTCGTGGCCATCGCAATGTCAAGCTTGGCTTCTCTTATTATTTTCAGGTTTCTTATTAAGGGCTTATTTCTAACGTTTCTTGTTTCTAGGACAATAATAGATTTTATCATTAAGTATTGTTATCGTTTCCTTGTTCGTTATTTAATAAAAAGTTCATCAGTGGCCTACTGATTTCGTTCTCCTATTCCTTTCTTTCCAGATTGTTTCATGCTAAAGTTTCTGTTAACAGGATACAGTGATCACTTCGTTATTATTACATATGTCCTTTTCACTAGGGGTGCTCTCTGGTCAGGCCAGATGACCTACCTCTAGTAAATGGTCCGGGTGAAACTGGCGTCTCAATCAATGGGGAGTAGATAGGCATGACAGATTACAACGGGGGACAAAGGTCCGCATTACCTACCCTTCACTACTTGCAAAGATTTTCCTACGTTTATTTGCAAACAGGGAATACCTCCAAAAAGAACCAATTCCCCAACAGTCAATGTTCGGGCAAACAATCAATCAATGAGGAACGAAATAGGCACGACGTGCTAAAGGTTTGAGTTACCTACCCTTCACTATCTGCAAAGGGAGAGAGAATATTCCTATTCTTCCCCGTTTGCAGGCAGAGAAGATCCTTAAGAGAACCAACTTCGAACAATTCAATGCTCGATTCAAACAATCAATCAATGGGGAGAAAAATAGGTATGACAGATTACAATGGGGACAAAAGTCTGCATTACCTATCCTTCACTATCTGCAAAGACTAAACAGAGTATGGCGACTCTGTGCTTGTTTGCAAATAGAGAATCTCTCAGAGACAATCAATAAGTAATACTAGTATTTTCAAACAATCAATCAATCAATTTCGCAATTTGTCGTCGTCACGACCTTACCCGGACCGGACCATGTGGACAGTTCTTCGCCTTCCTTTTTCCAGCGCCCAATCGTTCTCTTTCTCCATGTTTTTACCGCAGCATTCCTGTGGGATTCCAGTCAGGACAACAGGTCATTTGAGAGAGGTCCGTTCGGAATCGGTGAAGTTCATTCAATCGGCAGCCGGACGAGGGCCCTCTCAAGGCAGGTATACTCCAATCATTTAGATGTTCACCTCATCATCTGGACCTCTCTTACCGGACCCTATGTCGCTGATGGGCCCCGCGTTGGGACGCCAATTGTAGAAAAGTCAGCCCACATCGCACCCGATGCCCAGGCTGCTGGTGCAGGGCGACTCTTAGTTCCTATCTTGAATAATTACCAAATGAAGAGACGGGCACTGGAAGCAGGAAGACAAGGAAAAAGGTTTATTTCTCATGAGGAGAGCATGTCATTTGGGACACTCGCATAGTGTCTTCGGGAGGTGCTCTAACAAGTTTCTCTGAGGCTTCGTCTTTTATACACAGGTTTAAGGCACACACACATCCTTCATTACAATCAAGACATTGTGAAGTATGAAGATATTCCAACACGTGGCTACAGTAGGGGCCCTTATCCTCCATGCAATAGGAGGGGGCTGTCACGCAGCTGAGTGTTCTGCTGATTCCATTGGAATGTGTGTGCCTGATCGAATCTCAGGGGGTGGGGTGGTCATGATCAATAGTGGCTCCTTTCAAGAGAGGCGAGTGCATACAGTAGTGGGCAATATACTGTATCCTCGGGCTAAGGGATGACCAGCGGTCCGTGCAGACATTCAGGCTCAGAGGTCGGGGTCATCAAAGGAGGGGTATTCATGGAAGGAAAGGAGGTGTTGGTCAGGCGCGGGGTGTGATCCCTAGAGACAGAGTCATGCGGGAGGGGAGGTGCTCATGACTTGTACATGTGAGAGCGGGGGCAGTCAGGGTGCATGGGGGAAGCTTGCAGGGTCAGGGAAGGGGCTGATGATCGATCGTGAACAAGGAGACCATGATACCTAAAATGGCTGTCGTGTACGTGTGTGCATGGGTCTATGCTAGCGGGATAACACAGTCAGTGTTTTAGCGATATCTGTTCTTCTTACAACAAGGGGTACTGTGAACACAGATAAACGCCGCTTATGTACATACACATTGCTATTTTCAACACTCGGATGCTTGTTTCCGTTCTGGGAAGGACATGGCTTTTGTAGTTCGGACTGGACTGTTCCCATGGGGCACTGGGTCAGCGCTGATTTGCATATCGCCATTGTCTAACCCAGGGTGGTGTGGAGTGGAAAAACGATGGATTTGGGCCCAGATCTTTGGACTGGGGTGAATGTGTGACATTGATCCACATTCTGTCCATCATTGTTGTGTTTGCAGTTACCGCTCTAAGTGTACTGGGGATGCTCAGACGTGAGTCCCAGGCACTCCACACCACTGGAATCAAGCTAGCCGGGCTGATGAGAGGTGTTACCTCGAAACCGGTCCGGTCCTCGGATGCTTGTTTCCGTTCTGGGAAGGACATGGCTTTTGTAGTTCGGACTGGACTGTTCCCATGGGGCACAGGGTCAGCGCTGATTTGCATATCGCCATTGTCTAACCCAGGGTGGTGTGGAGTGGAAAAACGATGGATTTGGGCCCAGATCTTTGGACTGGGGTGAATGTGTGACATTGATCTACATTCTGTCCATCATTGTTGTGTTTGCAGTTACCGCTCTAAGTGTACTGGGGATGCTCAGACGTGAGTCCCAGGCACTCCACACCACTGGAATCAAGCTAGCCGGGCTGATGAGAGGTGTTACCTCGAAACGGGCCGGTCCTCGGATGCTTGTTTCCGTTCTGGGAAGGACATGGCTTTTGTAGTTCGGACTGGACTGTTCCCATGGGGCACAGGGTCAGCGCTGATTTGCATATCGCCATTGTCTAACCCAGGGTGGTGTGGAGTGGAAAAACGATGGATTTGGGCCCAGATCTTTGGACTGGGGTGAATGTGTGACATTGATCCACATTCTGTCCATCATTGTTGTGTTTGCAGCCTAAACGCCGGTGTGACGCGGCAGCGGTAAGGATCACGAGACCGGTTGACTGGCGCTGATTTGAGTTGGGATATCCTTATGGGAAAAAGTGAGTGGACAGGGGTGGGGTTGTACGAGGGCACCCTCCTCTGTCACAATTGATACCTGTATGTGGGAGAGTTGTATTCCCTATGTGGCGCCATGATTTTGTCAAGCGTGTCAATAATGAATGCATGATCCGGGTTAATTAATTAAGAATTTGGTCCAGAAGAACACGGCAGATGGTTTTAAAGGAATGTATATTTACAAGAGTGTAGCATACCAATACATGCTACAGGACATCCTATATATATGAGAAATTGTTCCTTTTTTATATACCCCAATAAAATCCCAGAAGTACGGTGGGTTTCGCAGGGACACGTGATCAGCTGACACCGATACCCTGATAGGAGGTGTGCAGGTATGTTGTAACTTCGCTACCTCGAGGTAATTGTGTTTTAAATGATCCAAGTGCCACCACAGTTATCTGGTATCACTGTGCCTGGGATGCAGGCACGGGACTGGTCTGTACAGCGAATTTGAATGTTACTCACATATCATTGTCTACCACTACAGGTGTTGAATTGAAAAACACAGTGAAATGAGTGAAAGGATGAACCCCTGTAAGCCCTGATGAAGTTGCGATACAAGTTAGCAACGAAACATGTTGGCATTTCAGCATTAGGTTTGGAACAATAGAAACCAATTTTAGCTTGAAAGGTTTGCAGCCCAGAATAAAGTCGGAGTGGCTAGCAAGCTTCTCAATTTTAATGGTGAAAATTACACTTTTGATTTTTCACGAGGGGTGCGTTTGTTGACTTGTGCACGAGTGGGAATTATTATTTGTGTCTCCTTTATAGTGAAATTACCTGTTGATTTCACTCTCTTTCCTTTTTTCTTCTTTTCACGATTGAGAGAGAGTTACCAATGATGATAAGTGGGTAAACTGGTAATTGTCAGCCAGCAACCCCTTGTGGCGGTTCTACCGTGAGGTGCTCTCTCTCTTTCCTCACATTTTTTCATTGCATGGAAAGTGGGGTTTGTAGGTGGTAGTTGACATGTGGTTTTTTGTTTGTAAATGTGACACTGTGACTTATATGAATAAATGAAAATTCATATATAAAAGGGAATGAAAGAAAATTGGATATCCCAATATGTCACGTCTATAAGGAAACGTGTGTCCTCAAGGAGGAGTCCTGTGTTGTTTATATATGTCTTAATTTGCAACCAGGGGTTAAAGTACATAAAGATTATGCCAACTGTGATTCTGAGAGCTGAATGGGGGGGTCAAAAACATGGCTAAGTGGCAAAAAAGAACAACACTTTTTCTAAGTATTTAGTTGTTTTTTCATGTTTATCCAACTACATATACAATAGTGCACATACCTTAAATGGAAAATAAATGCAAATTAACTAATCATTGAGAGCGCTTTATTTTGTTATGACGAGTCAATCAGTTAATCTGATCACTGCAGATTTCTGTTTATGAGACCAAAGAGCCGCAAAATTGAATGATGGTTGGTGCAGTGTGGAATAGTGAATTTTGTATTTATATTGCTATGGAGTCCCAGCCTTTAACAAAGAACTGTCAATTTGCAAGTCATTATTTACAAATTGTATCAAACATCGTCTATGAAGCGCAACTGGAATTATGCAGTAGGGGAGGACCAAATTATGCTGTAGGGTTGACTCAATTATGCGGCAACAAAAGGTAAAATGTTCTCCTTAATGTGGCACATTTTAGGATATTATTACTTCGTTATTTGCCAATTTGTACTATTTCTAGCACTGTCTGGACAAAGGTGTCCTCTCAGTACCAGTTTAACGCCCAAATAAAGAAATAAGCAACAGAAAGGTGAACGGTCAACTTTAGAGATGAGCCTTGCACTGTGCAACAACGTGTTGCTGCATTTTTAGTAACTTTTGATCCGTTTGAGCTAGAAACTATTTTTTTGTTAAAATCAACAGATTATGCAGTAGATGGTGGATTATGTGCAAACGCAACAAATCCATAATTATGCTGAAAATGCAGCAGCTGCAAAATTGCATAATTCGAGTGTTACCCAAGTACAAGATAGCCTGTCACACAATTATTTAGTTTATAAGACAAAGCAAGTGCTTTCCAAGATCACCTTTTAGCAGTAGGTAATCACACTGCAGCTAGTGCAAAAATGTTTAGTCTGTTCAAACGCCACTTTCCAAAACTCAACACCCTCAGATCACCTTTCAAAAAGAATACATCTTCGGCACCATGAAGCTTCAAGTGGCTCCATAAATTAAAGTCTGTATTTGCTTGCAGCCTTTACATTGGGTGATTCACCAATTGCACGCATGTACATTTCTTTCAGATAGCAGATACCCTGGTGAGAAGGCCTGTTTTTTCTTTTGGTTTTTGTCCATGGATAGCATTAAACAGATTTCCCATAGGAGTGGGTGCTATGTGGGGGCTATTTTTTGGTTACATATGGACAGGCACATCTTTCTCAGGGAGATGCCCTAAGTACGGTCCACATTGCTGTGGGCTCATTTTTATGTGTAACTGCCCATTACTACCATTAATGCAGCAGATAAGATGGCACTAGGACAATGTTATGAGGGACCACTGCACCCCAATTATGACTGTGTTACTAGCAAAACGTTGGGTGGGAGCCCTTTTTACTTGTTAGCATTAGGGCCCGGTTAACCCTTGTTGCACAGGAAAACGACCCCAATCAACAGGGGGGTGAGTTTTTTTTCCCATTTCCTATTTTACACAAAGGGACAGACAGCTGCTTTGGACCTCAGGCCTAGGAGGGATGGCCCAGTGGATTGGACAGAGGAGTAGGTATCATTTGTGTTGCAGGTGCAGTGGCATGGGGACCCAGGGGTGTGAGGTGCAAACTAAACTCCAAATAGTGTTGTTTTATTATCCTTCCATCCATTTCCATTTTCAACAAGGGGCAGAGAAGACTGCCCACTTCGTAAGGAAGTCGATCTCATCAGTGAACCAGGTCGGGTGGCAGTAGGCCACAGGATTGTGTGGAGCCCACAGCATCACAATTATGCCTACCTTGCTTTATAAAAGAGGTATGGAGGTTCATTATCCTTGCTAGCATTAGGATTGAGGGCACCCTTGCTGCAAAGTAGTGGGCAACATGTGGGAGCTCATTTTATACTGAAGGGGACAGGGAATCAGTTTTAGGATTGGAGTGATGGCCAGGCATGGTGGGGAAGGGGTGAAAGAGGCAGGGGACACAGCTGCTACTCAGGCCTTTGTGAAGTAGGCACATTTCCATTGGGTCCCAGGATTTTGATGGACTCACATACTGTGATTATGGAGAGTAGTGTTTTTGGGTCAATTTCTAGTTTTGCTTGATATTTCGGGCTCTTTTATGAGTCTCAGAAAAAGTACCCCTGAATTGATAAGCCCACTCCCAGGCATTAAGCTTTCGCTCCTCCACATACTGCCATACCATTTTGGAAGGGCCTGACTTGAAAACATTTGGCTCAGGGAGGCTCATACAAAACAATTTTGAAGACCTAACATGGCATAAATTATATAAAGTGGAAACAAAAGGCCTTGATAGACAATGTAGAAAAATGTGCAACCTGATTGATAAAGTCTAACTCCGAATATGACACAGGCCATGAGATCGCACTACTCACATTTCAGAGGCTATATGATAAATCAAAGAACCTTTCAAAATGCACTTTGAATTCTTTATCCCAACTTGCTCCTCGACTGCTATAGAACGCCCTGTAGCTCTGCAACTCTATTTAAAAAAAGTGTATAATCTTGATGTCTCCTTTACCTCAGTCACTCAACACCAAATGCCTCTTTTTGGCATAATCACCACCATTTGTTTGAACTGATTCTGCTGGTGTTTTGACTCTGTGCACTGGTACTGTGCTAACCAGGCCCCAGTTCATGTGCTTTGACTCCTAAAATTTTATTTAGCTATACTCCTGATTGCATTTAAATCACCTACAAGACTCTAATATAAGTTACAAAGTATACCCCGGTCCTGTAAGTTAAATATCACTATTGGAATTCAGCTCATACTGTCCCACCATTAAAGTGACACAGTAAAACATGTCTACAGGCCTGCCCCCTGTAGACTGGCCTTGCAGATTTAAACTGCAAATTCGACCTGTCATAATAACCCCTTCTGACAGGCCAAGCCCACCTTTCAAATATTTATGAGTCACTCCTAAGTATGCTTTATGTGCCCTTAAGGCTGTGTCCATAACAATTGAAAGAAGGACACATACAAGTTTAATTTTAAACATCTCCTTACTGTGACAATGCACTAAAAGAAATTTTCACTGCAGCATGGTTAGGTGCTTCATAGGAAAGCATTAATGATACATTATTTAAGTTAATAAAGTTATCTCCACTTAAGAACCAATAAGTATGTTCTTCCTTAGACTTTCATTGGTAAAGTTGGGATTTTAGCAAATTTTTGGCAAAAGGTACTTTTAAAAAGTCACCTTTAGCCTTCCTACAGCCTCTAGAAGACTGAGCCTGAGCTTTCAGCTAGCACCCAGAATCTGACAGGTATGAATTGGCTCGCTGAGACAAAGGGCTTGGGTGTGGGGAGAAGTTGACCTTCCCCTGACAGGGAAGCCTGGGGGCTGTACACAGCCCCTTGTGTATCTTCAAAGGATGCCTACCCTGCCACTGAGAGATGTAGCTCACACCTGGGCCTACCACCCCTTTGTCTAATCAGTTAGCCAGGCACCAATCCCAGTGGAAAAAGAACTGCCCTCCAGACCATTTGTGAGTCACCACAGGGGAGGATTTGCTCATTTCCCTGGCCAAACCTCTAGGGAGAGAGAACTCACTACTGTGTGCATCGATTAAACAGACAGAATCCCGCCACTGCGCTCCTGTCCATACAACCAGCGATCGTGCCGTGTAAAATACGCAATTGCGTCCCTTGCAAATCTTGCCCATCTCTCCTCCTTAAGCGGAACCGAGAAGCACATATAAAGCGCCTCCCATGGAGCACCCTAATGAAACTCTGCCTGGGCCGTAGCCCAGCCCTACGTTTCCTACACGCAATGTATAATCACCCCCTGGCATATGAGGCTCTAATTACACAGGCATGTTAATTCTTGTCCTGATGATGATCCGCTCATACTTTCGCTGGATCGAAACGTCGTCAACACTGTAGACACCGTATACGCCTAAACTTGTGGTTGTTTGGCAGTAAAGGTGTACGATGTGGATAGGGTTACCCCTGGTATATTTTCCCTAGTGGTCAGGGAGGGCCTACCACAGACTAGTGTCAGGCAAAAATGTTGCATCCCTGGGCACCCTCTTCAGAACACTGCTGGACCTGTAGAAGACAGAAGATGGACTGCATCTGCTGTTGTGACATTTAACGAGATCCTTAACAGCTGGACCTGCTCCTACTAGTACCCAAGACAAAGAAATTGACTCCCAGGGTCAGTTGGCTGCCCTCCTGTTAAGCTACAGGGACAGAAAGGCTAAAAGACGCTCACCTTCCTGACCAGTTCCAACTGAAGCCTGCTGGTGGATTCTGTTGGAGTGAGTTGTGACCCCCACATGCTGTTCCTTTGGTCCCGGAACCCTTGACTGCTGTTAGTGTGCACTCCTCCTACCCAAACTGTAAAGACTGGGACTTGCATTTTGACAACTTTTCCTCTGAAGACCCAGTGGAAAAATAGGACTGCCATCAAGCTGAAGTCGTTTATGTTGAATGGCCAGTCGGATTCAACTTGTTGGTCCACCCCGTTGAAGGGGATCTGACTTCCAGGAACGTTTCCAAGTCAGAATGTAAAGGTTTTCACTGACAGTCACACTTTCCTGGGCAAAAGACACCTTCACCTGCTTGGAGCTTTTCCGCCTTCGTCAATGAACACACCAGGACCCAACTCTTCCATAGCCTGCCATTGTTAAACCCTGATTCGAATCCAGTCTGCCCCTCCAATGACTCATTGACTACCACCTTTTCCTCATAAAATGTTTTAAGTCTGAAGGTAGCTCTTTGACCAGGTACAACTTGGGCCACGTATCTGATCCATGCTCCATCATGGTTAGCCTCAAACCTTACCCTTGTCCTGGTCTAGCACGAACAGTTGCCTGTGGTTGGCGCTTTGTACTTTTAAATGCTGTTTTTAGTTAAAACGTTTCAAAGTCATATGTCCACTTACCCTTATTAGAGTTTTGTTATTTTGGTTTTATTTTGTTCATTAAATTATTCTATATTTATATAATTTGGAGTGGGATTTTTATTGTGCTGTGTTTTTGACTTTTTAACTGTTTTTGTATATATAAATGATTTACACATTTTCTTAAGTGAAGCCTGTCTGCTCTGATCAGGTTAAGTTATGGAAACCTTTACTGCACTTAACAAGAATAGTACCATTATTATTTGTGGTGGACTACCATCCACCCCAACTAATAATCTACTTTTCTCATACTCGCTAAATCCTGATATCGCTTCAATAGAACATCTAGGGCCAGATGTAGGAGCCCAAATACTGGTCGGTAACGGCCGATTTCGGCCGTTACCGACCGGTATTTAGGATTTGGCATGTAGGGGGCATCTCATTTACAGAAACGGTAAATTTACCGATTCTGTAAATGAGATGTAGGTGGCACTTCACAGAGTGCCACAGGCCCTTAAGAGTTGGTATTTTACCACCCATTCCTATTGGGTGGTAAAATACCGAATACAGGTGTGCATGCACATCTGTGCATGCACACCTGTGCAATGTGACACACAGACATGCCCTTAGGGCATGTATGTGTGCCACATGTTACACGTGCCTGTATTTGGGGTGCTAGAGGGTGTCAAAGTGACACCCCCTGCACCCTTGCAGGATTCGGTATTTACCGATTCGGTAAATACCGAATCGGTATTGCCCATTGATTCCTATGGGCTTCAAGGCCCATAGGAATCAATGGGCAATACCGAATCGGTATTTACCGATTCGGTAAATACCGATTTTTACAGATTCGGTAATTCAAAAAAAGAATTTACCTACATCTCCCTCCTTCTAATTTACCGATTCATAAATACAGAATCGGTAAAATTCGGTATTTATGAGTCGGTAAATTAAAGTTACCTACATCTAGCCCCTAATGTTCTTCTTCATACAGTTAACAATAGAAGAAACCAATGATTTAATTAAAGCGATAAACACAGCATAATCCCTTGAATACACCTTCACCTACAAACATAAATAAGCATTCTTCAAAAACCTCTTGCTACCATGCTGGCCAGAACCATCGTCATCTAGTCCACATGAAGTTGAAAGTTCGAAAGCAACCTGAAACCTTCTCATGTAACATCTATACTAAAGAAGCAGGGACTTGATTAGTGATTAGTGAGACCTGACTAATTTCAAACTAATATCCAATGGTCCTTTAGTCAGTGAGCTCAGTGAAAAGGCAGAATGTACTCAGTTCTCTTATTGCAGGGAAAACTGTCAAAGTCACAATATCCCAGGAGTATTCCTGTAAACATTATTTAAGTTCCAAAACTTCTGATATCTACTCCAAATATAAGAGCAATCTCCAGTTTTAAGCAATTAGTGTTTCACTATTCTGCTTTGGATGAACTTCCTCTCTTCAACACTCATCTACAAGACAGACATCTTGGTATTTGGTGTAACCTCTGCAGTGTCCTACCCTGCCCGAGAGCATGCAGAATGAATACGCCACATATCTCTGGATTTTACGTCTTTATTACTCAGCATACAATCACACAATGCACTCTCATTACATCATAACCACACCTTAACAGCTCCCAGTAAGTTACGCAATTCCATGTTGATTCTGCCTGAACCGCAAGGTCCTAGCGCACATAGTCTCATGACACTACATCTCCCCCATTGTTAAATAGAAAGTACAAACAACAGTTGCATCATATCTCTTAAATAAGGCATTGAAGCGCTCGCACTAGTTGGCCAGATCAAATGTTATGAGATGGTTGAGATGAACTCTGATTGTGCACCGATGGCACAGGTTCTGATGCTTGATCAGGACTGCTGCCTCATTCATGATTGCAGAAGCTGACAACCGTCGAGGTAGGTGCTTAAAGTGTGACGAGTTCCATGTGATGGACTTTCCAGGACGATGCACCATCACCATATGTCCTTTGCATGTCACAACCCTCAAAGGATCGACAGCAAATGGAGCGTCTGTTTTCCGCTTTAATTTCTGCTTGACCTGGACCCAGTCACCTTCATTGAAGACTGTTTCCTGAGCTTGTCGACAATGGTTGGCATACGTTTTCATCTGGCTCTTCCAAAACGTGTCTGTGACACAAACTTTATCAGCATCCAAGGATCACTCTACTGTCCACTGGGGCAATTTGATTCTGATGTCACTCCCAAATAGCAAGGTAGCAGGACTCTCATCAGTTATGGACTGAGGCGTTGAAAAATAGGCATGAATGGCTTAACACAGGTCCTAGCGTAAATTGACTCCCTCCATCCATGCTCAGTGAGTTACTTGTTTGAGGTTACGCATGAATTGTTCCTCAACAGCATTAGGTCGGGGCCACAGAGGTGTGTTCTTTTGATACTTGACATTTAGTCTGACCAGAAATTCCTTGAATTCTTTGTTATTGAACTTCAGACCATTGTCAGATTTGAGAATGGCAGGGATAACCCAGGCTGTAAAAATGTCATCCAGCCGTTCGATAACCTTGTCACGAGTAGTTGACAATAGCTCCTCTATTCAAGGAAAACATGAATACTCATCATTGACTACCCTTAGGTGATATCCATTTTCTAAAGACCCAAAGAAACCAACAGCAACTCATTCCCACACATGTGCAGGAAGAGCAGACATTGTCAATCGGTGCTGCATCACTTTGGGCGACAGGCAGTTGCAAAGAGGACGCTCTTTTAGTTCTGTTTCCACTCGCTCATTCAAGTGCGAGAACAACACTCTGGGTCCTAGGGCTCTTTTGGTGGCTACAATGCCATGGTGTCCTTCTTGTAATTGGGCTAGTTCAATGACTTGCTGTCTTAGGCTCTCAGGTATGACAATTCTTGAGCATCTCAATACAACACCTACCTTGGTAACGGACAGTTCATCCTGTACATTTTTGAATTTTTGAAATTCAACTTAATCAGCAAAAGGTTGAACATCTTTCTTCCAAAATTGAGTTGAAATAATGTCTTTGAGGATAAGCATGTTCTTATCAGCATTAGTAGTAGCAATGATCTGTTCAATGGATAGGACTGCTGGCGTGCTATACCTCACAATGGGATTGAAGTACTCCTCTGCCATTTTGGATGTTGAATTGTGCCGCTGTAATGGTGCTCGTGAGAAGTAATCAGCAGGGTTCTGATCTTTACCCAACTTGTGTACAATTTCATAGTCATATTCTTGAAGTCGCAAGCCCTTCTTCTCAATGCAAGGGGACATCTTGGCTTTTGGTCTTACAAAAATAGTGAGCAGTGCTTGGTGTTCTGTATTAATAGTGAAACATTTTCCATATAGAAATACATAAAAATATTTGCTGGCCCACACTACAGCCAGACTTTCCTTCTCCAGCTGAGAACAGGCACGTTCTCTGTCAGATAGGCCACAATGTGTCTCTGAGCATTCAGATGACCATTATGGTGAGCAAGGATTGCCCGCAGCCCCACCAGGCTCACATTGACTGTGATCTCAGTATGTAACTTGGGGTCACAATAGGCCATCTCGTTGCATTTTCAATTGAATGCTTTATTCAGCAGACCCCTGCAAAACTATCTTTTGTTTTGTCAATTCTCTCGATGGGGCACTCACAATGGCAAAGTCACAAATGTAACATGACCAATAACTGGTCATGCATAAGAAGAATCGCAGCATGGTGACATCTTATGTTGGTCAGGTAGCTGATAGTGCTTGCACTTTATATGGGTCAAGAGTCATTCCCCCATCACAGAATATGTGTCTGAAGAGTTTGGTTTGGTTTTGTTAAACTCACACTTTGCTGAATGTAGAGTGATACCAGCATCAGCAAGTAACTGGCACAGTTGCGTGCAAGCCTTATCATGTTTCTTCTGTGTTGCCCCAAATACCAATATGTCATCACAGTAATTAAAAGGGTTGTATGACGTTACAACGCACTTATACAACGCATACCTTTACAACACATTTTTTACAACGCAACATCCATACAACGCATTCCATTACAACGCATGCCATTACAACAAATGTTTAAAAACTACCTTTACAACGCATTCCATTACAACGCATACTACCTTTACAACGCATACCATTACAACGCATAACATTACATTACATGTATGGTAAGTATTGGATAGTGTAGAGGTAAAAATTACTATTCTAACTCCAGGGGGTGCAATGTAATGTTGTAATGTTGTAATGACATGCGATGTAATGGATGTTGCGTTGTAAAAGTTTCGTTGTAATGGTAGTGCGTTGTAAAAGTTGCGTTGTAAAGGTTGTTTCCCAATTAAAAGCATGTTTGACAGGTTGAATTATTCGACATATAACATCCTAAACTTTTTTTGCAGCTGACGACCCTCCAAAACTCAACCTTTCGTATCTGAAGAAACCAACGTGAGTTGAAAAAGTGGTGATGTACCTTTACTTTTCTTTCTTTTAAAGTTAATGGTATCCCTTCTTCAGGCAAGACGGGAGAAGACTTTGGCACAATTCTGTTGCATGATCATGTTCGCTATGTGTGGACCAGGATGCCTTTCTTTTTCAATTGCTTTGTTGGACTGGTGCATATCAACACAAATGTGCACTGCAACTTCACTATCCTTTTTTTGGCAACACTACTATGGGCAAGCTTCTTGCGAGTAGAAAGCGACTCTGCAGTGCAGCTGGGTAAGAGGGTGAATGTCCTCATTGATGAGAAGTCACACTTTCATTGTCTTGAGCCTGCCTAGGCCATTAACTAATGACGGAAACTGACTTACAACTTCAGATTGAGTGTTGAGGTTGTAATTGAGAGATATCAGTCAGCAGCAGTGTCAAAACTGAGTAGGCATTCACTGAATGAAGTTCCTGGAAGAACGTGTATTGGGGCTTGCACTGATACTGTTTTATGTCACTATGAATGAACCTTGACTCTGCAACGGTTTAGAAGCAGCACACATGTATACTTTCATATTTGACGGGTTGGAGTGGCACAGGAGATAGGCTGTTAAACTTTTCAACTTTCATGATGTTACTTGACTCGCCACTGTCTATGATAAAGATTGTGGGGCAACCGTTGACTGTTATCGTAATATTGGGGGTATGTCCAAATTAGTTCTGTTGTTTCGCGTATTAGTTCACCTTTGTCGTTTGTTCGACTTTGCACGCAGCCAAACCTACACGTGCCTGTCGTTCCTTGGTCGATACCATCATCGCACATTCATCTTTTTCAATTGCACTCAAAAATGACATTGATGAGCCTTTGTAGGATGAACTTGACAATGATTAGCAATGTCTAGTTTCTACTTGTGCTAACTGATGTCATTTGTTGGCTTTGTGGGCGTGGCGAGAATGCTTCTGGAACCTTCTGGCGAACATTTTTGTGGAGAAAACAAAAACACTGGAGCCGATGCTGGACCTCCTATCCCTCCCAAGTACAGCAAATTCCTAGGACTCACAAACATAGATCCCTCACTGCCCCCAAGGAAGAAGGGGGTTTGGGATAAAATAAGAAAAGAGAGACTTGCGGTGTTGGATCGGATCTGCGGATGTACAACATTGCATAGCAGGATCTGTCACTTCTGAGACCTTCTACATTAGCAAGGTAGATGTGCACGGGACCAGAACCTCTGTTTTTGCGATGACGTAATGAATTGGAAATAACAAAAAGAGGCAGTTACCAACAGTACACTAACAAGTCTCTACATACAATGAATATGCATCAAATTTAGTGACAACAACTTACAGGTTTCATTAACAGCTTGGCATGAGAACAGAATAACCAATATCATAGATTGGAGTGAGGCACTCTTATGAATAACTTGAAATACAGAATTTGGCACAAGGTCCACACATATATCAAAGACTCTGAAGTGCTTTTTCTAGAAACTAGTGTTCATCAGAGAAACAGGGAGCTCAAGTCTTTAATCCTTGCACAATAGAATACTAGCACCAGCTTTGTAGGAAGGGTTCGGAGTAGAAACACACAAGTAGAACTGGAGTAATTCACAGAAAGGAAGTGGAGGAAAAGTCTATAGTCTTTGAAGACGGGAATACTCTGTCCTATTTACTACTGCAGGAGGTTTATTGTGCACTCACCTGATATCAAGTACTTAGTCTGGTTTTTTCCCTTGACTGAAGTTCGAAGAAGATCTCGAGTCTTAGATGCAGGTAGTCACGTGGGGTTCTGGAGTAGGTGTGCAGGATGGAGAAAGGAGGAAGATGTCGAGAGAGTGGGTGCCACAGGAACCAATAGTTTGGATGGACTTTAAGGAGACTGGAGCACTCCATGGTTCCAGCAGGTTTGTTCAGGTGAGTTGAAAGGGTGAAGCTTGTTCTGCTTGGAGCGAGGCCAAGCCATGATTCTGATTTGGGCAGGGTTTATATACCCTCTCGAAGGCTCAATGGATGTAATTAGATCATGTGCAGCACGTGGGGCACATAACCGTCCAGTAGGTTATTGAGCCTTGAAGGAAAACATGTGTTAGTACACTCTCTTTGACCTTACAGAAAGGGCATGTGCAACTTTTTGATTGGAACCAAATAACATGAAAGGAATATATTGCTTTCGTTCAAACGTCCATAATGGAAAACAACACCAAGGCCCTAGTAACAGCGAGAGCAAGGCTTCTGTAGGAAATTTGTAGGGATTTAATGGAAAACTACACTAAGGCCCAAGGAACAGCAGGAGCAGTTAATGTATTGGTTCATGGTATGTGGGGAATGCTTGCAGGGGTTTAAGCGTAATAAAAATTACGGGTTCTGGGGAAGCAGCGGACATGAGGGTGTTGGGGAGCATTATTCATGAGGGCGCTGAGGAAACATTGGTTATGAGGGATGCTGGGGCAAATCAGTCATGAGGGTGTTAAGGAGGATATCAGTCATGATATCCTTGCATGCCATAAAGCACCGTAGGGGTAAAGAAACATGAGCCCTGCACACTAGGCCCACTACACTGAGGGTGCATGAGGGGGTAGTGACACTCTGTCACTCTGCAATCCATTATAAAGTAGTTTTCTTTAGTGCAAGCTTTGCACTTGGCTGGACATTTGCCTTTGTAGGGAAATGCAAACCCACATTGTAAACACAGCATTTTCTTCTTTGCAGGCATCGACTTGCGTGCATCTACCTTGTGCTAACGTTTCACGACCAATGCTGATCCATTTTCACTGTTCCAGCTTCCATACCAGCTGCTTGTTGATCAACTCTTTTTCCAGTCCTTGCTGCCATTAGTACTTTCTCTAAGCTGAGCATCTCTCAACATGCGTCTTCTGAAAGAGTCTGAAAGACAGCCATCAATGATTCAGAGACATATGGCTCCTTCATCATTAAATTCACTAAATCTGGAGTGTTTGATAAGCACATCAAGTCTCTCAACAAACTCATCCATCGTTTCACCAGCTTCTAACGCTTCCTTGATTTGACGGTATGATACAGTATTAGCTTGTGATATTTTTGTACCACTACTTTCACTCCCTCACCAATAAGATTCTTTAAGTACTGAATTATTTTCCCATTGTCTTCTTCTTCCAGTGCATCTATGAAATCATCGAACGTCTCATCCATGCAGTCCACCAAGCATCAACATTTTACTTCTTCACCATGTCGAATGGCACTGGTGGTTTCAGGAATGCTGTTGCGCTGTACTTCGTGCTCCCTTCTTCAGTCATTGAATTATTTCATTATTCCGAATGTCCTTTCGGCATACTGGATGCCAATTGCTGCTGTGCACGATTCAGCAGCTCAACCGGGCCTGTTCATCACACCTGATTCAGGGTCGTGTGGCACTCGCCTTGCTCTTGCTGGTAAGTATACTTGCACTTTCGTACATGGTTATCACTTCCTTTAGCATTTGCTTTGCATTGATACTGGTTCTTCTTATAGCCTTACCAATTCATTCTGGTGGGCCTTCACAAATTCATTCCTCCACAGGGCCTTCAAATTCTTTGAGGGCTGTATATAGGCTGGGCCCGGGCTTCAATTCCACACATGCCACCTCCAAACTATTTATCATCAATTTGGGAGCTCATGGCACGCATAAGCAGTTTGCTGTAGCATTTGAAACCCCTCAGGAAGAACAGTCTAATTTTTTTGGGGCACAGATCCCGTACTCATTGCCAGTTGTAACATCCTCCCCAGCCCACGAGCATTCAGAATGAATAAGCCACACACGGAGCTCTGGATAGTACGGCTTTATTCCTCAGCATACAATCACACACTGCTCTTTCATTACCTCCTAACTTTTAATAACTAAACCTTAACACCTCCGAGCAAGTAATGTAATTCCTTGTTGAGTCTGACCATAACTGCAAGGCTCTTAGTGCTCGTAGTCTCACGACACTACAACCTCCATCGGGTATTCCACCTGTTGGCCCACTGAGTACCCTTCGCTAGGAACTTGGTAATCATTTTCAATGCTGACTTTTCCAATCAGAAACATCTTTCAAAAATAGTCCCTACCTGATTCTTACTTCTTTAAATCCTAAAAATGTACTCGCTTTAATCTCTAGGAAATATAGGAAAATGGTTGTCCGAGTCACCATGGTGTCCAAAGCTGGAAAATTGTACCTCACTTTTCCTTGTTCAAGTAGAACCAACATCTTAAAATTATCCAAAATGAGGCTGCACATCTCCTATGGAGGATTATAATGTTCTGTCATATGCCACAACCATACCTTAGTGATCTTCACTCGCGTAACATTGAAAAAAGCAACCAGTTCAAAGCTCTTTGCTTCTGTAATTATGCGCTGGAAGCATCAGCTCCTATAGCATCCAGGACCTTCTGAAACAGTGGTTTCCCCTTTGTACGCCAGACCTGTGACAATCTTCTGTGCATTCCTCAGACAACGAAAATGAGACATGAGGGGCATTCTTTTCGCTATCTTACAGCTGTGGCCTGGAACCAACTTCCGTCCACCCTCTGTATGGCCACCTCTCACCTTTCTGTTAGAAAACTACATAAAACTTCGATTTGCACTGTAATTTCCCTTTGACTTTCTATTAGCGGGTCATTTTTGCATTGCTGTAATCTTAGTACCAGAATATCGTTTACTGGATACAGTGCCCTTTCTAAATGATCAATCAATCAGTCAACTGTCTTGTTGAGAATAAGGCGATGGTGTGCTATGCAAAATTATTAGTAGCATCACATGATTGTTATTTATAGAAAGCAGTCCTTAACTTACAACGTTAATTAAGCATAGAATAAAATATTACAGACACTGAGTGCTTTGGGATATTCATTACCACATACACCAATCATGTTGTTGATACTAATATTTGTTGTTTTATTTATCATAAATATATTTTAGACGTTACTCAAATCAAGGAACCATTAACAAAATTTCAGTGGATTTAGGTTAATTTGCTGCTACTAATTTTCAGAAAAGAATATATACACTTTCTTGGCAGGTACTGGGTTCTTAAGGTCATATCACACTGCCTGAGGGAAGTCTGGACTTTTTTTTGGGCATCATAATTTGTTAGCCAAGCAGATAGAAGCCAACCATTCATTTGTGATCTCCTTCTTCGTCCAAAACACCTCTTAATTGCCAAGTTAGCAAAGCCTGCATTGATCAAAGAAAGCTCATGTGAATTTAGGGAAGTCGCTTTTGGGGTGCATTTCCGCACAAAAATGTGTAAAATACATTTGGATGTAATCTATACACACACCAAAAAGCTGGCATAGAAATGAAAGCAGACTACAAACAGCAATTAATAATAATACAATTTAAATCAATATAAGAGGCTGCCCTGAAGATGGCCCTGCCTAACCAAGCTCCAATCCCTGAAATAAACTTCTGCCTTCTTTAGGATGTGAGGCAACACCTTGCTGGCTGAAACTGGAGAGAAATGGTGCAGACCCACAGCTCGTCTCATCAGAGCACTTTAGACTGAACAGGCTGCACTACACGGTTCATAACATTGATCGCGGGGCTATGAGATGCAGCCCAACTGCGTCTGCCCATCATTAAGGAAGCTATATTTGATAATGGTCCATCACCTGTTTCATTACCTATGTCTACTTGAGGAAGCACCAGACCACCAACAGTTTCTTCATTATCAAATTCAATTTGTGTTGCCTTGAAAAAAGCTCCAACATCATAATTGACACCCTTGACACCGTATTCACCTGTGATTTCAGTGTCCATATTTTTTTAAAGAGATCTATAGCTTCCTCATCAGTATCTATCTCAGAAAAAAAACACTTCCACTGAAGTTTAAAGTTTTTAGTTTCTTCCATAAAGAATAGTCGTCATTATATTAATCTCCATATTGAGTCCTTTGGTGTTGCATGTTTGAAAATGTTAATGTTTTCCCATAACAACTTGGACTGGAGGCAATGAGAAGCTGCTGATGTTTGTCCATATAATAATTTTAAACACGCTTTTTGCCAATAATCCCTTTTGAATTAAGTTTTTTAACTTTTTTGTACAAACTGAAATAGTTAAAATAGAAATAGCACACTGTAGCCTGGCTTGTTTCTTTTATCATTGTGCATAAGCATGCGCATAACTTAATGAACACAGATATGTATAGCATAGGTTTCGGTATAATTCCCAAGATGAAATAATCTTCATATATTTTTCATTGAGGTATCCCCTTTTGCATTATTCATGTACATTTATTTAGATGTACATTTTTACATAAAAATGTACGATTGCCAATGTCAATAAAATATTTGTTTCAGTGTGATAATGCAGTTTGCTGAAATAATTGTTTAATATTTTGTTCTAGCATAGCCTGATACCTTGATTTTCTAGTTATCATTTTTTTTTAAGTCAATATTGTTTCATAGAATCTGATATCTCGATTTCTCTATTATTGTTTTTAAAGTTTAAAAATCCGTTTCACTGAACTTAAGTAGGAAAAAGAGAAGAGGGGCATTCATGTTGATTTTTTTAAAAAACAAATTCAACCATGTTCAAGGAAGAGTATATAAACTGCAATGAAACATTGTAAGTTAGAGAGAAACTTAGATCCTTGGAGTGCAAGCTGATGGGCACACATGCAACATCTTTAGCTGTAAACACAATTTCCTTGATGATGGTTAAAGAGAAGGCACAATATGTCTTTCAACAGACTTATCGGCCTGCCTGAAGACTTTACAATTGATGTGGAGCAGACACAGGAACAAAGCTCTCTCTCTAATGAACACTGATTCTGTTTTAAAAAGGTATGCAGTTGTGAGCAAAGTCATCTAAAGCTCACATAAGGCTCCTTTTGGTGCTAAGATAAGCTTAGTTAGCAAAGGCAAGGGAGGAGTTAGGTAACCAATGCAGATAATCAAAATGTACTGCCATTATGTTACAGTATTTTCTAACAAGCATTGTTGCCACTATCTTGTTTTTTTTCATAGTAACTACTATTAACAATGCGTACACTAGGATAGGTTTTTAATTTTAATGAAAAACAAAAAATACATTCTTAGGGCCCGCGGTTTGGAAAGACAAGTTCCAGATCCTATTCGGAAGGAGCAAATGTCGTTAGGAATCGGGCACTAGGTGCGAATGCTTTCCAAACCGCAGCAGAATCAGGCCCTTAGTGTGAGTTCTTGAATGTGTCTATCCATGATGAAAGATGTTTTGGGGCCCACTGACACTACCTAGGCCTGTGAATCTTACAGGACCGATAGTTACCAACATGCACTTTACTTTTTTAATGTTTAGTGGGTCATTGGAGGTTACAGTGCCTCAGAGTCTATAGAACCCTTTTTCTGGCCGTGTTCTGAAGAGAATTCTAAAAAAACATATCAGAATTATGATGGAAACAGTGACATAGTACAAACTGATCAACTGGAGTGTAAAAAGAAAACAAGGCTGCCTTTATGCGTCATGATGTTGGGTTACGTAACATGTTGGCTGTCTTGCAAGTATAGAAAATAATTATTTCTAATTTTATACATATTTTGAGCATGGCTGGCAGATGCTATTAGCTTTGCCAAAACTACCACATTAAAAAAAGCATCCGGCATTGGCAAAGCCGATGGCACCAGCCACCACTGAATGGAAGAGGTATGGTGAGGGAAGACAGAATGTTAAGGGGACACCAAGCAGGGTGTGTGTGCGTGTGAGCAGCCGCGGCCGGTAGTGGGAGTACCGGCCGGGCGGTGACGTGGGGAGGGGGAGGGGCAGTGTGGGGGATAGTAATGTATGGATTACAGACTTTAAAAGGTAAGTAAACATAAAAATAAATAAAACGAATTTCGTTGCACACACTGTATCACCAAATGCGATGCAGTGTGTGCAACGAAATTCATTGTATTTATTTCTATGTTTACCTACCTTTTAAAGTCCGTAATCCATACATTACTACCCCCCACCCTGCCCCTCCCCCTCCCCACATCACCGCCCAGCCGGTACTCCACCTACCGGCCGCGGCTGCGTGTGAGCACCAAATGAGTTGGTGGTATATTAAATCAAAAACCGACCATGATGGAGAGTGTCAGGCAAGTGACGTAGGAGTAGAGGGAGTGCAGGAAACAACTAAAAGCCACCAAACAGCAGCAGCAATGAGAAACAAGGCCAGGGGAGCTATGGAATTGAAAAAGAAAGTAAGCATAATGGCAAGGGGATAGGCAAGGGATTCTCGGGGGTGTGGGAGTCCAACAAAGAGAGAGTGCAGGGGGTTCATAGGGAGGCAGCACAGAGGAAATAGAGGAGGAGCAAGAAAACCCATTCACTCCCATGGAGTGCTAAAATCAAAAGAAAAGGTAGTTCTCTGAACGCTGTCAGTGGAAGAATACAAGTCATCCTATCAAAAGGATAGTAAAGAAGCTATGCTCCAGGAGAGGGACAACACAAGAAGAGTAATGACAATCATTGAATAAGAAGCAAGTTTATTAGATTGACAAGGAAGTCAACAAATAATATGCAATTGGCTGACTCAAAGCACACCGTCAGTTATGGCATTGTCTACCCCAGGTATGTTTTGAAAACATACAGCTAAAACCTATCTTTAAGTAAGGCCTAAAATGGTCAGGTGGCTAGTCACTTAACCCCTTCCATGCTCATGATGGAATGGTTCCGTCATGAGCATCGGTGCTCTTGTGCTGATGACGGAACCATTCCGTCATGAGGCCAGGGGCACGAAATCCCTCTGCTGCAGACAGCAGAGGAATTTCCTTTTCACCCCTCTGACCTTGGGAGCTGGGGAAGAGCTTTCCCAGCTCCCGAGGCCCGCTCCTTGGTTTCTGTTCAATGACGATCAGCGCGCGAGCTGGGATCCAGGGATCCACCCACTAGACACCAGGGAGGGGGGAGCGGCCCCTTAGGCAAGGGCCTTCACTCCCCCCATAAATACATTTATAGTATTTAGTCTTTCTGCCCCCCCCTTGCGGGCAGATGGGGCAATAGCCCCCCAATCTGCCCCCGGGGGGGCAGAAAGCCCACTATACACCAGGGAATATTTTTGGGGGCACTTTTTTTAGGGTGGGGGCTGCCCGAAATGGGCGCGCCAATGCCCCCACCCCCGGCACCATTACAGCCTTTCTGCCCCCCCTGGGGGGCAAATGGGAGCAGTAGCCCCCAATTTGCCCCCCCGGGGGACAGAAAGCCCACTATGCACCAGGGATTTTTCTTTGTGCACTTTTTTTTAGGGTGGTGGCTGCCCGAAACTGGCACGCCAATGCCCCCACCCCCCACCACCATTACAGTCTTTCTGCCCCCCCTGGGGGACAGATGGGGGCAGAAGCCCCCATTCTGCCCCCCAGGGGGGCAAAAAGCCCACTAGACACCAGGGATTTTTTTCGGCAAATTTTTATTAAGTTGGGGGCATTGGCATGCCCGTTTTGGGCAGACTCCACCCTAATTAAAATTTGCCCAAAAAACTCCCTGGCGTCTAGTGGACTTTCTGACCCCCCTGGGGGGCATATGGGGGCATTACCCCCCAATATGCTCCGCCGGGGGGGGAAAAAGGCCCATTAGACACAAGGGATTTTTTGGCGGGCAAATTTGAATTTGGATGGGCTGCCCAAAACGGGCATGCCTATGCCCCCACCCCCTCCCCCACAAAAATAACAGCCTTCCTGCCCCCCCTGGGGGAGGATGGGGCAGTATCCCTGAATCTGCCCCCCCCGGGGGGGCAAAAAGCCCACTCGACGCCAACGATTACGCTGGCTTTTTTATGTGTGGGGGTGGGGGCTGCCCAGAATGGGCATACCAATGCCCCCATCCCCCAAAGAATATAGCCACAATGTTTCTGCCCCCCTTGGGGGCGTATCGGGGCAACACCAGCCCCGAAATCTTCCCCCCAGGGCAGCAGAAAGCTGACTAGGCACGGACTTGTTTTTAGCAATATGCCTACCTGTGGATTTTGGGCCCTAGCAGCGCTAGGGCCCAAAATCCACAGGTAGGCATATTTGTTGAAAAAAACAACCTTTTGTCTCAACGTTTTCACCTATAACTTCTTGTAATTTTGACAGCTCTTGGAAAGCAATATACCGTTACATCCGTTTGACTTTCCTTGTTGTGGGGATATATAGGACTTGTAGTTTCACCAAGAACCCGACGAACCCAGAGCCAAAAACTGAGCAGCAACTTGCAATGGTATTTTATTATTTACTGGGTATAGATCACTTATTCTTGGAAAATGTATACATGGAAAAATCGGTATGAAAGACACCTATGTATTTCTGAATTGGGTACAAATTATAGAGTTTAGAAACAATATATATTTGCACATTTTCAAAATTGGGAATACTCATACTAGCATGAGAATTATTGGTCATTTTTCAAAAAGATTTTTTTTTTACACAATGTCTTTCATTGGGAAGGGATAAATGCATGAAAACTCAATAGGTAATAACAGTTGATTTCCAAATCTGAATTACCCTAAGTCTCTCGATAAAAACGGTACCTCATTTGTGTGGGTCGGCCTTGTGACTGCGACAGGAAACGGCGCAAAATGCAACGTGGTCACACCTCAATTTTGCAGTTAAAAATTGACCCTTTTATGGCAAAGTGCCTAGCTGTAGTTTTTGCACCCTAGCTCTGCCAGCACCTAGGGAAACCTAGCAAACCTATACATTTTTATAACCTACACACCCAGGGAAATTCAGGATGGGGTGACTCGACTGCCTCCCACCAGGTTCTGTTACCCAGAATCCCTTGCAAAGCCAAATAATTGACAAACAAAATGCATTTTCCTCACATTTCTGTGGTGTAAAGTTCTGGAATCTGCGTGGATCAACAAATTTCCATGCACCCAGCGTTCCCCCAGGTCTCCCGAAAAAAATGGTACCTCACTTGCCTGGGTCTGCCTTGTGCCTGCGACAGGAAACAGAGCAAAACGCAACGTGGTCGCACCGCAATTTCGCAGTGAAAATGTGCCCTTTTTTGGCAAAGAGCCTACCTTTCGTTTTTTTGAACCCTAGCTCTGCCGGCACCTAGGGAAACCTATCACACCTATACATTTTTGAAAAGTAGACACCCTGGGGAATTCAGGATGGGGTGACTCGACTGCCTACCACCAGGTTCTGTTACCCAGAATCCCTTGCAAAGCTAAGAAATTGACAAAAAAAATGCATTTTCCTCACATTTCTGTGGTGGAAAGTTCTGGAATCTGCTTGGATCAACAAATGTCCACCCACCCAGCGTTTCCCCAGGTCTCCCCAAAAAAATGGTACCACACTTGCCTGGTACTGCCTAGTGCCTGTGACAGGAAACAGCGCAAAATGCAACGTGGTGGCACCTCAATTTTGCAGTGAAAACGTGCCCTTTTTCGGCAAGGAGCCTACCTTTCGTTTTTGAACCCTAGCTCTGCCGGCACCAAGGGAAACCTAGAAAACCTATAAATTTTTGAAAAGTACACACCCAGGGGAATTCAGGATGGGGTGACTCGACTGCCTCCCACCAGGTTCTGTTACCCAGAATCCCTTGCAAAGCTAAAAAATTGACAAAAAAAGCAGTTTCCTCACATTTCTGTGGTGGAAAGTTCTGGAATCTGCGTGGATCAACAAATTTCCACCAACCCAGCGTTCCCCCAGGTCTCCCGAAAAAATGGTACCTCACTTGCCTGGGTCTGCCTAGTGCCTGCGACAGGAAACAGCGCAAAACGCAACATGGTCGCACCGCAATTTTGCAGTGAAAATGTGCCCTTTTTTGGCAAAGAGCCTACCTTTCATTTTTTAACCCTAGCTCTGCCGGCACCTAGGGAAACCTAGCAAACCTATACATTTATGAAAACTAGACACCCAGGGGAATTCAGGATGGGGTGACTCGACTGCCTCCCACCAGGTTCTGTAACCCAGAATCCCTTGCAAAGCTTAGAAATTGACAAAAAAATGCATTTTCCTGACATTTCTGTGGTGGAAAGTTCTGGAATCTGCGTGGATCAACAAATATCCACCCACCCAGCGTTCCCCCAGGTCTCCAGAAAAAGATGGTACCTCACTTGCCTGGGTCTGCCTAGTGCCTGCGACAGGAAACAGCGCAAAACGCAACATGGTCGCACCTCAATTTCGCAGTGAAATCGTGCCCTTTTTTGGCAGAGAGCCTACCTTTAGTTTTTGAACCCTAGCTCCGCCGGTACCTAGGGAAACCTAGCAAACCTATACATTTATGAATACTAGACACCCAGGGGAATTCAGGATGGGGTGACTCGACTGCCTCCCACCAGGTTCTGTTACCCAGAATCCTTTGCAAAGCTAAAAATTAACAAAAAAAAGCATTTTCCTCACATTTCTGTGGTGTAAAAGTTCTGTAATCTGCGTGGATCAACAAATTTCCACCCACCCAGCGTTTCCCCAGGTCTCCCAAAAAAAATGGTACCACACTTGCCTGGTTATGCCTAGTGCCTGCGACAGGAAACTGCGCAAAAGGCAACGTGGTTGCACCTCAATTTTGCAGTGAAAACGTGTCCTTTTTGGCAAAGAGCCTACCTTTTGTTTTGAACCCTAGCTCTGCCGGCCCCTAGGGAAACCTAGAAAACCTATACATTTTTGAAAACTAGATACCCAGGGGAATTCAGGATGAGGTGACTCGACTGCCTCCCACCAGGTTCTGTTACCCAGAATCCCTTGCAAAGCTAAAAAATTGACAAAAAAAAGCATTTTCCTCACATTTCTGTGGTGGAAAGTTCTGGAATCTGCATGGATCAACAAATTTCCACCCACCCAGCGTTCCCCCAGGTCTCCCAAAAAAAATGGTACCTCACTTGCCTGGGTCTGCCTAGTGCCTGCGACAGGAAACAGCGCAAAACGCAACATGGTCGCACCGCAATTTCGCAGTGAAAATGTGCCCTTTTTTGGCAAAGAGCCTACCTTTCATTTTTTAACCCTAGCTCTGCCGGCACCTAGGGAAACCTAGCAAACCTATACATTTATGAAAACTAGAAACCCAGGGGAATTCAGGATGGGGTGACTCGACTGCCTCCCACCAGGTTCTGTTACCCAGAATCCTTTGCAAAGCTAAACATTAACAAAAAAAAGCATTTTCCTCACATTTCTGTGGTGTAAAAGTTCTGTAATCTGCGTGGATCAACAAATTTCCACCCACCCAGCGTTTCCCCAGGTCTCCCAAAAAAAATGGTACCACACTTGCCTGGTTATGCCTAGTGCCTGCGACAGGAAACTGCGCAAAAGGCAACGTGGTTGCACCTCAATTTTGCAGTGAAAACGTGTCCTTTTTGGCAAAGAGCCTACCTTTTGTTTTGAACCCTAGCTCTGCCGGCCCCTAGGGAAACCTAGAAAACCTATACATTTTTGAAAACTAGATACCCAGGGGAATTCAGGATGAGGTGACTCGACTGCCTCCCACCAGGTTCTGTTACCCAGAATCCCTTGCAAAGCTAAAAAATTGACAAAAAAAAGCATTTTCCTCACATTTCTGTGGTGGAAAGTTCTGGAATCTGCATGGATCAACAAATTTCCACCCACCCAGCGTTCCCCCAGGTCTCCCAAAAAAAATGGTACCTCACTTGCCTGGGTCTGCCTAGTGCCTGCGACAGGAAACAGCACAAAACGCAACATGGTCGCACCGCAATTTCGCAGTGAAAATGTGCCCTTTTTTGGCAAAGAGCCTACCTTTCGTTTTTGAACACTAGCTCTGCCGGCACCTAGGGAAACCTAGCAAACCTGTACATTTTTGAAAGCTAGACACCCAGGGGAATTCACGATGGGGTGACACGACTGCCTCCCACCAGGTTCTGTTACCCAGAATCCCTTGCAAATCTTAAAAATTGACAAACAAAACGCATTTTCCTCACATTTCTGTGGTGGAAAGTTCTGGCATCTGCGTGTATCAACAAATTTCCACCCACCCCGCATTCCCCCAGATCTCCCGGAAAAAATGGTACCTCACTTGCGTGGGTAGGCATAGTGGCTGCAACAGGAAAAGGCCCAAATCGTACGGTGGAGAATTTAAAATAACCTATAGCAAAACTACGTTCTTTTTTGGGGGGGGCACCTGAGTTTTTGGCCTGGGGCTCGGCAGTAAACTTGTGAAACTACCAAACCCAAACAGTTCGGAAAACTAGACACCCGGGGGAGTCCAGAGAGGTATGGCATGCGAGGGTCCCCCAACGTTTTCTTACCCAGAATTCCCTGCAAACCTTAAAATTAGGTAAAAAAAAACACTTTTCCATACTTTTTTTCGTGGGATCTCTGTGCCGGCACAAATGTCCTACCGCCCAGCGTTCCCCTTGTTCTCCTGAGTAAAATGATACCTCGTTTGTGTGGGTGGGCCAAAGGCCTGTGACTAAGGTGAGGTGCTTAATTTGTCAATCCCAAACACTACAATTTTTAAAAATTCATTTTTAGCCTGTTCTGTTTTGGGGCACCCACACGAGTGAGGTATCATTTTACTCGGGAGAACAAGGGGAACACTGGGCTGTAGGACATTTGTGCCGGCACGGAGATCCCACGCAAAAATGTATGAAAAAGTGTTTTTTTAACCTAATTTTAAGGTTTTCAGGGAATTCTGGGTAGGTAAACCTTGGGGGACCCACGCATGCCATACCTCGCTGGACTCCCCCAGGTGGCTAGTTTCCAGAAATGCGTGGGTTAGGTAGGTTTCCCTACATGGCCGCCGAGCCCCGGGCCAAAAACTCATGGGAACCCCCTTGCAAAACCAGATTGGTTAGTGATAGGTTATTTTGATGTTGCCCCCTTAGGTTTGGGGCCCTTGCCTGTCGCGGGTCCTTGAGCCACCCACGCAAGTGAGGTACCATTTTTGTCGGGAGACCTGGGGGGACACTGGGCGGGAGGAAATTTGTGTGAGCCCAGTGGTGCCACGCATTCCCACACATAAAGGTGTGATAAAAACGTTTTTTTCAGCAAAAAATGAGGTTTGCAAGGGATTCTGGGTAAGAGAACGTTGGTGGATCCACACAAGCCATAGCTCCTTGAAAGCCCCCGGGTGTCTACTTTGTAGAAATGTGTGGGTTTGGTAGGTTTCCCTAGATGTCCATCTAGCATGGGGCCAAAAACCCAGATGACCACACTCTCAAAAGCTGGTGGGTTTGACAGAGTCAATGTTGAAGTCGCCTATGTCAAAACCTCCAGCTTTTGCTAGTGGGGACATCTGGGTTTTTGGCCCCGTGCTAGACGGCCATCTAGGGAAACCTACCAAACCCACACATTTCTACAAATTAGACACCCAGGGGTTTTCAAGGAGCTATGGCTTGCGTGGATCCCCCAACGTTCTCTTACCCAGAATCCCTTGCAAACGTCATTTTTTGCTGAAAAAAATTGTTTTTTTTCACACATTTTTGTGTGGGAATGCGTGGCACCACTGGGCTCACACAAATTTCCTCCCGCCCAGTGTCCCCCCAGGTCTCCCGATAAAAATGGTACCTCACTTGCGTGGGTGGCTCAAGGACCCGCGACAGGCAAGGGCCCCAAACCTAAGGAGGTGACATCAAAATAACCGAACACTAACCAACCTGTTTTTGAAAGGGGGTTCCCATGTGTTTTTGGCCCAGGGCTCGGCGGTCATCTTGGGAAACCTACTTAACCCACACAATTCTTGAAACTACTACACACCCGGGGGAGTCCAGCGAGGTATGGCATGCGTGGGTCCCCAAGGTTTTTCTACACAGAATTCCCTGCAAACCTTAACATTTGGTTAAAAAAACACTTTTTCATACATTTTTGAGTGGGATCTCCGTGCCGGCACAAATGTCCTACCGCCCAGCGTTTCCCTTGTTCTCCCGAGTAAAATGATACCTCATTTGTGTGGGTGGGACAAAGGCCTGTGACTAAGGTGAGGTGCTTAATTTGTCAATCCCAAACACTAAAAAAAATGTAAAATTCATTTTTAGCCTGTTCTGCTTTGGGGCACCCACACAAGTGACCCCTTTATGAATTCAGAATTTTGTCTACTTTTCGTAAATGTATATCTTTCTAGGATCCATTATTGCTTTCAAACTCATTTCTACCATTAACTGGAAGGAGGTTGAAAGCTCTAAAAATAACAAAAATATGCTATGTCCCAGAAAAATGCCAAAACTGTGTGAAAAATGTTGGTTCTCTGACAAAAGACTGTCATTCCCTAAAAGCTAAGAAAATGGAGATTTCATCCCCACAAACCCTTTTTTGATAACATTTGCAGGGGAAAACCCCAGAGGCTTTCATTTGCAGCCCATTTTTCCAATTTTTCTGAAAAAAACTAAAATTTCAATGTATTTTGCTTAATTGCTGGGACTCCTCCAATGGAATCCACAAACCCTGGGCACCTTTCAAATCCACATGATGTTGGAAGAAAAGGACGCAAATTTGGCGTGCATACCTTATGTGGTCAAAAAGTTACAGGGGCCTAAGCGCGCACTACCCCAAATCGCCAAAAAAAAAGGCTTAGCACAGGAGGGGAAAAGGCCTAGCAGCGAAGGGGTTAAATATATTACTTCAAACTTGTATTATCTTGGGACACTTTGTCTTTTCCAAGATAATGGCACTGTGGAAACACTAGTGGTAGGTCTGGTATATATTCTGAATAGCAATACAACTGAAATATTTTCCAAACAATTCAAAACGAGAACTGAGTTTGAGAAGTCAAGGCTGATGGTGAGTGGTAATTATTTACCCCATACTAAATACATCACAGAGGCCAGATATTCACAATGGCAAAGACTGGGGTATGCTTAAGGATTTAGTTCAGGATCACACACTGATGGGAGTTTGGATGTTATTACACTAATGTGAAAGGGAGTACACGTTTCCTTCTTGTATACATATTTATTTCTTCCTGGCATCGAATACATTGTTCCTATATTCCTCTTCGTGTTTAATTTTAGAGGGCAGAATATAAGACAATTGCCCAGTCCTGCTAACTTTAGCCATATATCTTCTAGCACCATTGATCAAGCTATGGAGAATGAACACTGTTAAATGTAGACAGCCAAAAGAACAGTGCACTTTACAGTCAAACCTGACAGAATAATTGACCTTCAATGAAGACTGAATATCATCAACACAGCCCAGTGGGTGACGGGAAAAGCATAAATGCATTTTAATACATTCTGAGAATCTGACTTGTAGCTTAAAAATAATAAAGAGAAACAATCAATAGTAATAAAGAGAAACTGTCAAAAATAGAAGCCCAAATTTGCAACCTTAAGACAAAATAAAATACCCTCATCACCGCTATTGCAGGAGTTACCACTGGCGAGATTGAACCTGAATGCTCTTCCACATCTCAGACAGAATATTACTTTGACCACATACAACTGAGCTACTATGACCATGACGAGAAGATGGGCACCTACTGCAATCAGTCTACAGCAATGAGAATCTATACTGGTCATACCGGTAAATAGGCACAGCGAAAGTGAAGTGATGAGATGCCCAGTAGTCATTACAAGGAAACTTACCACATACTTCTGAGACTTATGTGATTCACCACATCGAGACACTTAAACATAAGAATACCAATTTCTAGCAAATGTTATAATATCAACCCTTTTCCCACGAAACTCGAGAGACAATCTTAAAGGTAGCAATCCAGAGAAAAAGAAATGTCCAGGGGGAAATCACTTGAAAAGGATGTTTTCTTGGCAGTGTTGCCCCAGTTTTCAATGCAGTCTATAAAGATGCGGAAGAAACAGGAACGCTCAGGCCAGAATTTGACAGATTAGTCATATCCGTAATATCCAGACACCCTAGGATAGATTAGAAGTCATGTGCAAGTTACCACCCAAATTCTTTATTCAATGCAGATGTGAAAATTCTAGCATAATTCTTAGATATGGGATTGACAAAGTTGTGCCTAAGCTAACCCACTTATGTTTTTTCAAGGCTGCTTCTCTAGAATTAATATGAGAACACTAATGGACCACCTTGAGCAAGTATGGGATGGCATAGACGAAAATACTGACCTCTATCTAGATGCAGCGAATGTATTAGACTGAGTCCAATGGAACTACTATATTGAGAGAGAGCAGCCTTAGGATCTGACTTTGTAATAAGATAAAAGAGTGATGGTTTAAACACTGAGGGGCATATTCACAAAGGTAAAACTACATATGCAAATGTACTCATAGTCTTTGTAGTCACTTTAGTAATCTTGGCTATTCACAGTTTCAGAATGTCAAGTTACTACCAAGTGTGGACTTACATGTCTCCTTTCCCTCAATTTAGTGGGTGGAGTTTTCCTAAACATAATTTATGGCCATAAAGATACTATATATAGTTTACGTTACGTTTACGAAATAGTTTACGTTCTCATACTTGGAAGAGACTCCGGAAAGGGGGCAGTCGGGACTCCAAAACCAGGTCGGAGAATTCTACATGGATGGGTATAGAAGAATTTTATACACCTAAAATACATACCACACACCCGACACCCATTCACTTTCAATAACATAAATACTACACACAATATAGGGGCTGCTTATAAATAAATCTCTTTTTTCAGCTCCTGCAGCCACCACATTCTGCCTGAAAGATGCAGACCCCATTTCTCCAAGAGAAAAACTACATTTCATTGAGGAGGAGACAGGCCTTGTATTAAATTTGTTGTAATACATTACAAAAAAAACTACATTATCTGACCCGTCTCCAGACAGAGATGCCAGTTAGCAGGATGCGCACATTGGTATTTCTGTGATATGGCTGCAACAGAGTAGGCAGCCTAGTGGCAGGAGGTGGCAGACTCTGCTAATGCACTGGGGGAGTAGGAGCGCATTGTGGGGGTTATTAAAAAATGTCAAAATGACAGGAGGTAGGTGAAGGAGATGTTCTCCAGGATTCAGTTGGCCCTGTTTCTTCCTAGAAGGTCACCTGGATCCTGTCTCCTTCTCACCTCTCTCATGTAGGCTACCGTCTCACCAATGCACCCCTACCTTCTAAATGGGCCACCTCCTTCCGTTACCCTTCTGCTCTTTGGCATTGACAACCTCTCTTTTATTATCCTGAATGGCCTTTATACACCCTTTAATACCATTGAGTACCATGTCTCCTTGACACCTGCATACCTACTTGGCTCTGATAATGTCATTTTGCAGTGGTTCATGTCATACCTAAGGAACAGATAACAAGTTGTCCTTCAGGGCAGAGTCCTACATCATAACATTTGGCTTCCATCAGGTTTCAGTTGTCTTGACGACTCCTGTATCATGATCATTGCTGTCCATGGGGGCATCTGCGTGCTCAAGTATGTGGATGGATATCAGCACTAATGGAAAGCCTCATCTGGACTCTGCATTGACTGACTGAAACACTGCTCTGTGACCATAACATTTTGAATATCCATAGCCTGCTTCAAGTTGAACCTTACCAAGACAGAATTAATACTCATCACAAACACCAACGTGCAATAAAAGGTCCAGGTGTGGCTCACAGAACATAATACGGACTGCTTCCCCAATGATTGGTAGACAGTACTACATCTCTTGGCTTCCACATCAACACTGCTTGACCTGTCAGGCTTAGGGTGGTGCTCCCCCAAAAAATGTCCCTTCCTCATCCATTTTTCTGTACTTGTTTTTGCTGGCCTTAGGACTCTGAGCACTGTACAAATTCTTACCAGTGCTAATGTGCATTGTGCTCTCTACTTAAAACATGGTAATATTGGCTTATACCCAATTGACATATTTAATTTATGTATTAGTCCATAGTAAAGTGGTACTACATGCAACCAGGGCCTGTAAACTATATACTACTAGTGCGCCTGCAGCACTGATTGTGCCATCCACTGAAGTAGCCCTTTAAACATGTGACATGCCTGCCATTGTAGAGCCTATGTGTGCAGTTCAAACTATCATTTCAACCTGCCAAAATAAACCTATGGCCAGGCCCAAACCATTTTACTACATATAAGTCACCACTGGTGTAGGACCTGGACAGCAGGATGCAATTTATTTAAAAAGCAGGACTCTACTTTTAAGTTTTATGTGTCCTGGTAGTGAAAAACACTTACTTTTGTTTTTCACCACTGCAAGGCCTATATCTCTCATATGATAACATTGGAATTACCTTATTACATTTTATGTGTTCTTTTAAATGGGAAGATATCACTGATTCAAATTTGGTGTCTCTGGAAATCTAATTTAAAATCAGAACTGGTGCTCAAGTCGGATTTTAAATTACAATTCTAAAAATCCCACTTTTAGAAAGTATGCATTTTCTTGCTTTAGCCATTTGCGGCCTATGGCCTATCTCTGGTCACATGATTGGGTGTAGTTGGGCTTTGTGTATTCCTCCTAGAGAGCCACACAGAATGAGAGCCTAGGTGTGACTTGAGGTGCCATTACTTGCAGGATGGGAGGGGGAGCTGGGCCCAGCCTCTCCACACAAAGGGCCTGACAATCCTGCATTGTCACTTCAGCCAGCATGGAGCCAGGGCAGGGAGGTAGGGACTCCCATTCACTTCAAAGACAATGTCTATAGGGGTCTCCAACATTTTCTGTAGTGAGAGCTACTTCTGATCAGTGAAAATCATTGTAAGCTACTGAAGGTCAAACTACTCGCGCAGTGATACCAGACACTCCCACACCCAGCTTCATTGGCTTTAAGCCTAATGTCTATAAAGCAAGATCCTATGGCTTGAATAAAAATAGGGGCAGTATGACAGGGCTGCCATGTGTATCAGTGAGAGCGTGGTCCTTGGTTGGTGATGTATGAACAGGTGTGCCTTTGAATGGTATATATGTGTATGAGTGAGTGAGAGCCTGTGTCATGTTGTGGCATAGGGTATACCTTTCACTATATGTGGCATTCTTACATGTGTAACACAAACATTCCACCATTTTTTTTTTAAATAGGAGAAATTTAAAGTGAAGAAAAATGTTTTGCAAACATGTACATAATATGGAACATCATTGTCGACTTAACATTTCGTCCACTTAAACAAATGGCTGTATTTTAAGTCATAAATATGACACCATGTTTTCTAGCCACTAGGAGCAAGATACCTGCTGTGTGTATATGCGACAAGCAGCGAGGGCCTTGTAAATGAGGTTGAAGGGTGTGATTAATTTGCGCTTCAGGATAGTAGCTAGGATGTGACATTGAGGATCAATATGCTTTTTAAATAAAACATGCAAGTGGTATTCAGTCTTATATAAGGTTACATAAATACACCCTGGTCTTAAATGGGAAATGTCATCTCTATGCATATCTGTCATTCCAACCTTGAGAGTCACAAATGAATGGAATATTTTGAGTGAGGTTTCTCATGTGCAATCTATGTTTCGGCAGCTAATTGGTGCAATGGGAAAGGAGCAAATGGCTAAAAGCATCGTCAAATTAGGTGGAAGAAAGTAACAGTCAGGGTTCACACACAACCATCCTCCCCCTTGTAACGCAGGTTAAAGGGGACCTTAAATCCTACAAATATGGGCACGAATCACCGCACAAGTAGCATCTGTCAAACTATTTTTCTTGTTGTTAAGTAAATTGTGTTTGCTGCAAACAGCGGTGTAGGTGGAAAACCAGCGCTGCAAACCACCCCTACCACATCCCTGTTGCACAAACATGACCTACAGTGGTGAGACCGTGAGATGTGGTAGGGGTCCATTTGGGTGTCTTTGAACACATTTTAAACAGTAATACTGTTTTTATAATGCACGTAAGAGCACAGACATGCGGCTAGGAGATTAACTTACCACAAAATGTTATTTATTTGACATTCAAAATTCACATTTGGTAAGTAAAATTGTATAACACGTGGGTATTTTGTTTCATTCTTGATATAAGCATACCCCACGCACAAATTAATACTAGAACATTATTGGTATAAGGATAACCATCTGCAAGGAAAGAGATCTTTTATTTATTTGTACTTGATAATGTAAAGGGCTTCCTATTATAAATGTGGTCGTGGCTGTATAGTTGTGACCAACTTTACATTTATGGGGCACTGCATGGAATTTAGCCCACTGCTAAGCTTTTTTAGATTCTGCAGGTAAGAGAGCCGAAGCACAGACACCCAAGGGGACTATATGGCATCACCAGTGTGAAAGTGAGGAATGACCACTTCTAGTTTAAGCCTTGATCCTAGCTACCCTTGACTAAGCCACCCTTCCACCGCTGACCACACTGTCCCTATAATGCTCAACGGATGATAACAAACTTTGGATGAGTGAAATTTTACAAAAAAAGCCTCATTTTTAGGTTTCGCCTGCACATCGCTTGCGCTGTGCTTGTGAAATCTGTTATATTTATTATATCTTAAAAGGGGGTTCTCATAAGGTCCAATAGCCAAATTACTGTGTTCATTCACTTTTGTGTGGATTTTTTTTTTACTTCCCCTGGCTGCATGCATTTACGATACTTCTACCAAAACTGTTCACACTGTTCAAGCCCCATTCACTGTCAAGATCAAATCTTTTCCCACGGAAAAGGCAGACAGCTCCTAACAGTACGCTTGAATGCTTGCTTTTTATTACTTAGTTGTGTAAAGCAGATGCTTTATCCTTGGAACATTTGTGGCCTTTACTATTCATGCCTCAGTACCTTTCTTTGCACTTTGTAGGCATTATCAGATTGATTTTTTCAACGTAATCTCTTTGATCATTATGATTAAATTCTAAATGCTGTAATAAACACTGCACATTAAAAATAAAGTTAATATCCAAGAGCTATGCTATATTTTACTACTAAACAGGCAGCTACAAGTGCAGTTACCTTGCAGACAACAGGGTCATGATTTGAATGGTGCAGCAGATGCGGTAGCACTGGGCCCAAAAGTCATCAGTACTCCTCTCAACACATAATATTGCTATATTTGACTACTACACAGGCAGTCACAATTGCAGTTACCTTGCAGTTAAAAGGGATTTGATTTGAATGGTGCAGCAGGTGCAGTGGCACCAGGGCGAAAAGCTCTTGGCACCCCACTACACACCTAAAATTGCTATATTTTCCTACTACGCAGGCAGTCACAAGTGCAGTTACCTTGCTGACAATTTGGTCATGATTTTAATGGTGCAGCAGGTACAGTGGCACAGGGCCCAAAAGGTGTCAGAATTCCTCTAAACATATTATATTGCTATATTGTACTACTCTGTAGGCAGTCCTAATTGCAGTTAACTTGCAGTTAAAAGGGGTTTGATTTAAATGGTGCGGCACATGCAGTAGCACTGGGGCCAAAAGTTGTCAAAACTCCACTAAACACCAAATATTGCTATATTTTCCCACTAAACTAGCAGTCACAATTATTATTGTTATTAGTATTATTAGGATTTGTAATTCGCAACAAATCATCCACACTGGGATCTAAGCATGGGCGTAAAATCCGCTCCGCTCGCGGATTTTTCGGATTTTCGGCAAATTCGCAATCCGCGAACGCTCGCGAATTTGTCGAAAATCAGTGAATCCGCTCGCGGCGGATTTTTTGCTTGGTTGCGGCGCGCGGCGTGGTGCACGGCGTTCACTTTCCGTCATTTAGCGTTTGCCGAGTTGTTTTTCTCGATCATATTTTGAGAGTGCTGCGCCATTTTGGATCTTGCTGCGTGTTCCCGCGGGAGTTTGGCTCCCGCGAATACGTAATCGCGGCTTGCCACCTTGCACAGCACATCTCGCGAGAGTTCGCAATTGCGAACACGTAGTTGCGGCGGAAAGGAACAATCTCGCACTTGCGAAGTAGAGATTTTGCAATTTCGCACAAGAAAATCACCAGCAAACAGGATAAACCTTCAGAAAATGATGATTTTTATCAGAATCACTCCTCAGGTTGACATTTGCATGGCCTTTCTTTTTGCAAGGAGTCCATTTTGGGGGGGGGGGGGAAGGAAGTGCCCCACAGTCTCCAACTTCCTGTTCCTGTCCAGCAGGCTCCTCCCAGTGCTTTGTCCATCTCCTGGTCACTTTCATTTGGATCTGGAGCTGGAAGGATTACTTTTTGTGGGTGCTGCTGGATATTTGGATTTGAGGCCTTTTTGACTGTCTTTGGATCACTTTTGGATTAGAAATCAACTTTCACAAGTAAGTTTGTTTGGGGCATTACAGTTGCTGCAAGTACAATTTTGGAACTTTTTCAGAAAATTAAATAAATTATATTGTGGGTAGCCACAGTATCCAGTAGGACCAGGGTTGGTTATGGGTGCATGATACAACTGTTTTGTTGAATTTAAACACCATTGAGGCCATGGATGGGCTGGGATTGTGCTGATTTTTGTCGTTTTTTTGGGCCTGCTGGTGGGGCCCTTTGCCCAGGGGTGGTGAGTGTTGCATGGGCCTAGTCTTTCTGTGGGTTGTCTTCTTGAATTTAAACATAATTGAGGCCATGGATGGGCTGGGATTGTGCTTATTTTATTGTTTTTTGTCGTTTTTGGGGGGCTGCTGGTGTGGCCTTTTGCTTGCCCAGGGGTGGTGGTGGTGCATGGACTGAGTGTGCCTGTGGTGTGGTCTCACTCTCTTTGATGTAAACATCATGGATGGCATTGGATTGTGGTGATTTCTGGCTGTTTTTCTGTTTTTTGGGGGTGTACTGTTGATGTGGACTGGCCATGTGGGTGGTGGTGGTGGCCATCTTGAGTGCTGGCTGGTACAGGCAACATGTGCTTGGGGTGTAAGGGGGCCATTTTGAGGAGAGGCAGTGTCTGAGGCCTGCACTTATTTTGCCTACATTTCATCCCTTATGCCCAGGGGTAGTGAGTGTTGCATGGGCCTAGTGTTTCTGAGGGGTGTCTTCTTGAATTTAAACTCTATTGAGGCCATGGATGGGCTGGGATTGTGCAGATTTTATTGTTTTTTGTCGTTTTTTGGGGCCTGCTGGTGTGGCCCTTTGCCCAGGGGTGGTGAGTGTTGCATGGGCCTAGTCTTTCTGTGGGGTGTCTTCTTGAATTTAAACATAATTGAGGCCATGGATGGGCTGGGATTGTGCTTATTTTATTGTTTTTTGACGTTTTTGGGGGGCTGCTGGTGTGGCCTTTTGCTTGCCCAGGGGTGGTGGTGGTGCATGGACTGAGTGTGCCTGTGGTGTGGTCTCACTCTCTTTGATGTAAACATCATGGATGGCATTGGATTGTGGTGATTTCTGGCTGTTTTTCTGTTTTTTGGGGGTGTACTGTTGATGTGGACTGGCCATGTGGGTGGTGGTGGTGGCCATCTTGAGTGCTGGCTGGTACAGGCAACATGTGCTTGGGGTGTAAGGGGGCCATTTTGAGGAGAGGCAGTGTCTGAGGCCTGCACTTATTTTGCCTACTTTTCATCCCTTATGCCCAGGGGTAGTGAGTGTTGCATGGGCCTAGTGTTTCTGAGGGGTGTCTTCTTGAATTTAAACACCATTGAGGCCATGGATGGGCTGGGATTGTGCAGATTTTATTGTTTTTTGTCGTTTTTTTGGGCCTGCTGGTGTGGCCCTTTGCCCAGGGGTGGTGAGTGTTGCATGGGCCTAGTCTTTCTGTGGGGTGTCTTCTTGAATTTAAACATAATTGAGGCCATGGATGGGCTGGGATTGTGCTTATTTTATTGTTTTTTGTCATTTTTGGGGGGCTGCTGGTGTGGCCTTTTGCTTGCCCAGGGGTGGTGGTGGTGCATGGACTGAGTGTGCCTGTGGTGTGGTCTCACTCTCTTTGATGTAAACATCATGGATGGCATTGGATTGTGGTGATTTCTGGCAGTTTTTCTGTTTTTTGGGGGTGTACTGTTGATGTGGACTGGCCATGTGGGTGGTGGTGGTGGCCATCTTGAGTGCTGGCTGGTACAGGCAACATGTGCTTGGGGTGTAAGGGGGCCATTTTGAGGAGAGGCAGTGTCTGAGGCCTGCACTTATTTTGCCTACTTTTCATCCCTTATGCCCAGGGGTAGTGAGTGTTGCATGGGCCTAGTGTTTCTGAGGGGTGTCTTCTTGAATTTAAACACCATTGAGGCCATGGATGGGCTGGGATTGTGCAGATTTTATTGTTTTTTGTCGTTTTTTTGGGCCTGCTGGTGTGGCCCTTTGCCCAGGGGTGGTGAGTGTTGCATGGGCCTAGTCTTTCTGTGGGGTGTCTTCTTGAATTTAAACATAATTGAGGCCATGGATGGGCTGGGATTGTGCTTATTTTATTGTTTTTTGTCGTTTTTGGGGGGCTGCTGGTGTGGCCTTTTGCTTGCCCAGGGGTGGTGGTGGTGCATGGACTGAGTGTGCCTGTGGTGTGGTCTCACTCTCTTTGATGTAAACATCATGGATGGCATTGGATTGTGGTGATTTCTGGCTGTTTTTCTGTTTTTTGGGGGTGTACTGTTGATGTGGACTGGCCATGTGGGTGGTGGTGGTGGCCATCTTGAGTGCTGGCTGGTACAGGCAACATGTGCTTGGGGTGTAAGGGGGCCATTTTGAGGAGAGGCAGTGTCTGAGGCCTGCACTTATTTTGCCTACTTTTCATCCATTATGCCCAGGGGTAGTGAGTGTTGCATACTTGCATGTCCCTAGTCTTTCTGTGGGGTGTCTTCAATGTAAACATCATGGATGGCATGGGATTGTGCTCATTTTTCTGTGTTTTTTCGATTTTTTGGGGTGTATAACTGAACTGATGTTCCTCTGTCTTCCATTGCTTTTAGGTGCACAAGAAGACTCAAGAGAACCACCAGTGCCAGGAAGAAGTCCTGCAGCGGTGTGTGCAGCATAACGTCACGCGACGTCACGTCTGGACACAGAACCCTCTGCAACTCGTGCAACTGCTGCCTGCTGACCTGCTCTGAAGAAGATGGCCCCAAAAAAAGTAACCCGTAGCTCCTCTAGCAAGAAAGGTGCCAGTAAGGAGCAGAAGAAGCAAGTTACCAAGGACACTGGTGTGCCGCCCGCCCCTTTTTTTGGGAGTAAAAAAAAAAGTATGCCTGCAGCAGCAGCAGCGGGATCTGCTGGGGACCAAGCTGGCAGCAGCACCCCCGCTCCATTGGGCTCAGTGCCACCACCACCACCACGCCAACTTAAGTCCAAGCCCTTGAGTGCTGCAGAGGCAGCCAGTATAGTTCTTCAATCACCATCGACCAGTGATGTTGGCTCATTGCAAGAAAGCAGCAGCAATGTCCCTCAATCAACACAGGTTGTTGTAGCTCATCTGACGAGTGTTGAACAACCACAGCCGCAACAACAATCACATGTGCAAGTACAAGCCCAAGTACATGTGGAAGGAGAGGCAGCGCAAGGAGATGCGCAAGCAGAGGTGCATGGAGGGTCACAACAAGTGCCCACAATAGTTGTTCCTCCCGAAGTAGGGGCACATCAGGAAATCGACAATCAAGGCGAGGTATCATTTGAGGAAGCCACTCCTCCTGATGATCCTTCATTGTCTTCCACACCCCTAGCAAGGAAGAGATCAAGGGTGGTGTCTACATCCTCTTCAAGCACACCTCCTTCTGATGATACGGATCAAACTTGGGAACCAGCACCACAGCCGTCTGAGAGTGAGGCACACCTTGATCCAACAAAGGTAGTTAAGCGTAAAAGGAAGCTTGTCCAAAGTCTCAGAGTTATGGAGTGTGATGAGTCTCAACAAGAAGTGGCGGATACTGCTGCTGATGAAGACTCTGCCAACGACGACCCAGTCATCATAAAGGTCACTGCAGCCCCAGCGGGCATGCAGCAAACAGACATTTTGACCCTAGCCCGAAGAGCTGCTGAGCGTGATGATGATGATGATGTTGTCGATGAGGAGGCAGTGGAAACACCACAATCATTGGAGTTAAGTAGTACACCAACTCGTCCCGCTTCCATATTTCTTTCTGGCAAGAAGAGACCTCCGTCAACCTCGACCTTAATTAGTGGCGGTGAAAGTGCAAAACGTACAAAAGTTGGGCAATCCACATCCTCCACTTCATCTGGCATTAGCTTCATGACCACCACCACCAGTATCGCCGCCTCCTCCATGTCCCACAGACACTTCAAGTCCCCAGTTTGGGACTTCTTTACTGTTTGTCCAAAAAATCCAAAGTTTGCCATTTGTACCATTTGTAAGCAAGCAGTTAGTCGTGGTAAGCCAGGTACCAACTATGGTACCGGAGGCCAGAGAGGTCATCTTAGGAGACAGCACACTGTCAAATGGTTTGCGCACCTAGATGCGATCAAGAAAGGCCAAATTCAAGGAAACGTTGATGTTTCATCTGATGATGACGAGCAGGAAGAAGACGTGTCAAACACTTCCCTTACACCCAGTACCCCTGTCAGCAGCACACCCAATGTGAGGCACACTAAGAGTGTTGGAGCGAGTGAGACACCAATGCACAAAAGTTCACCAGCGAGCAAAATTGGGTCAACGAAGTCATTATCAGCCCGTAAATGCTTGGTCCAGGGCAACATTAGAACAATGCTTACTTCAGACGTGCCATATGAACGCAACCACCCACTGACGCGTCTGTATAACACTAAGCTGGCTAAAATGCTAGCTGTGGACCTTCTACCTTTTTCTTTTGTAGAAGCGGTAGGTTTTCTTGAATTAGTGGCAACGCTCTGCCCTAAATGGAAGGTTCCGAGCCGGTTCTATTTTGCCAGAGTTGCGGTTCCAGCACTACATGAAGATGTGCTGGAGGCGATTGGGGCAGCTTTGCAGAAGAGTGCTGTTCACACAATACATCTGACAACAGACATGTGGACCAGTGGCGCAGGCGCTGATTACATGTGCATCACTGCACACTGGGTCTCTTTTTCAGGTGTTATAGCAAAGCTAAACGCAGGTGTTGACCCGCACAAAGTTTTCAAAGCTGCTCGGAAACATGCAACACTAGCCATGTTTGGCTTGGAGAAAAGTCACACAGCAGAAAACCTTTTGGAAGAGTTTAACAAAAAGGTGTTGAAAATGCTATCCCCCCTAAAACTCAAGATTGGTTATGTTTCCACGGATAATGGCGCCAATGTAGTTAAGGCCATGTTGAAGGGTGACCATGTTAGAGTGCCGTGTTTGGCGCACTGTATCAACCTGGTAGTTCAAAAATTCTTGATGGATAAACAGAGTACAGCGTTCGAGGTAATGGCCACCTGCCGCAAAATGTGCAACCATTTCAGCCATTCTTTTAAGGCCCGGAAGCATCTGCGGAGACTGCTATTTATACGTGGAATGCCAGTGAAAGCACTCATCCAGGAGGTGGCAACACGTTGGAACTCAACCTTCTACATGCTTGAGCGTCTGTATGAGCAGTATACGGTACTCGATCACTATTTCTTCACAGAGGGTACATCTCAGAAGGAGGACCTGCGGATGAGTGCGGCGCAATGGGACATAGTTAAAAGCCTGACAGACATGCTTCGTCCTTTTGAGTTCTTCACGCGTGCAGTCAGCCAGGAGGACTGTAATTTGGGAAAAGCTATCCCATTGTTGTGCATGCTGGAGCACCAACTGATGGCGGTGTCTTCTGAGTTTGAAAAAGATGGAAAAAAGCGCCTACGTGGTGATGAACGTCTTGAAAAGATCAAGTCAGATCAGCATTACATTTGTGCTACTATTCTGGATCCACGCTACAAAAAGGCGCTGGCAGGCGAAGCATTCTTTCCTTTTGCTGATGCAGATGTTCAAAAGTACAAACATTGGTTAGCCTGGTCAGCCAAGAGGTATGAAAAAGAACGGCAGGTTATTGAAGGAGAAGCCAGTATATCAGCATCAGCATCAGCAGGCCATCCCCAGTCACAAGAATCCACTTCTGCACCTGTGGCTGGGGCACAAGTGACCTCTCAGCCGTTAAAGACACCGGCAACTGGATCATCTGCACCACACACAACAAAAACAGTGGCTGTTGTAGAGGATTGGCTAAGTTTGCTTGGGTATGGTTCTCGAAAAAATGTCACAGCCACAGCAAAAAGTAAGCAAAGTGGAGGAACCGTTGATGACCTTGAGTTGATGGTGCAGGACTATCTGAATGACTCAACAGAGGTCTTTCTTAATGATGAGCCATTGCAGTATTGGCATGGCAAAAAACAATTGTGGCCACAGCTCTTCAACCTGGCTATAAACTATTTGTCTTGCCCACTCGCAAGTGTGTCTTCTGAACGTGTTTTCAGTGCTGCTGGTGGCATTGTAACTCCCAAACGGAGCCGCCTCTCGCCCAAAAATGTGGAGCGGCTGACAATGATCAAGATGAATCAGCACCTCATACCACCAGATTACAAAGTACGAGAAAGCACGCCGCATGAAGACGAGGAGGACGGCAACGTAGATGAGGGGATTTGTTCTCTGTTCGGTGGCACTGACCTCATCCAGCCTGAATTCGCAGAGTATGATGACGAAATCTTGTTCTTATTCCCTGACACCGAGCCCTGAAAATGAGACAATCAATCAAGAACTTTCTTTTTCGTCCTTTTCACTTTTATTCCTGTGTGCTTTGTGTCTCTCTTTCTTTGTTTTGCACAGTTAATTTAATTCAAACTTTAATCACCTAATCCCAAAAACAAGACCATCATCAGAACTGTCTTCACTTGTTTGCTTATTGATTTGAAGGTGCCGCAGTCTACATTCCTCAGGTTCACAAGTTCTGAAGAACATGCTCCTCTATCCTCCTCCTCCAGACTGCGATTTCCCTCCAAGCAGAGTGCTGGATTACGCCCAATGAAGAAAGACTCAGCACTTGTGGGGGTGTTGTACTTCTTTGCGGGTGAGTTGACGGATTTGGGCCCATTGCTGTGAAGCTCTAATAATGGACAAAAGTGTTTTGTACCAAATATGAGGTGGAATTTTCTTGCCGTTTTTGCTGACTTGCTTGCCTTTGAGGTGCTCTTTGGCGGGGTTCCGGGTGTTTGTGGGTAATTTTTGGTGTCTGTCGAAGCACTGCTGCGAGCCTGCGACAGTCTAATCTTGATTGCATTTGCTTTTCAGGAAATCCGTGGTGGAAAACAGGAGTTATGATGATTGATGATGATGACCTAGCTGAACAGCGCCGCATTTGGACCGAAGTCCGAGAGATATTGTAAGTATGAGATTTAGCTTTTTCGCTGTTTGGGGGTGTTGTCGGGTGTTTTTTTGCGGGTGGGTTGGCGGGTCTTGCCTGGGGCATTCCTGGGAAGGTCTAATACCGGATAGAAGTGTTTTGGACAAAATCCATAAGGAACAGCCTTTTTTTTTGCTATTTCTTCTGACATCTTGCTCAATGTAGCGTTTTGGGGGGCTTCCTGCTGTTCGTGGGTGGGTCGCGGCCGGGGTCTCTGTCGAAGCACTGCTGCGACAGTCTAATCTTGATTGCATTTGCTTTTCAGGAAATCCGTGGTGGAAAACAGGAGTTATGATGATTGATGATGATGATGACCTAGCTGCACAGCGCCGCGTTTGGACCGAAGGCCGAGAGACATTGTAAGTATGAGATTTAGCTTTTTCGCTGTTTGGGGGTGTTGTCGGGTGTTTTTTTGCGGGTGGGTTGGCGGGTCTTGCCTGGGGCATTCCTGGGAAGGTCTAATACCGGCTAGAAGTTTGTTGGACAAAATCCATAAGGAAACACCAGTTTTGGCACTTTTTGTAAGTTAGGGTTCGTTAGGGTTAGCCCTAGCAGCAGGATTGCATGTGTTTCGGGGGGTTCTATTGCAACGCAGTTCTGTTGTTGTAGAGCACTGTTGGAGCGATACTGGCTATGGATACTTTTGCTTGCTTGCAAGTGGTTTGAATACAATCCACGGTCTGTATTTGGGCCTACTGTTACTTTCAAAGTACGTTTTGTAACCATTTTTCTGCTAGGCATCGTTTTTGGAGATCTGATTGGGGTTCTTCTACATTTTTGCGACTGGCTTTAGTAAGGGTCTTGGTGGGAGCATTGCTGGGAAGGTCAAATTTTGTTCTAAAACACAGTTTACAGTACACCTACCTTGAGGGGAAAGATCCGCTATAATATTTTGGCCATACTTATTGATCCTTAAAAAGGTGACTCAGACAGAGCACGCAATTTCAAAAATATTGTACTGTCTATTAGGGAAATCAAAGTGTCACTTTTTGAACCACACAGCGTACATACCTTTTATTTATTTATCAGTGGTATTGTAATAGCACTTCCTGTTTTCCGTTCAATAATTACAGGCCGGGTTTCAGTCAACATCCGCCAGGCAGGCAGTGGACAGGGTGTCTTCTGTCAGTGGTCACCAGCCACATTGATGGACGAAGCGTCAGCTGGAATGGAGGAGTGCCGCCAATAAGAGGAATTGTTTGCTGCATGCAACTTACTTACCAAATTCAACAGGACAACTCCAACAACATACGCAATACAGATACAGTATCCATTGTTGTCTTTTATTCTATGAGTGTGACTGCATGTGCTTACCTTTAGTTTGTAACCAAAGATTGTCTGTATCTTCAATTATTGTTTGTCCATGCTCTGCTTTTTTTTTCTTCTCTCAACAAAACCTACCCAAAAAGAAACCCCCATTCCCATCCATTTTACAAACCCTAACCCTCTTCCCCCGGGCTGTGTTGTTTTGCTTGATGTCTGACTAAAATGACATCAATAATTCCACACACTTGCTGGGGAGGATAAGGTCATAGCAACAGGCTGGTGAAGGAATACGAGGATATCTTCTAGACTTACTCAGCTTCAGTACTATATCTTCTAGTAGTAGTAGCCAATGTCAAATAAATTCAACGCAAGTACTAGTTATACTTGCAAGCAAATACTTTACCATTTGTTAGGCTACATTATGGCACTGTTCTAGTGTACTGTCACCTGCTATTTTCTCGATCGTACCGTAACCGTTGTAATGCTACAGTAAGGAGGACAAACAAGGTTTCGTTTTCTTTTTTTCCATAGGCATGCAACTGCCACTGTGTCACACCACTAGTACCACCGCAATGAGGAAATGTCACCCGCCCAGGATTGACAACGTTAATCCCCATTTCACCTGGAGCCAGCCCTGGGCCTAGCACTAATTTCTAACACAAATTACAGGCAAGATAAGCGTTTGGTGGGAGGTAGTATAATGGAGTATTATTTCGGAGTAGACAAGAGATTGACGGTTGTACTACTAAAGTCCTACGACTGTTCAGGAAAACAAAGTTACTGTTACACCCCCGCCCCCCACCCACCAGACTGAAAAGCAGTAAAAAACAGGTATGGTCAGATAAAGTTTAAAAATATATTTATTTAGCCCTAACAAAATAATCTCCCTCACCCACCCTAACCCCAACGATTGTCTTTGAAACGTCCCAAAACGATCCCAACTCCCAAATCCCACCCCCCAAAAGTCTATAAAAAAAGGGCAAGGGACACTCCACTACTGGAGGGTGCTGGTGCTGGTGCATGATGCGGCATGGGCATCATACTCCTTGCGGAGGGTGGCAAGCTCGGAGCGGAGGCCCTTAACCAAGTTCTTATACTTCAGGACCTCCTGCTCCAGGTTGGACATGCGGACTCGTAGGCGGCGTTGGCGTTCCTTGCAGCTCCTGTGGGGGGCAGCTGGTATTTCGGTTGCTTGGCGGTGGCGGTCGTCTTTCTTAGCCCGGCTCGGTCCCGCTGGCTTAGTCACGGAGGAGGATGCAGTGGTCACAGTCGAGGATGTCGTTGTTGCCCCGCTCGACTGCGTGTCCTCCTCCTCCTCCAGGGCCACCAGCCGCCGATATTCGGCGACAGTGGCCTCCAGCCTCCGTTGCCGGGCCAATCTAGCCTGCTCCCTCCGTGTTGTTGATTTGGAAGGAGCAACTATATGAAGAAAGAAAGACATAGTCTGTAACCAATGCTCCTTATTAATAACACAAAGTGATTGAGCCGAAAGTTGGGTCACAGAGTACAAGTAGCAAATTGAAAGCACAGTACATAACTATTGAGGACAGTATCTATGTAACCTCCCACTTCTGCATCCTTGCACTAACATTAGTGGTAGTTTAATGAACAAATTCTACGACCACTATGGACTTCCATTACAGTCGACTATGACAGTACACCAGTCTTATTCTTCTTCTTCTCTCTTGTTTAGGGAAATTGGTACGTTATCTTATGCAAGCCGGCAGAATGACATGGACAGCACAGTGAACTTGCACCCGAGAAAAAAAGTTGCACACCATGATGAGTGAGACAGACTTGCGTTACTGTACCGGTACAGTACATGCAGGTGGTGAAGCTATTACTTTTCTATTACGGGTGGCACTGAGAATACTCTGTTACAAGGGCTACTGCTTAATTAATTTACCTTTCACCCTACAGTGCAAATGAGTACTAGAAAAGGAAAATGAAGAAGCTAACTAATTTGATTATCTATCACTTCACATGGGACGTATTTGATGACATATGAGATGACTTTAGGTGCTTTGCTTAATATTGAGTGAACAGTGATACACCCACACATGAATGACGTACTACAAGTAAACTAAAGTTATTAAGAGAGGTACGGAGTGTCCACCGTAATAACCAGATATATGCTGTGATTGCAAACGCAATACAAAGTACTGCTACTATTCATGGTAGTATTGGACACATTTACAATTTCTTTTCCTTGCCTTCCCTGCACTGGAACGGACGTGCGGGTGCGGTGGTACATGCTCTTCAAGGTAACACTTACTTCACCTGGCGACCATCTACTCTCTCTAGATACACATGTGCTATCTAAGAGTCAGAGAATACCATGCTCCAGGCATCCATTCAGTCAAAGTATACGCACACATACAGTTTCTGTTTCACCCACCCAGGCTGCTGTCCTTCCACCCATCCTTGCTTCATCATTGACCCAGCCATGCACCATACCATATTCTTTCCTTCCCAGCCACCTCGGGGGCCAAGCAAACACATATCGTTCTTCTTTGCCAGCCATCATACAAGTTCGCGTCCCACTTACTTACACCCTTCTTTCGCTTTTCGTTCATCCCATCCATCACGTTCGTCTAAGAACTTATTGGGATTCTTCTCACCAAAAACTTCACAGCTAAGTCGAAGTACATTTCGAGGAGGCTACTACCTGGTTGATTTGTAATTGTAATATACCCGTGCAGAAAGCACACTATGCAGTCTTCAATCTCAATAAGTAAGGAATATATAGCTTACCTGTTTCCGCCACCACCGTTTGAACCCCCACAGGAACGTCCGCCGGCTCTTGCACCGCCTCCTCCCCAGAGTGCTCCGAGTCCTCGCCCAACACAGCCACCTCCGCGCTGGCCCCGTCACCAGATGTTACACCTACAAAGTACATTTAAGAATGTTAGAATACACCACTCACTACTATATAATATTTGGTCTAGGAGAAATGTTAAAAAAACAGAATACAATGTAATAATTTGTGACTGTCTACTCCATAGTAAAAATGTCCCATTTTCCAGGGAAGGCTGTTGTCTTGCTGCACTTTTATGCACAACTGATGAATGCTTGCTTTTGATTTTTAACACGCACCACTTTTTCTCCTAACAGACAGAAGCTTGACTCCTAAGAACACGACCAGGATCAAGTTCAAACCAGGTGAGAGCTCGGCTCGACCACAAGAAATGTGTCCAATTAATCGTCAGCACTAACCACTTTTCCGTTTTCAGTTAAATAGTTTTATGACAAAGTAGATTTTAATAAATGTGTTTACTTTTAATAAAGCTTTTAAACTTAAATAGACTCTGTGGTTTTTGTTCCTCCAGACTAGAGGGGATGAGCTAAAGGTTTTGGAATTTTTGCAAGCATGAGTGCCTCTGACACTTCTTGACTGTGCTGTGACTCCGTACAATTCTCTCTTGTCCTGCGTACGATAATCTAGAGTTCATTGGGGATCTATAATCGGTGACTTCGGGAGCTGAATGACTCTGCCACACTATCTAGTCAGTAAGGAGACAGTGCATAGAGGTATTGCTGAATAGAATGGGAGTCCAATGGAATTGCCAAATGTCCAATCTTAGTTAGCTACACAGACAGACTAATAAGAATAGTCTAGTAATACCACAGGGAGTCATATTCGAGGCAGGATAAGAATTTATATCCAGTCTACAAGAAGATCAAAGACGATTTAGAAAAAATCGAATGAGGAACGCTAGGAAAAAATAGGTACTGTTTATTAAAATGTAAACTTACTGGGGCCAGCAAAGGAGCCCTCGCCTGCCCGATCCTGGCCTGCATCCTCAGCACCCTCCTCCTGTGTCCTCTTGCCCTTGGGGGGAGCTGATGTACAACATGAAAGAAAGAAAAACCAGAAAACATGGATGAGATTTTTCAACCAAATCAAACATTTCAAAAGAACAATAACAAAATATTTTGGAAAAATAGCAAATAGATAGACAACTATTCCACGGGATCTATCTCATGTGGTATACTACGTTATTCGTATTGCCTGATTTGCGGAACGTTGACTTAGAAAGTTCCTATGTAACTCAATAAACAGACTACTAAAGAGGTTTGCCTAGGCCTGGCACTGCAGGCAGCAGTGCGCAGCACGCGAAGTGACAGACAAAGTCCATCCTGCTTGCAGATCAGTGAATACTCAAACTATCAATCCACCCGCCACCACCGCCACTATTTCTTCTTATAGCCATGTGTCTAAAGGAAGGACTGGACTTCAGTCTGTTGGGGCTTATTTAGAAGTCCCTCGCGGAAGTTGCGGCTCATTTTCCTCCATTGTTGCGTGCCTTTTTGTGACGCAGCGGCAGAACAAAAGACTCGCCATGGTGTTGGTGCGGCGTATATATTAAAAAAAAACACATATGGGCATATGGGCGATGCATCACGTTGTAAAGCCCTGCGCCATCAGGGGGCGTTCCGGCGCAAGGGAGGACGTACCTGCGCAGGAACGAATCCTAAAAGTGGCTGAGGGAAATCTACAAGATGTCAATCAGTCACTTTTAGGACAATGATGCATGACTCAAACCCTGCGCGCTTGAAGCCGACGTACGGCTTGATGCAGCATTGGGGAGATAGGGTACCCCAGAGCATTGCTGGAGCTGCGCCATCGTTGGCACGCAACTCCAGCAATGCGCTGCCTTTACGGCACAGATGCGTAAGGCTTCTGTGACGTTTTGGGCCAATGAGTGGTGGTGGCATGGCACACAATTACTGCCGCATCCCTGCTACTTTGCAGGGATGCGCCGGTAATTGAAAATATGACCCTTACTGTCTAGCATTACGCAGTTCTTATCTTTACACTACACTCATACATAATTTCTCAGGCCAATGAAATGCTTCTGAACACAACATACAAAACAAAGAAGCATAGTAGCAAGCAAGGCTACTGAGAAGGAGAGCAGTGCACCTGAAATGCATAGAAGATTTTGAAATATAATTTACCTCAATGTAATCGGCAGCATTATTGCTCTTGGTAAAGAACAAAGATTTGCAAATAACAGAGCAGGATAAAACAGAGTAGTAAATGTACTACTACTACTACTCACCAAGCCCGGGGACCTCTACGCCGAGCGCGTCCAGCAAGTCCCGCTCCCGGTCCATGACATCGGTCCAGCGGTGGGTGGCCTGGTTATATGTGCGCCGGACCCCAGAGATCTTGTACATGGCCCGGCACACCTTCTCCCACCGCTTGCGACGCTCCCGGATGCCATAGCCAGTCGCGATCTTGCCGCCTCCCAGGATCGTCTTGGGGAGGCGGCGCTGGACGTGGAAGATCAGTGCCGCCACTTCCTCCGCGCTGAAGATCTCCCGCGGGACCACTTGCTCCCCCCTTAAACGCCCGCACGGGAGCCGGGCACGGGGTTACGGGACCCTTCCCCTTCTCAGGGTGCTTCCCGGCTCCCTTTACCATGGTCTGGGCAGAAATAGAGTTAAATGATAAACAAGAAATAGAATAGTGAAGAAGAAAAGAAAAGAGTTTAAAAAAGTAGTTTAAAAGTAACTAAAAGCTGCAGAAAACACAAAAATATAGAGCTAGAAAAATAGAGGGATAGATAATAAGTAAAATTAGATCAAAAAAACTTCAAACAAGCAAAGGATGGCAGAGATTGAGAGAGGATAGAGAAAGCATGCCCAGAACCATATCAATGAATGAGAAACAAGATGGCCGCGCCCGTTCACGACCGCGTGGGTAAGTTCGCGCGAGATTTTCCTTGCGAGTACGCGCGAAATTGTACTAGCGAGCAGCACACTTTGCGAGATTACACATAGCGGCCGGAAACGGAATACGTCACGCAAACAAGATGGCCGCGCCCGTGTACGACCGATAGGGTAACTTGGCAAACGTATAGCTAGAAGCGCCTCGCGAACACGCGCAAGATCACGCGAACATACACGTCGCAAAAAAAACAATTTTGTATTCGCACGTATTCGCGGCTTCCGAAATCGATCTCGCACGGATTCGCGCCCCAAAAAACGCGCGAAATTGCAGAAAAAAACGATTTTAGCTAAACTGAAAGCAATGAGCAGGTGCAAAAGTTCAAACTGAACATTAGTAACATTCAAGGTAGTGCTTCCTGATGGGCCCCTCCAGAGTTTGCAACTATTCTATGACCCTGCTATGACCCAAACAGCAGGCTCATAGAATAGCTACAAGTAGACCATAAAGGTCCTGTGAAAAAAAAATTTCACTGCAACAAAAAGCAAATTACAGAAGGAAGCAGGTGCCAGCCAGACTGGAACTTTCAAAATTACTGACACATTAATGAAACACAAATTAATTGATGGCAGTTGAAGAAGGGCAGGTGTGCTTGCTTTTTTCAACCACCATAATCTACAGTGATAAATAAACCTAATGGGTGGCAGTGAGGATGTACCAGAGGGTGGCATGGGTGTCCCAGAGGGTGGCAGTGGTGAAACAGAGGGTGCTGTGAACCTGTGATGATAAACCAGACGAAGAAACAACATAGTCGCGGCCGTTGCGAGCCGAAAAGTAAGTTCGCAATTGCGAACTTGTCCCAAAATCGGCGCGAACGCGCGCAAACACAAAAAACGGGAAAATCCGCAAATCCGCTAGAGTTCGCGGATCTTCGCGGATTGCGAATCCGTAAATCCGCAAGTTCGCGTACGCGAGATCCGCTAGATCCGCCCATGCTTACTGGGATCTATCTGCGCCCTTGGCTGCACAGCACTGTTAGCTTATGACAAAATAGCAATTAGAACAACCAGGTTTTAAGCTGCTTCTTAAACTGCACCAGGGTTGTGCAGGCTCATATCTCATCCGGTAGTCTGTTCCAATGGAAGGCGGCAAGATGAGAGAATGCACGCCCACCCATTTTCATTTTACTTATTTTGCAGGGTCAGAGCAATTGCAGTTACCTTGCAGTTTAAAGGTACTTGATTTAAATAGTACAGCAGACGCAGTGACACTGGGGCCAAAAGTCGTCCTAACTCAACTAAACACCAAATATTGCTATGTTTTCCTACTAAACAGGCAGTCACAAGTGCACTTCTCTATCAAGCGCTGGGGTCATGATTTCAATAGTGCTGCAGGTGCAGTGGCACTGGGACAAAAAGCTCCAGGCACCCCATTCATATTAATATTGCTACATTTTACAACTGAACTGGAAGTCATAAGTACCGTTATCTTTCAGGCACTAGGGTCATGGTTTGAATTGTGCAGGAGGTACAATGGCACTACTCCAAAAAGTTGTCAGAACTCCTCTAAGCACATAATATTGTTATATTTTACCCCTAATCAGGCAGTCATAATTGCAGTTACCTTACAGTTGAAAGGGGCTTGATTTAAATGGTGCGCCACTGGGGCCAAAGGCTCTAGGGATCCCACTAAACCCAGATTATTGTGAAATTTTACTACTACTAAACAAGACAGTCACAAGTGCATTTATCTAGCAAGCAAAACGGTCATGATTTGAATGGTGCAGCGGGTGCAGTGTCACCAGGCCTAAACATTGGCAGAACTCCTCTAAAAACTTGATATTGCTATAATTTACTACTATACAGCCAGACACAATTTCAGTTATCTTGCAGTTAAAAAGGGCAGTGGCGCCTAGGCCAAAAGCTCTAAGGACACGATTAAACTCTTAAGGGGTCCATTATGATGGCGGGCGGACAAAGTCCGCCCACCACGTAAGGGTAAACGGGACCGCCCGCCAGAGGTGCGGCGGTCCCACTGTGCCCATTAGGATGTGACAGCCACCCTGGCGGTCGCATCCTGCACATTTAACATTGTGGCGGGCGGTGCTTTGTGCAGCACCCGCCACAATGTCAAATATACATGTTGTGCATTGACCTGCAGAATGTGGCAGGCACTGTGCAGTGCCTGCCACTCTGTGCATGGCAAGTGCAACCCCCCACCCCTCCAGTCCCCGGGGGCCCGTAACGGGTCCCAACAGTGAATTCCCACATGCCTTTCCATGGCGGAGTCTCCACCATGGAAAGGCATCCAACCGCAACCATAGTAATATGGATGGTGGTGCCTGCAAGGCACCGCCACCATATTGTGTCCCTTTTCCGCCCGGTCGGCAATCCGACCGGCGGAAAAGCGACGGATGGTCTTTCCGTCCACCGTGGTGCACCCCGCTATACTAATATGGCGGGGGAGAACCAGGGACCCGCCCGATATACTAATGACACCCTAAATATTATAATATTTAATATTTAGCAACTAAATAAGCTGTCACAAGTGTAGTTACCTTGCAGGCATTAGGGTCATGATTTCAATGATGCAGCAGGTGAAGTGACACTGGGGCCCAAAGCTCTAGGAACCCCTCTACACACCAAATATTGCAATATTTTACTACTTAACAGGCAGCCACAAGTGCAGTTACCTTCCAGGCAATAGGGTCATGATTTAAATGGTGCAGCAGGTGGAGTGGCACCGGCGCCAAAAGTAGTCATTAGTCCTCTAAACAGCAAACATTGCTATATTTTACTACTAAACAGGCTGTCTCAAATGCAGTTATCTTGCAGGCACTAGGGCCATGATTTGAATGGTGCAGCAGGTGCAGTGGCACTGGGCCCAAAATTTGTCAGAACTTCTCTACCTCATAATATTGCTATTACATCAATTAATTCTATTTTTTCCTCTTTCATTTCATTTTTCAAAATGTTGCTATTACTTACACGCAGTATACCACTAGTAACAGCCGCAATATTGTCTTTTTGTTCGTTAATAAGTTATAACACTTTAACTGACTTTCCTTAACTTATATTGTACAACTACTCAGCAAGCTACAACTGAAAACAAAAAACAGCATATTACTAATCACAAACGTGAAACTTAATGCATTTACCAATGCTTGTTGTTCAAAGTTTACAACCAATCTCTTTATAGTACACCTGATGATTTTGGATGTAGTTTCAGCGGCATTGCCACCTTTGGTTTTTCTTTGTTCGCCCTAAGTTGGCAGGGTATGCTCAGACGTGAGTCCCTTGCTCACTTTGCCACTGGAGTCAAGCAAGCCCGGCTGAAGATAGCTGTAATGCCAGAAACCGGTCCTGGGAAGCTTGATTCCGGTCCAGGGAAGACATGGCTTGGCAGTTTGGGCTGGACTGTTCCCATGAGGCACAGGGTCAGACTGATTTGCATATGGCCATGTCTGAACTTTGGTGGCAGAGTGAGCTAAAGAACGGTGATGGATTAAACCCAGATCAGTTGACTGGGGGTGAGTGTTTGTATTGTCAACGCTCCGTCCATCACCACCTTTGGTTTTTCTTTGTTCGCCCTAAGTTGGCAGGGTATGCTCAGACGTGAGTCCCTTGCTCACTTTGCCACTGGAGTTAAGCAAGCCTGGCTGAAGACGGCTGTAATGCCAGAAACCGGTAATTGGAAGCTTGATTCCGGTCCAGGGAAGACATGGCTTGGCAGTTCGGGCTGGACTGTTCCCATGAGGCACAGGATCAGACTGATTTGCATATTGCCATGTCTGAACTGGGGTGGCAGAGTGAGCTAAAGAACGGTGATGGATTAAACCCAGATTAGTTGACTGGGGGTGAGTGTTTGTATTGTCAACGCTCCGTCCATCACCACCTTTGGTTTTTCATTGCCATAGGTCTCGCCATTTATCAGGCCTGAGGATGTGAGCTCTCCCGGTCGTTAGCCCTTGTTCGAGGCCTGCTCTTTAGGGGCTTCTTCAGAGGAGAGCATGGGAGCACTTTTGCCACTGTGAGAGCAGAAGAACTGAATGGAGATATGATACTTAGTCAACAAGGCCACTCCCCTTCCCCAGTGACCTTAGAGTAAGAATAATTTCTCTAATCATCATACCTAAAAAAGCTTTGACAAAAGGCATCAAGGCCCTGAATTGCAAAGATTATTTTGATCCAGATAAATGCAATATCCTTTTTGAAAGAAAAATTACCGCAGTGGAGCACATTAGTCTGCAATGTGTTACTTTGCGTCAGGTAAGCGTTCCCATGTGGTGCATGGACATTTCCGTGCATCCACCCCTGGATTTTGATACAATATTTACACACAGATGCAGACACACGTTTGTGCCAAAATGCTGCTCCTGCTTAAGGCTGGCATAAAGAGGAGAAATGTCTTTATTTCTCCTCATTGCTTCCTCTTTGCATATGTGGTGTATTCTGCAGCACACAGGCAAATAGGAAATAACCTCAAAGGATAGTTTTTGTGCAGAAAGGTGCACCCACCTTCACAAAACCATCCCAATCACAATGCAGACTCCCCTGCACTATGCACTATGGGGAAAGGGTGCCTGTGTTGCCCTAGATAGTCCAAAGTGCACCACCACTTGGAGAGAGCGGATCTGCAATCATTTTTTTGAAGATATGACATAGTTCTGTTCTCTTCTCTCCAGGTGATGCAACATAATGTAGCAATGTTGCTTGCTGATCTGTATTGTTCCCAGTTCAGCACATTCTTTCATCTGACTTATTGAAACTCCCGGTGAAAGGATGCTTTTTAATTCCAGTCCGAATGCTGCTGTTTAGTATAGAATAGGCAGTTGATGTCAAAATGTAATCTACTAATATTTCCTCCACAGATCAATCTGCTCTGCATGCCCTTGTAGGATTCTGCTTTGTTCTGACATATAATCCTGCCAGGCCTGCTCCACAGGATGTCAGATGCTTCCACAAAACTTACTCTGCACCATCACTGTCAAAATTACATGTATGTGATCTTTGATCTCTAGCTTCTATTGGATCTACAGGTAATGTTGGATGGCACAACCAGCTGATTTCAAAATATAAACTCATACCTCTATGTTGCACATTGGACCATGCCTGCTATGCCAGTCGTTCCTTGTGAGATCGCCCGCTTGCAGCTGCTTCACACATGGCACTGCAAACATTTGGCTGGTACATCTCTTCTGTTGCTCACGTCCTTCCAGTTTGTTTACCATCGCTGGCCTTTCCTTGCTTTTTTCAGAGTTGAATTGTCCAGAGACCTTAGTCAACAGATTTTACATTGATGAAGGTGGACAGCAGAAGCATTTTGTTCTACAGCTCCTATACTAAAACACATAGCTCCGTTTGGGGGATGTAAGTGCCGTCTCAGCCTTCTCCCACTTGCATCACTGCTGCAATGTGCACCATTGTTGATGCTTCTGTTGTGAGACTTGTCTGCTGTAATGGTCACAAGTACAACACAAATTCGTGCTTCCTTCCCTTTGCTTTATGTGTTGTGGTGAGTTCAGCATTTTCTGTCTTTTGAGGTGCGCCCAAAACTCTATGTATTGTCTAGCACCTGTATATATTTTAGTCTTATGGGTAGTTGTGCAGGTGTGATCACCCTTACATCGTTTTCTTTCAGTTTGCTAGATACTAATGGACCACAGGGATTGAGTTTGTGAGTGGATGTTGCTCACGTGTGGCAGGTTTGCCTTTGCATCAATGCATCAATTCACTACTAACTGACAACTATGCTAAGATTCACTTGATACTGCATTAGATTTAGAGCTAATGCATTCGCTTTTGCAATGTGAAGCATTTGGGTGCAAATATGGAAAGAGGGCTAACTAGTCATCTGCCATTCTTAAAAAACTTGGGGCCACAAATGGTTCTCAGTTTCCACAGATCCCAGGCTGACAAGATTACTCCTAGATGCTGCAATTGATGAGGGATCAACATTTGATTTTTCATCAAGCCATTTTTGTTTAAATTTGAATGTGGTGTTATAAAATGGAAATTTTTATCAAATTCTCTTGATTATTTCCACATCAAACTTCGAATGCCACATTGAAAATGACTATCTACTTCATCTAACTTTATTGCTCAAGGTCTGAGTTGGCAGGCCTATTTGAAATGAAATCATACTTTTTGTAATTCTTTAGTATTTTTGGCACTTTCAAAGATGTCTAATATATTTTTTGTTTTTATTTGTTTCTTGAAGGTACTTGACAAAATGCACTTCAGACGATACAAACACGTTGATACAATGAAAGATAGAAATCTGTTAATATGGTTCAAGAGCTTTTTAAAGCTGTGAACATTTTGTTAGGCTTTTCCACTGAAGGAATCAAAATATTACACTAGTGGACCATACTCACCAATAGCCCATATACCTTATTTTTGAATAATAAGTCAGTCGGCAATGGAGAAGGTTCAATCGTTTATTCAGCAAACACGAACCCTGGCAGGGGAGCCTCAGTCTACACAACCCTCGGAGGTGCGCAGAGGAGACTGACTACATACAATTGATACCAAGCATATATACGTTTCACACACCCCACAATGTCACCTTACTAGGAAAGATACAACTTGTCAGTGAGCCAGCAGGAAGACCCATATAAGGCACAATTGATTGCTAGTAGCCAAGCTTAAGCTATTCCGGGGGCAGGTCAGTAAGGTGCCTCCCTGTCTATCTGTAGCTCGGGGAGTACAAGAACGGGCTCTGCTAGAATGTGCGCATCCCACAAGAAGGGCAGGTGTGACCTTGGGTTTCCCTAAGCTACAAGCTAGCAAGCAGAGCAAATAGCTAAGTCAGCCATCATAGTTTCGTGCTGAAAGCTTAATCACGTGGTTTCAGGGAAACAGTACTTGGAAAGAAGAAACAAAACAATCATGGCTCTAGTCATGTCAATAGGTTTAAGCAGTACACAAGTGAATCATTCATAGATACAATAATATAATAATATAATGCAATGCTAACATGCGGTTATAAGGTTATATTGTATATACCAGGCCAATATCATACATATATCGTATTTATATCCCATCAGACGGCCCTGAAACTTCCTTCTGAATCATTTGTTTGTCGACTTTGGCCTGACGAGAGATGGTCAAGGCAGACGTTATTCTGGCCGCACAGAAAGAACAACAAGCTGGGCCACAATGGAGACACAAGCAGCAAGTAAATATGACTCCAAAGGCTCCAGCCAGAATCATGAATATTTTCCAGCCCCAGGTAGCTAAAAGACCCCAGAACCATCCACTAAGGGACCAAGTACCGTTGTCGACATGTGCTTCACTGGCCAATCGGTGTAACTTCTGGATTGCAAGATGTATGGTTGGGGCTGAATCAGGGATGAAAACACAACAAGAGCTGCCGATCACGCGGCAGGCTCCACCCCTATCTGCGAGGATGACGTCAAGAACCATCCGGTTCTGAAGCGAAACAAAAATTAGAACAAACGAGAACACCCTGCCTAGGGATATAATGGCCCTTACTAGAGGGTCCAAATGATATATAAACTGGGGTGATTAAACCAGAGGCTAACACAGTACACAGCAGACAACATGGTCAATTCAAGCAGGCTCACCAAAGATCTATTAGAAGAATATATGTTTTTATTTTTTTGTAATTGATATCACACAACAATTTTTTTTAAAATATCAAAGGATGAAAGATAAATTATCCATAAATTTCACATGATATATTTTGGAGCATAAAAGAAAGACGAAAAACAGATCCTCATTTGATAATAAAGTGCAAAGAAGGAATTAATATCACTACATTAAGACCTGCCCAGTAGCAACCACACTGCGACCACACTTACACATTCACTCATATGTTTACTCAATCTCTCATTCTATCATTCAACTTTCAATCCTCCATTCATCCTATTAATCCTGGCGTATACAATGCATCAATGTTCACTGTATTCCATAAGTCGGGGTGTTATTTCAGGCAGATGACTTTTACAACGGTTCCAGAAGTTCTTAGGACAAGGAACCGTGTTCCTGGGGACAAGCGCCGACGCGCGTTTCGGTGATAGGCCGATAGGGCCACACCTTCATCAGGGCTAGGGGCAGTGTACTGGGAGGGACACAGGCATAAAATCTGAAAGAGACATATAAAAGACAACATAGTCTCAGTTTTCCATACTATATAAATACACACAATGTTAACCAAACAAATACATATGTTCAACATATACTTTTCATTGTTCAAAATTCATTTTATCACTTCTAGTTCAGTCATTACATATAGATGCACATGATATCGACCTCTTGCTGCTGCGCAATGTCCAGCCTCGTAGAGACACTCCCATAATAGGATTCCCTAATTAGTGGAATCCATAGAAGGCATAATGATAGCCTGAGCTAAATGAACCGTCGATAATACTTTCACTGACCAGATCCTTCATCCATTTGTTCAAGCTATACATGCACTTTCACTCAAATAACCACCTAACCATAATCCTAACATAGGAACTAAGATCCTAAGTGGCACATTTTATCTCTTATTCTCATAGTCAATATGTAGTTCTCCCTCCGGAGTACCCTCTGTGCTCACCATTGCATATAACGTGAATACAGGGCAGTTGTTGGCCTTGACCAATAGATGTACACACTAAGGTATTACCTGTAGGTTTATGTATTCTGCAGGAGACTACAGGACTATCATGGGGCTGCTGCACCAGAAGATGAGTGTATGTCTTTTATACTTCACAGGTCTCAAGGGATATTTGTCCTGAGGGGGAAATAAGGAAAGATCCTTTGTACTTTTAGTTATAGATAATGGTAGTGATGGCATACAGTATCTACTTTCACAATCAGGGCTTCTCGGCTCGTCTCCACTAATTTTGAAAAGAGTTATCAAATCCATCCATCATAGGTACCTGTGAATTCTTGAGACAAAAGGCGCCCGAATATTAGATGACCAAAGGCTGGGTTTTATAGTTCTGGGTGATGATGTTATTCAATCGGCCTCCTGTGAAAAATGAATAACACATATTTGTTCTGGATCCCTTTTAACTGCATAAACCTGTCGTTTACTGGGTATATCGCACAATTTCTTTTATACCTGGGTCTATTTATGTTCTAAAGGTGTTTTTCAACACGATTCTCAATCAAAAAGTGGGTTGATATAAGTATTCTGTAATCAGGTAGTTTTGCTCGGTACTTGGGTATACATCACCGTTTCTGTATGAGAAAGGAATACAATAATACAGCCACATTATAGTGACGAGTCATAGATCTCTTTGAGATAGTTGTCCACAAGGTTATGCACTATACATACCGGGACCATCGGTGTGCACCGCAATATCCCGTTTCCTATCAGATGGAGAGGCCCACACTCTGGATCCTGTTGGCTGTTAATGGAGTAAAAGAGGGGCATATGTTACCTATTTTCATGCCACCTAGTCCCATCAGAGACTTACGCATAGTGGTTTGGAAATAATTACCTTTCATATGCGAATGGATGTATCTAGGGTGGGGTTCCTTCTCGATCTGAAGCGAAACAAGCCTCGTCGCCTGAAGCTCAACAGTAATATTGGTCAGGATCCCAGTGGTGGTCTGAACCACATTGTCCACTATTCTTGACAAGCGTCTTATACTACGGCTATTAAAGATCGGTCCACAAAAGGGGGTGAGACCTTTGGCAAAGTCTTCAAACTGTTGCAAGGAGGTGTCAGTTTGATCAGTACTGTCAGTATCGAAACTCCTGATACTCCTGTTAGATTCTATCTCTCTTTTAACTAATTGATGCGTCTTATGATAATCAGATGGGGCAATATAAACTGGGGGGTATAGGAATGAGAGGTAACATCGGCCTGCCCATCCCCGAGGAAGCCAAGTATATGCGTTTTCACCGCACACAAAATATACATTTGGGGGAGTGATCACGGGGGGAGTGCTATATGTTTGCAGGGTGTAGGTATAGTTACACTTACTGCTCCCAACCTTAACATGACCTCGTCCCTGGATGCAAAAGGGGGAAGTAGTGTTTATAATGGGAATGGGCAAGGCTTTGTCATTCGTGACGTTTCGTTCCTTAAAATGCTGAAAATACATAGTGGAATTTAAAAGCTAAAAAACCTGCATTTCCTCTTCTAACCAGGAAGCAATTTTATATTCAGTGTATACATTCATACAAGCATTTGGGTCCAAGGATCACTCTCCTCCATTTCCTTCGGCATCAAATCCCTGGTGCTGCTCTATGTATTTCAAAATGGCCTCATAGTCTTTTTTGGTATATATCTTAGGGTTAGCTTCATAGTGGGAATACATCAGTGATAATAATTGGAACCAGGCTTCACAGCTAGCTAAGTGGGACAAGGGCAAGGAAATGAACAATTCATGCTGATGCATTACTGACGGGAGTAACCCACAGACCCAACAATTCGTCTTATTAGTTGTGCTATGGGTCTGATGTAACATTTCGATAAAAACATTTTTCGCATAAGTTTCTCTGTGTCTAGCCTTTCGCGGAGGTAAAGAATAAAAGAGGTGTTCCTCCGGGGCAGGGGTAGTTCCTAGCTATCTCTGTACAGGATGCAGAAATTCTAGATACACAAATACACACATCAAAATTACTGTGATTATGACAATAAAAGCAACGAATGCCACCTTCACTCTGGTGGGCCATCCGGAAAATGATTGCATATTATCAATATACCGTCAAGGGGCAAGTGGTCGTTCATCCTCCATCGCAAATCGGGCAAAAGGAAACATGCTCTCTATAAGTCCAAAATCTAACTCGGTTCCTCTCTAAAAGTCCAAATCTATTCTTTGTATCCCCAAAGCACGCACACCACCAGAGGGTTCTTCTCTACCGAGGGATCTTCTCCCTGTGTCCGTTAGAGCCTCACAGGTAGACTCCTATCGTTCATCAAAAGAACCAACTTATATATTTCAGTATCACGACCGCGGCCCTTAACTCAGTCTTTCTTTCTGAACAGAGCTATTTAGCACAATGTTCCAAGCTCTCAACGAGTTCAGTCCAGTGTCTCGCTCAATACCCCAGTAATTCTATCCGATGTTCCTTAACTCAAGTCTCTGTCTAACTCCTACCATTGGAAGCTGGGGTACCGCGCTGTTTTCGGGGCCGAAGGTCGTATTTACAACGGCCAGGTTGCTCCTAGTCAGAAAACAATTCTGCTGCAAGGGCATCTGATGCATTCAAAGCCTGTGGTGCCCTGGAAATAACAGCTTCCACTGGTTGAGCTGTCACACTTTCAACTGCGGGCAACACCTCACTCGGTTGCCCTATTTCTTGGGCGTCGGAAAAGGGCACAAAACTTTGAATCAACTCTCCTTCCTGACTCGGAACTCCTTCTCGGTTCCGTAGATCAAATGGCAGAGGCAGCGGTAGTCGTTTTAGATGGGTGACATGGATCCAATGCTTCCTTCCATGTACTTTCACCGCTGTCCTTGTTGCCAAGAGGATTTGGTAGGGATCTGACCACCTCGGCTTCAAATTCGATTTCCGCTGATAATTCTTCACCAGTACCCACTCGCCAGGCTCCAGTCGATGTCCAGGACCCTCCGGTAGTGGCTGCAATGTGTCCGATACCTGTTGATGAATAGAACGCAAATCTTTAGTTAAAGCGTACAGGTAATCTGTCATCAAAGGGAAATCAATATCCCTAAAGGATCGGGGTCTGGGGACTCCCCACACATTGGCGGGGCGGCCAAAGATCACTTCATAAGGGGACAATCCAGTTCTAGTGTGAGGGGTTGTCCTAAGGGACAGTAATGCCACTGGGAGGGCCTCGTGCCACTTTAGCCCAGTACTTGCACAAATTTTAGCCATCTTCAATTTCAGAGTGCCATTATATTTATCGACCAGACCCGCCGACTGGGGATGTCTGGCGGCATGGAACTTTTGTTTTATCTGCAGTCCATCACAAACACTTTGTACTAGCAGGGCATTAAAATGAGGCCCGTTGTCTGACCAGATGATTCGGGGTAAACAATAGCCGGGGAAGTATTCTTTAATCAGGGCTTTAGCAGTTGCCACTGCAGTGACTTCTTTGGTGGGGTAGGCTTCGACCCATTTACTAAAAGCACATACCACCACCAATACATACTTCAAATTATTCACTCTTTCCATCTGTATATAATCAATTTGTATTACCTCAAAAGGCAAAGACCGTGGGGCAAAATTTCCACTCGAAACAGATTCTCTACCCCCAGGATTGTAACGTAAACACACAGGGCAATATTTCACTATATGTGCTGCGGTTTTGGAGATGTTTGGGTTATTCCATACCGGGTGTAACACAGCACAAATACCTTTCGCGCCTATGCGGGCTGGACCATGGGCCATGGTCACTACAGCATATACTAATGCATTAGGTAATAACCATTGCTGTTTCTCAGATAGATCTATCCAACATTCATTTTTGTCCAATTTTCCTATTTCCTGTTCCCATCTCAGTACTTCATCTACTGTTGCTTCTTTCTGTATTTCCCTCACACTTTCAATGGTATTGTCAAACAGGGATGTCTCTACCACTTACCGGGCCGATGTACTATGGAACATGGGACTCATTCTAGTCTGGGCTGTTTCTTTCGCTACTGAATCTGCAAAAGCATTTCCCTTTCCAGTGAAGTCAATGACTTTCTTGTGGGCACTGCACTTGATGATGGCCACTTTCTCTGATAGTGTTAAAGCAAATAACAATCGGTCAATTAACGGGCCATGTTGAATTTTCTGACCATGTGTGGTAAAGAAACCCCTCTCCCTCGACAGCCTCCCAAAGCTATGGACCATGCCAAAGGCGTACTGGCTGTCCGTAAAAATATTCACCCTCAGCCCTTCACTCAATTCGCATGCTCTTAACAAGGCTATTAGTTCAGCTGCCTGGGCTGAGTGATGGGAAATCCTCGCGGTCTCCATAACAGTCTTTAATGTTGTAACAGCGTAGGCAGCTGTCGCAGTGCCATCTGGTAACTTAAAACAGGAGCCATCTACATACAACTCTCCTTGGGGGTCTGGTAAAGAGGTGTCAGTGAGATCTACACGCCCCTTTGTTTCTTCTTCAATTCTAAATATACAATCATGGACATCGTCCTTTCCATCATTTGAAGGGAGAGGCAATAATGTAGCTGGGTTTAGAGTAGCACATCTTTTAATCGTGATATGGGGTGCAAACAAGGTTAACTCATACCCTGTCAATCGAGCACTCGTAAGGTGCTGGGTTTTAGTTCGATTCAAAAGGATATCCACAGCATGCGGTATCATAACTGTGAGGTCCGTATTCAGGACTATTCCTTCCGATTGTCGGATAGCCACTGCTACTGCAGCAGTGGCCCTCAGGCAACTTGGAAGGGCTCGTGCGACAATATCCAAGACTGATGAAAAGAATGCACAGGGTCTTTGCTTGCCGCCAAAACCCTGCGTTAACACTGAAAGCGATCAACCGTCCACCTCGTGCACATAAAGTGAAAAAGGCTTTCGGTAATCTGGAGTACCCAAAACAGGTGCAGAACACAGAGCAGACTTTAAAGAATCAAAGGCTTCTTGACATTCATCCGTCCAGGGTAGGGGTTCATGCACATCTTTGGTCGTCAAATACAACAAGGGTTTAGAGAGGAGTGAATAGTTAGGAATCCACTGGCGACAGTAAGAAGTTATGCCAAGAAAAGCACGAACATCACGTTGATTACAAGGTACAGACATGTTAGTTATCACAGATATTCGTTCTGGAGTCAATCATCTCCCCGCTTTTGAGAGTAAGTGGCCAAGGTAGGTCATTTCCTGTCGACAATATTGAAATTTAGAAAGGGACACTTTATTACCCTTGGCAGCCAAATGTTTCAATAATTTAACCGTGGCTTCCTTACAGCCTTCCTCTGTATCGGAGGCCACCAGGATGTCATCCACATACTTGATGATCGCATTCCCCGCAGGCAAAATTAATTCATCGAGGACTGCTTTCAAGGCTTGACTGTTTTTAGATCGATTACTGAAAAATATCGAGCCGTTGAGGGAATCATCGTCAAAATTGTAGTAATATCGGGTACCACTGGGTATTGTGGGACCACGATTTTGTTGACCTCTCGGAGGTCAATCACAAAACGATATGTTTTATAATCTGGGCCACCATTAATTGGTGTCTTCTTTAAAATAGGTAAAATCGGGCTGTTACAAACATTGGCAGCTGTCTCTTCTACTACTCCCTTCTGAATGAGGTCACGAATAATGTGCAACATGGCCTGTTCACCTTCTGGTGAAATTTTATACTGAGGAATGCGGGGCAGCTGTACATTAGGTTTCAAGGTTATTGACACAGGGGCTATTCTTAACAGGCCTACATCGGTATCTCCTGTAGCCCACAGTGTCCGAGGAATCGTAGAGAATTCAGGGGGAAGGCTTTCATTTTTGGAAAAGTACTGAGCTACATTCGGGGGTGGTTTTTGTATTGTTAAATAGACACCATCAGGGGAACAATAAATCCGTGCATTTAACTTTTTCAAAATGTCTAGACCCAAAAGATTCTCTCCACAATTTGAAGTTAAAAGAAAAGGTGCATGCATTGAAATGGGGCCTATAGTAAAAGGCAGAGGTTTAGAAAAGGGGCTTACCACCGGTATTCCAGAGAATCCCACTGATACGTTATTTTGGCCAGACAGAGCAGCCCCTGGGACCATTGTATGGGCAACTGAGCTATTCATTGCCCCAGTATCCACTAGGAATTTTCTCGATGTTCCCAACAGTTCCCCTTGTACATAAGGTCCCTCCTGGTCAACTGGTACTGTAAAGTGGCCCCCGCTCTGTCCTTGGCTGTCTCATGCATAATCCTGTCCGTCATACCCATCATCCCAGTAAGTCTCATTGTAGTACTGTCTGTTTTGGGGATCATCAAAATAATTCTTCCGCGAACCTTCATGTTGCATTTCCTCTCGTCGCATGCTGTTTGGGTCCACATTTCCCCGACCCCTTCCTCGTCCTCTGTTAGGACCATTGCTTGCTAGTAACAGAGGGCAATCTGCCCTCCAGTGCCCTTCTTGTTTGCAATATGAACATTGATTTATGCCAATGTGTGGGGGACCTCCTCTACCCCTCCCCGTCATTGCACCCCTCTGGAATGAGCCTCGTACTCCCCGTCCTGTATCCTGTCCTCTACTAACTTGCTGTAACAGAACTCTAGTCTTTAAATCCTTAGTCTTCTTTTCTGACTTTTCTTTACTTTCATTTTCTCGATGTTCATAATATTGAGCCATACTAAGAATTACTGACGGGGCAGCTGTAGTCCATGTGCTTTCGGCTGCTTGGAGACGGGCTTATTCACAAACAGCCGTATCCCACCTTCCGTGGATAGGTCCTGCCCGCTAAAGTCAATAAAGACCTTCTCAAATCTGGTAAAGAAATCTGACACACTTTCATCCTTCTTCTGTTTACAGGCCGTCAATTTGTCCCAATCAACTTTTCTAGGAGGGAGGAGAGTCTTCATATACGTAATGATTTTATCTGGTACTGCTAGTACTTCGTCCCTAGGCTTCTCTCCAGGCTTCCGCTCCTTGTCCCAATTCTTTAATTGGTCCCACGTCCCTCCTAATTCAGGAACATGGTCCGTGTCATGTATTTGTCTCCAAATGTCTACCGGGATCAAGAGACCAAAAAATAACTCAATATCAGGTATTGTCATGATAGCAGAATTGGCAGCCTCAGCTAATTCCTTATAATAGGCAGTTGGATTTTTACGGGGGTCGGGGAGCTGAGCTTTTAGAGTAAGAACCTCGCTTCGTTTCCAAGTTGTATAAACCAATTGTTCCTGAAGCCTGGCATCCATGCGAGCCCTAGTTACTACGTTATTAGCATCTTTTAATTCAGGTAATTCGGGATAAAAGAGGGGATGTACTTCTCTCATGGGGTGCTGTGCTCCCCAATCAGCACACTTTCGGTGCATACGTTCACGGTAATGTACAAGTGTTTCTACATTCTGATATACCTCATCAGCCTGTAATTGGAATTTATGAGCTCGATCTCTTATATCACGCAGTATTTGAGGAGGGAGTACCTCCTCAAAACACTGTTCCCATAGTGAAATTAATCGAATCGCCATGTTCTCCAAAGCCAGTTGCTGGGCAACGGGCTCAAAATCTTTCATGGTGCTCCAAATGTCTTCCAGGGTGTAAATGGTGTTTCGCATCCACTGGGATGCCTGTACTACTATGGCTCTCCTTACTTCCGTACCCAACAACGACCTAGTATAGACTCGCTGATCACTCAAGTCTGATGTAAGGCGTTTAGGCGTGGTGTCTAGGCAAGCCGTATATCGGGGATCTATAGCGGTCTGAATCGGAGGGGAGAGAAATACGGGGTGCAAAGAGGAGGGGACAGCCGCATTCGGCTGTAAAGATATCAAGGGTGAGGTAGTTTGTCAAAGAGTGGGAGGGGGGAGTAACGCACTCCGTACTGACCCATCAGCAGGGGCCGTGGCAACCGTTCCCCTCGGTGCTCCAACGACCGATGCTGCTCCAAGTTGGTATGCTCGTACCAAAGGCACGGCTGGGTATAAGCCCTGTGGGGCATAAGGAGGAGGTGGTCGGGATTCTAATAAGTCCTCTAATTCATCTCCAGTATCGGGTCGAGCCACATAACTTTTGTCCGTCTCTAAACGGAACTGCCTAACCATTTGTACAATGTTCTCTTCCACCTTCCCTTTATCATAGGCTATAGCTTTCTGGGTGACTGTCTGTCCTGATTTAAGTTTTCCCAATTTCTCTTCTCTTATCCGTCGTCGTTTTGCCTCCTTCAACCATAGGTTCAAAGAATCAAACATCAACTGGCTGCTTTTCTTCATAAACAGTTTGTTTTGGATGTAATTAATCTTTTTCTCGTCAAAGGACCCTGTTAGAGGCCAGTGCAAGTCGGAATTGTCTTTGGTATACTTATGCCAAAGTGTATTAAACAAAATCGGTTGTAGACCGTGTTTCACATACATATCAAAACTGGGGCTGCCTTCGGGAGGGGCAGGCTGTCTTTCTTCTAGCCGGGCGCTCCGCCGACAGCAGCACCCAAAACATATTTTACTAAAACAAGGCATTATGATAATAATCACGCAATTCTACTCACGTACTTCCAGAAACCATTCACATTTGGACGCGTCCTTCTCACCACTCACACTCTCATTCCTCTATTTTCTCGCCATAAAGTGCTGTAAAGTGTCACAAGGCAATTACTTATTCTATGCAAATGATATCTTCAGAAACAAACAGAACCCGTCGACTCCTGTTCGGGGAATCGACTCAAACGAATTCCGGACCAACAAAATTCAACCACAAAAAGAAACAGTCACCAGACTGTTCTGAGAGCACCTGATAGGCGAACCATGAACCCTCTTACAGGCCATCCCATGGTCCTGTTCTGGTTGGGCCGGGCATCTGGGCACGTAGCTCAGAACCCTCGCTTACCCAGTTGCTCCCAGGGCTTTCCCAAAGAGGATTCGGCCGAGCGAGTACCTCCATACACCGCTAAGGCACCAGGTGTGGTCTCAAATTTTCACAAAACAAGTCCGTGAGGTATCTGCCCGCACAGCCACTTCGCCGCAACGTCAGACCCCCAGATTCCCATGTGGTCCGGCTTCCCCGGCCACCAACCAAAAGCAGTTAACCGCTACCAAAGAAACACTTCTTCCAAGTGTCCTTCCTCTAATGCAATCAAAATTCACTCACCTGGTGCACTCAGGTCGATTGCGAATTCTCCACTGCCGACTCCTAGACAGACCGGCACAGTCTGTCTTTCTCTCAGGTTAAGCCCGTAGGACTCCGGCTTAGGGTCTTCAGCAGCTGGGAGGGATACTGGGCTCGAGAGTGGAATTACTTGTTTACGTACCACAAATGGGTGTCTCAAATCAGGATCCTCTTTCTGTCCACCCACTCGGCCAGAACTCCTCCTTGTCCCTCTACTCCTGTTTACAGGAGGGGACGACCCTATCGCGGAGTCCCGGCGGAGTCGCCAACTGAAGGAATCAAAATATTACACTAGTGGACCATACTCACCAATAGCCCATATACCTTATTTTTTAATAATAAGTCAGTCTGCAATGGAGAAGGTACAATCGTTTATTCAGCAAACACGAACCCTGACAGGGGAGCCTCAGTCTACACAACCCTCGGAGGTACGCAGAGGAGACTGACTACATACAATTGATACCAAGCATATATACATTTCACACACCCCACAATGTCACCTTACTAGGAAAGATACAACTTGTCAGTGAGCCAACAGGAAGACCCATATAAGGCACAATTGATTACTAGTAGCCAAGCTTAAGCTATTCCGGGGGCAGGTCAGTAAGGTGCCTCCCTGTCTATCTGTAGCTCAGGGAGTACAAGAACGGGCTCTGCTAGAATGTGCGCATCCCACAAGAAGGGCAGGTGTGACCTTGAGTTTCCCTAAGCTACAAGCTAGCAAGCAGAGCAAGTAGCTAAGTCAGCCATCATAGTTTCGTGCAGAAAGCTTAATCACGTGGTTTCAGGGAAACAGTACTTGGAAAGAAGAAACAAAACAATCATGGCTCTAGTCATGTCAATAGGTTTAAGCAGTACGCAAGTGAATCATTCATAGATACAATAATATAATAATTTAATGCAATGCTAACGTGCGGTTATAAGGTTATATTGTCTATACCAGGCCAATATCATGCATATATCGTATTTATATCCCATCACCATGACTTATGAATTATCTTCCTTACATGGAAAACAGTATGAGACCCACTCCCCTCTTATTCCTTTGATTCTTCATTTCATCCTTGGGTTCAGATGCAACAGCGAAACAGCCATACTGCAGGTAGTCAAGGGCATACTTTGGAATACCTTATGAATTCCCTGTTAACTCAGCAAACAAATACAGGAGCTCAAATTTAGGATACTGTGCGATGTCTCCCCCTAGAAATAAAGGGAGGAGGCATGAGGATAATCCTTTTTCCTTCAGGTGAGGGGAGCTTCTTCCACTCCACCCATCCTAAGGGATTCAGGAGGCTCAGTTCAGCAACTGGCAGCAGTCCCTGCAGCTTCTTAGATGTCTATGGGTCTGGTGTGTCTCTGGGACCAGCATTATGGGGACTGGAGTTTGCAGGTCCATTGATATCGTGCCCTGAGACATCTGAAAACAGGTATTCCCATAATGAGCATTTCTCTGGTCTATTTGTAATGGAGACCATTTTGTAAGAGGCAAACATGAAGCTTTCCCTTGCTGCTGGTCGACGTCTGAAGGGTATCATTGGCTGCACGGTACACCAAGGCACTGGTAACACATGCAGTATTTCCCAAACTGTGGGTTGCAAGCTGAATTTTGGTTGGTCATGCAATAAAGATGCCTTTAAATTCTGTATTTATCTTGTCACATTTGCTGTTTTTCAAAGACAGAGGTCAAAGTTAGGTTATGTCTTCTAACAAATGGTTGCTTGTTTTTATTTAACATGGGAATTGCTATTTACAGACTCCTCACTTTGAAATTAGAGAAAGAAAAGCAAAGTGAATTATGTGAGAATGTTGCTGGGGGACAGAGAATGTGAAAGGAAAGGCTGTACATATAATTTTTTGTAACAAACTGCGAAAAAGTAAATACCTGTAAATTAATTGTACCCACTCAGTAGTTACGAAAACAAAAATGAAGCACATTTTTTGTAATTCTGAAGTGTGAAACAAAGATTTTAATAGGATCAGAACAAACCAAGACACTTTGCTTTGTGATGCACAAATGATAAATATTCACTAAACACCGATTTCCACACAATATAACATGTGGCAATATAGGGGCATACTTACAAGGATTTAATGGTCCCAGTCAGCAATAGGGAACATAGCGGCCGGTTAATCCGACCGTAAGCTCTCCGTAAACCTCCGGACTCTGCTTCAGAAATAGACATCTTCATGAATACCCTGAGCCGAAAAACCGATATGGGACCTTCGGTTTAATGCGGCAAGTTGTGCTGTCATTTCCTTACATCCGTTTCGAGTCTCGGATGTTTGCATCTTTCGCAGCGGGCGGGCGAGCGGCGGAGGCTGTGATCACCAAGCCGCGAGAGTCAGCTCAGCTGTGTTGGCAGCCGCAACCATGGGGGTTGCTACCTTCTCTCTACCGTCTTTGCTGTTTCTGTGGGGCGGCGAGGCCAGTGTTATTCTGCCATATTTTGCTGCGTTTGGGCTCATGAAGTGGGGCAGCAGTGTAGGAGTAGTGTTTTGTTTCAAGCTTTGCGTAGTAGTTTTTTTTTTTAATATCATCTGGAAAGGAGTTATCTGCAAGTCGATTTCCATTACGTCCTTGCACTCAGAGACTTGGCGGATCGGCAGGGGTGAGTGATAAGTGTCTAACGTTTGGACTTAAGGCTGATCACTTTCTGTTTCTTTTTCTGACTATTTTCTTAACGATCCGGTTGAAGCATAAGGAAGTGACGGGGAGGATTCCAGTGTTGATTTTCTGAGGCAGACTGGCTGGGGGAGGTGTTGGGTTGCCCCCTCATGGCTCTGGGGGCCAGCAATACCAAATTGCTTATAACATCGCCACCAAGAGGCGGGCAGCTGCTCGTATTTCTCTACGGGGTATTTCGGGGAAGAACTTGTTGTACTTACCTCTTTCAAGAGGCCACGCCCACCCCCCTATTGAAAGGAGTTGTTATGATATCGTTACCTGTGACCCCTTTTGAAATCGCGTGGGGAGGCATTGCATTAAGATCACTACTAAATTACCTCAGTTAGTGGTTACCACTGCCTCTTCTATACACCCTCACATGAGCCCCAGACATTTGAAAGGAGCGTCCACTTACAATCCGCAGTTGAAACAACATACCCCCGGAAGAGGGGAATAGGCAGAGGCAAGAGTAAACAAGCGAGCTTGGGTGATGGTCATAGTTTGACCAATATACCACATATAGTCTGAAACCTAGAAACTATAATTGAAACTAGAAGTGAGTGTTTTGAGCCCACCACTAATTCTGAAAGCACAGCTGAGTCTACGGTCTCACAGAGCAAATTACTAAATTTGTGCCGCCCTGTAGGAGAGAGGGGAGACCTTCCCAGTCAATACACTTTAAGAAATAAAATATTTGAGTCTGGAATTTTGCCTTATTTAAACACTGGAAGCGCATTCGTTAAAAGACCGAGTGAGAAGACAGGGAGTAAGGCAAGGAGTAAGCCCTCTTTTGTTTCTGATCTCTCTTGTTCCTCCTCCGCACCTCCACCTACACAGCTGCGGAAAGAAATCACTCAAGTGAAAATGACCCCCTCTCTTAGATCCTTCTTTAAAGTGTTGGCACAAGATCAACAAGTTCGTGGGGTAAAATTATCCCAGCCAGAAAGGCAGTAACTATCTCAAGCTACTGAGAAATTAATGGATCCTAGAATGGCTAATTTGGGAGAAGGAGTGGTGGTAAGTAACGGGACTGTACAAGAGACTGACATGAATTTTCCAACGTCAAATAGATTCCAAGTTTTAAGTTTGGAGCATGAAGAGAAGGTTAACACTGTTGAGGCCGTCTCTCAGACTTCTAGGCAGATATCTTCGGAGGTTAGATTGGAGAATCCTTCTGAACCACAAAATTCTAATCTCTCAGAACTGATGATGATGCTAGGGAATCTTACATCTGAAATTAAAAGTAAATTTGCAATTTCAGAACAGAACCAAGCAAACATCCAAGATACATGTGAGGGGCTAGAAGTGAAAGTGTCTGCCATTACAGAGAGGATCTGTTTGATTGAGACATCTGTGGAGGCTTTAAATAAAGAAGTAGAGATAAATCGCTCCAAAATGTCATCGTTAAAAACCAGTGAAAAATTATTGATGGATAAAATTGAATCCTTAGAAAACAATAGCAGACGGAACAATATAAATGTGCTAATCATTCCTGAGGGTCTGGAGGGTGATAACATCAAAAGTTTGTTTATAGGGCTGATAAAAGAGTTTATCCCCTCCATTGACTCCCTTGATTTGGAGGCAGATATCCAGAGAAGCAATAGGGATCATTTTATAAAAAACATCATTAGAACTACTACTAGGAGAATTTTGGTAAACTTTAAAACATACCTCTTGAAAGAGCGGATTCTATCCGAGGTGCTTAAAGCTGGCTCCTTTACTAAGGGTGCTTGGTCATTTCGAATTAGGTCAGACTTGTCTAGAATCACCCAAGATAGACAATGGGAACTGGGGAAGTTTATACAGATTCTAAGATCCCTAGGGGCTTCCGTTAACCAAGATTCCCTGCTTTGCTAAAAGTAATATGGAACAACAAAATGACTAACTTGAGAGACCCGAAGGAGGTGGGAAAATTCATTGACCAAATTAAGGCCCGGGGTAAAGCTGTTTTTTTTGCATAGTAACATAATGTAATATATATGCTATCCGGAGGTGAAGAGGAGAGAATTTGACTCGGTGGTATAGCACCAAGCCCATGTTAATGCTAGGAAGGGTTCCCAAGGGAGGGAGGGGAGGGCACATCATGTTGAAGCTAATTTTTCATTATCTTTTTTTACACTGGGTGGGGAGCAAGTTAGGGAAAAAAGAAAAAAAATAAGTCCTAATTTGACAAATAGACAAGATAATACAAATTAAAGTGGGCAGGGTTGCAATAGTCGGAATTTATGGCCACTCTTTCTTTAATACCAGTTAAGCTGTTAACCTGGAATGTTAATGGGTTAAGAGTAGTAACTAGGCAGAGGAGAATCTTTCAATAGTTGTGTCAATCAGAATTTGAAATTATTATACTTCAAGAAACCCACCTAACTTGTGAGGAATGGAAAGCCAAAAAAGCCAAAAAACATGGATGTAGAATACGTGGACTTAACTCAGAGTATGAACAGAGCTATTGATCAGATAGCGCCGGAAAAAACTCAGTTAATAAAGGGACCTGGTAAAGAGGCACCATGGTTTACCCCACTATTAAGGGAACAAAAAAGAAAACTTCGAGCTCGGGAGAGAATCTGGAGGAAAACTAAACAGGATATAGCAAAGAACCAATATAAAGACTCACTCCATCTGTATAAAAAACTTATTTCACAAGCTAAGGCAGAATATTATGAGTCTCGCCTACAGAAGGCTAGGAATACCCAGAAGGAGACCTTTCAAATCCTGTCGGAGCTAAGTAGAAAACAGGAGAATTCTGAGTCTCCCATAAATTGTAACACCTTCCAGGGGTATTTCTCAGAAAAAGTAAAGACTATTATCCTGGAAATTAAGAATAGTATGGCGAATAGTGACTCTATACATTCTGAGGCCCATACTCCTGTTGCCTGCTCTATAGCAAAGTTCCCTGAGTTGGATGAGCTAAGCCTAGAGCAGCTAATGGGTAAAACCAAATCTGGTTCCCCAGCGGACCCTTGTCCCCCGAATGTTTTCCGGGTGGCACTGCCGCTACTGGAAGCCCGGATTATCTCTCTCCTCAATAGGTCCCTAGAAACAGGGTATTTACCAAGCGATCTCAAGGAGGCGCGAGTTAGACCCCTGTTGAAGAAACCAGGCGCAGACCCGGCTGTCCTAAAGAACTACAGGCCGATTTCCCAGCTGCCTTTCCTTGCAAAGGTCCTAGAGCAACATGTGCTGAAGTCTCTGTCCCTGTACCTCGAATCCCATGGCTTATTGCATGAGCGACAGGCGGGGTTTCGAGCACACCATAGCACCGAGCTAGTGATGCTCTCGGTGCTAGACGAACTGAGAGGCATGGCTGACAGCAAAAAACCGAGCGCCCTGATTTTATTAGACCTGTCAGCGGCGTTCGATACCGTCATTCATGACCTGCTCCTGGGAAGACTGGAGGCCTTTGGGATCAAAGGCTTGGCCTTCAAGTGGCTGCAATCCTTCCTTTCGGGAAGGACACAGAGGATACAACTGGGGGATTCGATATCTGAGGTGGGGTTTTTAGAGTGCGGGGTACCACAGGGCTCTGCACTGTCCCCACTTCTGTTTAATCTCTACCTGCAGCCTCTGATTACATCCTTGGCCGAGATGGGCTGTAGAGTCTTCAATTATGCTGACGATACTCAGCTTGTGCTGAGCATCGATAACACAGGGACAGCACAAATTCAAGCTCAAAACATCCTGAGGTATACCGTAGGGTGGATGACGGAAAACCTACTAAAGATCAACCCGGATAAGACCGAGGTATTGGTAATTCCATCTACCACCTCACCGTGGAGTGATCTGTATTGGCCTGCAGAGCTTGGAGTAGCCCCAAAGCCCAGTGCCAATGTAAAGAGCTTGGGGATCAAACTAGATTGTGATCTGTCAATGTGCAGCCAAATTTCCACCGTTGTGGGAATCTGCACGAACATCATCAGACAACTAAGAAAGCTAGTCCCCTTCCTCTCTCATTCTATGATGCGCTCAATTGTAGCAGCAACCGTCATCTCACTGATCGATTATGGGAATGCCTTGTATCTTGGCCTCCCAAAAATACTGACCAACAGACTTCAGGTCGTAATGAATGTCGCCGCACGATTGATCTTCGGACTGCCCAGACGAACAAAGGCCTCCCCTCTACTTCAAAACCTTCATTGGCTCCCTGTTAAAGAGAGGGTTGAGTTTAAGAGCCTTTGTATAGCACATAAGGCGATCTACGGCCATGCTCCGGCCTACATCAAAGCTCGTCTGGAAGTATATAATCCAAAGAGAACACTTAGATCATCGGATTCTCAGCTATTGGTCTGCCCCCGCTACAAATTGGTGACCAAGGGAAGGAGAGCCTTTTCTGTTCTGGCCCCCCAGCTGTGGAACAAGCTGCCTGAGGGGCTACGCAGGGAGGCGAACCTCTTACGGTTCAGGAAATTATTGAAAACTTTGTTGTTCGGAAGAGCCCTGATTGCAATGTAGCCTGTAGCTGTGTCTCTCTGAGGAGTGAGCCAAGTTATTGTAATAACATCGATTTCCAAGCGCTTAGAGACCTGCAGGTGATTGGGCGCGTTATAAATCAAAAATAACAATAACAAAATAACAATAACAATCTGCGATAAACAGAAATGGATTGAATTTTAGTGTCATACTACACAATCTTGTTGTACTAAAGGTGTAGCACTTATTGTTAAACAGACAGCTAGAGTACTGATAGGTGAAGTTAAGGTGGACCCAAAAGGGTGCTGGGCTATCTGTGAGGTTAAAATCCAAAAGGAGTGGTATGCAATAGTTGGTTAGTACGGGCCTAATATAGACGATGAAACCGCCCTAAACACAATTTATAAACACCTGATCCAATCTAATTATGCAATAATAACGGGGGGAGATTTTAATATACTTTTAAATCCAGCATTAGATAAGTCCAGTGGGGGAAATCAGTCTCCTCAAAAATGGGAATGTTCACAATAGTATTGATGAGGGACCTCGGTCTGATAGATATTTGAAGAGAAAAACATATTGGCCCGGGTATACTATCAGACTAGGAATCACAACATTTCCCAGGCAGTAGCCCGAGGAGGGAACAAGAGGCAGTAGGGTGCTGGTGGACGGTCAGCCTCCAGTCAAATCTAGTAAACACAATAGAGACCGTTCCCAGCGTGAGACCAAATCAAAAGGAGGTTGAGGTGCTTAATGATCGTGGGGCATCTCACAAAAAGTGATAGACTGGCATCACACACCACCAGGTGTCATGCTTCATCATCTGCCAGTCCTCGCCCTCCAGAAACCTCGTTTGGTGGAGGACGGGCATGCACCTGAAGACAGGGATGCACTTCTAAGTGAGTGGGGGCCCAGAAAGAAAAAAAGTGAGTATTAAAAGGCCATCACAGTACACCCATAAATCCTTTATTCAAAAGGGAGACTGTGTGGGATTAAAAAATGGAAAGTGTGGTGAATAGGGATACTATCATCCCGTCACCACTGTGAAATTTTTAGAAAAGGTCAACATGTTTCTGCCACTTGTCCTTGTGGGTACTTGGCATTCATCAGGACCAGATTAAGTAGGGGCTCCAATCTTACCAAAAGTGAATTGGTAGTGCCACTCTGTGGGAGTAACCACTATCACTCTCCACTGGCTGGGTCAATGGACCTGTAGTGATATATAAAGAAAAGTGCAATTTACTGACATTATCAAAGGATTTGGTCTGTAACTATTTTAATCCACATACTAAATTGTGGGATGCAGTAGTGAAAGTACCAGTTCTCAGTAATTATGCTGAAATCTGGAAAGGCTCAAATGTATTGTCTTACCCTTCTAGAAGGACGACTTGCCCAATGGGAGGGGGGGAGGGGTTTCAGGAGATCCCTCTGGCCACACTGTGCCTGAGAGAGAAGACGAAATGTGGTCTGTACTTAATAAAAAGCCAAATTCTAAAAGTTAGAGAGATCGTTGTTAGCCCGTGCGCCCCCCATGCGATAGCGTTTCTGGACTCACCAATAGCAAGGGCGGCTCCCATCTATAACCTACAATGTGCGCCTCTCCGCCTCCTCGATGTAGAAGTGGCTTAGTAATGGGCAGTTTTTATAGTCATGCCCCGGGTTTAACAAGGGTGCCGATGATCCACCTGGATGTTCGCGCATACTATCTACGTCGGGTTTCCTGTGTCCAGAGAGGAAACCCGCCAAGAAACTTCCTGATACGTTCATAAGCCTGAACCTGGGCGTGAGCAGTTATTCTCACCACTCATGCTCTGTCGCCTAAAATAGCCGCAACACGGTATCCGGTGTCTCACAATCGTATGCCTGATCTTGCTAATTCCGCCTATGGCTAGCGTAATTGGCCCCAGGAGCCACATGGTAGGGCGAGTGTATCCGGTGGTTGTATGAACTCCGGAAACCAAAGAAACCAGTAGCTACTGCATGATAGGCTGAGGGGGCTGCGGGGCGTGGCAGCACTCCGTGATATCAACTGCAAGCTGTTTGTAAACACTCGCAGTCGCGTTATAATTCTCAGAGGAAAAAGTGGATGTATATTAACATATCGTACATGCTTATGTGTTTCTAACAAAAAAGCCAACGATCGGCCAGTGGATCACGTAGGCAATTAAGTCAATGTTGTGTATTAAAAGGAGTTGGGAAAACCGGTACAGCGATCGTACCTATTCAAATGTCATTTCATCGTTAGGCTGTCAAGTTTGATATACCAAATGAGATCTATGGTCGCAGAGTGACCTGGATTAAAGATGTGTTTGAGTAAGGGTTAGATTGTTCATTTGTGCATAGCATTACGCCTCATGTATCCCTGCCCAAATTCAATCAACCTTTTGCATGACACCAAATGAGTCTAAAGTAGCCTCATGTCTCATTGTTGCAGCGTAGTTAATGCACTCGCACAGATGCAACTATACCTAAGAGTACCGCGAATTGAATCAAGCTGGGGCTACCTCGTGTTTGCCGGCCCCAGAGGGTCCAGTTTCATAAAAGGCTGTTATTATGCCCCACGGTGTTCTTTTGCTCACCACCTGTGTATTCTAAATGGAGATAGCTGTAAAGAGGGGCGTTTAGTATCAGTTCAACCCAGACTGTCATACCACATAACAGGTATTGGTGTTTATGAATACTGTACTCAGTTCATTTGAAGCCAAGGAATGTCATCATTTAGACCAGCTTTTGCGGTATTCAATCTGTACACCCACCGTTGTTCCCTTACATGGAGGGCATGAGCCAGATTTGTTTCTCCTCTTTTCAGTACTTGTAGAAGGGTAAGACATTACATTTGAACCTTTCCAGATTTCAGCATAATTACTGAGAACTGGTACTTTCACTACTGCATCCCACAATTTAGTATGTGGATTAAAATAGTTACAGACCAAATCCTTTGATAATAATGTGTCAGTAAATTGCACTTTTCTTTATATATCACTACAGGTCCATGGACCCAGCCAGTGGAGAGTGATAGTGGTTACTCCCACAGAGTGGCACTACCAAATCGCTTTTGGTAAGATTGGAGCCCCTACTTAATCTGGTCCTGATGAATGCCAAGTACCCATAAGGACAAGTGGCAGAAACATGTTGGCCTTTTCTAAAAATTTCACAGTGGTGACGGGATGATAGTATCCCTATTCACCACACTTTCCATTTTTTAATCCCACACAGTCTCCCTTTTGAATAAAGGATTTATGGGTGTACTGTGATGGTCTTTTAATACTCACTCTTTTTTCTTTCTGGGCCCCCACTCACTTAGCAGTGCATCCCTGTCTTCAGGTGCATGCCCGTCCTCCACCAAACGAGGTTTCTGGAGGGCGAGGACTGGCAGATGATGAAGCATGACACCTGGTGGTGTGTGATGCCAGTCTATCACTTTTTGTGAGATGCCCCACGATCATTAAGCACCTCACCCTTCTTTTGATTTGGTCTCACGCTGGGAACGGTCTCTATTGTGTTTACTATACTATCAGACTACACATTTCATAACAAAATGTATGGACAGTAGTTAGCGCTACTGCATTCCAGCGCTGCACCAACATCCCTCCACAAACCAAGCTACTCACTGTGCTCCACATGCTGGCCTGAGGAACTTTCCAACCGACCACCGCCAGAGTGGCAGGAGTATCACAGATATCCTTTTCCAGGTTGTTACACACTGTCCGGGATGACTTAATCAGCCTCACACCACAGTACCTCCACTTCCTCAACACTGCACAAGAACAACTCGACAACAAGCAATGCTTATATGCCATTGCTGGATTTCCGCATGTGTTGGGGTCAATGGACTGCACCCATGTGCAACTTGTGTCTCCTGCTTAAACTGCACACATCTACCACAACAGGAAGCATGCCTATTCAATGAATATGCAGGCTATTGTCCACTATCTTAGTGTCTTCATCAATGTTGTAGCAAAATACCCTGGCAGTGTGCATGATTCCTACATCTTCTGCCAACCTGACAACAACCAGCAGTTCCAGAATGGCACCTATGAGAATGGACTGCTTATTTGTAAATGCAACTTCAATAACAACACACCCCAAGGCACTCAATCATGTTGGGAAACAATGTCAAATTGCTGGTGTATTGATTTACACGGTGCATACATTGTTGCTGTGGCAAATTTCCACATATAGGCCTATTGTTTGAGGTTTTGATGTAGTTCAGTGCCGCAAGGAATCTAGCTGCGCTGCCCTACATTTTAACAAAAGGGCAGGAATGTGCTGTTTTTAGGAGATACAGTGCATTTTTGTCCTTTGCCCCTGTGCTGGTGTACATTGGGCTGCCATGCGCCAATGCAGGCCTTCTTGCACCATGGCTGATTGAATTTGTGCAGGAAGGGACACCTTCATGCATAGAATCAATGAAATTAGGTGATTTCCTCTTTCTATGAGTGCTGTAGAATGCAGCACAAATAGTAAACAGAAACAATTAGAAGAAGAAAAAACATTACTCCTTGTTGTGCCTCCCTAACGCCACCCCTGGGGTGGTGTTAGATTCTGATGCTTTCCCAGGTTTACGATTTCCTGCAAATCTCGGAATGCTTCAGATTCCATGGGTGTTGTGTGGGAACACACATACAGCAACACCTATAGAATGCCCCTTTCATGCAAAGTGCTGTGTGAAAGGGGCACATATGTTCAAGGCCATGAAAAGCCACATAAAGTGGCTTTACGTGGTGTTGTAAATATGCAGTGGCACATTGCACCACCGGAACATCTAAAATGTGATGTTCCGTTGGCGCAAAAGGGCTCATAAATGAGGCCCATATTGTAGTGTAGTTCCTATAGTACCCTCATGCAGGACCTGCGCTTTTGGACATACACTGTGGATCTGGTGGTATGCACCCCCACCGTGTATGTTAGCCTAATTTGCATTTGCTAGCTCACAGTGCCACTACAATCTCCTTTTATTAGAGAGATTAGTTTTGGCAACCTCAGAACACAACAAATGCTGATTCCTCAGACTCGTGGAAACAATATACTACTTTTCACCCAGTCACTCGTGCTTGCTCATTTTGTCTCAGAGAGATACACAAAAGAAACAGTCTAGTGTGTTTACCAAAAGAATGTATTATACCTTTGTTCTTCTAGTGTAAAATATATGGGCTGCTACAATTGTTACACAATAGCAGAGGTATAGGATTAGCAGTACAGTGAATAAAAAGGAATAGTACAGTTCTACCATTTTGCAATAGTCATAAACATGAATATAAAATGCATTTATAAAATAAAGCACATACTTCTACGATGCCTGTCTAGAGGTACCTAAGTGTACCTAGCATGTGAGTAGGTGTGAAAGAGCTAATAAGACTAAGAGCCAAGAATCCCGCTAGGATTTAGTCAAACCCCATTACCTAAATAATGAGAGTGTGGGACCTCGTCCTGGTCTCGAGTTGGACACCCCACAAGGGATGTTCAGACCACTGTCAGCTGGAGTGACTGCATGCAGGAGCCTCAGCGTCTCTGATCAGTGTGCCGGCCTTGAAGTCTCTAGGTTCCCTCCTGCCTACTGATAGTAATAAGTGCTGTATTTATACAGTCCTTGTGTGTGTTAGCCTTTGGTCAGTATGAGGATGACGTTGGGGATTAAACCTTGTGCGTAGATAGGAGAGGTGAGGTATACCCCCGGGTGGTGTTCTAATAAATTATTCAAATGTGCTAAGGATGACGTCTTAGCAATATCGATTGGGAAGCATCCTCCCTCTGCATGGAACTAGGTGAAAAGTTTGATCCATAAAAGGGGTCAGTCCTTAAAAGGTGATTCGCAAAAATCGTCCGTTTGCGCCCGCAAAAAAGGCTTCTGTGATGCACTGAACTGCAAAGCTCTTGCAATTTAAGAAATCGCAATTTATTGCGTTTTTTTAAATTGCGATTGCATTTAGGGACTCGCAAATTGCGATTTCTTAAATGCTGATGAAATAGCGATTTCACTAATAGCATTTTTCAAAGTTGTAGGTTACACACACACACACACATGCTCTTGGGCCATGTGTGTGTGCAACATGTGTGCATAGATCTATTTCAGGGGTGAAACAGGGTGTCCTTTTGACACCCTTGCACCCTTGAAATTGCAAGCACATTTTGTGAGTACCTGTTTGCCCATAGGAATGAATGGGAAGGCATTCCTTAATTACTACTTGCAATTTGAGAGTTGTAATTAAGGAATGTTTGGGAATCGCTAATTTTGTAGCGATTCCTACATGCATAGGCTTTTGCAATTCCTTTATTGCGATTCCTTTATAATCGCAATTAAGGAATCGCAAAAGTCTATATTGATGCATGTGTCCCTATGTCCTTATAAGGCTCGTTCATATGAAATGAAGGGGAGATGATGTAGGGAAAGTGTATGATGTTCCCTGGAACTATATTTGAGTACTGATATGAAATATAATAATATAATAAAAGTACAACATATAGTCACTAACTCATGTATGATATCCCTACGGTGGACACAGTGCACCAACATGTGTTGCTAAACATCGCACAGGGTCATATACATTCACTGTCATGGCCATGTCTGACACCTTGAAACCTGTTGATCCCCAAAAAATTGTCTTGCCAAATTTTTGTCAGAAGAAAGTAACTCCTACAGCTACTGTCATGTGTCATGTAATAGTAAGGATGAAGATTCACTATTTGGAAAGGTACCCATAGACCCCAAAAAGTAAAGCATGTTAGACAATAGTCTCAGAAATTATTAAGCACACATTTACAGTGTTGACTAATCACATCCTACAAGGGATTGATACTTTGATGATTTAAAAAAAATTGAGGTATCACAGGGGACAACGCAAATGGCTGTGAAGTAGTGTGTAAGCTGTTACTAATTGTATATGCCTTATTTTGACAACGTGTGTCATAAAAGCTTCAAGAAACATTTCAGAAGAAATAGAAAAAGTGCAAATTGACATATACTACAGCGTAATAGTCCAAAAAGTGTACACAGACAGTCCATGAAAGTGCACTATTGCACCGCAATAAATAATACCGTTTTTGAAAGCTACATAATAAAAGCTATTAAAAATTCATTAATAAAAACATAAGTGGTTTGCAGTAAAAACAGTTAAAAGGTGCGAGCATAACAATCCTTCCTGGCATGGGCCTCATAATAAGCACACTGTGGAACCTCCAATACATGCCCAATAAAAAAAAAGTTAAGCCCTCTTTCAGGTGACAGCAGAGGTAATCTAATATAAAGTGCCCATGCATAAGGTGTGGTCTCAATGGAGGATTAACCAGCAATTAAGCGCTAGAATAATTTCTTCTCAACTTCTGGGGTACAATGTTAGGCCACTCCTGGTAGGGTTTTTGCCTAATTAGCCAGGCATGGCTGTGGAAGTTGGCCACACCACACACAAAAAGAGCTCTTGGGTCAGACCTAAGAATGCGCAGAGCAACCCGATGGTCCTGTGTGCCCAGTTGTCGGCAGATTGGTTTTAGCCATTTGGACCTTGGTACATTGTACACCGGACAAACAAACATGAGCAACACACTCAAACGGGGCTCTGCAGCAGGGAAAATCTTCTGATGTCTGTTTGGGTGGGTGCCATTTTGCAGTTAATGCGCAGACAGGAAGAGTGCCGCACCTAACAGGAATGTACAGCGTCCTGTCCCTCGGGATCTGAATTATATCTAAATAGTGCTCAAGGCATCGAGTTTGCTTATGTAGGTAGAATTCTTCCATCAAACTGCCCAACATTGGGTTTACTGATTTTATGGCTGTCCACCCAATCCCAATACATATATTTGAGCTCCTGTTTATCTTGGTGGATCTTGCCTGTTCCAATGTCCTTGAAAGCCCATAGCTGCCAGTGTTTTCCTGATATGTGAAATCCATCTAATTCTGTTGCCAGCATCTATATGTATGACCTTAGTGAATGCTTCAGCATATTTGGAGCCCAAAAGAGCAATGGGCGCAACTTTGCTATGTCACCGATCGACCACCTGCGCATATCAAACATTAAAGGTGTTAATGGAATGTTACAGGGAAGAATGAAGTAGTTTATGCCTACTGTTCAAAGAGATTTCCTTGGTTGCACTACAGCACTGCTCCCATTGGTCGTCAGTAATGGGCCTGCCTAAATCCAGTTCCCAAGCCACACGTACCTTAATGTCAGAAACAGGCCTGGAGGCCCCACATTGTTTGTATAGTTTAGAGATCAAATGTGCGCCAGTAGGATTCTGGATAAGCAGCGTCAATGGTGGAGTTGGTTCGGGGGCCGATGGGAATGAAGGGAATGTGGCCCTAAGCATGCAGTGCATACGAGTCAAAACAAAGGTGTCCATTAAGGAGCATTCAGTGAATCGGGCATCCTCTAGCACCGAGAAGGCATGACCTTCAGAGAATAGGTCGCCTATTGTGCGAATGTGAAATTTCTCCAGTGTGCTTTGGATCAAGATCTCACCCGTTATTGGAAGCAGTGAAGGGTTAGGTAGGGGTAATGCTGGGGAATACAGTAGTTCAAGGCCCAGCAGTCTACGCAGCCTGTCCCATGCCCAGCATGTGGTCGATATGGTTTGAATGTCGTGGGGGTCCCGAGGGAATCCCGTAGGTAAAATAGTGGAGAGGTGACGAGGGAGCACCAGGTCTGCCTCCGGCTTCAGATATGGGATACGTATGTCTGGGTGAAACCAGACATGCGCGTAACAACATTGTGCTATCAGGTAATATAGATAAAAGTCTGGGACCCCAAAGCCTCCCCTCTAATATGGTAGGGTCAAAGTCTGCCAGTTAACCCGAGGTGTCTTGTTCCCCCAAACGAGGCGCAATAATAGTGTACGCAGTTCTGAAAAAAAGTCTTGGTAAGTGGGATGGGAATATTATTAAAAAGATATGAGAACTGAGGGAGGACTACCATTTTAATTATGGCGACTCTCCCAGCCATTGATAATGGCAGTCGCAGCCATTTCATTTCACAATCTGCGATTCAAGGGAGCTGATTGCCCTACCGTAATTTAGCCTAATCATAGTAGTGGTATCTAGGTGGATATAAACTCCAAGATATTTGATCGCGTCTTGGCACCACTCAAGCGGGAATTCACAAGCCCAGGTAGTCGTGCCGGCTGTTAGTGGGAAAATAACCGACTTGTGCCAGTTGATGTTGATCCTGGAAAACTTACCAAATCAAATGATTTCCAAAATTAGGGGTTCGAGATTAAGATGGGGCCTCCTAACGTACAATATAGTATCTTGTCAAGGTCATGAAAGCGGCCGCCAAGTGCCTTGAAACCGGCCCTCATTTCGTTCAGCATGGCCGTCGCAAGAGAGGCAGGGTTTTCCGTGTCGTTTGAGCCCATAGCCCCATCAGCCAGGCCAGGAGAGACATCCGAGGTGGGGCCAGGGGCTTTGTCAAATTGTAGCATGCGTTGTTTGGGGTCTTTCTTCCCCATTCCTCAGGGAGGAGACCTGCCGGTGGTCTAGCAAAGCCGCAGCTACAGTTGAACCAGAGGGCAGAAAGGTGCTGGCTGAGCATGCAAGGGCGTCTCCGCCAATGTGATAAGCAACGATATCAACATGCGGTGGATAGCGCCGTGTGGCAGTCGCGGCAACACCGGTCAGCTGGTGGAGGGCGGGAGGGCTCCCAAAAGAAAACGGTGGTGCAGCTATACAGGCCCGATGGCAGGACCAGTCCAGAACTCAGGGAAGAGTGCGGTCTGCCAAAGCTGCGATATATCAGTGATCCGCACAGGACAGAGTGGAGGCAAGCACTGGTCCGAGGGCACTGGTGGACTGCCAAGACACGTAGAGGCGACAGCGGGATCCACCCGCTCGGGCAGGTTAGTCCCCTAGTGATCGCCAGCCAGCAGAGGAGGTCCAAGGTCTCAGGGACAACCAGCGGTCTCAATCATGCCTGAGGTCCAAGGTCTCAGGGACAACCAGCGGTCTCAATTATGCCTCATCGGGGCGGAGAAATCCCGTCGCTGCATAAACCCCGCTCGTGTCTTCCCCAAATCAGGCTGCTCATTCCATGGCAAATAGGCATCCAGGGGGGTCGGGGGAGAGCCGGCAACTCCAATGAGGCCCAGCGCCGCTGCAGCCCCATTCTGGAACGATGGGGCCTCCTCACAAGCCCGCCTCGTCTTCCACTGCAACGTACAAGCCAGGCCCCGGCGTGGAAACGCCCACCAGGCCGGGAAGGCCCCAAAAGCGCCCCGCGCATGGCGGGACCAAGCCGGCAGCCGCAGTGGGAGGGACGGGGGAGGAAAGCCCGCAGGAGGAACGGGAATGGAGCACGGGGCAGCGCCAGGCACCCACCAAGGCCACACTCACCACCGCCCTGGACGGTAATATCTTCTTCGGGAAAGGCAGTCGGGCCGCGACCGCCCTCCGCGCCGGCCTGCCTCGTGCCAGCCCCGTTTGTCGCCGCTGTCCAAACCAGGCATCAGGATGTTCCCCTTGGTCCCCGGGAGCAGATGGAGGGTGCCTGTTGGAGCAAGAATGCTCCTACATTGGGAGAAGGAAAGTTTGTTTAGCCCGGACGGAGGAGCTTCAGGCAAAGGCGGTCATCTTGGTCACCTCCGTGGCCACACCCCCATCTGCTGGATCTTCTTGCAGAAAACTGACCTCCCCATTCATATATAAGGAGAACAGGGTGGGTGCCATGACACAACCCTGGCAAACTCACCTGTTGACAGGGATCCGATCCGTCAGCTGCCCTTGTGTACCCCATCTCACCTGTTACCAATTGACACTGGTATGTTTTAGAAGCTGTTTAATGATATGTATTAGGCCATGTGCAATGTGAACAGAGAGACTTAATTATTTTTAAACATTTTATTTGAGTTTTATATAGCGCTGGCTAGACCAGAAGGTATCAGAGCGCTTTACATAATGATCCACAGTTACAAATTTACATCAGTTACAAGTTACATCAGTTACGGGAAAACATTTCAAGAGCGTCGGAAGACGGAATAAATGGTACTTAGAAGGGTAAGGGGGTGGAGTAAAGGTGTAGGAGGGAGAAACGATGGAGGAAGGATGGATGAAGAGATGAAGGAGAGTCTGCCCAAAGTCCGGATGGGTAGGTGACGGCCAAGGGGAAAGTCCACAACCCATCTCCTCTATAGCTATCAGTTTGCTCCACCGGGCATCAGTCAAGCGGCTAGGTCTCATTGAGAAAACAATAAGAGAGCAAAGAGAAGGGATAAATGGAGCGTAAAGGGGACAGTGGGTGGAGTACGAAAGCAAACAACGAGCCCCAGCACTCCCGTTAACGTCACCATAGCCATACCTAGACTTAATGTCAACAGGTGTCTGCCGGAACGCTCAGCAGCAAAAGCTATTAAAATCAGCAATTTTGCAACTCAAACATACGCCATACCATAAGACGGTTTATAAATAGGCACAGTACCACTATACCAGCTCCACACCCACCCTTGCTTAACTTTACGCAATAAAAGAAAGAACCCCACAAACGTAGAAGCGGCACTGTAGCGATACAGAGGCTTAATTTCAACACATATCTCCCAAAATGCTCATCAGCAAAACGTATTAAAACATGCAAATTTGCGACTAAAACATATCCCATGCCATACGGTGCTTTATAACCGCTCCCGCTCCCAGTGGTACTATATCACCTTTAGTAGCTCGACATCTGCACATTACTATATTCTGTGTTTCAATCAGCAACATAACCACCTCCCCCACACCCACTCCGCCCTTGGTTACCGGTACGAAATCAAACAGAAACCCCCACCATTCCCAGTAGCGCCACTATACCCATATACAACGTTAATTTTAACAAGTGTCTACGGAAGACTTATCAGCAAAAAGTATTCAAACATCCAAATTGGAGGGTAAAACATAAACCATCCCATAGCACAGTTTATAAATGGGCCCAGTCGAACTACACCACCTTTGTATTTGTATTTTAGGCATTTGTAAAGCGCGTAGCTACCCGTAGGCGTCCCAGCGCCTTTACTAGCTAGACATCAATATGTTACGAAAGTTGTTTAAACACTCTGTAGAGTGTATAGCAGGAGATGGGGAGAGTAAACAAAGTTCTAATTCCCAAGCTTTTGATATACCGTCCCTTTACTGCATCTATATTAAAGATATTAAATGGAATTAATAAATCGATGAGTGTCTCAAAAGGGATAGTGAAGCTCAGCATCGGTAAAACCCGCACCACGTCAACACATTCCCAGCACGGCGACACAGCCTAACAAATAGTATCACTTAAAATCACATGTAGTTCTCTAATGTCAACAAAATCATACAGAAAATATACTGCACATTTTCATTTCTTTTTTATCTCTCACACATTTATAAAGCATCTCTTCTAAAGAAGCACTCCCCAACCACTTCTATTCCATAAGAACAGACAATAATTAAAACGTTTACTACCATATATTTTAGTATATCTACCTTTTCATTAATCACTAATTAGAAACTACAAAAACTATTAACTATACACAAATTCAAACCAGAAACCATGTTCATATTAGATCTCAACCTAGGATCACATGATTCAAACTATGCGTACATATAAAAGGAATGTATCACTTTTCCTATCTCCATCTGCTCTCCATGTAATCTCCAAACACTGTAGACAGCCTCCCAGTACAACAACCTACCTCGACTTACATTCAAATCTACCTCTCAGTGTCAAAAATGTGGATACTGGACACAATTCTGACTCATATACTTCTCAAGCACATCATGATTATAGACTAATGTACCTCTTACTCCATTTTCCTGGTGATTACACCATTAAAAAAATCCACAGACGCAGGCACAGTGGAACTACAATGTTGCACTTGGCCGCACCAGGTCCATAGTTGAAAGTTTCTTTGGTGTCCTAAATCATGTTTTAGGTGCCTGGACATATCTGGCAGAAGACTGTTGTATTCACCAACCCTGGTGTGCAGAATTATCCTGGTATGTTGTATACTACACAAAGGCAACATGCAAGTACAGCAGTAGCAACTCAGAGGAGGGATGCAATCATAAACAATTCCTACTATGACCCAACAATTCAATGATCATCTATAAACATGGACTAATTAATTTCAGGATTATGTACATAAATAAATATTAACTTAACCAACATCTTGTAAGCTTTGTTTATCATATTTGAAGATTGCACTTCTGGCATAATGTAGTTCATCTCCTTTCATACAGTCACACAGACCAAACACCTAGCAGAGTATGTGACACTACCTATATCCTAACGCGGCCTAGTATCATTTAATATTTAGTGCATCCCAACTACAAAATGCAGATGGAGCACCACTGGGAAATACTATATGTATGGCGTGTTGTGCCCTAGGCAGCATCAGGACCATCATGCATCTCAGTTTAGGAGTCAAGGTATTCTGCTTCTGGTGCACAGATGTATCTGGGGGAAGATTGCTATTCTCACTGCCAATGGTGTCACAAAGCATCCTGGTGTGCTTTATCATACAGAATATATGTGTGCAGGCAAAAGTGCCATTGCTACAATACAATGGTGAGCAGGATCACCTGGAAGGTGGGGAGGATGAAGAGGAAAAGAATAAGGTCCCAATGCTAACTTTTGCATCAATACAGTAGAGGGACAACATCTCATACTAATGATACACATAATGACAAGTCTTGCAGGTGATACTTACCCATACCTAAGACATGTGGTGATGGAACTATAGGTTGGTAAACATTCTGAAATGCAAACACTGTGTATGTCACATCAGCGCACCACTCATCTTGCACTCACAGTGATCAGACTGCACTCACACCACTCACCATGCACTCAAGCCTTCATCCTGCACTTACACAAGCACACAACTCATCCTGCACTCATGTGACACTTCACTCACCTGCCACTGCTCACTTTGCAATCTCACTCAAACAAGCATATTTCCTGCCATGCATTCATGCCTTTCACTCTGCACTTTCACCCGCACCCAAACTCGTATGTCACATCACTCACTCTGCAGTCACTATTCTCACTCTACTCTCACACTGTCACATCACTCACTGTGCACTCACAAAGGCATTCCTGTCACTCACACAGTTCACCCTTCACTCACATCTTCACGTACATCTTCACTCACATCTTAACTCACATGAGCACAGCCCTCACCCCGCACTCACACCACACAAACAAGCACAGCACTCACCCTAGAGTCACACCAATCACCCTGCACTTCCTCCTCTTACCCTGCACTCACATAGACAAACCTCTCAGCCTGCATTCATACAGTCACTATCACAGATCACCCTTCACTCTCGCCACTCATCCTGCACCACATGCAGGCACACCTCTCACCCTGCATTTACACCACTCACACCACCCAGCATTTCCTCCTCTCACTCTGCATACACTCCTCTCATCCAACACTCAAATGTGCCCTCCTCTCACATTACATTCAAGCAGCTCACCTGACTCTCACATCTGTACATTTTCCCCCTACACACGCACCACTCATGCTGCATTCACTCACACTATTCACCATCACCCAGCACTTACATGAGCACACCTCTTACTTTGCACACACATATAAAAATTACACAACTCTAATAAAGCTACCCATATTTCTACAAAAGCACCCACAGAACACATGCTCTTTCCTTCGTACAAGATGCCTACTTAATTCCATCTTCAACAACAGGGATGGTGCAAGAAAGGAGAGTGGACTGGGAACGTGGAATGGCACAAGGTGGGAGACGAGGACTGAAGCTTTGGGCATAGTGCTGGATTGAGGATTGTGTAACACCTTCAACCATTCCTGGCTTTCCATTCATCACAATGCTTTATTCCGGGACACACAGCTTCTTTTTTTTACATTGCAAGTTGGGATCAAAAACCCAAAAATATAAAGTGTTACTGGATGAAATACATGGTTGTTGAAGAAGTCAAGCATTTCATAAGGTCAGTTGAATGCTATGGTATTACATGTTAGAACGTGTATTTGTTCATTTCCAGTACTGAAACTGGTTGATCCACACGTAAAACCAAATATAAGCCCTATTTTAAGGAAGTGCACTTTTCATTCACATCGTACTTGAACCAAACATTGACAAGGCAATATATTATTATTTTTGAATAGCATATAGAAAATACATTTTTATTATGTTTCACTAAAAGGTAAGGCAGCTATTGCAAAAGCAGCGGTGCAAGCCTTTCTAACAGATAAGAAGCAAATTGACTAATGGAACTGTGAGTGGCAGTGTGTCTGTGTGTGAATGTGACAGAGTACAAAGGTAGGAAAGAGTGCAGGAGATATAGTGAGAATGTGGGTGTGGGTGTGAGAGAATGTGCGTGTGTCATTGCATGTGTGTTCTGCGTGCACATGAGCTGCTGGTCTGCCATACTGGAGGTTATTCTAGTCTTATGGACAAGGGCACTTAGGGGCACATGCATCAACCTATTTAGGAAGTGCAAACGGTGCGAATCGGTAAATTCGGCCGTTTGCGCTTCCTAAATACGTTTTTGGAATGCATCAAACACTTTTTCTTAAATTGCATTTTTTTGCATTTCTAAAAAAATGCGAATGCATTTAAGGAATCGCATTTGTGCGATTCCTTAAATGCAATGCATCAATTTTTAAAAAAAATGCGAATTATGAAATAGGAAGTGCAAATTAACACGAGGTTGACCCTCATGTTAATTTGCGAAAATCTTTCAAAAAGGAAAAAAATGCATTTTTTAAACTGTCATGTTACAGACACACATGTCCTTAGGACATGTGTGTTTGAAACATGCACTTTCAAATACATTTCAGGGGTGCAGGGAGGGGGTCCTTTGGACCCCCCCTGCACCCTTGGAATTCATCAACAAATTGCGAATTTGTAAATGCCTTCCCATTGACTCCTATGGGCCTTTTGGCCCATAGGAATCAATGGGAATTGCGAAAATGCACTTAGGAATTCGCTATTTATTTGAGATTCGGTAAAAATTGTGATTTTTACCGAATCACAAATAAATACCGAAAAAAATTATGCATAGCATTTTGCAATTCTTAATTTGCGATTCGGTAATTTTCGCAAATTAAGAAATGCAAAATGTATGAATGATGCATGTGCCCCTAACAGTATATGGATGGCAAACTGCAGGTCCTGACATGCTTCTATGAAGACACCATCATTGGCTGTGGGGACTTGAGCTGTCTAACTGAGAAAGCCACTAATCCAGTCATGGTCAGCCGCAGGGACACAGAACACGTGCCACCAAACCTTGCCGAAGGCCCTGAAATGATGCACGTAATTCTTAGCATATAGGGTGGATCCACAGCAGCATGTTGGAACTGATTTTTGAGAAACCTCTTGTCATAATATTTCCTGTACTCATTTTATGGGGGTGTCAATGGCAATATGCTGACCCTTGTATACTCGAGGGTATTTTAGAGGTACCCATGACTGTGGCTGAAGTATCCGTGATGAATTTTTGGCACTGTCATATTGAATGAACTCCTTGTCATAAGGGGCTCAACCATGAAAAAATAAGGACCTTGGTATAGTGAAAGTTATTTCTGTCTTAAGACATTTGAAAAAAATCAGAAAAACTCCTAGGAAAATCCTGGGCTTCCCTGGTGCACCATGAAAGTACTGGAATATTTTATGAATTCCCTATAAGGGTCTGCAGCATTTTAGAAATTTGATCCCAACATTTCTAAATATTATCAGGGGTTAAGTCTACTCTTCTTTAAATCATCTACAAGAACTCTGTTAAACTGTTTTGCTTGCTGCAATTTGGGGGAAGTATTACACCCCACCACTTACATATATGTTTTTCTCACATAATGTCTATGAGGTTTGCTCTGACCCCATTTCTGGAAATGCTTGTCCTGCCCCATTGCTGGTAGCAGGACAGGCTTTAGGGTGGTGTGACTGATGCACCCGCATTTGGCATTGACTTTAATGGGAGGCGCTTTGTTTAAAAATAACTTTAGGTTTAAAAGCACATGAACTTCCTTGTGCATCAGGTAGTTTTCAAGTAACAATAAAAATGTCAAGATAACTCTGGTGATTAATGTTCCTACTAGTGACAGTTCTGAATGTTGTCCAGTAGAAGTACAGAAGTGCAGAGGATTAATGTGCCTGCTGCACAAAACGTGTACCATGCAGATCACAGAAGTGAGTGTGAGGGAACTATGAGTAACACTAAAAAATATACATGATTTTTCCACATTTGGTCTCCTAACTTTGTGAATGTAAATAACAAAAAAGCATACTTGCAACCTGTGACTACATCCCTGCTTTTCTCAGTATTTCACTTCAAAACTATTCAATTGTATTCGTTCAACAGGCTTACGGTGTCACACCATGGGCGATTTGTATAGGGTCATTGGAAAGTCCACAAGGTTGTTCCTGTCCCCCCTCCCCTAGAAATGTAGTGTCTCCTACGCCGCTGGGTCTGTGTTAGCCAAGGCCTTTTATTTCACTAGAATTATAGAACATAGTTAAGTGCAGGGTTTTCAGCCAAACATCATTCATTGGCTGCTAGTTGTGTGATTCACATTTCTCAATTGCTAGTGTGTCAGCCCACTTCAGCCATTGGCTGGCTTCACTATAAGCTACAGCATGCTGCCCTTTTACAAGAAGGACTCCACACAGAAAGTAGTTCAATTCAGTGACAGGGAGCACTGTGGTGATGTGTGTTTTTTAGACCAAAAACATTCTTAACTTTCAGGCAATGCTATATTTTACATTGATATTGGCCCAGCAGCTTCCCAAATAATAACGTTTTGCAAAAACCATGGCCCTCCACCCTCCTGTGCTTGCCTGTGTGCTTCTCCCCATTACTTCCCCCATCAGCGCCATCCATGTTGCTTTTCCTCAACCCCCATTTTGGCTTTGCTCACATTCTCCCCTTGCAGCTTTCGCCCCCCCCCCCGTATTGCTTCGCTGTTCACTGCCACCCGCACATGTGTTTCTTTTTTTTTTTTATAATTTTTTATTTTTCCAGGTCATAGTACATTACAGATTTATAATAAACAATTCATACAGTCTTAGTATCCCCACAGCAACACGGACTCATCCCTGGTAGAGACACCATTAGGCATACTAATATGGGAATCGCTGCATTTGATGTTGCTGGAAAATATAACACAACATGGGCATGATCCTACTTGTTGCAGAGAAGGAGTACAACCGTGCTGCTAGAGGCAGCTTATGGGCCACCCTGTATGAGGGAAGAGTTCATCAAACTGATTCAGGCACTATATAAGATTCCATGTGCTCAGGTATAAACTGTCAGAGACTTTTTTTTCCAGAATATATTTGATGATTCATGATACATTTCCATACATGATTACTTCTGATTAACATTAATAAAATCCCAGCGAAAATTATTCCAAATCTTCTCGAACTTTAGCAGTGAGGAGAGGCCCCTTGCTTTGGCCAGAGTGAGCTCTGATTCATATATCTGATGTATAAGGGTGCACCATTCCGTATCCTTAGGGGCGTTCACCGAGACCAATGCCCTAGCAATGCAGAGCCAGGCAGATACAAGCATAAATATTATTAATCTCTGAATGCCTCTCTCGAGATTATATTTAACACCCATCATTCTCTCTTTAATAGATAATTGTACTAAGTGTCCCAGACTTAAGGACATAAACTTCATCACCCCTTCCCAAAGCTTTTGTAGACATTGTCAAAGTGCATACATATGAAGGACAACTGCAGCAAAAAGATTGCACTTAGGACATTTAGAAGGAGCTTTAACAAATCTCCCTGCGATGCAATGCAACGTAGCCTCCCGCAAGGCTGATCTACATTGCGCGACAGGGAGAGAGCAGGAGAGCATCATATTTTCAAAGATATAGCTCTCTCCTCCCCTTTCCCTTGTGCCGGCGCTGATTACAGCGGCCGTGCGCCACGTACACACCTTAGAGCCATAGCGCTAGGGTGTGTGTGTGTGAGACTAGCATAGGTTTTGTACAGGAAGGGTAACCTTCCTGTACAAAATACTATTATAGACACAAGGGAAAGCGCTTCCCACTTTGTATGCGTTCTGCACAGTGGAGAACGCAATCAAAGTCGCAAAAGGAAGGTGAAATTAAAGCATTTCTCCTTCCTTGTGCCTGGTTTAAAAAGGCGCAGTTTTCTCACGCTAAATCCCAATCTACTGTTTTTAGTAAATTGGGTTTAGCGTGAGAAACCTTGGGTGGTTGCATGGGAACACCCATGCTCCACCCTTGGTACGCCCCATGGCGCAAAGTAACGTGATGCAGCGCAATGCGCTGCTTCGCATTACTTTTACTTTTGTGATGTAAAGACAGTGCAAAAGCTTAGTTAAATCTCCCCCTTAGTTCTATCTGCAAAAGCAGTTGCTTCCCATTTCGAAATTATGGCTCGGGTATAATATAAAAGACATATCGTACAGATCTAACGGCATCTGGATTTCTTCAGCCACAACATCAGATGAGAGATGCCTGCTCCACTTTGCCGCTAATAGCAGGATATCTTCTGCAGCAAACTGTGAAAGCGCTTGATAAGTCATACTAATGGAAGGTTGAATAACAGGTTTAACATACTATGAAGAAGGCTAGGGCCTAACTTGCTGATATTTAAAGAAAGAATGGCGAGGAAGCTCGAAGAAATCATGCAAATTAGAGAAAGACCGAGGGCCATTCAGATCGAATTGTTGGCCCATTGTTATGATCCTGCAGTGTGCCAAAACCCTAACAAGTTGGATCCCAGAAGACAGGGGGAGAACCAGGATTGTCCTATATCAGGGTATCTTTATTAATAAAGCCAATAGAATATTTTTTACAAATCCCCTCTCAGATGAAAGATAATATATTTTATTACCTTAAAGCGTACCCTTCTGTAATAGTTGGGGTCCCCTAGCCGATAAAAGAAGAGCCTGACCTCTGCTCCAAGAGTGAGCTGTTAGCAGAATGATGTTGGGTCTAACTCGTCTATGTTTAGTAAACTTCGCAGTCTTCCCTTGAAAGCAGACCAAAAATAAAGCTTAAAATCTTGGAGTGAGAGCCCTCATTTCTTGTAGGGGAGGTTCAGAAATCAAATGGCTCACTTTGCACACCTGTAGCACCAGATAAAACCACCAATAGCGCCCTCTAGACGTCTAAAGAAAGAATCAGGGACCCTCAGTGGGATTGCCCTGAACAAATAAAGAAATTCAGGAAGAATATTAATTTTAATAATTTTTACTCGTACAATAGTGAGTGGTAACTTATTCCATGATTTTAATTTAAGGATTGTTGTAGATAGCAGCGGTTCATAGTTCAGTTTAAGAATGTGACAAACCTTGGGACATAGCCTAATGCCTAAATAGACTGCTGAGTAGAAGAATCTGGCTTAAAATTTAAAAGAGCCTGAGTTTTAGATAAATGCAGCTTAATGACTGAAAATTTCCAAAAATTACATGCCTCATGGGTGATCTGGCTAATTGCTGTTACTGGATTGGAGGAACAAATTGCCACATCATCAGCATATGCAGTCAATTTCAGTTGTTGACCATCAAGAACCAGAGGTTTAATTAATGTATTCCCGAGGAGAGAATGAAAATAAGGCTCTATATATAGGGCAAATAACAAGAGGGAGAGAGGGCATCCCTGTCGTGTCCACCAGTAGATTTGAAATGGATTTGAGTAGCTCCCCGGATGGGCAACTAGAGCACATGGGATCTTATATAGTGCCTGAATCAGTTTGATGAAATCTTCCCTTATACCATAGGTGCACAGGGTGACCCATAAGTAGCCTCAAGCAACACAGTTGTATCCTTCTCTGCAACAAGTAGGATCATGCCCATTTTGTGTTGCATTTTCCAGCAACATGAAATGCCGCGATTCCCATATTAGTATGCCTAATTGTGTCTCTACCTGGGATGAGTCCGTGTTGCTGTGGGGATACTAAGACTGAGATTACCGGAGCAAGATGGCTGGGCAGAATTTTGGTAAACCATTTTGCATCGGTATTGATCAACGAGATAGGCCTATAGAATACCAGATTTTCAGCTGGTTTATCCTTTTTTTTTTTTTTTTTTTAAACAATGTTAGTTGTATTCCAGGATTCTGAAATATCCTCCCATGCATGAATAAATTGAACTACCGTACAAAATTCTACAATCAGTAGCTCTTTAAATGTCTTATAAAACTCAATAGGTAGTGAGTCCTCACAGGCCGCCTTGCCAGATTGTAGGGCCATTAGTGCTACCTCAATTCCTGGCATAGAAATTTCTGCCTGTCAATCGTAGGCCTGATCTACAGACCCCCGGGACCACGCACACAATTCAGCGAGGACGTCACCGACTTCATCAGCCCGCACGCCCTCCCCTCCGCTGACTACATCCTCCTCGGGGACCTCAACTTCCACCTGGAGAACAACAATGACCGCAACACCACCACCCTGCTAGACAACCTCGCCAACCTCGGACTCAAGCAGCTGGTGACCACCCCCACCCACTACGCCGGCCACACGCTTGACCCCGTCTTCACCTCCAGCAAGGACATCTCCTTCAGCCACGCCACCGGACTGCACTGGACGGACCATAGCTGCGTCCACTTCACCTTCAGAAAGAACACGATCCACCACCACCAGCAACAGGTTGCACGCAGATGCTGGAACAAGATCACCGCCGACCAGCTTGCTGCATCCCTGAGCCAGGACCCTCCCGCCAGCTCAGCGAACCCCAATCAGGCCGCCAACAACCTCACGACGTGGATCAGCAACTGCGCAGACGACCTCGCCCCACTGAGGACCCCGCCCAACAGACCCGGCAGTAAGAAAGCACCATGGTTCACCGACGAACTCAAGAGATCCAAGAAGAACTGCCGAGCCCTCGAGAGAGCCTGGCGCAGAGACCCGACACCAGACAACATGACCACCCTCAAGCTTGCCACTCGAAAACACCACCAACTGATCCACACCACCAAGAAAACAGCTTTCAAGGAACGACTGGACAAAATGCCCACAACAGCAAGGAACTCTTCAACATCGTCAAAGAGCTCTCCAACCCCAGCGCCGGAAACAACGACATCACCCCATCGCAAGACCTCTGCAACTCCCTCGCCTCGTACTTCCACAACAAGGTCGCAGACATACACAACAGCTTCAGCACACAGCCAACCCACCCCACGACCACACCAGCGACCACCACCACCACCCTCCGCGCCTGGACCCCGATCAACACCGAAGAAACCATAGGCACGATGAACTCCATCCACTCCGGATCCCCATCCGACCCCTGCCCCCACCACGTCTTCAACAAAGCCGACTCCGTCATCGCTCCCCATCTACGGGACATTATCAACGCCTCCTTCAGCACCGCAACCTTCCTGGAGAGCTGGAAGCATGCCGAACTCAGCGCCCTCCTGAAGAAACCTTCAGCGGACCCCACCGACCTCAAAAACTACCGCCCCATCTCGCTCCTCCCGTTTCCCGCCAAGGTCATCGAGAAGACCGTCAACAAGCAGCTGGCCGCCTTCCTCGAGACGAATGGATCCCTCGACCCCTCGCAGTCCGGCTTCCGGGCCAACCACAGTACCGAGACCGCCCTCATCGCAGCCACTGACGACATCCGAGCCCTGCTCGACAATGGAGAAACAGCGGCCCTCATCCTCCTTGACCTCTCCGCGGCATTCGACACTGTCTGCCACCGCACCCTAGTGCAGCGCCCCAGCAACGTCGGAATCCAAGGGAAGGAACTGGAGTGGATCATCTCCTTCCTCGCCGGAAGGACACAGAGGGTCCGCCTCCCACCGTTCAGATCAGAGGCCACCGAAGTCATCTACGGCGTTCCTCAAGGTTCCTCGCTCAGCCCCACCCTCTTCAACGTCTACATGAGCCCCCTTGCGGCCATCGCACGCCAACACAACCTCAACATCATCTCCTACGCCGACGACACCCAGCTGATCCTCTCCCTCACCAACGACCCCGCCACCGCCAGAGCCAACCTACACGAAGGGGTGAAAGATGTAGCCGAGTGGATGAAGAACAGCCGCCTGAAACTGAACTCAGATAAGACTGAAGTCCTCATCCTGAGATCATCGCCCTCTGCCTGGGACGACTCCTGGTGGCCCCCTGCCCTGGGCACTGCACCCAAACCAACGGACCACGCACGCAACCTGGGCTTCATCCTGGACTCCTCCCTCTCGATGACCAGACAAGTCAACGCCGTCTCGTCCTCGTGCTTCAACATCCTACGCATGCTCCGAAAGATCTTCCGGTGGATCCCCACCAAAACCAGGAAGACGGTCACCCAGGCCCTTGTCACCAGCCGACTGGACTACGGCAACTCCCTCTACGCCGGAACCACCGCAAAACTCCAGAAAAGACTCCAGCAGATCCAGAACGCCTCAGCACGACTCATCCTGGACATCCCCAGACACAGCCACATCTCCGGACACCTGAGAGACCTGCACTGGCTCCCCGTCAACAAGAGAATCACGTTCCGACTCCTCGCCCACGCACACAAAGCTCTACACAACCAAGGCCCAAGATACCTCAACGACCGCCTCAACTTCTACGTTCCCACCCGCCAGCTTCGATCGACTAGCCACGCCCTCGCCGCCATCCCCCGCATCCGAAGAGCCACTACGGGAGGAAGATCCTTCTCCTACCTGGCCGCCAAGTCGTGGAACTCCCTTCCCACACACCTCCGCCTGACCCAAGACCACCTCGCCTTCAGGAAGCAGCTCAAGACCTGGATGTTCGAGCAGTAGTGGACCCCCCCCTCCCCAAGCGCCTTGAGACCCTCCGGGTGAGTAGCGCGCTATACAAATGCATTGATTGATTGATTGATTGATTGATCCTCACTAAGAAAGGGTAAGTGACACTGCTGAATATATTCAGAGCACTCACCCTCATCAAATGCTTGCAGCTGGCTATATAGCTCCCTGTAAAATCAGGAGAATTGTTCTAAAATTGGTGTGGTATTTGTATAGAGTTTACCATATGTTCCCCCAATTGCCTGGATTATACCCTTTGACATTGCTCTGTGATCTGGTAGGCTAAGAGTCGACCAACCCTTTCACCATATTCTTATTGCTGCTTCCTGTATTTAACATATCTGGCTTCCAACTGTTCCTTCAATGTGCATCCTAAACGAGATTGCATTTCTAAAAGTTGGAAAAACACCTCTCGTTCATCAACCGATCCTTTGGAAATTTTAAGGGCATGTATCATTTCAAGTTGGCAAGCGGCTTGATGTAGAGAATGGGATTCTTCAGAGATGGCTCTATTTTGCTTAACCACGCTTTGCAGTGTTATACCCCAGACATATGCTTTCATTATGTTCCATGTTATTGCTGGTGCGGCTGATCCTTTATTGATTGAAAAAACGTCTGAATTAAACCGGAAGCATATTTTTATACTCGCTATTAGTTAGTAAAGGTAAAGGGAAAGGTAAACTTAGAGTTATTAGGCTTATCCCAGTTCGCATAAGGTGAAAAAGAATAATAAATCGGATCATGATCTAAGACGACCCTTGGGCAGACTCTCATTTCCATATTATCCAGCAGTAGGCGCTTAGTAAAGACCATACCTATCCATAAATAGTGCTTGTGTGAAGAGGAATAATACGTGTAGCCGGGCTCTGTTGGATACAGAATATGCCAACCATTGCTGATCCCATATAGGTTAATCCATTCTTTGAGAGATGCCCTAGTTCCAGGTTTATGAGGGATGGCATTGCGATTGGTCAAATCGATACTGTAGTTTATTACACAGTTAAAATTGCCCATTACATTCAGTTCTCTTGCCCAGTCCAGTAACTCAAATGATAATGTATCCGGTGCCCCTTGAATCGATATAGTTTGAGATGTACAGGCAACTATATTATAACCCAAGTGCTTTAGAAGAGCCAAGTGGGTCTCAGACAGTCAAAGCTATCAAATGAGCTTTTTATTGCCCAATCTCTTCTCAAACCAATTGTTGTTTGCTCCGAGCATTAATCCCTGACACATTCCAACACATAGATGGAATCTTAGCCATCTATGCAATATAAATAACCTGAATTCCCGTACTTTTGATATTCCAACATGAGGTTCCAATGAACATAGAGAAACGTAATATACACCCTGTATCCATACCCACGACTGTGATATGTTTTACCCCTCTACCCCAACCCTCTGAGTGTGAGCAGGTTTGCCTGCAAAAGGCCGCCTGCCATATTCGTCCTCTGACAACCACCCAAACCACCCATCAACCACCACAACTAAACCCAGCACCGTGCTATTTAGAAGGAATCACCCCACGCTGGGGCCATCGGTGGAAACCGCCTAAGAGAGCCCCCATTTCCAACCACCCGGAATCCCGAGCCACCGACCATCAACCAAGCTTATAGTAAGAAAAAGAGTAAGAAAGAGATGAGACAAAGACCAAGACAAAGAGGGAAGAATGCACACTATTTCAGCTATCATTATTGCCCTCCTTACATCCATTCAACACCCGTAAGGGAGAAAAAAAAGAGAAAAAAAAAGAAAAAAAGCTGAAAGAAGCCTGAAATTGCATTTATATGTTACTTATTATTAGTATTATCCACCCTCCTTAGTCGAGCCAGAACCTGCATTGCATCCTTCTCAGAGAAACATATCTGAGATCGCCCATCCTTAATCATTTTTAGGGGGGCCGGTTTCTGCAAGAAAACTTGCGCCCCTGCAGCCTTCAAGGGGTCAATAAGTTGACCTAATTTCCATCTAGCTATACAGAGATCTGACCGTACAACAATTGACAAGGCGTCAGTTATGACTGGAGATGTTGGTCATGCTGTAAGAGAGATAGCCTGTCTCAGAAGGAAATTTCCAATATATATGAGTATAGGTCGGGCTAGGCCGCACTGGTGGTAGAAGCATTGTGATTGAGCTGGAGACGATGGACATGTTGAATTTGCGAGTCCCTGTCCCAGTCATTCAAATCTGGAGAAGCCATCCTACACAGGTTCACCATATACTGCCGGGGATCGGAGCCTTCTTTGCCTTTAGGTATCCCAAAAATCCTGAGATCTACTGTGTTGATTTTCTATGTCCTCAATTTTAGTTTGGAGACATTTTAGCTGGTCCTCTTTATTCCCAATAGCCTTGGCTGTTGTTGACGCCTCCAAGTGTGGGCCACTCTCTCCTGCAAATCTGCAAGCTCAGTTGTGAGGATAGTGATCAGTCCTGAGACCTCATCCAATGACTTTTGCATCTGCAGATTGTCTGCCCATGCCTGAGTGTAATAGGCCTGTGCCTCCACCCGTTAGGTCTGCAGAGATAGCAAGATTGTTCTTAATGATGGTTCTTGTATAGTCCCCTCCGAATGTCCCTCTATGTGCCCCTCCTTAGTGATGAGTGGAGGGGAGTAATCTGACAAAGTACCAGAGGATATGTTTGAAGTAAAGCCAGGATTTGGGTAGAGCATTTATGCTGAGAGTGCTGAGAGTGTTGCTCGGTACACTGTTGTACCACCTCTAACCCTGGGAATGTTGCAGATAATCGAGATATGAGTGATTTTACTTCTCCCTTCTAAGTCACCCAATGCCTGAGTGGGCTGTTTTTAGCCACTTGATTGCATGCCTTGCTAAACTAACGCTGTCTTACAGATTGAGACAACTGGTGAATCTTGATCTGATTATTGGGTTTCTTCCTAGACTGTCTTCAGACGGTGTACCAGTCAGTGTAGTTGCTGCAGCCATCAAAGTTTCCTCCTAATGGGACCCCTCCCTAGGTACTAATGATTCTTTAGACACGGCTTCCATCAGATCTTTCAATGCTCCCGTCTTAAGCAATTTCAAAATAAGGCATCCTCTTTGCGAGGGTACTGACTCCAAGGGCATGGCTTCCAGGTTCAATTCATCATCCCCCCGGGCTGTGCTCCTTGGGTTTTCAGACGGGGCATAGTCCCCCTCAGGCTCCGCGGCTGCCTCAGGAGGCACTAACCTTCTGTGGAGCCATGGTGAGCTCCTGACAACAAACTTTAATCAAGTAGAGCTGCAGCCATGCTGCAGAGTGTAGACAGCCATGTATTTGGCGGCCTCAGAGCTGCAACATCTGTGCAGAGAAACCAAAATGTCAGCTTGGGCTGACTACCTGGACAAGCACAAGGACGTCATCTGCGATCCAGCTCTCGGCACTCTGTCTCCAGATCACTGTTAAGCTGATAGCGGTAAGCAAGGAGACACAGGATGGAGCGGGACTATGCAACTGGATCTACCCACCATCCTCCTTCCCCGAACTCCTCCCTCACAAGTGTTTTGTTGTTCCGCCACCATGCCTTGTGCTGCTTCCACTCCTCTGCCCGCTATAAAAAAAAATGCATTTGCTCGTTTTATTTTGTGTTTTTAGTTACCTATCGATTTTGGATTAGTAACAAAAAAGAAAAAAAACCTGCGTAATTTTTTAGGCGTGCGCATTCGTGCTGCGTTCACCTACAAAATGGCACAGGTGGCTGCATCTAAGGGGTTTGTGTTTTTTTTGTTTTTATCTTTAGCTAAGCTGCACAGCATCATAGCTAAAAACAATTGACAACGCCAATAGGTTACAAAAGAGAGACCTATTGGCTTTGCCAATGCTTGCTTCATGTGAAAGTAATGCTGAAAAGACTCACTATTCCCTATCAACAAGGGAAGATCCTGAGAATGACAGTCCATGGCTTTAAATATTTGCCCATCTGTGTTTCTCCAGTGACCACTAAACATGTGACATACCTGTAAGCGTAAATCGGCCACCCCAGTGGATGATCCGAAGAAGAAACACGGCTGCAGACTAGACTGCAAAATTGTTGCAAAAATTGCTGCTTTCTTTAAGGAGAAATACATTTCTTTCAACATTACAGAAAAATGAACTCATATGACCTGATGTAGTGCAAAAGGTTTATTAAAAATGATCAGGGTTTAGAATACAAGACATTTGTCTACATAATATCCGTAATTAACTTTCCCTAATAAAAGAACCTTAAACATCCTTTCCAGGTTTGTGGTTGAAATGACTTTTGCATGCTTATGGAAAATTAGCGACTAGTTCATTCACAAGCCAGACTTATCGAAAAAACATGGTTCATAGCTTTTCTACGTAAAATAATTTGTCCTTGTAACAGATGGTTTCCACTCTGAAAAAGTGGGGTCAGGATGGGACACAAATACGGGCTGGATAGATAGCGGGGCCACACACACAGATATCCAGCACGTACACCACAAATGTGAGAGAGAATGCAAATCACAGAGACAGATTGATCAAGAAAATGATGGACATAAAGACACGGAGAAGCAAGCGCCAAACAGAATGTGCTAATCTACGGCATGTCATCTTGGACTAGACGGCCAAGACATCTGCAAACTATAGAGTTGTGTTTACATCCCCTAATTGTGCCTCTCTTGCCTTAAGATGTTGACAGATCTATTTATGGAGACGTTCGTTCACAAGCAACATGATCAATTGTGTTGCGGTTCTTTCTGTTGATGCAACAAGAACTGTTTTTGTTTTCCGGATACATAGTTCCTCCAAAGGAAGCAATGGAAGATTCATCAATTTGGCAGAAAAACTGGATCTGTACAAATTCATCATGAAATTCCAATGCAAAACAGTATTCATTTGCCTTGGAGAACTGTTCTGATTTTCCACGCAGTCCCCCCCCTTAGGAATTCATGGCGTAATTTTTTGCAATGTGACTTTTCATTTCGCATTTCGTGCGGTCTTCGTATAATTGTTAACTGCTGGTTCCCTGTCCTTGGTTAATGGGTCTTTTGAGAAACCTTGTAGGTTCATTGCCAGGTGAGAATTAAGAAGACGATGGTTCAGACAGAGATACTGTGAGGCCTAGTTTGGTTGCTGCACCTTCGTCGAATTTAAACTCTCAGTAACGGCGTCAATGAGTGTCACAGTTTGAACCCCTCCCGTGTACACTTGACCTCTGGTTTGAAGCTGTATGCTTTCAAAACGCTATCAGTGATTCCCGAGAAAGTAGGTTGCTGGCTGTCAGGTAGGGTGTTTTAGGGGCTAAATGCGGGGTTATTTGATTTCATGGGTACAATACATGTCAAAAATACACACAGTATAGTTGTAGCAGCCCTGTGCATGTTGTATTGCGTGTAGACATTTGTGTCATTTTCCATGCATAAGAAATCACAAGCTGTCTCTTTTGTTTTTTCAAGATGAAAATTAGGTTCTCTTCTTTTTTGTTCTCTTGTTCTACATTAGCTGATAAATTCTCATTCGTGTTCTTTCCATTGGTCAAATTGTAATTGCAATGACTTTTTTAAAGCTCCTCATACCCCAATGCGGAAGAATTTTATCAGTCAGGCAGCAAGCTACACCGTTAGCCACTGTCAGTCCCTGTTTGGCGGGACAAGGCAGACAGGGGCTGCTTGCCCCAACTGTGTTTGTTGACGTCATTTGCCACTGGTGCCCTTGGGTCTGTCACCTTGTGGCTATGGTAACTGGGTTGGGTCAAACACAACTTTAGCCGACTTCATTCTTAGAGTGGTGAAGGGAAGCAGTCAAAGGCTTCTGAGGCAGGTAGCATGGGGAAGCAAGATCTCAGAAATCAACACACAACAACCAGGCCCAATAATTCGTGGGAAAGGGAAGGTGCACCAGAATAAAGTCAGTGAGCTCCAAGTGTATCCAAAATATATTTTATTATAGTTGAGGTAAAAAATTGGACATCAGCCAACGCGTTTTGTGCCACAGCTGGAACTTCGTCAGGGCTGAAAAAACATACAAATATAAGAACACTAAATCACACTAAACATTTAGACCAACATGTAAAAATTACGTACAGCACATATAGATCTGTAAACTAAACAGAAAAATTCAACAACATTCATGGAACAGTGCAAAAACATTAACAGAAATGCTACATAACATGTTCCAATATCCAATTATACATTCATCTCCAAAAAGATATACGTATATATATACATATAAAAAACGCCATAAGGTAATCCACACAAGTATACACGATACAGACCGGACATACTACAAATATGTACGTCTTAAGATACACACCAAATTTATACACATTTAAACATTACAAAGTGACACATTGATTAAAAAATATATATTTATATTTTTTATGTACACTAGATTCAGCCTTGTCCTACTAAGAGGAACATTCATCAATCAGGTGCAATATAAATCTAGCTTAAAGGCTGTAAATGGCATACCTGATAAGGAACCAAAGGTTATCAGACTCAAGTCTCAACAAAAACCTGACACAGTACAAATACATACGTCCTACGATATACACTACGACTATACACTTTTCAACATTGCTAGATAACAATTTGGTTAAAATTTGTATAACCTTGATGGGACAGCACCCTGTTAGAGAAAAGATTAATCAATAAGGTGCAGTCAATATTTGGCCTAACACCATGCATTGTAGCACATACGCAAACGTGCGGGATAATCACTTAGAGAATTATTCTATATTCATATAAAATATATATACAAGTCAGACAAGAAGCAACAAGAAAGAAGAGAAAGAGAAAACACAAACTGAACTTAAGGATCTCACCTTAACTATTTTAATCCTGGTCCAATCTGTCTGTGCACATGGGTCAATGTACCCCAAGGTAAAACCAAATAAGGACAGTCCTAAGATCTAATGAAAAACAACAACAAAGACATAGCTTACATGTGGCATGAGGATAAATAGTACCACCATGCTAGAATTAGTGAGTACAAGAGAATGCAACCAAACAACATGAAAATCAAAGTCACTTTACGGGTAAAGCCTTACCACTGGCAAGACATAGCTTACATAAGGCATGAGGATAAATGCTACCACCATGCCAGAATTAATGAATACAAAGAAATGCCACCCAACCACATGAAAATCAAGGTCACATTACGGATTAAGCCTTACCAATGGCAATAGAGATAATGGGCGCATCAGTCCGGTAGTGCCCCTCAATCGTCCCAAATCATTTTAATTCGCAGAATTGACCCAAAGTATTGTCCCGAGTCCTAATTAAAGGAGGACATAGATGATCATAGGTTTGCCTTCCACATTAGGCTAACCCTGATTCAAACTGTACAAATATAAAACAAAAACGCTCAATAAGCTGATAATAATGTCAAAGTTAAGGGTCTGCATTGGCTACCCAAATAGCTGCTTCTCATTGGGAAATCACAAAGCGGACAGTATATCTCCATGAATAGGCCATATGCTGCGGCATACACATAATAATCAAAAGCAGACAAAAATTAATTAAACTCAAAAACGTCTGTCACAATACGTCCACAGGGGTCTCCAGAGGTTATCTTACCTCCACATCCAATAACACGCAATAAAATAATAGGTGATATTCCTCAGTGCCCCATGTATCAGGTAGCCAGCATAGCGGCCAATAGTCCTAGTGTAAAACACAGTATCTATTTAATATATTATTTAATTGATTCCTTCCCAAAAAAATATATATGGGTAAACACGCAATAGATATTACCTATTTAAAGAGCCCAACAGTTGATTGTTTCCGTTATACTTGTATATAGACCCAGTACAAAGTTGGAAGGAGCGCGCCACGGCCCCTCCAATCACTAGACTAACATTACCTACGAAAAGAGACTCTCCCATACACCTGCCTAAAACAACGTGCTGTTGTTGAAGCCTTGTGTAGAGGCATGTTTTACAAATAGCCCAATTTCAACATGGATCAGCTTTAGAAATGAGTGACGCTAACAGTATGAGTTCAGGAAAAAGCCCCCATCATAACCCCAGTCTCCGAACCAAATAGCCATCTTTCAAAGTGACACATAAGCACAATTATCGCCTGTAAGGCATAGACCGCATAAATCCCACTTACCTAGTTGACGAAGATGCCAGCAAGAAACGTCCCCCATCCGGACGTTCCAAAACGGGCGCCATAGTCAGCCGGCAATAAATAAGGAAACTGTATCAATGCGCATGCCTAAACCAGTTGGTGATGCTCAGCCTGCGTTGCGAGCCTCGTGTTCGCCCGTAATAATCAAACGAACGCCGGCGCCATATTCAAAGAGGAATCTCTGATATACGGTTACAAGGTGAGAAAGTATTACGGGCGTAAAAAAGAGTTTTCATCGCTAAATATCCACACCAATACTGGGTCCCAGAATATTAAAACAGAAAAGAATAATAATAATAATGTGAATAACTTACTGTTGCCGCGTGCAATGAAACACCGCAGTAATCGAACCGATAATAATCGGCGTGATTATAGACGGCCCGTAGTCTGGAGGGATAATATAATGTTATCCCACAAATTCTGTCCGTGTGTCATAAGGTTTTTAGAGGTGCACTGAGCTATTATTGGAAACAAAAAGATGGTTAAAAGTGGCGCCATCTTGAATTGATCTGTCTGGCAATAGGAGGTGACAATCATATAGTGACATAAACGAGCACCATTTTGAAATGGTATATTTCAGCATTAGTATGCTAGGATAAGTAGGATTAACAAGAAAGAAGGAGATCCCTTTCTTGCTAATAAAGGTGTATTTCCCCACAAAATATAAATCTTGCCAATCTTATATCTCTATACACCCCATGCATAAAAACAGCGGGAGAGAGAGGGTCAAAGAGGAGGGAAATCTTGAATTTAGCTTACCCAATAGCCAATCACATCCGTATATAAACATACGAGATATCTCATTGTATTATGAGAGAGTAGCTAATTAAAACAAGAGTCAAGATGTTAATAAGGAACTCTTGTTTACAGTATCAGCTAGTTTAGATTCTAATCCAATAACATCATGGCTTATGGGACTCAATCGCAGACTCAATTGTATTCCCAAACAATTTAAAAGAGGAAAGAAAAACAAGGATGAAATTCAAACATAGTTGAAATCAAACATCAAGTGATCATGTCAGTTTGTGTACATCAGCATCAGCAATTTAAAAAAAGAGAGAAAGAAGAACAGAGATGAGAATCAATTACAGTGAGGATAACACAACAATTGGTCATATAAGTGTACAGGCACATAATAATCTTATCTTATTGTTCTTCACCTTCTATATTACAGAAAAAAGTGCAACTCCCCATAGGTGGTATGCCCCAAGAGGGTTGCCCTTAGACAACATATCCATTTGGACTCCATTTGTCTAAGGAGATGTTCCCTATTACCTCCTCTTATTCACACCGGTACATGGTCTATTGCATGAAACCAGGTGGTCAGGTCATTTGGATGTTCACTATAATAGTGATTAGTGATGGGATATCTGTCATCTTTTGTTTTAATGGCCTGAAGGTGTTCCTGTATCCTCAGCTTAAGGAAGCGAATAGTGCTGCCAACATAGATGATGCCACACCTACAGCCAAGGACATAGACCACATGTGTGGTATTGCAGTTCAAGAAATTACCGATTGTAAATCGCTGGGATGTGTTATAGCAAAAAGATAGGGTCTTAATTCTTCACATTGGGCATATATTACACATCCCACAGGTGTAGAAACCTTTTGGTTTTACTCGCAACCATGTTAGTGTTAATTTTGATGTAACCACCTAACTGGGAAAAGAGGGAAGGGAATTTCTTAAGGCACCCCGCCCCTGTATGTAATGGATGGTCTACCTTCAATGGCATCCTTAAGGCCCGGTACTGTAAGTAGATGCCAATGTTTGTGAAAAATGTTGAAAATGGCACTGCTGTGAGTCGTATACTGTGTTATGAATCTAGCTTTCTGATTGGTCTTGTCAGTAGTTACTTTGTCCTTCAGCGTGTCATCCCGATTCAATTCATGTGCTCTTGGTTCAGCTTTGGAGAGTGTTCTATCTGTATAACCCCTTTTTGCAAATCTGTTTTTGGATACGGCACTATGGAAATGATATGTTTCATCCTCACTACAATTCCACCTGATTCTTATCATCTTGCCAAAGGGCATGCTAATTATAACTGAGCTGGGATATGCACTGGTCGCGTGCAAAATAGAACTGCATGAAGTCTCTTTTCTAAAGAGAGTGCTTTGTATCTGGCCTTGTTTGGTATAGAACTGTATATCATGAAAATTGATACGTTCCCTATCATAAGTCATGGTGAATTTTGTAGTTGTTACTATTCAACAAAGTTATATATTGATGTGATTGTTCCTCAGAACCAGACCACAAACAAATAATGTAATCGATGTACCTCCCCCAGTGCACGATGTAATTAGTCCAGGGGGAGGCACCTTTGCCCCAAGCATGCTCCCTCTTAAACCACCCCATGAAGAGGTAGGCATATGAGGGAGCAAACTCGGAGCCCATTGTGGTTCCGTGTGTCTGCTGGAACCAGCAGTTATTGAAAAGAAATAAAATATTTTCAAGATGATATCAATCATTGAGATTATCATTTCATTGTAGTAAAAAAATCCTGCATCCTCCCTATCCAGGAAGGATTGTACCGCCTTGATTCCAAATTTTTTGTCTATACAAGTATAGAGGCTTTCCACATCGAAGGTGACAAACATAAGGTCCTCAGACCACTCAAAATCTTTAAATTTCATCAGGATGTCCTTGCTGTCACTAACAAAAGATGGTAGGTTGGGGACATGCTTCTGTAGTCTCAAATCAACATATTGGGACAGTTTTTCTGTGGGTGAGCCCACCCCCGAGATAATGGGTCTAACTGGGGGGAATTGCCTGTCCTTGTGTATCTTGGGTAAGATGTATATACACGGAAAGGTAGGGCAATCCACCCATAGGTATCTACACTCATCCTCTGTCAATAAGCAAATGTCCTTCCATTCCATTAATTTGGCATTAATCATGATAGTGAGGTTCGGGACAGGATTACTTTGAATTTCCCAATAGCAAAGATTGTTGTTGAGTTGTCTACTTATTTCTTGCTTATAGACAATGTGGTTCATCACCACAACATTTCCACGTTTATCCGCTACTCTGATAACAATGCTTGAATCCTTACTCAGTCTATTGAGAGCACTTCTTTCAGAGGCCGTGATGTTATGATGAACCCTAGGTGTACATTTTTTAGGAGCTTCTAGGTCATACAGTTCGTCTGTGATCTTTTTATAAAAAACATCAATATTTTGGTGGTAAAGATTATTGGATATAAATTTTGATTTAAGGTGGAGTCCACTGTCAACATTCTGATTCTGAGGGATATCAAGATCTCTAAGTACAGAAGACATGTCCCGATCCTCCTCATTATCAAGGGATACTAGACAATACACTTCGCAAATATCCTGGATGGTGTGCATCCCAGGACAGTGGCTAGCCATTGCACCCCCGGGGTCGTGTGGTCTGTTGGAAAAATAGTCCTTTAGTTTAAGAACTCTGATGAATTTGTAACGGTGGACATGTGTGTTAGAGGAATCACCGCCCTGTGTGGGGCAGAAATTAAGACCCTTAATTAAGATATTGATTTCATCAGTGTCCAAGACTTTATTCAAAACATTCGCAGTTTTTAAATCAAGATTAACACTTTGGCAAACATCAGAGTCATGTGTGTCACATATCTTGGTTATTGCAATTTCTTTGGTTTCGTTCCAGTATTTGTCTTGTTCACTGTCCCTCCTCTTGTATCTGCCCTTGACCTCCCACCCCTCCTGGTTTTGATTGGTCTCTCTTTTGTTGTAGTCGGTTGCTTATTCTTAGTTTTGCCAATTCCTTTTGGAATGAGGAGGCCCCTTCCCCTAAAGGGACCACAGGCATAGTAACATTGGAGGCAGAACTGCTCAGTGGGTAAGAAACCGATAGGTTGCTATTAGAACATGTTTCATCACTTTCCTCTAGGTCCTCTCTCGTTCTTTTTTTATTCTCCTCAAGTCCCTGACCCCATCAAATTTTTTTGCAAAGGTATAAACCCTGCCATCTTTATAATCCTTGTCTACCTTTTTTATTTTTCGTAGTTTTTTGTCCTTTATATATAACTGGTGGTTTTCCATCACCTGCTTTAATGTTACATAGTTCTTATCAATAAGGTCTTTTTGTGGCATGCTGCTAATCTCCTTTTCAAGAATTTCTATTTCTGCCTGCAATTGTTCTCCCTTTTCACCCGAGTGCCTCACTAGGATTTGCATCATGATTATTGATGCCCCTTCTAGGTTGCATTCCCATTCCTTCAGTAGATCATTACTTAAATATTCGAAGGTGGGAAAAATCAGTATCCGCAATACAACAACCAGCCCAATAATGTATTGTCTAGCCAAGGTCTTATCTTTGGATAAAAGGAAAGTGCGTTAATAACACAGCAAAACATAATACTACACATCACCATTAGGCGAGTCACACACTTGACTGTGATTCTGGTTGTAATATTCCAAGAGGAGTTACTTCCTTTGGTACCCTCATCTTACAAACATAGAGTCCCAGTGTCTGTAATACATGGTGTGCAATATGGGATAATGAACTCATTAGGAGAGATTACATTTACTCAATATGCCCACAAATCATAGCTGTGCACAACAGTTCAGTTCACTGTTGCTGCCTAAAATGCACCCGGTCATAGCCCCAAGTTCATATAGCAGAAGTCTATCTGCTTCCTCAGTATCTTGCTCATTGCACAACTGAGGTTGTGGCGGCTCCTGGGCTGCGAGAGCTGTGGCTACAGCATCACTCTGGATGGCAGGGACAGCCTATTGGCAGTAGCAGCACCAATCACCAATCTCTTGGTCAAACAGTGGGCTGCCGATCAAACAGAATGCTTGGCAGTTTCAAAAGTCTTTGTGAAGTTCACACCAAGAACTGCTCAGTGAGACAGAGGTAAACTCCCCCACACACACATGGGTCGCCCCTGGAGTTGTTCATTCATAGTTTCTCATTTTCTCTGGCTGTTATCCTTGCCAGGAACTCACTGGACTTCTCCTTCTAGAAAGTCTTTTTTTCCTGCAGGGGCAGGTGCACTGCTTCCCTCTCTCAACAGGCACGCCTGCTTCTAGGCAGACCCTCAGCTTCTCCAACAGAAAGTGCAGACTTTAAGTGATGTTCCTTCATCTCTGGGTAATTGGATGTCAAGGCGACATCAGCCCAAGTCATGCAGTAGTCCTCTGAGTACTCCGCAGAGCACTCACTCTCTTGGTCAAGAAGAATTTGGGAGGAGGGGTTTCAGATCCCACTTTTGAACCAATTTTTTAGGCAGGGGATGTGGATCCACTGTCTAAGATTTCAGGATCGGATTAGGGTTGTTCTCATTCAAATGTAATTTTCCACCTGTTCGAAAGACACAGCCTTTTTGCATGTTGGTGACTTTTACAGCAGCCTAGCAATGGTGCTGACTTTAGCTGCTTAACCGCGGCCCGAATTCCGCCGCGGCGGTTTTAATGAGTGGCCGGGGCAGCGCCGGCCAACGGATGTGCACAGCACTACGGAGGTAGTGCTCGTGACGGCCGATGGCCGACGGGAGCACTTAAGGGGCTAGGTAGGAGTATCCTAAACAGGAGCACACTTCAGCACCTTCCTGTCATCAGCCATCCTGAAGCAGTAACCAGGGACCAAAAAAACCTTCAGGTACTGCCTATAAACGTTCTCACCTGGAACAACAGAAACTGCAGTCTCAACCCTTTCACCTACCATATACCAAGTGGCAGAAGTCAAGAAGAACTAATCACAAATGCTTTGCTAACAAGGACTTCAATGAAATTCTAAGAGTAGCTTTGTGTCAGTCCTTTATTCACTCCAGTGTCTGGATCGCTATCGTCCAGCCACAGTAATGCAGTCCTTTTGAGTTACTTTTTTTTAACCAAGCAGTCAATTCAGGTAATTTTTTAACGTATAATTCATTTTGTATTTGGTTTACAGAGGAAATGATTGCTATTGAGGCTATTGTACTTACAGTATCAACTTTATTTCCTGTCCTGAAGACTCCACCCTTTGCTTTGTTCAACCCTTGGTCAGTTTGGATTTTGGAGGGAAAGCATCAGTCTTCCTTTCTCTACCAAACTCTGCTGCATCATTCGCCCTTGGAATCATTACTGCATTTGACAGAATCAAGTAAGCTCAGTTCAGTACTCTGCAAAATGTTTCTTGTTGGCAGACATCACTATTTTTGTTCCTTTATTTGTTTTTTTTCCATTTCTTTTGTTTAATGCTGCCTGGCCGGGAGTTTAGAGTGGGAGGTACAGGAAGGATTGCATGGGATTAAGGGATAATGGACCTTTTCTGGTGGTTAAGGCCTCGGGTTATATATATTTCCTCCTTTTCCTTGTGTTTCTGTCAATTTTAGTTTTTAGTGGCTTGTGCATGACCTTGTATTGATGCTAAATGTAGTTTGTTGTTTGCATGCATATTCCCATTTGTGGCTAGGAACAGGGTGGCTGCATCGATCTAGGCCCATGTACCCAGACAATTTCCTTTTTCTCAGCAACTGCCTTCCTATGTGCTTGCCCACCATTTTGTCTATTTGTGTGAAATGCTTGAATAATTGATTTCTGCAACTTTTAAAAGTATTTTGCAGGGGTTATTATTGGCTAAAGCTGTAAATGCTCTTTGAAGTTTGACATATTTAAAGTTTTCTTGCTGTTTCAATGGTGATGTACTGTGTTTATATATTTTATCTTAGTTGAAATCGTTTTCCGTTATTGTTTCCACTTTACTTGTTTGTGTAATGGACCACAGATGGGCCCAGTCACATTTTGGGTACATATTTATGCGATTCTTTCCCTGTAGTGCCACCAGTATTTGGTGGTGGAGAGGGGGGATTGAGATCCAACTAGGGCAGGACAGCCATTTCCTGTTTGTTTATTATGCCTTCCCTCTTTGCTGGGAACCTGGAGACTACCATTGTGTGGATCAAATGTGTGTGTGTTTGTGTTGCTATGCTTGTGGGGACTTTGGTGTGATAAAACACTCATTCTGTAGGGACATAATTGCACTGTGGGAACTTAAATCTAAGTCCACACAAGGCAATGTCTTCCAAATTATGGAAAATATCTTTAGAAACCTATATGCCAGTTTTCACAACTTTAGTTGTTCATTTGCCTTGTGGGGACCTGTGCTTCATATAGCGTGTTCATTTTTTGGTCAGCTCTGTCCCTGTAGACAGGAGGCAGTATTGCAGTCTTAAACACACCAAAGAATCTTAACCCATTTTAGTAATCTGATTCCCTGTCTACCTAAAGACCACATAGGTTTTTTTTATGGAATACGGAGTATAGGCTCCAGCGTATATTTCTGCTCAATCCATTGGACTTTTAATTGCAACACATTCTTTAATCGAAACCATTATAATTCATATTACGATATTGTAATACTATAAGAATGTGTATTTTTTTATATTTTAAGAACATAAATGTACACAATTTAGTCCTGTTTCTGTTATTACCAATACTTGATAAGTGTGCTATTATAAATCACCCAAAACATTTCTAATGCAGGTTATTCACTGACAACAGCTGTAGTATAACAGCCACAGAAGAACACTTTAGGGCCCACATAGCGAGTATTAGGTTGCTAAAACATCACTGAGGCAATCCAACAATCTGGGTGTGTACTTCTACATTCCTGTTTAATTATTCTACTTTAAGGAATGTATGGGTGCCAAGTAGTTTGTGTTTATACAATATCGATGGAATAGAAAAAGCTCATCAATACTCCACACACTCCCTGTATTATGGTAACCAGACAGCTGTGATTTGACAGACAGTACCAGATTTGTGGATGCCTGTCACATCATCCCAAATATTTCTGCAAATTAAATATATGTTCCTGTTTTGAAAAGGGGGGGGCTATTGGAGCACACTTACTATGGCTGAAATGCATGTGTGTGGCTGTAATGATATAATTAGAAATTGAGAGCACTAGTACTTTAGAGCAGGTGTACAACATTTCTGACTGGAAAGTACAGGCACTTCTCTGTGGCAAACAAGTACTAGTAGGCAGCGAATACCTTCAAGTCTATGTTACATTTTAAGAACTGTGCCTGTTCACGTTACCATCCTCCCTCTCTCACCTTTTTCTTGTTAAATAACACAGCTGCTGCTTTCTCTTATACTGAGGGTCATACGAGCCTCACATCGCATCACCGGCTCAGAAGACCCTGAGGTTCATATTTACCACTGAGTTACTTACCCTTGCATTTTCTCTGTACAGTGTGGTATAAAAGCTCCACCCATGTAAGGTCCAGAGATGGAGACAAGTTTCTACTTTGTGTGCATTCCTAAATAGTTACCAGCAAACGTTACACACATCTGATATTCAGATGCGTTACACTGTTGACATGGCCTTACACCTGTTGACTGCTGTATGTGCCTTTCTTTTTTTTTTTTGAAAACCTTTATTGTGCACATGAAGCTTACAAATACGGGCCTACAACCCATCGGGCCGGCCACCACACTGTATTAGCACATAGGCCAGGAAAGAAGCTCCAGCGGGTCTCCGATATAACAGAAGCAATAAGGCGAGGCAGAAAGCCACAAGGAAACCACCATGAGTGGGAAAAGTGAAGGTTAATTTTATAATACAATAGGGTGAATAGCAGGAATAGTGCAGTCATTAGGGTCCAAAAGTCTGTGGCGGGCCGTCAGCAAGCAGTAAAACAATACACAGCGAATTTAAAAAAGAACAACCATATTATAGCAAGGGCAAAACGTAAGTCCCACATCTGCAAGCAAGTCCAACCACTGCCCAACGCCCACCCGTTACTACGAAAATACACAGCAATACATAAAAAGGAAGTCAGGATTGCAATACAAAGAGCCATCCGCTACATCAACCCAAATAAAGGGAGAAAGAAGGGGAAAAAAGGGGAAAAGGACATCAAGAAAAAGGGTAGAAAAAACAGGGAAAAGAGAACGCGGCACCACAGCATGCGCCCCCTGGCAAGCAAAGCATACAAAAGAAAAGGCCAGCCTATGGAACCGAAGGAAATAGGATTAGTGGCTGCACAATGAACATCGGAGGCAGGGAGATCATAAGGCCCACGCTGGCAAAAACACCCCAGGAGGCCTACATGTAGACGCAGCGTCCAGAAAAGAGGATACATAAGAGCCATAGAACCAAGAACAAAGAAAAAAACAAAAATACAGACCCCCCCCCACCCACCCCACCCTGCACCCCTGCAGAAGGCTACGGCCTACCCCCCCAGCAGCGTGCCTGTCGCCCTAACAGGAAACCCGAAATATAGAAGAGTCAAAAAGTAAGGAAGAAACCACATAGGCAAAAAGAGAGGAAGGGGAAAGGAAGGGAAAAAAAAAAAAGGGAAAAAATCTCTAGTGGGAGAGGAGACACATAATCAAAACTATCAGCTCCCAACCCCCCGTTCGAACACATTTTAGATCCCACGAGAAGATGAAGTAATTTAAAAAAAACAGGCACCAGGAATATGAAGAGGAATCGATCATACACGTACAGCTGCAAGGTGGTCATCGGCCATGCCACGAAGTAATAGTCCGGCGGCACAAGTGCAACTCACCCCTGTCCTCGTCTGTCCAGTGCCATAGGCACAGAGTGCACAAAGAACCAGAACATGAGGGGCCAGAGGTGAAAAGCAGGGATTCCAATCGTCGATATACCACACAAGTTATAGCGGCTTCGGACCGGATGAACAAGAAAGGACAGCAACAGCAGCAGGCAACTCAAGCATAGCTCCGCCGACCAAGGAGAAAAAGTCGCCCCGGTGAAACAGTCACAGGATCTCCGCTCGGCAGGTCGAGGCAAAAAAACACCGGGAGACCCGGAGAGACAGTCCCGGACGGATCTCGGCTGGAGGCCCTCCAGTACATCCACCACAGGGAAGAACTCCTGACGACACAAGGCAGTAGGCATCTGTACGTCCAAACAAGCGGTGGCCCCGGTGTCTTCAATTTCCAGGAAGGACTCCGCAGCACACTGAAGCGGTGGAACCGCACACGCAGGGGACGGCCCAACGAGCCCGGTACCAAGACCACCATCCGGCCCAGCAACAGGTACAGTCATGGAAGCACGCCAGGAACACAAGGCGGCGATGACGTCGCCAACTGTAGGCTCACCTTTACGGTATTCAGCAAACGTGCCGTGCGGCCAGCCGATGTCGCCATCTCCAACTGGGCGTAGATACAGGGCGCAGGCCGCCATCTTTTTAGCCCGGCGGGGCCTCGGCAATCTCCGACCCCAATCCGGCCACCGGCGGGGCTCGATGAAATCCAGCCGGCAACAAACAATGGAACCTCCAGGGCAGAAAGGCGGACCACCAGAATATTGAAGCAGCCGGCGCCACCCGCCAAGACCGGGTGGAGGGTTTCAAGATGGCCGGACAGGAGAACAAAGGGGAGACGAGTCGCCCATGCGGTCAACCCCCGTCCGCGGAAGGCAGCGCTCCACCACCAGGCCCCGGACAGCCAGACCAGGCCCGGTCAGTCGCCACCGGTCCAACCGCACAGTGGCCGCTTCGGCCGACCCCACTCCTCCACCAAGGGGTCGGCCCCGGCGCTCCGCCCCGTCCGGGCGCCGCAGACGAGTCCAGGCCCGCCCGCCCCGGAGGCCCCGAAGCGAACAAGGGCACAGCTCAAGATCCGCGGCATCTAGGATCATCCAGAGCAGACGGTAAGTGCCAGCAAAACGTCATAATTCCATATTCCATCAAATAAGACTTCTCGGGGCAGGATAAGGCGCAGGATAGGTAGTGCAAGCAGGAAAGTTGACGGAGCCGAGCTACAACGCGGCCATCACGGTCGCGAGCTTGGCACCTCCTCCGTATGTGCCCTTCTTAAAGGACTTGATTAATGCATTCACTAATCTGTGACAAAAGTCAAAATGCAATACCAAATTTGCTTTATTATGTTTCTTGGTGCTGCTTTCATTCCTTTTATATGTCAACGAGTAATGTCATTGGTGGCCCTCTTCTATGCCTAAAGTTGCTGCTAAATTTTAGTTCTACTTTTATCTTTGTGGCTTGTCCTAGTTATTGGTTTAAAAAATCGCTATCTTGAAGCCACACAAGCAACATCAGGAGACGAATCCACCAGCACAATTATCTCAATACAAGGAAAATGAGGAATTGGGCATGTAGATTTTACTCCAGGTTTACCTATCCTCCAGACATTCCCTACAAATTGGTAGTTTTTTAGTTTCTCCCAGCTGTTAATCAGGCCCACAGGTAAAACCTCTGATTTATGAAAACATTGTTAAAAGAATAAGAGAATCAACAGCTAGATTTTTTCCACAGTACCACTACCAAGGTAGCAGAAATTACGCCAGCAAATTCTCATTTAGATTCAACACTTCCTCCACAATTGGGAGGGCTTTCTGTTATGACTCAACCACCTAGGTTTGATGAAGCTCCTAAAATCACCAAAGTCTGTCACAGCATCCCCAAACATTTCTGTTAATTAAACATATGTTCATATTTTTAAAAAGGGGCAGAGGGGGTTAGTTGATCATACTTATTACAGTTGAAATGGATGTGTGTGATTTAAATGGACAATGAAAATCAAATTGATCCACAAGTAGGTTAAGGGCTTGATTTAGAGATGAGTGGTAGACGAAACATGTGGATTAGTTGAGGTACATCCCTGCTTCAGCTTGTAACTCCAAAAGGGGTTTATATTATGTGTCTTTGGTAAAGGCATAGTTTACTGGGTGTATTAAATATAGGTATGCTTTAGACAAAAAGACATCTATAGGCTCGAACAAGAACCAATAAAAGTTGGGGTCATAACTTTATGATCTGTTTCCCAAACCTTGTCTGCATTAGCTGTAAAAAAGACAACACATCTTTTACATGTCAATGTAAAGATGAAATCAGTAAATGGTCTACCTCAGAGGGGGACTAAAGGTTGAGTATTGCACTAATCCCTTTACCTCATCACCATCATGTCCTGCCTGCATCAACTTACCAAGCCTGACAACAAGTGAGATGTAGTGGGACGTTACCTAAAATATATAGTAAATTGTTGGCCATTTTGCCCAGGAATTCTCATTTATGACTAGTATTGCAGACATTGAATCATTTTGTTCAAATTGCATCGCTGACAATCTCCCAGCTCTTTCTAGCTTCTCATAAGCTTTTGATGTGAAAATAGTATTAATCTCATGTTTGCTTATGTTAGGTAGGGGTGGGCAAAATGTTAATTATGTCAACAAAATTCCTGAAATTTTTGTTGAAGCAAAATTTGTAAATAATTTCAAATGTTCGCATTATGTGATTTTAATTAACTTTGTTTAAGCAAGCGCATATCTGACGTAAAAAAAAAGTTCTAGCAAAATACCAGCATGCGAGTGAGACATAAAAAACAGTCTTGCAGAGAGATATTTTCTGCTTGAACCAGACATCTGCTGATATATCGCAATACGTTATTTTGGAAGCTGCCCACTCAGTTATAACAAGCATTTACAATGCAACGGTTTCGCCTTTGCAAAAGTTGGAGCTATTGGCATTGTAAATGACAACATTTTTATTTATGTGTTGGTTTTGAAAACAGATAAATAAATGGCATTGTCATTTACAATACCAATAGCGCATGCATTTGAGGCACGGTCCAGGCACAAATAAACCTACGCTCACATAAGCACCACGCTCTCACAGGCCCACGCATGCTACCTCATGTCAGTGATACACCCCATGGTCGGCTAGGGCACATGTACATTAGGGCCTCGAAGGGCCAGCCTGGTTCTATGTGTACGGAACCAGGCACCATGGTATTGCGTCCACACCCCCCATTCACACACTGCTTTTCAAGAGCCGGTCACAAAGATAACCAGCACGTTCAGGTCCCAAGCACGAATGCCTTGCCCCTGCACAAGTGGACCCACACTCATATTACCATTCGCCTGCCCACTAAATTCTTTCATACTGCCCACTAAACAGCTTGCTCCCCACGGGTCAGGGCACAAACCGTGGCCACGAGGCTCGGAGATATACACACACCCATCCCCCCCAACAGGGCCCGGACGAACATCCTGTCGTCACGGGACCCAGCCACAGGGTGCAGTGTCTTACATCAGCCTTAAAAACATTTCAACCTTTTCCACAGCTGCCTGGCCGACCCAAACTTCCACCACCGAGAACTGAATGCCTAGTATCCGGGGCGAGCTCTGGTTACCCCCGCAAGCGGGATCGCATAATGCCTTAAAATAGCAGGGAGCACTCACTGTAAACCCCACTAACAACACTTTAAGAGCGATTGCGGCAATTAGCGTCCTGTGTGCATATTTTACAGCCCCGAAATGTGCACCTCGGTCATAAATCACCCAGGAACAGAGAAACCCAGCAACACAGCCGGTGCTCACATCCACAGATACTGAAATTCACCAAAGCCCTCTGTTAAACACAAGTGAAAGGGTATATCAACGCTGGTCACTTTCAGTGCACACCCACACCCGCCAAAAGAAGAGAAGGCGAGAACCTCAATTCACCTCCATTTGCCGCAACATTGGTTACGGCTGTGTCGAAACACTGCAGCGCTGTATTCACTGGTCCCACATCCAATCCAAGAATGTACCGTGACAGACACTGAGAAAATGCTGCTCGTGTCCGCTACTAAATTGCAATTCTAACATTAATTTCCCTCCATCTGTATAGTTCACAAACACCAACTAGTTAACTAACCAAGTACGGACAGCGCTTGCGAGGCAGCCATTCCCATCCAGCCATCTGTTACTCAGAAGAAGGCCCAGTGCAATGAAGGGAAACTGACTTTGTTTAGCTTCTGGTTGGATTTTAGCAATATTGATCCTGGATAAGATAATCAGCGGAAAGCCTCAGCTATTACAATCTGTTCCCCGCAAATTAGCCGAGGGGGAGCCATGCGTGGCCATTGGCTTCCTAATATTTTGCAGGCCAGCCTTATTACAGTTCTATATGCATATTTTACTCAGTTGGCCTGCGCCTGGCTGATACATTGTGGGTTTAAGTTGTCCCGCAGTGAACATTCCCAATTCACTCTGAAGCTCCACTCTGCACTCTGCACACCAGCAGACCCCCGAGGCCCGGCTCGTGTCTGCACGTACATGCCGGTGCAGGGAACTCCCCGGACAGGGCTCCACCTCTCAGGCCTCCAGAGCAGCAGCCGGGAGCCCGGCCGGAGACGAGGAAGGCGGGGAGGACATGACGAGTGAAGGTAGGAGACAGGGGGAGAGAGGTTGGGGCAGGAAGGCAGGGGAAGAGAGGAGGGGAAAAAAAAATACAAAAAAACCAATCGACTCACCTGCACCTTGCGACGGCGGCACTTCTCCGGTCTCCCTCTTCGGCATGGGAGACCGGCAACGTCGAAAATCTCTCTGGCACTTCTCCGGTCTCCCTCTTCGGCATGGGAGACCGGCAACGTCGACGGCGGCGGTTCCCTCCAGGCCACGGGAGCCCCGCGGGCGCCGCCATACTGCTTGCCGTCTTCCTTCTTCCCCCGGGCTGCGGGGGGCGGGCACTTCCGGCCGGCCGCGCTAGGATTGGCCGGCCGGCCAGTCACGGGGCGGGAAACGGGGGAGAAGAGACGCAGTAGTGCCGGCAATGCCGGACCAGACTCGGGGGCGTTCCCGGCGTCGCGTGACGTCGGCAAAAGGAAAAGAATCTCGGGAACGCCCCCGTGTCTGGTCCGGCATTGACGGACAGGCCCCTCGTCCAATGGCAAGGCTCCGTTTACGGAGCCAGCCAATCAATGACGAGGGCCGAACCAAAGCCACACTACAGTTCTCATAAGATTTCTCCTGCGCAAAAGCTGCTTGCGCAGCTTTTTGCAGTCGAAACCTAAAAAGGTAATGCAAGGTACAGGCGTACTACACTTCGCTCTGAAAGCATATTATGCACAATTTTCATTGCATTCATAAAATTTCATGAGCAAAGTCGCTATTTTCCACACCCCTAGTGTTAGCTTCTTCAGCGTTTCAGTGGTGTTCTCCATTAATAAAGAGCATTGAGCAATTTATTTTGCTTTCCAATTCCTTCAATTTATGGTTTGCAGCCTTACGTGTCATCACAGAATAACTTTATTTCAGTTCAGAGAACCATAACATTTTCATAATAAAAATATTTACAATTCATAGAAAACATCAACGGTGAATGATTTAAAACAACAATTCATAATATTTCACCAAAGACAATTAAAATAACGAAGTCAAGCTCTAGCAATCCTTTACTAATTTCATTCATAATGATTTCGAATCACAATAAAACCCCCTTTATAAAAACTTTACCACGGCAATGAAGATATCAGAGGTGGCCAATGTATGCAAGTAATTGAAACCATCATTATATGAACAAGGACGAATGTTCCTTAATAAAGGAAGAAGATATCTAGCGCTCACCGACTTGAATAATGTGCAAAATAATAAAAAGTGCAACGTGCTTAGAGGAATTATCACATCGGCAAGGCATAAGCTTGCCGGCCCATCTTCCTTGACGAGGAAACGAAGACAAAAAGTGCACAGCACATAGTCGATGTCTAGTTAGGTAAAATCTAATCTGGGAATTAGTAGAAAAAGATAGATACATTTCTGAAGTGGCCGAAGGCAAATGAAACATTCCCATCTCACCTTGCAGTTGACAATTACGCGTATTGCCCCAAGTAAAAAACGCCTTTCAAATCACATCACAGAATCCCTGATCGTTGAGCAATGAATATCGGCCTTACCAGCAGCCCCTAATTTTGTATCTCAATTTTTGATATGATGCAAAAGAGTGTTCACTCATTTCTAAATAATCTTTTATATGAACCTGTATTTACTTCTTCTCTTTCAGACACTTGTATTTTCTAACATTCATTTTCCACTTTTCATTGGAGTCTTCCACAATAACCAGACTAAGTTTCATATATAACGCCACATGATTCAATATCCCATCCCCTCTCATTGTCTACCACCCTCTTTAGCAATGATCCATTAATGACTAACAGCCAGATTCATCAAGCCGAAATCGGCTCGCAAAGGGCCAGATTCTCAGAATCTGGCCCTTTGCAGGCGCTATTTTTGCATTTGGGATTCATCATCCCAAATGCAAAAATCGCAATTTTAAAAATCGCTAAATTGCGATTAATTGCATTTAAGGAATCTCAATTTGAGATTCCTTAAATGCAATTCATGAACCATTTTAAATTTGCGAATTTGCAATCAGGGGCCGCTATTTACCGCGAAGTCTAACTACGTGGTAAATAGCGAAAACTTAGAAAAATGCACTTCAGTGCATTTTCTAAGTTGTATGTTACACACACACATGTCCTTTGGACATGTGTGTGCGCAACACCAGTGTACCTTACCATTTCAGGGGTGCTACAGGGTGTCCTTTGGACACCCTGGCACCCTTGAATTCGCTTCCTTATTTGCGATTCGCTAATTGCTAATCGCAAATAAGGAATGACTCCCCATTCATTCCTATGTGCCTCTAGGCCCATAGGAATGAATGGGAAAGCCATTCCTTATTTGCGATTAGCAATTACCGAATCGCAAATAAGGAAGTGATAGAAATCGCAAAAAATATTGCGATTTCTACATGCATCCCGTTTTGCGAGTCTGTAATAGCGATTCCTTTAAAATTGCTATTAAGGACTTGCAAAACGGGACTTTGATGAATCTGGGGGTAAGTTATTCATTCTTGTTCCAGTGCCATAACCCAAAACACAAAACATATATTCCCTATTTTTAGGGTGAGATGAATTACTAGTGCATGGACCAACAGACTTCAATTTTTGTTTTGCCCCACTGGAAATAGCAAGTTTCTAACAATGGGAACAGTTCAGCCCAAACTGCCAGGCCAGGTACTCCCAGGACTGGAAACAATCATTCTAGGACCAGTTTCCTGGCTGATGAGGGGTGAAACCCCGAAACCGGTCCTAAGATGCTTGTTTCCGGTCCAGGGAGGGCCTGGCTTGGCAGTTCGGGCTGGACTGTTCCCATGAGGTACAGGGTCAAGACTGATTTGCATATGGCCAGGTCTAAACTGGGGTGGCATAGTGAGCAAAAGAAAGATGGATTTAACCCAGATATCTTGACTCGGGGTGAATGCTTAGATTTGTTCTGCATTCCATCCATCAATTGTGTGTCTTTTGACAAAGAGGATAATGGCATTGGGTTTGTCTGTGGAGTGTGGAATTGGAGCGGTAGGCAGAGGGTTAATGCCTTGCTTTATTGTCTTGCTGAGTATTTTGCTTTTGTCGACAACTTCATTGATACTGTTGGTATAGTACCAGTCTTAGTTAATGTCATGAGTTGTTAGCACACAGAGACTTCAGTAGAGTGAAGTTCTCAAGGTTCTGATTTTGTTCCATTTTCGTTAATGTCTGCAGGTGAAGCGTGTGTTGTTAGTGTGGTCCTGGGAGCAAACCATGTTTGGAGTGTACTAGCATGTCTGTGTTTATACGATTTTCCAGAAACGTTATGAAGCTGTTTGGAAGGGCTTTAATGTTTGATGTGGATGTGGCAAGATGAGAGATGAGTTTAAACTTTAGGTTGCCGATTTAGCCATTTTTGAAAGATCTGAAGATTAGTTGTTCTCTTTTGAGCTAAATTGGTGTCCTGGTTGGACACTGAGTAGGGTAGTGGGGATGTCAATTTAGTCAGTAAAGTGCAGTTGTGTAGGAAGTTTACATTAGATAGCTAGTGATGTTGAGAAGTTGAGGTTGAGGATTTGGCATTTAGTGTGTGTCAATTGATTGACACTCCATATTATGGTGAGTGTGGTGATGATGTTAAGGAGAGTGGGTGGCTGCGGCTTTACAGAAACTGTATGGACTCTTAGTAACTTACGGGGATGGAGGCTGCAGAGTTCCACGCCTCTGCGTAGTCTCCCGTGGCTCGTGACCCACGACCCCGCCTCCGTAATGGCGTTTGCGAGACGCTAGCAGATTGATGTTTGTGAGCCGGGAGGCTCGTGAAAGGAGCGCAGGTGAACGGCACAAAGGAATCGGTGCGGTGAAGTAGAGAAGGCAGCAATGAAGGGCTGCAGCACTGCCCCGTCGGGTTTGCTGCTGGAAATTTCTGCCTCCTGAAAACCGGCTCACGCAATCAGGCTGCTTTTTCTCCGAGGAGAGCTCGTTTTTGGCAGCGGTGTCTTTGCTGGAGTATAGCAGCTGGGGCGGCTGTGAGACTTTGTGGTGTTGGCTGGCCTAAAAGTGGGAGACAGTAAATATTTTAAATGTTACCGGGAGGCTGACTGCAGCACTAATACTGACAGCGGAGAATTTAACCAGGAGACAGGTGATTTACACAGTCTTCGCTGCCGGTAATAAGGAGCTTTAACGGCAGGGAATCAGGCGCAGCAGGAAGTAACTATTCTTGAGCAGGGTCTCAGCACTTGGACATTGTAAAGCCCGAGATAGACTGCCTTTCCTAACACTACGTGTAGACTTCTGTGGACATATCAAAACCCGGAACGGATTTTTGCAGTTTAAAAACGATAGAAGGTTTGTATTTCTACTGGCAAAAAAAATAATAATAAATAAAGAAGGGGAGCTCTTCTAAAAGACAAAATGGGCAAACAACTGAAGGATGGTGATGATGCGGTTAAACTTAGCAAAGTGGAAGCGGCTGCCCAACAGAAGGCTAAGACCCGTCTTGCCTTAGCTAGAAAAGCTGCGCGTAAGGCTTCTAAAGATAAAAACAAAGATGGTAACAGGGAGGAGAACTCTGTAGTTGAAGATACTACACCGGAATTTTCAGATGGAGATGAACCACTCCCCCCCTCTACTTCCCTGCAGCACGAAGAACAGCAAAAGGTAGTAATAGAGAGGGGGATAATATGGACGATATCAATATCGTAGATTCTTTACCCCAATATGAGGTGGAAGTTCAACTTCAAACTCCTAATCCCTCTCTGGGATTGGTCTTGACAGCACCTCAGGTTGAGGAGGAGAAGAGAAAGAGTGGCGGCGGAGGGAAGGAAGTGAACGACTTTCCACTTTTCGCAAAAAGAACAACCCCAAAATCTCTCCCCCCTCATCCTTCACAGCCTCCTTCAGTCCCTATCACTTTAGTTACATCGGCCGATAGTGCTTCATCTAAAGACCCTGGCATGACAGTAACTATACCCCAAACTCCGCTTCTTGCAGCAAGTGATGGGGAAATCTTGCAAAATGTAATTCTCGGGAATGAAGGAGTAGCAGGAGCTGACTCTGGTCTATTGGGATCTGAAGCAAGATCTGAATCGAGATATCAATTAGACATTCGTGAAATGCTTAATCTAATTCTCGATGAGATCCGCGAAATAAAAAATAATCAGCGAGCGGAGCTAGCGGCCCTCCACTCCAGAATGGATAAACTGGAGGAGTTAACACTGGCACTCCCTAATAGGGTATTGGAGGCTGAGTCAAGGATCTCAGTCTTGGAAGATCAAATGAATCTGGTATCAGGGGCAACTAAGGAGACTACAAAGAAGAGGATCTCCATGGAAAATAAACTCGAGTAGTTGGAAAACCACTCTCGTAGATCGAACCTGAGGATTGTGGGGGTCCCGGAAGGAACAGAAGGCTCCGACACAGTACAATGGGTCAACTCCTTCATCCAGAAAGTAGTCCTACCAGACTTTGAGGGGGATTTGACGATGACAAGGGCCCATAGAGTACCAGCGCAGCGTTTTGCGAATTCTCCATTCCCAAGAACTATCCTATTGAATTTTGCCGACTTCAGGATTAAGGAACGGATTCTCTCTAGAGCATATCAACAACGTCAGTTCGCTGTTTCTGAAACTGCAAAATGTAGGATCTTTACAGATATGACAGCGGCAGCGGCAAAGAGAAGAAAAGAATTTGTAAAACTGCTGCAGTTATTTAAAGCTAATGGCGCCCAGGTTTCGATTGCGCAGCAATCAAAACTGAAGGTTCTTGTCAAAGGAAAGTTTTTTTTGTTCACTGATATTGAAGAGGCTCAAACTCTTCTCAATGAGATATCCGCAAGGGCTTAGGTCTAAAGGAGAAAAAGAGAAAAGGAATCTGGATTTACAGTTTGAAAGTGATGTGTTAGGTATGGTTTTTCTTCTCCTTTCACTAGCAAAAAGGAATAACTTAAGAGGCGGGTGCTCCTGGGTTAATGGTCACATTAGGGTGTAACAAGAAGACACCCGAAGAAGAAAGCAGAGGGAGGGATGTGGGCTGTGTGGACGGGGAGGGAGGTCCCTCATTCCTGGGGGGGGTTCAGGGTGGGGGGGGTAAATGCAGTAAAAAAAAATACAAGTACAGTAGGTTTGTTATTTTGCATTTCAATATTGGTTGGTACGGAATATGTATAAAAGTTTACAGATTTGTAGATGAGATTTGATTCATGTAATATCCTGTCCATTAATGCAAATGGATTGCTCAACAAACAGAAGTACGGAGCCCTTTTGAAATGGGTAATTGCCCTTAATCCCCAGGTGGTCTTCCTTCAGGAGACACACCTGAAGACAAATTCTCCAAAGTTGTTTTTGCCAAGATATTTCTCTCATGTGTTTTTTTCCTCTGCTGGGGTTGCCCAGAGGGGAGTCGCTATTTATTTCTCAAGGAAACTTCCCTGGGAAATGGTGCAGGTGCGAAGAGATTCTAGAGGTAGATGGCTTTGGGTTGTAGTAAAATTGTTGGGAAAGGTATTTCATTTTGTGAACTACTATGGCCCAATTTATGATGACACCTCGGCCCTGACGGTAATTAGTGAAATCTTGAGGGGTACTCCAGGGCAAATCATTGTAGGAGGTGATTTTAATTATATCCAGGATTTAAGGAGGGATACTTCTAACAAGAATAAGAAGCAACTAAAACCAAAGACGAAAGGTGTGCTGGAAGCTTTTATGACAGAATACCAACTGCGGGACTCCTGGCGCTCCCTGAATCCCAATACAGACTCTTACACATGTTATTCTAACAGGTTTCATACAGCCTCTAGAATAATTTTTTTTATCTTCTAGATCACTTCAAATTTCCAGCGCACTGATAGGTTGTAACCCCTTTTCAGATCATGGGAGGGTTGTAGTGGAACTGATGCTAGAAGGTATAGAAGGGGAGCGCTCCAGGTGGCAGATGGATCGCACCCTTTTACAGAATATGGTTTGGGTAGAGGGCTTCAAAGAATGTATGAAAGAATTTATTTTAGTAAATAAGGATTCAGCAGAGCCTTTTGCTGTATGGGGCGCATTTAAAGCAGCAGCCCGGGGGCAGATTATCGCATTTTCCAGTAATAAGGCTAATGTTCGCAAGATAAAAATATCTGCCCTCCAGTGTGCTGCTGAGAAGGAGTATGCTTTAAAACTCAATCAACTGCCTAATAAATGGGAACAAGCTAAAGGGTTGTTCAGGGATTTCTGCACTCTGGAAGAGATAGACAGTTCGAAGGCCTTTCAGCAAAGGCTTTACGAAGATAGTCAACTGATGGGGAAACTTTTGGCTAATTCAATTAGAAAAAAACAAGAGCCTTCCATCATTTTGAAAATTCAAGATCCTCTAGGTGGAATAGATACTCGGAGCGAGGGAATTGCGAAAATATTCCTGGATCATTATCAGAGAATCTACTCCACAGATATTCAAGTGGAGGGAATAATGATTAAGGAATATTTTGATAATCTGGATTTTCCCAAAATCTCAGTTTCTAGGAGCAATCAAATAGGTTGCGAAATAAGTTCCCTGGAAATTCAAAATAGCATAAAAACAACAGCGGGAGCAAAAGCTTCAGGTATGGACGGGTTCCCGATCGAATTTTATAAGGTGTTTTTGAAGGAACTAGAAGATCCCTTGAAAAATGTATTTAATTATATTAGAGTAGGTGGAAAGGTTCCTACTGAGTTTAAAGAATCCACAATTATTAGCTTTGTCAAGAAAGATAAGAATCCGGAGGATGTAAATTCCTACAGACCAATTAGTCTACTGAACTCGGATTACAAAGTTCTTATGAAAATTTGGGCTCAAAGATTTGTGTTTGCAGCTCAGGAAGTAATCCATCAAGACCAGACGGGTTTTATAGCCGGTCGATATATGGCAGCTAATACTGAATATTTGATACAGGCGTTAGACTATTTTAATATTAATTCAATTTCTGCATGCATCTTAATGATTGATGCAGAAAAAGAATTTGATTTAGTTAACTGGTCAGCGTTATTTTCTTCCTTGGGTTATTTTGGATTCCCTGCCCCAATTATTCGTATGCTACAGAATATTTATGAAGGGGCATCGGCCCAGGTAATAGTCAATGCTAGGCAAGCAGGGAAGATTAAAATGAATCGCGGTACTAGGCAAGGCTGCCCTTTATCTCCCTTGCTTTTTACCTTTTTTATCGAGCCTTTGGTTATAAAAATAAGGAACAATGATGCAATACTACCCCCCATTGCTGGAATGTCAAAGTTAAAATTGTTTGCCCACGACATTGTTCTGTATCTGACTCCCGAAAAAGAAAATATTTTACATCTCATGAAGGAGCTTAAGGAATATGAGAAGATCGGGGGGTATAAGATCAATGAAAAAAAAAATGGAAGTTCTTATTTTAAATTCTAATCTAGATTTTCTTCCGTTAGATCTTCAGTCTCAAGCAGAAAAACGGGATCCAATAAGATACTTAAGGATTTACGTGACCAGAGAGTATCAAGAACTTTTTCGGTTGAATTATATAAAAATGAAGAACAAAATAAAGAGCCTGCTTGAACAATGGGACTTATTGCCCTTGTCATTGATTGGTAGAGTGGCATTGATAAAGATGAATGTACTGCCTTTGCTTTTATTCTTGTTTAGTAATATCCCAATTAAAGTTAATATGGCTTTTTTTAATGAACTCGAATCAATGATGAGAAGATTTATTTGGAATAAAAAGGCCTCAAGAGTCAAGCTCTCGGTGGTACAACTTTCCGTAAATCAAGGTGGGCTGGCTCTTCACCATTTTAACCGCATGCGTGCGGGCGGAATTCCGCCCGTACGCTGAGATTTGCGGTATCGCATGTTACGTGACGAGCTGGGCTCGTCATGAGCGTGCGAGGAGGCTACCTCATGACGAGCCCAGCTCGTCATGAGCGTCGAAGGGGTTAAGACATACTATGAAGCAGCTTTTTTCGATATAGTGGCAGGATTACTAAGGATTAGACAGACAAGAGACAATTTTTTTAGATAGAATGCTAGAGGAATCAGGCTCTCAAATTTTTTTCTTTTTAAAAACTGCAAAGCTTCCTAAGAAAACAAGATATAAGACATTGATAGGGTACTCATCAAGATTACGGCTTCTATATAAAAAACATGGCTCAGATGGCTCTATTTATTTGAAATTGCTAGAATGTGTTAAAATGGGTCTCAAGATATCCCAGAATCACCTGATAGAATGGGAATCTGCCGGATTTTGCGAAATAAGACACCTACTTGTTCAAAACAAGGTAATTAGCTGGCAAACTGTTATAGATAGAGCGTATCCTAGACGGCTTATGTTTTTCGAATATCTACAACTGGTTTATTTTATAAGAAAAGAGATAGGGGGTTTAGATACTTCACCCAATGTTTTGTTAACAGCTTTATATGGGGAGAAACATAAGGGTATAGGATTTTGGTACAAAAAGTTATTCCTTTCTGGATCATCTCCTGTAATTGCTAGTCATCTAGAAAAAAATAAGCCTCACATCACAGTGCGTTTTTTCAGATAAAGACTGAGAGGTAGTATGTTATTTAGGAAACAAAGCACTCCGGGCAGCTAATTATAAGCGAATGTCCTTTCTTTCTCGCTGGCTGGCGTATTATACCCCGGAGGCTTTGCAGAGAATGGTCCCTGAATGTGAGAATAAATGTTTTAGATGTAAAACTAGGGGTCAGGGGGGTTGGTATCACATTTTTTTCTCCTGCCCAAAGTTAGAATCTTTTTGGAAGGGGATTTTCGCAGATTTGGAGCTGGCAACTTGGAAAATACTATTACCAGAAGCAGAGGTGGCCCTTTTTGGTATTTGTAAAGAAAGGAATAGGTTCAATAAATCAGAAGAAGTATTTATTTTTATTTCTACTGTTGTAGCACGGTCCTTGATTTTACAAAATTGGAAATCCGTGGTGATTCCATGTCAATTAAAATGGGTTAATAAAATGAGAAGAACATGTAATTTTGAGAGAGCTTATGCAGGTAGGGTGGGAGCGATTGCAAGATTTAAAAAGGAATTGGAAATATTTTGAGAAGCTGGAATTGATAAAAGGAAGCTGATGTTTTACTATTGCTTGATTTTAGTCAATTTTGCTCGATACTGCATTGGCACTTTAAGAATTGCAAGTATATATTTGCTGCTTTATATCGGCTGTTTTGCACTTTATCGTATTTGCACTTTATGAACTGTAATAGGTTTCTTGCTGTTTTATATCAGCGGTTTTGTATATTAACCAACTATGCACGTTATTGCACTAGCACTTTAAGAATTGTAATAATATTCTTACTGTTTTATATCAGTTCTTTTTGCACTTTATTGTACTAGTGCTATAGGATTCATAATAGTAATCTTGATGCTTTATATCAGTTTTCTTTTTAAATTAGCCAATTTTGCATGATACTGCATTAGCACTTTAAGAATTGCAATAATATTTTCGCTGCTTTAAATCAGCGGTTTTTGCACTTTATTGTATTAGCACTTTATGAATTGTATAGTAATTTTGATGTTTTATATTAGCGGTTTTTATATTAGCCAACTTTGCACGTCACTGCACTAGCACTTTAAGAATGGCAATGATATCCTCGCCGCGTTATATCGGCTGTTTTTGTATGAATCGCAATAGGAATTTCGATGTTTTATATCAGCTGTTTTCCTTGCACTATCTTGCACTAGCACTTTAATATCGTTTATTATTTTTTATTATTTATTCATTTGTAGAGCGCGTGGTTACACCATCGGTGTGCCCCCACGCTTAGATGCATGCTCTGGGGAGAGGCTGCTGCCATTCACCTGTAATGCTACGATGTGCAGAACTAACTGACAGTAGCCCTATCCAGTTTGCCTGACCATCCATGTTTTCAGCTGTTTTCAAAAACTACTTTTGCATGGTTCTATTCTTAGATCTAACGGTAGGCCGTTCCACATTTTGGCTGCATGGTACCTGCATGAGCGTGCTCCCATTCTTGCTCTAAATATTATATATGCCTTACCCATAGATCTTAAACTTCGTCCTGGGATGTATTGGGTTATTAACGGTTGCAGGTATCTAGGGCCTTTCTTCAATAGAATATGGTGACAGTGGCACTTTGCCTTAAATGCGACTTTCTACTGGCAGCCAGTGTAATGCTGTCAGGGCCTTCTTCGTATTTGCTCTTCTCTGAAGGCCCAGTACCATACGCGCCGTCGCATTCTGTACTCTTTATAATTTGGCAAGTCCCTTTTTAGTAGCACCAAGATATAGTACATTCCCTTAATCCAATTGGGAAGTTATTACTGCATGTACTATGGTTTTCCGGGCATTTGGTGGTAATAAATACAGGACCTTCCTCAGGATTGTTATGTTCCCGTAGCATTTACCTGCTGCCTTCCGAATCCGACTTTCAAAAGTCATCTCGGAATCAAGCCATATTCCGAGGTTTTTTACTTCTGTTTTGGGGGAAGGATGTTGGCCTAGTATTTCAGGCCACCACATGGATGACCATATGGATGGCGATGGCACCCTGACTACCACCACAACTGCCGTTTTACTCCAGTTTAGCTTGAGGCAGTGGTTAGACATCCAGTCTGTAACCTCTTCTAAACATTCAGAGAACCGAGTAGCTGCTTGGCCCTTGTCCTGTGCCAATATCAGAATTAGTTGTGTATCGTCTGCATAGGAGACAATCAACACCCTATACTTCTCCACTCAGTCCGCCAATGGCCCCACATAAATGTAAAACAAGGTGGGGCTCAAGATTAAGCCCTGCGGGACCTCTTGGGACAAGGGAATCTTCCTAGATAGATATGTTTGTTGCGCAACTTGGAAGCTCCGCGTGGAGAGAAATTATGTCAACCAGCTCAACGCCATACGCCTTATGTCATACGCCTCTAATCTTTGAAGGAGCAGCTTATGGGAAATAGTGTCAAACTCCGCACTGAGATCTAGTAGAATCAGTGTGGCCGTTTGTCCTTCATCTGCATATTTCCTCAGTGTTTCAGTGGCTAGGAGTAATGCTGACTCTGTGGAGTGGGAGGGATGCAATAGGTCGTTTTTGTTGATGTGGTCTATTAGTTGTTTATTCGTAGCTTTTTGTGAAACTTTGACCACAAACGGTAGCAAACGGTAGCAGTGAGATAGGGCATAGATTTTCCAGTACTGTTTGCTCCAGTGATGGCTTCTTCTTGAGTGGTTTCACAATGGCCTGTTTCCATTTTATGGGAACCACACCATTTTGGAAGAAGCGTGAGATAAGCTCAGAAATATATGGCATCATTAAATTTGCTCCCTGCATTATTATCTTCGGTTGAGCTGGTTCCAATGGGGATCCAGATTGTATCCGTTTTGCTATGGTAGTCATTTCTTCTAGTTCCTGGATCTTAAATTCATCCAATAATTCAAGGTGGCCCAATAATTCAAGATGGCCCCAGACTCTACGTAACAATCTTATGTAATTTATCCAGAAGCTCACCAAGGACACTTATAGCAATAAACTGTTCCTATCTAAGAAAGTGGTTCTTAACATGTGGCCTGCGGACGTAACGCCTTCTCAAGGGTGTCCACAACTACTTAGAAAATTAAATAATATTAGCTGATTAGGCAAAGAAAATAAAACTAAAGAAGCAAAATATAAAATTGAAAATTTTAAAATGTTCTGTAAATGTGAAGGAATTTGAAATTGGATGCTAAAAAATAATTTGGTATCCTCAGATTGAGTAATTGAAGTGGTACAAGAACATCACGCAAAATATAGTATGGATAATGGGTGCACTCAATTAAATTTAGAAAAACTTCAACCTGACCTTAAAATGAAATTTGAATTTATATATATGTTTGTGAAATTAAATGAAATATTTAATCCTTTGTGTATTTATTTGATGAATGTTTCTTTCTGTATTTGTGGGCATTGTTTTAAGGTTGAAATCATCAAAATAGCTTAGGCCGTCCTCTGAAGCTTCCTGTAGTGACTCAGTGGGGTTCCCCAGATTCAAATAACAATTCAGTGTAGGTCCCCAGACTCCTGTAATAATTAAGGAGCATATCATCAACGGGCAGCGATAATTATCGCTGGCCGTGTGTGTACCGTGCAAAAAATTAACGCTGTATATCGCCGGATTCTATCGCCTGGTGAGCGCACTATCAGCAACGCGCATCGCCGAGGCGATAGAATCCCAGGCAAAAGCGGCGGAAAGAGTCGAAATCGCTGGAATTTCAGCAATAGAAAACCGCGTTAGGGAAAAACCTTATAGAAAGGGAGACATAGACTCAGGAAAACAATCCACCTCCCATTTTACATATGGCTTAGTAAGGAAAATAGCAGGCGTTACAAACCGGCGAAAAACCCAGTTAGCGCTGATTTTAATATCGCTATGCGTGTTAGCGATACACTTGAAAATAGAGAGAATGGAAAATAGAGAGAATCGGGGTTAGTGATAATATCCCATGTTGTTTCATGGGACACGCCTCCCTTGCATCTCATTAGTGATGCAAGGTGACGCGAAGTTGAAGCTAGCGCTAATCCCATTGAACACGCGTTAGCGTGCTCTTGTAAATAAAGCAATATTTTTATTGTCGCATTTCGTCCGAAAACAGACGCAAATGCCGCGATAAAAATATCGCTAGCCCTTGATAATATGCCCCCAGGTTGGGTGCCACAGAAGCAAAAGGTTTAGAACCACTGATTTAAGAGCTTGTCATTTGTTTAAAATACATACAAAACACAAAGCAGCACATTTTTCAAGGTTTTGTGTAGCCATAATTCATGAAACATGACGAAAATCAGTGCAAGGTCTTAGTCAAATTTTTTATTTCCAGCTCGAAAACATTGTCCTTAAAATAGCACAAATAGGCTGAGGTTTACAAAACTCTCATGCAATGCAACGCAGCACCCAAAGTTACTGCTCTGCTTTGCGTTAGAGAGAAAGACAGAGCCATAGCTAGAGAGAAATGGCACTATCCTCCCCTCTCCTAAGTGTCGTCGCAGAATTATGCTGCTCAGCGCCACATACACACCTTTGCACCCTAGTGGAAAGGTGTCGGCATGAGTCTAACAAAGTTGTTGTACTGGAAGTGTACAAAATACTATGCTTAGACTGATTTACAAATGTACCTAATATGTGTGCTGTCCAGTGCAGCCAACATACAAAGTCGGAAAAGAAAGGAGAAATGAAAGCATTTTATATTTAAAGCCTGCTTTCAAGTGGCATTCATTTTCGTGCAAACCCTGTCGACTATTATTAGTCGATAGGCTTTTGCGCCGATAACCATGGGTGGTGGCATGGAAATGCATGTGTACCACCTATGGAATGCCCCCTTGATGCAAAATAACCCTAAGTAGTGTTTTGCGCTGGTTTTCATTACTTTTTTTACAAACCAACGCAAATATCAATTTGATTTGGTTTGTAAATCTCAAAAAAGATTTTGCGTCAGGTCTGTGTTAAAAAAATAAAGCAAACCTAAAGCAAAACCTTTGTAAATCTGTTCTATAGTGCAATTCACTACTTTTGTTCTACTTTGAGCGAAGGAAGCATTCCATAATTAATGCATGTAAGATCCAGTTCTGCACCTATGATTTTGGATAAAATCCAGATCTGCAAAGATTGTCAAGCCTGGCTTTGTATCTAAAAAAACACATTAACACATCAATGAGGCAGGTGTTAATTAGGAGAAATGCATTTATTTCTTCTTACATTTCACCCATTTTTTGTGTGCTGCACTGTTCAGCACAAATTTAATGTGAAACACATGTTGAAGTTTGTTTAAGCATAGGCCTTTATACTTGGAAAGTACCTTTCCAGTACAAACCCTGTGCTTAGCAGCATGCACACACGTTTGCACTATGGAACAAAGTTGTATGCTTGGCGATATGCAGCCTGTTTGTATACCAGTGCAGAGAGAAAAGCAATGTTAGTCCATGTTTAGTAAAAATGGCTCTGCGCTAGTCTCTCCCTTATTGCAATGCTTCGCAGCAACTTTGTTTGCTGTGCTGCGTTGTGCTATTTGTTTGTAATTCTTACCTAAAATGTAGTATTTTGGATTCCACTATACCAGTGTAATTTTTGTTGGGACGCTGCTTTGACGTTGAGGCTACGCCATGCTACGTGCTGCTGCCGCAGAGGAGGTGGAGGTCGCATATGGCCGGGTACTCACTAAGTCCCTTTTTATCTTTGGACCAACATCCCTTGGCTGAATGAGGACTCCCTCCCTCCTTCAAGGTAAGCATTAAGACCACACACATTTTTGGATCAGTGGTGTGACCACCCGGCCGTATTTATTACAAAATTAAAAAACATTTGTTATTAACATTATGTACAATTACACAGAAAGTCCAGATACATTGATAGACATATGATGTAACATGCCTAACCTTAACAAGCTCTAATACACAAGACACTCCTATCGTAAATCTAACTGCATATATTCACGTTCTGTGTGTCCCCTCTAGAGCCTACGGCAAGGTCAATGACTTGCAGCCCCGGATCCCTGTAAACCACATATACTCCACCGGAGTAAAGCTTGCATAGGGGGTACAGCTTATCAGACAGATACTTTCCCCCGGGTCCCCCTATGCCCTGCGCCTTAAACTCCATAACGGGGGCTGCAAAATTCAGCATAGTTGCGCACTGATGCGCATGCGGGTGAAAGGGTGACTCCCCTGGCCCCCGCACCCTGACAGCCTACCTACCGGCTGTCACTGCCCCTGGAGTTGCATGGTGCTGACCACTAAGGACCAAAGACTATGCTTACCAATCATGACCTTACCGCCTGAACGGAGACACACAACTAAATACGACACTATTACCTGCAACAATACCATGTACTGACACTTTTTATTAAAAGTTAGCAATTTCAACCATATAACTCTGTTGGTAAAATATTCCTGTAACTTGACAAAATTACATCTATAGACACCTTTATTATACATTTACCAAATCTTCACATTTTACATTAATCCTGTCTCCTGAGATACCTGAAATGAAAATTTGAGAAACAACAATTACCTTACTGACACAACACATTTAAAAAAATTCCTGCCTTAGGGGATGGTGGGTTGGGAAAACAGAATTACGGGCCGCTGGTGGCCCGGGTGCCATTCCTGTGGGGAGCGAAGCGGACAAGAGATTGCTCTGCTCCCCATACCCTCTTTTAAGGGGGGCACCAGGCAGGCCGGTATAAACCGGCCAGCCCCAAACATTGGACAAACGCGTGACACGGAAGCAATAAAGTGCTTCCGGTTCACGCCCAGCTGAAACGCCGCCAATTGGACTCTCTGGGGAGGTGGAAGTGCTGCGTGATCACCTGGCGCAGTTACACCTCTCCCCTCCTCCTTACTGGGGACCAGTACGACTGCCATAATGGCTACACGTGCTAGTTAGCGCTCGGCCTTGCCCAGGAGGTCTCGATCTTCCGGCCTTTTGGGGCGTATCAAGCTGTGGGGTTTTTGCCTGCATCTAGGCATCCCAGCCGCCAGCCCTCCCTTATTCATCCAAGGAGGTCTAAAGGGGTGCTGCGCCTTCGTGGCTATTTTCCGGGCTGTGGTAGTTGAGTCTTCAGGCGTCAGGGGCACGGGGGGCATGGCTCACAGCCTGCTTTGCAGGAAGAGTTGTTTGTTAAACTCACTTTCAGCTGTTGTTGTTGCGTTGCAGCCAGGTACCTGCCCCTCTGAAAGGCAGCCAGCCCCCGTATTGGGGTGAAGATCTCTGTTCTCCGATAATTGGACACTAATACTTTTTCTCCACGGATGCTTTACACTTTTGCCCCCCAAGAGACTCTAACCACTCTGCGCACCTTTTGATACAGCGTGCTCATGTCCCTGCCCTGTATTCTATTGAAGAGTATCCTAAAGGGAAGGTGAGGCTATGCTGGCGGAGTGCTGGTGAGGCTGCCCAGATGCTGGGAGATTCAGTGTAAGGTTGGAAATTAAAGGGTGAGATTAAAGGAAAAAGCTTCAGCACAGCCCCCTCAGGCTATAACAATTGCCCAGCAATCCAATGATTCATCTAAAGACTGGCTTGGCCTGAGAGAGTAACAGTCTGAGAATCTGGGCACTGGGCATGAGCAAGTGGTGAGTGCAGTCTCCATCCAGTTGATCTTTTTTTCCAGCACCAGAGCTTTAGCCCCAGTCCTCAATTTTCAGTCCAACACAGTCCAGATTGTAGCTCACAGTCTTCAGTTGCCAGCTGCTAGATCCAGTTTACCCCTGGAGCTAGCAGGAGTATAGTAGGGAACCATAGTAGGGAACCATAAGGGGCCATTGGACTAAATTGCAGCACAGAATAAAGCACAGTGGGAAGTGCAGATAGCACCGAAGGTACACTGAAGTGAGACCCAACGAGATGGCTATACGACTCAATCCAGTTTTGGTTGGCTTGACACAGCTTTAGAAGCTGTTGTCAAGGGTTAAATCGGGATTAGTGCAGAAGCTGTATGACTAGGTTCAGGTGCAGCTTGCGCCTCCTAAGAAGCTGCCCCACCGCGCTGCAAGTCAGAATGAGATCAAGAAAGGTACGTGGGGTACCTAAGCCCCAGGCAAAAAAAAGCAAGGGGTGAAGAATAAGCTAACACCTAACCTCAGTCCATGGCCCCAGTTACATCTCCTGACTTAGAGGTGACCTGCAGAGAAGACTGTCCATCTACAACAACAGCACTCTATTCTAAGCTACTGGGCTCAAAATAACAGACTTTTTAACCACTACATGCAAAACATCCAGCGCTATCGTACATGCAGATAAAGGTTCCAGTTGTAACAGCAAATTACCTCTAGTAAAGGAGCAACCACCACTTACAGCCGAGGACAAATGACAAGTAAAGCTAGTGACATGCTCAACAGGGGATGCAGTAACGCTGTTAAAGAGCTCAGACCCATCTTCTTTATTACAACATACCGTCCCTATAACGATGCAACCATATGGCCAGGCCAGGGCCCACCTTCTCGTGAAGGTTTTAGTGTATACAACAAATCAATGGCTTCACAGTCCAGGCCCCCTGATGGCATGTTCTGCTCCTTAGTTCTCATGGGATCACGATCTCCAAAAAGAGGAGAGTTTCATCCACACCTACCCCCAGCACATGGACTGACATTCACCTGCGATGCCATGTTCAAATCAGGCTCACAATAGTTTAAACAACGCAGTTATGGATGGGGGCAAGGAAGACTGCTCAGTTTGGCTTGAGATGCTCTTAAGTCCTTTCAAACAGTCACATGTATCACCTACAGACCAGTTTTCTTCTTCTCCTTCTCTTGCCCAAAAATAAAACTATAACTCTTTGCTCTCTCTGATAAAACTATCACTAGGGGCCCAAATATCCAAGGAGGAAGGTGCCCATGGTAGGAGAATCTCCTTGGAGAGGAGATGGCCTGATGGCTAGGGCGGTCGACCTCGAATCTGGGACCTGGGTTTGAGTCTCGGCAATGACGCTGAACATCCTGTGATTCTGGGTAAATCACTTAATCTCCCTGTGCCTAACAAAAATTAATGTGTCCTCATGTAATGTAACTGGTGCTATGTAAAGTGCCCTGATACCAGATTCAGGTCAAGTTCGCGCTATATAAAACTCTGTAAAATAAATCGAGGGGAAGGCCACGGGTTGAACTGATCCATCCAGATTTGCCCCCCATGGAAATAAAAGGATTAGCCTCCAACTCATCGGAATTGACACCTTCAGGCACCATAAACCAGCCAATAAGCGCAACCGTTTGACCACAGTTAATGAGCACTATGGAGGTGAATTCTTCAGCACTAATATATCACGTTGATAAGTTGAATAGTCACGTTGATCTACTCAATGCACTTGCAGTGCACATCCAGGGTGTTGGTCTCAAACTACAGGAGTTAAACACCATACTTAAAAAATACAACATGATCCAACTTCTGCTTACCACACTTGTCAATGCTCTACCTCTATGGGGTCCATTGACACAATCTCTGAGATACTCTTAGAATTACTGCAGGAAGTGAAGGTGTCTGAAATAAGCATCTTATCCAGCAATCGGTGCACTGTCATGGAACATGGCCATCTTGAAACCCCAACGACAATAGGAGCTTCCCTCCAATACTCAATGCAGGAGGAGCAAGATATAAACTTAGCCTTGAAACCAGAGGGGCAGCAAATGAACAAACCGGTAATCATCTTATTGACTTACCAAGCCACGCAAATTGACCTAGAAGAGGCATACCATCTACAAATCCACAACCCTCACTTTCAAAAAGGGAACGTGAGCGATTGAGAAAATCTGGAAAAAAAGAAAAGTGAAAAAATTATCAACGCCACAATATCCACTCAAAGGCAAACACATCAGCTCCTTCCGGACAAGAGGTCAGGCACAGTGTTGAAACAAAATTCACATCTCATTGTCACCCCAAATCGGATATTCTAGAGATCAGTGGAGCACCTGGATGTCTCGTATTCCAATACTGCTCCTGCCTTAAATGACCATTCTGGGACACTAGCACCAAGAATGCTCAAAAGCCCTGAACCGAGTTGTGACCATTTCACCAAAGCCTCAAAAAATCTCTTATCACAAATTCACACACAGGCCCTCATTATAGACAACATAGGTATAATGGAGTTACATCAAGGTTCCGAAGGCTCTAGAGATAGTCCTTTTTCAATCACCAAAATGCGTCCAGTATGCAGGACAAACCTAAAATATACAACAGACACTTCAGTAGGTGGTAGCAACGGATCACTGAAATAATATCGAGGGACAGAATATCGACCAACAAAAATATCGTTGACAAAATATCGAGAGACAAAATATCGAGTTTCTATCTACAAACAGGTAAGTACAAAAATATCGAGTTAAAAATATCGTTTACAAAAATATAGTTGTAAAAAATATCGACTTTAATAAAAACAATGTTTAATTACATTAATATAAAAAATGAATTACTAAAATATACTTAACAATACTTAAAATAACTTTTAATAATTAAATAATTAATGAAAGTAAAAAAATATTTTTTTAATCATATTTCTTAAAACATATATATATATAGTAACAAAATGTAATTAAATAATAGCCAATATTATTAACGTACAAATACAATAGAGTAAAAATTACTATTCCCACTCCAGTGGGTGCAACAGTAGGGAAAGCGTTGGATAGCGTAGGGGTTAAAATTACTATTCCCACTCCAAGGAGTGCAACAGTGGATATATGACGTTACAACGCAACTTTTACAACGCACTACCATTACAACGTAAGTATTGGTAAGTATATAATAATTTTTATAATTTAAATTATTTAAAATTAATTTAATATAATTTAATTTAATTTAATTTCATTAAATTAAATTAATGTAAATTTAATTTTACTTTATTTCTACACTGTACCCCTGTACCCCAAAAACCCAAAACTGACCCTGAACCCTAAAAAAAAACCTTTACCCAAAACCCCAAAACTGACCCTGAACCCTAAAAATACCCCTTTACCCAAAAACTAAAAACTGACCCTGAACCCTAAAAATACCCCTTTACCCAAAAACCCAAAACTGACCCTGAACCCTAAAAATACCCCTTAACCCAAAAACTAAAAACTGACCCTGAACCCTAAAAATACCCCTTTACCCAAAAACTAAAAACTGACCCTGAACCCAAAAAATACCCCTTTACCCAAAAACTAAAAACTGACCCTGAACCCTAAAAATACCCCTTTACCCAAAAACTAAAAACTGACCCTGAACCCTAAAAATACCCCTTTACCCAAAAACTAAAAACTGACCCTGAACCCAAAAATACCCCTTTACCCAAAAACTAAAAACTGACCCTGAACCCTAAAAATACTCCTTTACCCAAAAACCAAAAACTGACCCTGAACCCTAAAAATACCCCTTTAATTTAACATAATTAGCAATTAATCAATTAAATTAAATTAATTACCAATTACATTTTAAATAATTAACAAATATTATTTAATTACCAATTAATTAAATATTACTACCAATTAATACATTTACATATTTAATTAATTATAATTAAATTACTTCCCACCCTATTCCCCTATAAACCCACAACCCGCTACAGGAAATAAATTATTTTAATTTACATAATTAGCAATTAATCAATTACATTAAATTAATTACCAATTAAATTTTAAATAATTAACAAATATTATTTAATTGCCAATTAATTAATTATTACTACCAATTAATAAATTTACATATTTAATTTATTATAATTAAATTACTTCCCACCCTATTCCCCTATAAACCCACAACCCGCTACAGAATAAAATTACACAATAATAAAAAAAAATCATGAATTAAAAATAATTATAACATAAAAGGACACTTTTCACACATATTATAACATAAAAACACTATAAATAATTAAATATTATTTAAAAAACGATATTTTTTACTATCTAGATTATATACTTGGATATTTTCACTTTCTATATTATTTACAGTCGATATTACTTCACTTACCTTAAAAACGATATTTTGACGGTCGATATTCTGTCCTGTCGATATTTTGTCCAAACGATATTTAAAACTCGATATTCTGTCCAAACAATATTTTGGAGTCGATATTATGTCTGTGCACCGGTAGCAACCTACCAAGAAGGGATACCATAGTGGATTACCACGTAAAAAATCAAGGAGCCTCACAGACATAAGCTTTTGCTACTCAAGTTTCTCAACCCCAGGTGCTACCATCAGTGGATTTTGAGGCAACTTCCAAGACTTAGGCACAGAGTGAGGTGCGGGGCATCTTAAATCAAGAAACTGCAACAATTGAGTTAATCACCCAATGTAACTCAAGGGGCTTCCATGCAATCTTAAATCGGAGTGCGGTGCTAAGATTGCTTGAAGCAGTACAAGGCCAGCAGTATATTAGGACAAATAATATAGAGGCGGTCGAATTTAGTCCCAACCCAGAGCGTCCTGTCAATGATATTACTAATATCACTTGGTCAGATGAAAGCATTGCATCCCAAGTCTGGCAGCACAAGAGACAATTTGCAGCTTGGGGACTCATCGTGAGAAAAGTAGCAACAGCTTGTTACCCGAGCCTCTTGCCTCCGCCACTGCCAATGATAGGTATGTTAAAGGGGGTGTTCAGGCCTTGGCACCCTACAGCAGTCAGGGAAGGCCTACAAATAACAAAGTCAATAATTCTGTTTCAAATGGCTCAGCTACAGGCCAATCCTGAGGATTTCCAGCAAACCAGGATTAATAATAGTACACATTTTAGATTCGCATGGGGTTTGCCTCAAGGCCAGCCCCCAAGAGTCTTGTAGAAGTTCTGCATGGAATGTGAACGGCCTTGGCACAAAAGTGTGGGAGGATGTGTTTATCTCATTTTTACATGACTATGAGATTGTTCTCTTGCAAGAAACCTGGCAGCAGTCACCAACTCTAATCATGGGTCTCAAGGAATACTTCAATATAGCAACAAAAGAGGTGAAGTCAGGTAGGGCCAAAGGCAGCATGGCGATTTACATTTTGACTGACATCTTGTGGGTTCATGAGGAAGTGGACGTTGGTCTTTTAAGGATTCAGTGTGTTAAGATTGTGATGGATCCACATAACACACTATTTATTGTAAATCTGTACATCCACCCCACCCGCAAGACTAAATTGGACAAGAATCATACCCTTCTTGCCTTGAATGCCACGTATCCAAAAGCTTTCATATTACTGTCAGGCGATTTCAATTTGAATTAATTGCAAGGCCCTCATGGCAAATCTCCAAATTATATACTGGAAATAGTTGGAAATCAAACAAGAAGCGATTTAGAAGGCAAGTCCTGCATAACAGTCCTAGAAGACCTTGGCTTCTATACCATTAATGGGCAAATCCATTGGATAATTTGCTTTAATTTCATTACTAGAGTTACATATAGGTTAGGGTTCACTTTAGATTATTCCTTGTCTTACCCTGATCTATTTAAGAGGCTCACCAATGTTGCTATAAAATTAGGAACAGGCAGTGTTCACATTGTTCAAATGTTTAATCTTGAGCTCCCTCCTCCCTGGGTCCTGGAAGCACAATGTCTGTCAACATCTGCTGAGGCATAGATTTCAGGTGCCTTTTATGGAACAATACGACAATAGGGAGTATTATGGACTTTATCTTTAACTACCTTCCACAGAAAATGGCAAGATTCACTTCAGGTCTGTCGCCTGTTCAGGAATTGGAAAATGTTGACAACATTCTCATTACAAATCTTCCTACAACTCTGTTGAGGCATCAAGGTATAATCCACAGTAGGGACGAATGGTTCACACAACAATTATGCACCATGAAGAAGCAACTCAATAGAGAGCTTACGACGGCCCATTTGTGGGGTGGCCAACCCAGGATGTATGACGGTACAACACGTGGTATTACCACGCGTACCGTTACAACGCAGGTTTTACAACGCAAGTCGTTACAACGACTTGCGTTGGGGGGCGCTGGATAGTGAATAGTTTAATTTACTATTCCAACTCCAGTCCCCGTGGATAGTAGGGAAGGTGTTGGATAGTAAATTAAACTATTCCCTATCCTAGAGCGCCCCCAGCGCAATTCATTCTAACGATATGCGTTGTAAAAGTTGAGTGGTAATGGTACCACGTTGTAAAAGGTTCGTGGTAAAGGATGTTCCCCCTAACCCACCCAGGATTTACTGTTCAAAATAGCTAAAAGGAATTAGAACTATGAAGAAGCAGTTTGGGCAGTGAAACATAACTTCAATTTGGGCCTCTGGATCAAATTTTTACATGCAACTAAGAAAACAAACTCAGATTTTTCTGGGCCGAAAGAAATAAACTGGTTAATGGGAGAATTCGGCACTACAATGCTGACATTATGGAGGCATCGTAGTCAACACACATCACCACAGTTAACAATTTAGCGGACCAGGGCCCCCCATCTCCATTATCACAAGTAGAGCCTTGGAACAAAGTCTGCTCCATTCAGAGACTGATTTTCCACTGATCAGCGATAAACAGGTAGCCAAAACCTAAAAAAGGGCCCGGGCAGAGGGGCCCCAGGGCCTAATGGCCTACTGACATTCCAAACACCTGATTTAAAAAGGATGTCAGCTTCTGGTCCTCATATCAAACTTCACTTTTTAACTACGCCACGGTATCAAACACTATTCCGGAGGCATGATGTGGCAGTATCTTTCAGCCTATTTATAAATCGGGTTAATGCTCAAATCCATCTAACTACAGACTAATTGCCTCAAAAGACAAAGAAGTCAAGATTTACACCTCAAATTTGCTGCTTGATTTAGAGGACTGGGCCTACTGTTCAAATATAATCCCGAAAACTCAGACTAGCTTAAGGGCAGGAATGAGGACTCTAACAACCCTGTTGGCGGTAACCCTTTTGGCTGAACAAACGATCGCCAAATCCAGTAAACTGTACTCCTGTTTCATCGACCTCAAAGACGCCTTTGATAAAGTTCCAATGGCCCAGCTATAGAAAAATGGAAAAGTGGGTTACACCGGTGAAACTGTTGGTGGCAATAGTCAACCTATATTCCAACACATGAGTACAAATCAAGATAGGGGATGGCCAAAGAGTTACACCTAACATTTACACAAACATTGGCTTAAAACAGGGGTGCGTTCTTGTACCCTGTTTATCTAATATTTACATGGCCAACCTCGACAGTCACCTAGCCCTAGTGCAGGAGGATCCTCCCAGGTTGGGCATGGCACAAAAAAGAAACATCCAATATGCTGACGATATAGTTCTCCTCAGCAAAATTCCAATTGGGCTGCAGCTGTTGATAAATCAGTTACTTGGGTATACCAACAGTTTGCAACTTAGCCTGAATTATAAAACGAAAGTTCTTTGCTTCATATGTCGAAGTAGCAACAGGCAACTTAAAATCACTTGGCGGGCTAATGGCAATGTATTAGAACTGGTCAACACATATAAGTACCTCGGTATCCCTCTATATTCCCATCTAACTTATAAATTGCATGTACAATCAAGATGATCTATTGCAAATAATCTCATGTTCACTTTTAAAACCTTGAAATGTAAGATATTAAATACCTTGACCCTCCATCTTCTTCAGGTTGTGGGAGCCAAATTCATGCCTTCAATATCTTATGGCTTGGAGTTGCTCAAAGGGCGCTGTAACCTTAAACAATCTACATTCAAGCCAAGAGTGCCCTGGTAAAGTTCTGCTGGAGGACGAGGGCAGCTGAAGCTAATTCACATGCACATCAGTGTTGGGCGGAACTAGAAAGGCAGGACGACATAAAGAACTCTGGGGCATATTGACGAGGAAGTGGCGGAGTGCGGCGTTTGCCACCTTGGCTTAACGTCGCGCTTCATCACTTCCAAAACGCAGGGCTGTGCCATATTTACAAGGATACGTGAAGCCCTGCGGTTCCCCCTGAGTTGGCGCTAATTTTAGCTGCCTAGCGCATTCCATAGTGCAATGGTGCCTGCATTGTAGGGGAAGATTGTTTATGTGCAGGAAGGGTCACCTTCCTGCACATATCTATCAATGGCCTTTTGCTGTTTCTATGTGTGCTACACAATGCAGAACTCATTGAAACAACAAAAGGTGAAAGGTTTTCAATTTTTTTGTTCTCTATATATGGAAAAAATTATATTTTAACAACATTTGTGTTCTCTATATTTGTGTTTTTTCTAGTTAAGTATATAGAGCCTATATTTTTGTTTTCGACATTTATTTCAGAAGTTTTTGTGTTTTACTATTTGTTGGATTGATTTAAGTCAGTGATCCGGAACACAGAAGTTTCCTCACGAAAAAGGGTTACCTCGTATAGAGGATACAATGATGTCATATTTAACCTCATATGGGACACGTTTACTCAGATGTGATAGTAATATTCAGCTTGTAGAGTGCAAACGTGGATGGCCCAAACTGTCTCTCATTCCCTCTGCCCTTTTCACTGTAACGTTGTATTAACAACACAACATGACAAGACATGTAAGGCACCACTCTAGCCCGGTTTCAGCACCCAGAGCTTCCAGTGCTAATTACAGCCAATGCTTTAACATCAAAATCCACACGCCCACACCCATCACAACCATCTGTACTGAATACATGCTGCATATTGGATCAATCATTTCCACACCAAGGACCACATTGATATCACTGTGTTGCTTGATGGAGCCATTTCAATATCACAGCAACGGACTGTAAGGTGTTTGGTTAAAAAGCACATCTGGATATGTTTTTAGATTCAAATTTGTTGGTTTTGAATCTCACATTGTTTTGAAGGTATTGTAGGGCCCTTTTCTCCCAGGGATCTGCCATCAAGATGGTTGTTTTGGTGTGTGTGATCAGTGATCAGAGGGTTCTTTCAGAGGTGTGCATTCATTTTCTGAAAGTATTCAGGGCCTTTATTTGAGTAGGCCTAGCTGATAGAACAGAGAACCTTCAATTTGATCCTGATGTCTACTGAAAACCAGTGGAGATCTCTCAGGGTAGTCTGTATGCGATCACATTTTTTAGGGGTTGCGCACAGTCTTGTATGGTTTTATGGCCTTCGTTGTGTTCCAAAGGATTTCTTGAGGAGGCCATTGTAAAATATATTGCAGTCACAAGTATGAAATGATAAAGGCTCATCTCAGCTTCACCAGACGGTCACTTTAGAATAATGAAAAGATTCTGAAAAGTTCAGAGCACTTAAGATACCCTCGGCCACTGCATTACCTTGCAAAAGTTTAGAATCTAAGATAACCACAAATTCCTGGCTTTTAGGATAGGATCCTGGAGCTTTTGGCTAGTCAAATGGTAGTAGGATGGAGAATGTAGTCTTTCCCCTGCCAAGTATCCCAGTTGGGTAGCATTTATGCAGATAATGCTCTCCTTCATCAATTTAAGTATATGGCACAGGCAGAAAATCATACTTGTGGGTTTTATTTGTTCACTGCATAGTCAGAAAAGAATGTACTTGTTATCAGGTTACAGAATGTGCTTGTCCCTTGCTCACTGTGCCACTGGATTCAAGCTAGCCTGGCTGATGAAGGGTAACACCCAGAAGCCGGTCCCAGGGTGCTTGTTTCCGATCCAGGGAAGACCTGGCTTGGCAGTTCGGTCTGGACTGTTCCAATGAGGCAGAGGGTCAAGACTGATTTGCATATGGCTGGGTCTAAACTGGGGTGGCATGGTGAGCAAAAGAACAATGGATTTAACCCAGATCTCTTGACTAGGGGTGAATGTATGATTTATTCACCATTCTGTCCATCATTTGTTTGCGTAGCACTGATTGAGTAGTTGCATTGCTAAGAGCCATCCAACTGAACTGTGCAACTCTTAGCACCGAAATAAAATACCTGCCACCCAAGTCATTTCTGTCTATGTGTCATGTCAGCCTTCAAAAAGACCTGTAACAGCATGAACTCAATACACTGCTTTGCATGCTTTAACCAAACTATTCCACCTCTCTGGGTCTAGTTAATGCACATAACAGGGCACTGCAAAAATATGAACTCGGACAACTCTTGCTAATGAGGTAGCACTCATTCAATACAGCCCATAATGTACAATTACGCTGCTGGAAAATGAACATGCTCTAAAGGTTACACAAGTGACAGAAATACTGCATAATTATGCATTATTAGATGTTTCTCCAAGGTTTCCTACCAATGCAGTCTACTCTTTGTTCAATTGTAACATCAAAAAATGTCAGAACGTGTTTTTTGCTCTTTTTTTATACAAAGCCAAAAAAACTATAAGCAATTGTGTTTTATACGTTGGAGGCACTTGAGAAACTAATACCCATGCAAAACTGGTAACAGTCCATGGTGAACACAGCATTGTTTTAGAATAGTTTGTTTGTTTCCGTTTGAACACCCTGCCTTGGTTAATTCATCCAATATTTAAAATGGGGGCATCTTTCCGGGAGGCTGGGCTCCCACTAAGTGCATTTATGGGAATCTTACTAGTATTGAAATGATGGTGCCACTGATAAGATTGCCACAACAGTTCACAGGGAGTTTTTCTGGTTTTCCAGGATTGTACTTGTTATAATTTGGTTTGGTGGTTGACTGGGGTAAGAGCTCAAGTCAAGTACGAACCACAATCCTAGTCAAGATAAGGTGCAGAAAACCCCAAAATTGACCTGTGCTCACCCTCTTGTAGCTTGGCACTTAGCAGTCATGCTTTACTTTAGAGGCAATGTATAAAGTGTTTGTGCAACACTTCAAACAATAAAACAGTGAAAACACCACACAAAAAGATTCCACTCCAGGGTAGAATAATAGAGCTTAATTTAATAAACAGAACAAGACCGAAATGGCAAATATTCACTCAGTACAACTTGAGATATTGAATTTTAAAGTTTTTAGGAACAATAGCACTAAGAAGCAAAAAGTGCAATTGGGGATATCTGGTTGCGCTGGACCGGGACAAAGTCAATCAATCAATCAAGGACATTTGTATAGTGCGCTACTCACCCGGTAGGGTCTCAAGGCGCTGGGGGGAGGGGTCCGCTACTGCTCGAAGAGCCAGGTCTTGAGGAGCTTCCTGAAGGAAAGGTGATCCTGGGTCAGCCGGAGGTGGACGGGGAGGGAGTTCCATGTCTTGGCTGCCAGGTAGGAGAAGGATCTTCCCCCGGCGGTGGCTTTGCGAATGCGTGGTACGGCGGCAAGGGCGAGGCTGGTCGATCGTAGCTGGCGGGTGGGCGCGTAGAAGGTCATGCGGTTGTTGAGGTACTTGGGGCCCAGGTCGTGGAGGGCCTTGTGAGCGTGGGTGAGGAGCCTGAACGTGATCCTCTTGCTGACGGGGAGCCAGTGCAGGTCTCTCAGGTGGCCGGAGATGTGGCTGTGTCGGGGGACGACCAAGACGAGTCGTGCGGAGGCATTCTGGATGCGCTGGAGTTTTTTCTGAAGTTTGGCTGTGGTTCCGGCGTAGAGGGTGTTTCCGTAGTCCAGTCGGCTGGTGACGAGTGCCTGGGTGAAAGTCTTCCTGGTTTCGGTGGGGATCCATCGGAAGGTCTTACGGAGCATGCGCAGGGTGTTGAAGCATGATGATGAGACGGCGTTGACTTGTCTAGTCATCGAGAGGGAGGAGTCCAGGATGAAACCCAGGTTGCGTGCATGGTCTGTTGGCTTGGGAGTGGTACCCAGGGCAGGGGGCCACCAGGAGTCGTCCCAGGCGGAGGGCGATGATCCTAGGATGATGACTTCCGTCTTGTCTGAGTTCAGTTTCAGGCGGCTGTTCTTCATCCACTCGGCGACGTCTTTCCTCTCTTCGTGCAGGCTCGTTCTGGCGGTGGCAGGGTCGTTGGTGAGGGAGAGGATCAGCTGGGTGTCGTCGGCGTAGGAGATGATGTTGAGGTTGTGTTGGCGTGCGATGGCTGTGAGAGGGCTCATGTAGACGTTGAAGAGGGTTGGGCTGAGTGATGATCCTTGTGGTACGCCGCAGATGACTTCGGTGGCTTCGGATCTGAACGGGGGGAGGCGGACTCTCTGGGTTCTTCCGGCGAGGTACGAGATGGTCCACTCCAGTGCCTTCTCTTGGACTCCGATGTCGCTGAGGCGCTGCACTAGGGTGCGGTGGCAGACAGTGTTGAACGCTGCAGAGAGGTCCAGGAGGATGAGGGCCGCTATTTCCCCGTTGTCGAGCAGGGATCTGATGTCGTCAGTGGCTCGATGAGGGCGGTCTCTGTGCTGTAGTTGGCTCGGAAACCGGACTGCGAGAGGTCGAGGGATCCGTTTGTCTCAAGGAAGCAGGCAAGCTGTCTGTTGACGGTCTTCTCGATGACTTTGGCAGCAAAAGGGAGGAGCGAGATGGGGCGGTAGTTCTTGAGGTCGGTGGGGTCTGCTGTTGGTTTCTTCAGGAGGGCATTGAGCTCGGCATGCTTCCAGATCTCCGGGAAGGTGGCGGTGTTGAAGGAGGTGTGGATGATGTCCCGGAGTTGGGGTGCGATGATGGAGTCAGCCTTGTTGAAGACGTGGTGGGGGCAGGGGTCAGTTGGTGATCCGGAGTGGATGGTGTTCATCGTGCGGGTGGTGTCTTCGGTGCTGACCGGGGTCCAGGCGCAGAGAGTGACGGTGGGGGGTGCTGGTTCGATGGTAGGGTGTGTGTTAGGTGCGCCGAAGCTGTTGTGTATATCGGCGATCTTGCGGTGGAAGAATGAGGCGAGTGAGTCGCAGAGGTCTTGCGAGGGGGTGATGTCGTTGTTTCCGGCGCTGAGGTTGGAGAACTTTTTGATGATGCTGAAGAGTTACTTGCTGTTGTGGGCGTTGTTGTCCAGTCGTTCTGTGAATGCTGTCTTCTTGGTGGTGCGGATCAGCTGGTGGTGTTTGCGGGTGGCGTGCTTGAGGGCAGTCATGTTGTCTGTGGTCTGGTTGTGGAGACAGGCTTTCTCGAGGGTGCTGCAGTTCTTCTTGGAGTTCTTGAGTTCGTCGGTGAACCAGGAGGCTTTCTTGCTGCCGGGTCTGTTGGGAGGGTTCTTCAGTGGTGCGAGATCATTTGCGCAGTTGGCGAGCCACTGTGTGAGGTTGCTGGCTGCTTCGTTGGGGTCCGTTGTGCCGGTGGGAGGGTTCTGGCGGAGGGAGGTGGTGAGCTGCTCGGTGGTGATCTTGCTCCAGCTCCTGTGGGGAATTTGTTGCGGGTGGTGGTGGGTCCTTGTTCTTCTGAAGCTGAAGTGGATGCAGCTGTGGTCAGTCCAGTGGAGTCTGGTGGAGTGGCTGAAGGAGATGTACTTGCTGGAGGAGAAGACGGGGTCAAGCGTGTGGCCGGCGTAGTGGGTGGGGGTGTTCACCAGTTGCTTGAGTCCGAGGTTGACGAGGTTGTCCAGCAAGGCGGCGGTGTTGCAGTCCTTGTTGTTCTCCAGGTGGAAGTTGAGGTCCCCTAGGAGGATGTAGTCAGCGGAGGGGAGGGCGTACGGGCTGATGAAGTCTGCGATGTCTTCGCTGAATTGTGTGCGTGGTCCCGGGGGTCTGTAGATGAGGGTGCCTCTGAGGGTGGTCTTGGGATCGATGTGTATCTGGAAGTGGAGGTGTTCGGCGGCGGTGAAGGTGTCGTCGGGGTTGGTCGTGATGTGGATGGTGTTCTTGTGTACGATGGCGATGCCTCCTCCAGTCTGGTTGACGCGGTCTTTCCGGGTGATCTTGTATCCGTCCGGGATGGCTGTGGCGATGTCAGGTGCTGAAGAGGCGTTCATCCAGGCTTCTGTAAGGAAGGCGGCGTCTGGTGATGTTGTGTCGAGCAGGTTCCAGAGTTTGACGGCGTTTCTGTGGAATGAGCGGGTGTTGAGCAGGATGCACTTGAGGTCGTTGCTGCTGGTGCTCGGCTTGTCAGGTGCGGTGCAGGTCCGGATGCAGGTGAACTTGCAGGCTTGGCAGGTGAAGGCTCCATGGGTGCGTTTCAGGGTGGCTCGGTAGCAGGCGGGGTTCCGGTCGGGGTTGAGTGCGTTGAGGGTGGCGATGTCGTAGGTCCGTCGCGTGGGCTGGCCTCCACGGGGGCCAGGAGTCCTGGCGCTGGGCGCGGTCCAGGCGCAGACGGGCATAGACGGGCTTGACTTTGGCGCGCCTTCAGTGCACAATCGGCGCGCCCGCTGCGCGAACACGCGGGCTCCATATGAGGCCAAGAGGGAGGGCGGAGCAGCTGGGAGGCGGGAGCGGGGCGGCCAATCGGGTACAGAAGGAAAAAGGGGGCGGGGCCGCGATGGAGCAGCGGCGGGAAGCGGGGAGCCGGTGGGGGCACCTGAGGGATTAGCGAGGCACGCTAAGCAAAGCACAAGTAAATACAGGCAGAAGTTAAAAACACAAGTACAGGAACAAAGATACAGTGGGCGCGAAAATCAAGCTAAAACGAAAATCGGGCTAAAACGGAGCAAGTACAGAGAAAGAAGCAGTGAGCACAAAAATCAGGCCAAAAACGGAGCAGGGAGAACGAGCAGCAGCGAGGGGGCACCGCTGGCGAGCCGTGCGGCTTGGGGGGTGTCCTGAGGTCAGGTCACACTTACCTGCGCCGCGCGGGCTCCATATGAGGCCAAGTGGGAGGGCGGAGCAGCTGGGAGGCGGGAGCGGGGCGGCCAATCGGGTACAGAAGGAAAAAGGGGGCCGGGCCGCGATGGAGCAGCGGCGGGAAGCGGGGAGCGGGTGGGGGCACCTGAGGGATTAGCGAGGCACGCTAAACAAAGCACAAGTAAATACAGGCAGAAGTTAAAAGCACAAATACAGGAACAAAAATACAGTGGGCACGAAAATCGGGCTAAAACGAAAATCGGGCTAAAACGGAGCAAGTACAGAAAAAGAAGCAGTGAGCACAATAATCGGGCCAAAAACGGAGCAGGGAGAACGAGCAGCAGCAAGGGGGCACCGCTGGCGAGCCGTGCGGCGTGGTGGGTGTCCTGAGGTCCTGAGGTCAGAGTCAGAAATTCAGGCTGACCGTAATGGAGCGCGGGCCGGGTACAGGGACCCAGTTAGGCACACTGAAAAAAGTACTTTAATCCTGGTTGCGAAGCGTTGCACAGATCCACATCAAAGATGTGTCGCAGAGCCGATGTGATGCGTCAGTTCTGAGATGTGAAGAGGCTGCGATGTGAGGTCCTGATACATTGATGATAAGGATCCTGTCGACAGGGCTGGCGATGTGAAGTCTTGTGCCTAGGATGCGAGGTGCAGCAAAGGCAATACGTCAGTTCTGATGAGCAGTGAGGCTGAGATGCAGAGTTCCGGAGTCGTCATTGAGGATGCCGTTGATGCCGGATGCAAGGAGCATGTGCCACATAGAGCAGTAGCAGTTCAGAAGGCGACGCATAAGTCCCAGGCGCGGGAGGCTGTGAGTCTTTTGTGACAGGTCTAATGCATGCGACAGCAACTATGTGACAGTTCTGCTCGGGAGGGGGTGCAGCTTAGTTGAGGAGATGCGTCCGCTCTGCTCAGTTTTGCGTTGCTCAGCAGAGAAGATTTGTTGGTTTAGCTGGCAAGCACCTTGGGAACACTTCCAAGGGTCCAGGACTGCGGTGGCATCACTTGGCAGGGTAGACTCACAGATGGCAGAGTCTATGTGCAAGAGTTGGAAGTCTTATATGTCCCTGAGTTTTCAGATCAGGAGGCCAGCCAGCTAGCCCTTTGAGTCTCTCTGCGTTCTGAGGTCAAGTTATGCAGGTCCAGTCCTTCTCTCCCATGCAGTAGTACAGCAGGTGAGCAGATCAGCACAGCAAAGCAGGAGTCCAGCAATGCAGCAGTCCAGCAGAATTGCAGTCCTTCAGCAGCACAGCTGCCCTTTTTCCTGGCAGAGTATCCTTAGGTCCAGAAATGTACTGTAGTGCTGGTGTTTGAGTTCCAGTACTTATACCCAGGGGTGCCTTTGAAGTAAGGCACACTTCAAAGAGAGGTCTTTGAAGTGCGCTGAGGTCCTCGCTTCCTACCCTGGTTCCAGGCTCACTACAGGGGGTATGCAGCCCTTTGTGTAGGAACAGGACAAAGCCTATTCAGGTGTAAGTGAGGCTGAGTCCAGCTCCTCCCTTCCAACCTGCCAGGATGGCCCATTAAGTCACACCTAATCTCCTATTGTGTGTGGCTGTCTAGGAGGAATACACAAAGCCCATTTGCCACCCACCCCAGACATATGATTAGAAAAAGGCAGCAGGCACCAAATGGCTAAAGTTAAAAATGCCAACTTTCTAAAAGTGGCATTTTCAGAAATGTAATTTAACATCCAACACCATAAGTTTTAATTTTACACCAAACTTGGATCAGGTATATCTTCCCATTTGAAAATTACACTCATAAAATGTAATAAGGTAATCCGAATTTTATTCAATGATAGATATAGGCCTTGTAGTAGTGAAAAAAGAATTTAATCGTTTTTCACTACCAGGACATGTAAAACTTAAAAGTACATGGCCTACCTTTTAGATACATTGCACCTTGCTCTCTGGGTTATCTAGGGCCTACCTTAGAGGTGACTTATATGTATATAGAGGAAAGGTTTGGGGCTGGCAAAATGTTTATTTTACCAGGTCGACATGATAGTGTAAACTGCACACCCAGGCACTGCAGTCGAAGGCCTGAGGCATAGTTAGAAGGCTACTTAAGTGGGTGGCACAATAAGCCCCACAATAACATTTACTTTGCATGCCCTGGGCACATCTAGTGCACTTTGCTAGGGACTTAAAAGTAAATTAAATATGCCGATTGGGGATGAACCAATATTAGCATGTTTAGGGGAGGGAGCACAAGCACTTCAATGTATGAAGAGTCCTAATAACAGCAGAAATGATGTCAGAAAAACTGAAGAAGGAAGGCAAAAAGTTGGGGGGAAGACCAATGTAAGGCTTTCAGGTCTAACAGTACTGCAGCTACTCTTGAGTGAAGTAATGACTGCAGCTTGACAAGACTTGGGAGTAAATCGTTCTCTTGGGCTGTTGAGTCACGTTAGAGGCACCCTGAGTGGGGACTGGATGAGTAAAGAGACAGTATATGGGTTGTTTAAAAGTGGCAAATTAAAAATAATATGTCCCAAGATCCACTCACCAAGTCACACAAGTTCTCTATTCATCCACCCACCCATTCATCATCCGTCTGTCCACCCTTCCACACAAACTCTCTATCCACATATCAGTCCACACAAACTCTCTACCCATCCACAAATCCACACAACTCTCAATGTATTTGCCCTTCTACCCAAACAATACATCCACACATGTACAAGTACCATTCATCGATCCACCTACCTACACAATGGTCTATTCAATTTAATCGTTTTTCACTACCAGGACATGTAAAACTTAAAAGTACATGGCCTACCTTTTAGATACATTGCACCTTGCTCTCTGGGTTATCTAGGGCCTACCTTAGAGGTGACTTATATGTATATAGAGGAAAGGTTTGAGGCTGGCAAAATGTTTATTTTACCAGGTCGACATGATAGTGTAAACTGCACACCCAGGCACTGCAGTCGAAGGCCTGAGGCATAGTTAGAAGGCTACTTAAGTGGGTGGCACAATAAGCCCCACAATAACATTTACTTTGCATGACCTGGGCACATCTAGTGCACTTTGCTAGGGACTTAAAAGTAAATTAAATATGCCGATTGGGGATGAACCAATATTATCATGTTTAGGGGAGGGAGCACAAGCACTTCAATGTATGAAGAGTCCTAATAACAGCAGAAATGATGTCAGAAAAACTGAAGAAGGAAGGCAAAAAGTTGGGGGGAAGACCAATGTAAGGCTTTCAGGTCTAACAGTACTGCAGCTACTCTTGAGTGAAGTAATGACTGCAGCTTGACAAGACTTGGGAGTAAATCGTTCTCTTGGGCTGTTGGGTCACGTTAGAGGCACCCTGAGTGGGGACTGGATGAGTAAAGAGGCAGTATATGGGTTGTTTAAAAGTGGCAAATTAAAAATAATATGTCCCAAGATCCACTCACCAAGTCACACAAGTTCTCTATTCATCCACCCACCCATTCATCATCCGTCTGTCCACCCTTCCACACAAACTCTCTATCCACATATCAGTCCACTCAAACTCTCTACCCATCCACAAATCCACACAACTCTCAATGTATTTGCCCTTCTACCCAAACAATACATCCACACATGTACACGTACCATTCATCGATCCACCTACCTACACAATGGTCTATTCAATCAATCAGTCGGTAGATTGGTAGAATGCTACTTGTCATTCATTAGGGTATCCAGGCACTCATCACGGATCACTGACAAAATCTCGAGCAAGGAAATATCGACCTACAGAAATATCGATGCAGAAATATCGAAGGCAAGAATATCGACATCCTACCTACAACATGGTAAGTACAAAAATATCGAAAAAAATATGTAGATGTTAAAAATATCGATGTTAAAAATATTGTTTTTCTCTATAAAAATATAAATGTAAAATAAAGTAAATAACACTAATAAATAAAATAAACATAGTTAAAAATATCTAATAATGTTTAAAATTAATAAATAATACATATATTATAATAATACATTAATTAAACATATACAGAAAATATATAATATAAACATACTTAACAATAAGTTGTAATAATTATTTTAATAATTTATAAATTAATACAAAATATTATAAATTACAAATACATTTACAAACATAAAACAAAAACATAAATACAATATAAAGATTTATGTTTAATAAATAAAAACAATTAAATATACTTTCAATATTTCTAAAATTAATTATATACTACATTATCTAAATTTATACAAACAAATTAAATAGCTAAATAAATAAAAATACTAATCAAAATCCATAAGTTAAAAAAATACAGTAATAAAAATGTTGGATAGCATAGAACTTAAAATTACCATTCCTACTCCACAGAGTGCAACAGTATAGAAACCGTTGGATAGCGTAGGGGTAAAAATTACTATTCCAAATTCAGAGAGTGCAACAGTAGGGAAAACGATGGATAGCGTAGAGGTAAAAATTAGTATTCCCACTCCAGAGAGTACACCAGTAGGGAAAGCGTTGGATAGCGTAGGGGTAAAAATTACTATTCCAAATCCGCAGACTGCAACAGTAGGGAAATCGTTGGATAGCGTAGGGGTAAACATTACTATTACAACCCCAAACAGTGCAACAGTAGAGAAAGCGTTGGATAGCGTAGGGGTAAAAATTACTATTCACACTCCAGAGAGTGCAACAGTAGGGAAAGCATTGGATAGCGGGAGGGTAAAAATTACTATTCCAACTCCAGAGAGTGTAACAGTAGGGAAAACGTTGGATAGCGTAGGGGTAAAAATTACTATTCCAACTCCAAACAGTGCAACAGTAGAGAAAGCGTTGGATAGCGTACGGTAAAAATTACTATTCCCACTCCAGAGAGTGCAACAGTAGGGAAAGCATTGGATAGCGGGAGGGTAAAAATTAATATTCCCACTCCAGAGAGTGCAACAGTAGGGAAAGCGTTGGATAGCGTAGAGGTAAAAATTACTATTCCCACTCCAGAGAGTGCAACACTAGGGAAAGCATTGGATAGCGGGAGGGTAAAAATTACTATTCCCACTCCAGAGAGTGCAACAGTAGGGAAAGCGTTGGATAGCGTAGAGGTAAAAATTACTATTCCCACTTCAGAAAGTGCAAAAGTAGGGAAAACGTTGGATAGCGTAGGGGTAAAAATTACTATTCCCACTCCAGAGAGTGCAACAGTAGGGAAAGCATTGGATAGCGGGAGGGTAAAAATTACTATTCCCACTCCAGAGAGTGCAACAGTAGGGAAAGCATTGGATAGCGGGAGGGTAAAAATTACTATTCCCACTCCAGAGAGTGCAACAGTAGGGAAAGCATTGGATAGTGCAGAAGTTAAATATAACATACTTATAAATAATTGTTGTAAATAAAATAATTAAAAATGTAATTTTTAAATAACTCTACATCATTTGCAAATACCCATTAATAATTACTAAAAAAATAATTACAATTAAATTATGAATTAACAATAAAATAACAATAAATACCAATACATAGTAATTAATAAATATAAATTAACAAATAATTAACTATTACAAATATCAATTACCAATTTAAAAAAATTAATTACCAATCAAAAAAGTTAATTACCAATTAAAAAATGTAATTGCCAATTACAAACCTTAATTGACAAATATAAAATGTAATTACCAATTACAAACCTTAATTACCACTTTAAAAAAATAATTACCAATTAAAATATTTTATTACCAATTAAAATAATTAATTGCCAATTAATTAGAAATATAATTATTATCAATACCAATAACAAATAAATAATTAGTTAATTACAATTAAAAAAAATAATTACCAATAAAAAAAGTAATTACCAATTAAAAAATTGAATTGCCAATTACAAACCTTAATTACCAATTACAAAAATTATTGCCAAATATAAAATGTAATTACCAATTACAAACCTTAATTACCAATTGAAATAATTAATTACCAATTAAAATAATGAATTACCAATTAATTAGAAATAAAATAATTATCAATACCAATAACAAATAATTAATTACTTAATTGCAATTAAATTACTCCCACCCAATTCCTAGATAAACCCACAACCCGCTACAAAACTTAAACGCAAAAATTAATTAAAATTAATTTACAATTACTAAAAATGTATAATTAATTTACTATATTTAAATTACTTCCCACCCTATTCCCCTATAAACCCACAACCCCCTCCAGTACTAAAACATAAAATTCAATTAAAAATAACATTTTTAATATACAAAAAATAGTACACATATAATTTTAAACAAATAAAATACTTAACAAAAAACATTTAACACATACATATAAAATACATAATAAAATACATAACAACAAACTAATATCGATATTAGTAACATCGAAATTAGTGACGATATATTTGATATCGATATTACTAACTTCGATATTACTTACATCGATATTATAAAAATCGATATTACTTACCTTAGGTTCGATATTCTGTCCAACGATATTCTTCACCTCGATATTCTTCCCCTTCGATATTTTTGACTCGATATTACTGTTGGTCGATATTAGGGAATCGATATTTTGACTGTGCACCACTCATCACACATAAAGAAGTATGTCTTTAGAGTTGCACTTTTTAAGAAAAAATAGATCAAGCACAAAGTGTGGCAAAGTGCAATGCTTTGTAAAAACTGCCCTCACCAACAACGAATTGTGGCATGCTTCATCATAGGGCTGCAGCGCCACCTCTGCGCAGACCAACACTAGAGGTGGAGCAATAGGGTGGGGAAGACAATACAAACACACAGAAAAGGATCCAGAAAAAGATAAGTGTAGATAGTAAGTCTAAAACTAACTAATGGATCGCCTCATAATAATTTTATTCCTGGATTTCCTTGTAGGGTTAAAAGGTTTCTCCCTACCAAAGGATGGTGGTGAGGTGAGTGTATTAAGCACCCATCACCCCTCCATTCTGCGTAAAGGTTGACATGGTTCTGCCGGATTGCATGTCCCTCCCAGCTTTCGTCAGGACTGTCGGATATTTAATTACCTCACCTGTTACTTGTAAGTATGCTGGGTTCTGTAATCTCACTCCTAATAGGATCTGTAAGTGGAGAGAATGAAAGATGCAAGTCAATAGAGTTCTTGTATTAGTTCATAAACGTGCGTAAATGTGATAAAAAAATTCTATATTTGCTACCTTTATCTTTCATTACAACCCTTTTGGTGCGTTGCGGCCTTAATATCTGTTATTTTATCACTGCTAGTGAGGGGGAAATGCCCTATGTTGCTTGTGATTTCACTAACACCAAATATTTAAAAACATTTGTGCCTTTCTAAAAAGTATGAACAAACCTATCAATACTATGTGAGAAAATCATGCTTTTAATGATAACATGCAAAGACCCTCGCACTAGACGCTTAGGTACTGATGCCAACAAACTTGGTACATCTTATTGAGTTTCACTCAGTGTATCACTAGAAATGCTCGAGGGAAGAGGGCGACCCCCTGTAGTCACACACTAGCTGGGAGAATTCTGTTTGTATGCACTGGATTAGATAGAGGCATATTGCACAATTGCACGTATCGCATTCATCCCATTACACACGTCATCTCCTGATTTGCTTATAAAGAAGGAAAATGGGCATGTCGGTATTAATCTGCCCTTCTCCTGCATCAGCCAGGCAGTGATGATTCCTGCTTCACTTCATATCCCATGCATAACTGGCCATGGCGTAATGTGTACGCACTGATCTCACACACTGTATCCCTGCGTACAGCCTGCCCAGACACCTCCTTACTTCGTCAAGGGTGGTGCGCCTCTGCACAGTTGTTCCTCCTGGTGCCGCGTAGGTACCAGGACGCAGACCTCATGGTGCTGCTTTTGAGTCTCTGCTTCCCGTCACGTGTGTCGGGGCAGCAACGTGTGACGTCATGACGCCAATGCATCTACGTGCATCACTATAGCTGGAATGCTGACTCGGTCAGCCACTGAATTCTCTGCGTATGAAAACAACGGCCATTGTGGTTGTGAAACACCCTATCTCCATTTCATTTTAAAAGATCCCTGGTATGGCTCCAACTCAATTAAAAAGGGCATTTACGTTTACTACCAAAGTATATAATCATATAAGTGTGTGATACACCTCCCTTGAGTGAGGGAAGGAATGCCTTCAGTGCCAAGCGAATCGCCCGGAGCCTCAACAGGTTGATATGGAGACCGGACTCCGCCGGAGACCAAACCCCTTTGATCTCTGCCTCCCCCAGTTGGCTGCCCCATCCCAGGAGTGATGCATCGGTTATCACCGTGAGGTCTGGTTGGGGAAGGGTGAGGGATCTGCCTCAACCTAATCCTAGTTTGTTAACCACCACTGCAGCTGCTGTGCAGTCCCCTCCAAGATCTGGACATAGTCGAAAAGATTCCCCTGATGCTGCGCCCACTGGAGCTTCAGGTCCCACTGCAGTGCCCGCATATGCCATCTGGCTTGATCTACCAGCAGGATGCAGGAGGCCTTGAGGCCCAGCAGTCTCAGAGTCATTATCACCAAAATCCAGGCTAGAGGCTGAAACATCGGTATCATAGCTCGAATATTCCGGACTCGCTGTTCGGGAGGATAAGCCAGAAACTGCACTATGTCCAGAACAGCTATGATGGAAGGGAGTGACTGAGAGGGCGTGACTTCAGCATGTTGATAGTGATCCCCGGCGAATGCAGAAGGTCCACAGTATTCTGGAAGAGGGAGCCGACCCCCTGAGGCGAGCTGGCCTTCAACAGCCAGTCATCGAGATAGGGTAAGACTGGAATCCCGATCTGCGCAGATGAGCTGCAACCACCGCCATCACTTTCGTTATCACCCGAGGGACACTGGTAAGGCCGAAGGGGAGCTGGGTGAACTGAAAATACTCATGTTGTACCATGAACCGTAGGTAATGCTTGTGGGCTGGCTGGACAGGGTTGTGAAAATAAGCATCCTGCAAGTCCAACGCTACCATTCAGTCTCCAGCGTCGACGGCAGACAGGACCTGAGCCATGGTTAACATTTTGAATTTCTCCTTCCGGAGGAAGCGGTGGAGGCCCCTGAGGTCTAAGATAGGATGCAGGCCTTTGTCCTTCTTGGGCACCAGAAAGTACCGGGAATATCAACCACAACCTAATTCTGGCGTATGTACCCTCTAAATAGCTCCATTGGCCAAGAGAGCTGAAACTTCCTGGCGGAGAAGCGACAAACAATCCTCCGACATGCGTTTGAAAGATGATGGCATGGACGGAGGGGTAGTCTCGAAGGGGAGGAAGTAGCCCCTTGGGACTATCTGCAAAACCCACCTGTTTGACGTGATAGATTGCAAGTGGGGGAGGTGATAGTGAATCCTGCCACCCACTGGCCGCTGATGGCCCTGAAAGTTCAGACAACGAGGGTATGGAGGCTGTTTGCAGGGGAGGAAAGAGTGGATTGGCCCACCTGCTGGTTCCCATACCCGTGTCGCTGGGTCCTCCATCCACGGCCATGCAGAGACAGGGCAGCTTGCATGGGCCGGTGGCTGGACTTGGTCGGACGTAGCCACGAAAGGGACGAAAAACAGACTGTGGAGGACTGGAGGACGCAGCGAAGCTTAAGGATCTGGCCATATACCAAGAATCCATAAAATGCTTGAGCGCCGAGTCTGCCTTGCCACCAAAAAGGTGACGGCCATCGAAGGGCATGTCCAGCAAAGTTGCCTGGACATCCCCAAAAAAACAGACGTCCTAAGCCTGGTATAGCGCCAAAGGGCTACCGACGTGGCAATCGTTCTGCCCAGAGAGTCGGCGGTGTCCATTTCACAACAGATTGTGAATTTTGCTGCATCTCTCCCATCCACCACTGCCTGGGAGAGAATGGCCCGGGCCTCCTCCGGACACCTAAGCAGCACCTGCGCAACCGTATATCCCAGACTGTATGGGTATAGCGGCCCAAGAGACATGCTGTATTCACGGACCGTGGCGCCAAGCTGGAGGAAGAGAACATATGCTTCCCAAGATGAACCAGCTTCTTGGATTCCCTGTCCAGGGGTGTGGAAGGGAATGCACCCTTGGAAGAAGAGGTTTTAACCACCAAGCTCTCAGGTGAAGGGTGTTGGGAGAGGAACATGGATCGCCTGGAGCCGGGCGGTGGCAGCGGGCAATCGTCCAATACACAGGAGACCCTGTGCTGGGCTTGGACCAAGTGCCCCGAAGGACGTCCCTGAGGGCTTCATTAAAAGGTAAGAGGGGTTAAAATGAGGTTGCCGCCGGTTGAAGAACCTCTGTCAGGAGGTTAGTCCTGACTGCAACTATAGGGATCTCCAGGCCCAAAGCCTCGGCTGCCCTATGCACCACCTCTGCATAAGAGGCTCCCTCCTCCATAGCTATGGTAGGAGGAGAAAGCATGTCAAGGTCTGAGGAGGTACCCAGACCACTGGCATCACCCAATTCCTTTCTCCAGTCTGGCTCTTCCAGCTGGTCTGTTAAAGGGTTCTGTGACCCTTCCCAGTCCTCATCACCAACCTCAGGGCAATAGAGAACAGCTTGAATGAAGAAGGGCACAAAAGTACCCTCTGGCGTCGGATTTGACGTCAGCCGACGTCGATCCGGCTCTGGGTTCATCTCGGAGATGAGTATGGGAACGGCATTGGCCGGGAGCACAGCCGGTGCGGGGGCGTTGTCACCAGAATCAGCGCTGGTGAAGGTCGAGTAAGATCGACTGGCTTTGATCCAGATCCAGGCCTGAATGCATAGGGACCCTGTGGTGCCAGAGCCGCTGGAATCGAAGGCCCCAGACCCCCAACCAGCTTAGCAAGGCCCAAAGGCGCACCTGCAGAGTCGAGCTCTCCAAAGATGGAATGAAGGGCTTCGTAAAATTCTCGAAGCTGAGCAAAAGACGCCCCGGCTCCTGGAAACAGGGGGAGGTGCGGAGTCGTCCCTGAATCAGGCACCAGAGATGGTGCCCTAGAGCGACGACGTTCCAGTTCCGCGTCCATCAGCCGGCTGACGGGGGAAGGCAAAGAGCGACAGTGCTTCTTTGCCTTCTTCTTGTGCATCGACTTACCCAAGGAGTGCAAAGACTTTGACGAGGTGTGGTGGCTCCATGACCGATCTCAAAACCTTCCCCTCATGGGAGACATTGGGAGCAACATGGAGTCGAGTGCCAGGCCTCCAAAAGCTTTCGGAACCGCTCCCGCAAATACATCGGATTCATGGCCTGACAGTCGGAGCACGACTTCGGGTCATGGTCGCGCTCCAGGCACCAGAGGCACACGAGGTGCGGATCCGTGACGGACATCAACTTGTGACAGGAGTCACAAGGCTTGCATCCGGTCCGATGATGGGACATCCCTCATGTACCAGGAGTCGAAGACGCGAAGAAAGACATAGACAAAAGTTTAAAAAACTTTTAGTCGAAAAATGACTAAGGGGCAAGCTCTCTCTGGATCTGCGCTAGGCTGGGGGCGGAAAAAGTAGACACTGCAACGTCATCCCGGCGACCACGATGCCAAAGACGGACGCAGAGTCGACCAACACAACCTACCGACGTGCAGTAGTATTGCTATAGAAAGATTCTCTGGATCCAGTCTGTCACCTTCTATGGTAAGGAATTTATAAATCTATAACTAATAGTCTCTTTCAGATTCTCTGTGTGCCCATGTTTGCAAATATATCATTTCTTCATCCACTCACGCACAACACATACATCTATCCAGCTACCCATAAAACAATCAATCAATCCACTGCCCACACATATTCTAAGTTCGTCTACACACCTACACAAATTGTGCTTCGATTCACTCATATGAAATTTCCATCTGTCTGTCCATACACTGAAATGTTCCTTCATCTATCCTACAATCCACACAAAAATGTGTTATCTGTCCATTTATCCATCAACCCACATACATACATACTATCAGTTCATCAACTGCATAGAAAATTACCATCCGTCAGTCAGACCCCCTTTCCGGGGACATAGGGCAGACAGGGGCTACAGGACCCTAACCACAGTTGTTTAGGTCATTTGCAACTAAAGACCTGTGGTCTGTCCTATTATGACTCTACAAACTGGACCAAGTACAACCCATTCCACACTTGACTTTCAGGGTAGCAAGGGCAGGCACAAGCTCCGAACTCAATAATCAACTGAGACAGTAACTTCAATGTCCTGCCAAGTGTTTGTTTTTTTAGGAAAAAAAAGGTCCTTTTTAAACTCACTGCTGTACTAAATACTATACAACGTAATCAATTATATAGGGCAGTGATCCTGGTCCCGATTCTCTCTTGCGATGCTTTATTCCCTGATTATCCCATGTGCTATCTCTCACCTGGGTGCCCATGATAAGCTTGCCCCTTGAGCAATTATGAAAGAGCTTGAATCAATCTCAGCTGCAGATTCTAGTACCCCACAAGTCAAATGTGTGGATCTCATATTCTTCTCACCCCCAACAGTGTTGTGGGTAGGAAGATAGTCTCTGAATATCTCGTGCTCAACTAGTGTGAATCCAATGGCTTAGTGTTACCTCTCTAGGCAGAGGCCAGCGTTAATTGAAGCCACTTCTCAGAGGATGTCAAAGAGGTCAGGCATGGCCTGTGTCTCTTTTCATGCGGCCCCCTGGATTCGGTCCAGCTTTGATTGGTGGCTCAGCCCCATCTTTTCAGGCACAGGTCATGCTGCTGCAGCCCCATTCAGATGGATACAAATATGCAGTCCAGCTTGGGCTGATGATCCATGCTCATGCAGGTATGGGCTCCAACCGTATCGATACTGTCACTAGGGCATGTGCAGCTCTGAACGGCTGATATCTTAAAAATTGCAGATGCAGCCCTGACTGGCTTGAAACAATCATCAAGGCAGCTGCAGCTCTGACCAGGCCAACACAATTACTGGTAGTAGCAGCCCCAATGGGGCTAAAACAAACATCACACCAGTTGCTCTGTCAGGGGAAGATGCCCTCATCCTTGACATTGTGTGATTCCAAACCAGAGGCATCAAAAATTGATTCCACTGGCTTCAGTAGTCAGACTCACTCACATGCAGAATCCTACTACTGAACATGTCCTACATGCAAAACGGACATACACAGAATGCCAGTGCAAGGTTCTGGCCATTCAGCATAACAGCTGAACTTTGCAAAATAGTGGCCTAAAGGCCACACTCGGTCACATAGAAGAAAAGACTTCTCGGGCTATCAATCGGAAAACATGGAATGCTGGCATCACTGTTTTATGTGCTATATCGAGGACAGGGATAGTTGTTCTCTGCCAAAATGATGCCATGTTTGGTATGCCCCTCTAGGTCACAGAACAGGTCCAGGACCTTGTATAGCAAGGGTCAGGACGAGGCCTCTGTGCTCATGCTAAGATTAGTGTGGCACGTGGTCCAAAATAAAAGTTAGCTTACCAGATGCACAAGCAGTCAGGCACACATGTCAGAGAAACGCAACTGTATAAAATGCAGAGGACATTCCTGTCCTAACATTATTAATCATCTACACTTAAGCTTACCATCCATGCACTCATGCATAAACTCACCATCTATACACCCACACACAAACTCTCAATCCGTCAACCCACACACAAACTAACATCCTAAGCATAAAATTCCTAATCATTCCAACAACCACAACAGATTCACCACATACGCAGTAACACAAACATACCATCCACATAAACACACTTTCATCCACACACACTGATGAAGCAAAGCTTCGCATTCGCGACGTGCTTTATTCATGAACCTCGCCCGTGTGTAATCCAGTAATAAGTTGTACGTCTTACTAACGTTTATTCTATGTTTAAACGAGGTTTCCCGACGCTTGCCTATGTGTTTTACTAAAATAATTAACTCGAGTCTTTTAAAATGGCCGCTGCTTGGAAGTAAGTGTCTGCGCATGCGTCAGTCACACTCACGTGTCCTGATGTGTTCGCGGGTTTGGAGGGAAATAGTTGCGCATGCGTAATGCATAGCTTTGCCAGTAACGTGGTACTGCTCGTGCCACTGCTCTTGTGTACGTATACATGTAGCTAACATTTAGACTGCATAAGTATATTTTATAGTGATAAGTTGAAAGTACAAACCCTGTGATGTGTTTTCATAATGTTATTTCTATGTATTAATTTGTTCTCGCTTACTTTTCATGTACCGCGGGGAATGGGGGTCTGACTGAGCCGAATGCCATCTTGGAGGGCCTTTCTGCGCATGCTCCTCCATCTGGGGAACTGACAACCTTGACTGGTGGAACTTGGCCAGCTGGCAGGGATGGGCAAGATGCTCCTGAGAACTGACCTGAAAACCCAGGAAAATGGAGCCATGTGTCCCTACTCTGCAACAATGTAAAATTGTCATTGTATTTCCCTGCAGTTTCTCATGGGAACCCCAATCTTGCTAGGCGGTACCCAAAGATGCAAATTAGGCATCCAAATAGTGTGTTATGATTGGTGTGTTACCCAAATCCTACCTTAGGACCAATCCAAATTGAGGGATTCTGACACTTTGCAACATTGGGGGGTGGTACACCGTCCCCAAACTGTATATCTACCCTGGGTTCACCTAGGGAAATTGTCCGACTTGTCTGGTTTAGCTGACCTGTCATTGACCCATCGTACTCAATAGGTGACTGAAGATACAGAGCGCTGCGGAGCACTCTGTCCGAAATTGACCATAGACTAAGGTTCTACCGAACCTTAAAAGTGCTGGTAAAGCACTTTGCTGGGAGTTCGCTGATCCAATCGGGGTCTTGATCGATAGCTGCAGAGAGGGTGGAGCGCAGGCGTTGCTTCCAAACTGCGGGTGTGGTCCTGTCCTGAGCGGTCCTGTCCTGAGGGTTTGCTGTCCTGTCCTGAGGGTCCTGTCCTGATTCCTAATCTGAGGGTATCCTGTCCTGTCCTGGGTGTCCATTCTGCACCTGCTGTCCTTTGAGGGGTATCCTTCCTTGAGGGTTTCCTGTCCTTAACTGACCCGTGGCCAGGGTTTGGTTTTCACACCAGTCTAGGTAAATATTGCTCTAAAATTCTTTGAACTTGCACCTTTCTATTTTTCTGTCTTTGCTTCAATAAAGAGACACCTTTGCACATGTTGATTTTTCCATGCTTTTTGCCGCAACTATTGAAACGTAAAGTCAATTGCATATTTTCTTAACTTGTTCCTATGTTATCCTACCTTTTAGAAATCATATTTTGCATTGCAGTTTGTCATTTTCTGATATGGTCTAGAACGGCCTTACTTAAACTGTCTAAAGAACTTTTACCTTAAATGCATAGCGTTTCTTGTTGCATCTCATATTAGTATTTCCATGATTACCCTGACTTTATTTCTCTATAGTTATGTACTCTTCATTATTTGATTATTGATTGTCTCATTCTTGTAAACTTAATGCTCAACGAAAACGAACTTTAGATAAAGCTTTTAAAACTTCCAGTTGTCCGTGGTCATTTTACAACAGTATTGAATGTCATTTTGAGTTGGTATTTTGCTGCCTTTCCCTTTACAGCTAGCTCCCTGATCCGTTGAGGTCATAGGTACCCGTGTCGGTGGATGGTAAGTCGGGTACGCTGAGTAATAACAGTAGGGAAATTCACACAAATTGGTAGCAGCCCGTGAAGTCACCCTGTCAATGAATAGTGTGAATTGAAAGTATATGGGCCCGAAGCCGGAAACGGCGAAATTATTGGCTGGGTGACCTCGCGCGCTCTATCAGTTTTTCTGGCTAGCAGAGGATGGTTAGGGACTAGTTGAAGGTTAGGCAGGATTAGTCAGACTAGTTAAGTCGGTAGCTGCTAGTATATCAATGCTGCTACAAAAGCGGCCATTCCGAGGGAACCGATCACTCTCTTGAAAGGTGTTGCTTTTTGAAAATTCATGAATTGTTTTATCATTGTTATTCTTGTTCTTATATTGTTATATGTATTAATCCATGCGTTTGTAAACCGTATCGTTCATTGTTGTCCGAACTCCCCGGGGAATTGAAAAGGCAAGTGGTGAATAGAATCCATTGCCTTGAGGTCGCAGGCTTAAGGAAGGTTAGGTGCAGGTTAGGATAACCGGGAAGCACTAACTAGGGTTTTTTCTGAATACGTGTGTGAATAAATGTCAGTAACGAGGTTCATTGGCAAAATTCCCATAGTGGCGTAACCTAGTAAGGGTCACATCGGAAGAGTAGCAGGTTCCTCGGAGTTTGGGTGAAAGCAGAGGGGTCCGCTGGGAAACCTTAGACTCGGATATATCCCGGAGAAGTGGATGAGTTTAGGGGAATAACAGGTTCACCGATGCTAGAGTGAAGGGTAGGCGGAAGAGATCTACCCGCAGCGCGTGAAAAGTAAATGGAAGTAGTTTACTTGCAGTAACAGAAATCTTTCCTGTCTAGACACTTGAGCACTGTGGCGAATGTGTATTCGTTGTTAAATAACCAAGCACTAGCACTTTAGAAAGAAAGAAAGTTTCCGTTACCTTGTGAAGGGAGGGAGTCAGCCGCGAAGCGTCTCTGACGTCACTCCGTGCCGCGCTGGGATTGGTAGAAGCAGCGGGCGGGTAGCGGGGCTGGAATTGTAAAGGAGGGGTGAAGCGCCGGAGCGTGAGGACAGTCTCACGAAGGGGCCGCGCACCCATTGGTCGAAACTATTTTTGAACGCGTGCACCCATAGGTCGCACGAAATTACAAAACGCGTTCTGATTGGAGGTGACATTGTAAACAGAGTTAAGCGTAGAAATCGTATGTGGCACTCGTATTGTCCAGAGACTAGACCCGATCCAAGAAGCCAAGGGTTTGAAAGGGATCAGTGGAAAGCCAATAGATACGATATTATGTACGGGACTAAGAGAAAGATGTCCCTTGTAAATAGGGTAAAGAATTATTTCAAAACGGACAAACCGATTAAATCCAGAGAGGGCGTTATTGTCCCGCCCCCGAACACTCCCGCCTCGTTCATGATGTTTGACCGAGGGTACAATACCTGTGTGTGGTTGGAAAATTGGGTAAAGTACACAAAAGATGACGGAATATTGGCTTTTCCGTTAGACGGTACTTTCAATGGCAGGATTTTATTTAATTTAAGAACCCGAATGAATGAATTGCATCCCAGACCGAGACTAACGCAGTATGAGGCATTAGAGGAATGGGAGATTGAGGCTTTCGAAAGAGAGAAACCCCGAATGGACAAAGGTCTGACCAAGTGGTACCCAAGGCTGAAACAAGAGACCAGGGATAAAAAGATGAAACAGTGGAGACAGAGCATGATTGTTGAGGGTCTGTTTCCCATGATGCCAGCAGGTACCCCTTCTGCGGGAGAGAAAAAGACAGAAAAGAGTAAGCATTGGGGAGCGCTTGGAGAGTCAGACGATGAATTGTTAGATGACATCTTTACGAGAAGTCCGCCCCCTTATGATGAGGGAACCCGACTTTCCAGTACAGGAGGGAATCCCCAGCGTCCATCTATTAAGGAGGAGGACAGATCCCTAAGTAGGGGGGAAGGTGGTCAAGTACTGCCCTATTTTGAGAATCCTGGACCCGCGGAGGTACGAGATATATATCCTAGAGGGCCCGTGAGCTCGGAGGAAAAATATTCCCGTGAAAGAGCCTTTTTCCCCGGACCTCTTTATGAAAACGAAGAAAAGCCATTAAGTTCAGGAATGCCCTTTTTGCAGCCTCCATATGGGGAGGAGCGCAGGTCATTTGGCACAGGAACTTTGTTCCCAAAACCAAATTATGGTGGGGGACCAAGTGAAACGCATCCTACTGCCCCGAGTCTTACCCCTCACCTGACCCCACAGATGATACCTGACCGGACATTAGGAAGAGTACTAGATGAAAGGGAGCAAGAGGCCCTAGCTAGACAGAGGACAGAAATAATTCAGAAAATCTCCCAGTTAAATACTAGTCCTGAGGCTTTGACTATTCCGGTAACAATCGGACCAGTGGTTCCATTGTATGGGAATAATCAAGGAGGTCCAAACCCTCCAGTTATGAACCCTATCATGGCCCCGCCGAGGCAGGAGCCCCTACTGATAGATGATCAGTCCAGTGAGTGCGAGTCCGAAGTTGTGTTTTTGGACCTGCCAAACAAACAGACCGGGAAGGGAGTGCAGAAGAGGCATAATCCTTTTAATGCGAAAGAAATTAAATTAGAATCAACGTCAGGTACTAGGAGTGTTTCTTTGGTAACTCCGGAGGAAATTGAGAATTGGAGTCGTGAATTAGAAAAACAGACTCCGCAAACGAAACCTTTAGACCTCTACAAGCTGAGGGTAGAAATAGAGGAATTGATGGCAGGAAATGTGGGATTAGACAGATTAAACACCTATTCTGAAGAAGAGTTGCTGTTTATGTGTAAAAGCCTTACCAGAAGTACTAGGGTGCTCCACGAAAAGTTGACAGACACTGCCGCTAGTATGGGGGTAGATATTTCAAGATCCAAGCCCTTGCAAAAACCTTACAGAGCTGAATTCTCAGACAAAGATATAGAGAACTTGAATGTGTCAGGGAAAAAGTTGCAGATTAAAGAGCTGCTAGCAATTTTGCAGAAATGGGGAGACATGGAAAAATGGAAAAGCAGGTGGGCACGAAAGAAAGATGAGGCTCGATCCAGACAAGCGACCCCTGAGTTCCCTTTGAGAGAAGTAGACAAGCCTGAACAGTTATGCCCCATGCGTGAAGTACCAGGTGGGAGGTATGTGCACGTTCCATGGTCCAGACAGGATATTGTGTCCTTTACTAACGATTTCCCGAAATTGCGCGAAAAGCCAGTTGACTGGTACCGGCAAGTGGAAAGGTTCGTAAAGGTGCAAAAATGCCTGTGGAAAGACCTGGATGGATTTTTCGATATTGTGGTCCCGGTAGATCTATGGACCGAGTGTAAAATAGCCATAGGCTGGCCTAGTGAGGAGTACCCGAGGGACTCTAACACAGGGGAGCCGTCGATTGAAGTGATGAAAAAATACGAACAAGTAATGCTGCATTTGAAAAATAAGGTGCCAGCAAAGGAAACTGATTGGACCAGGATAGATAGAACCACGCAGGAGAGAGACGAGACAGTGCACTCCTATTATGAAAGGCTGTTGCAGGTGTTTAAAACATACAGTGGTATAGATAACATCGAGATGAAGGATATGACACATTTCATTTACAGGTTTGTAAACGGTTTAAGGCCTGAAATTTGTCAGTGGATAAAGGATAACAAAATTTGTTGGCACTCCAAAAAGATAGACGAGGTCCTGCGGTACGCAAAGTACTGCGAGGACGAGATGGCAGAAAAGAAAAAGGCACTCAAGGAAAAGGTCATGTGGGCTCAGGTGAAGCTCGCAGAACAGCAGGAAAAACAGTTGAGTAATATGGTCAAAAACACTCAGAACCAAAGTCCTGGGGGTGGGGGAGGAGGTAAGCCCCGGCCCAAAATGAGCAGGGAGGAGGCTATGAAGAAATTTCCCTGTCAACAGTGCGGAGAAATTGGACACTGGCGTAACGAGTGTCCTTATTTGCCTGACGATAACCCCAAAACACCTGATTTAACTCCACAGACGCAGAAAGAAAGACCAAGAAAGACTCAACCACAGGTAAAAACGGTTCAGGTGCCCCGAGCTCCTAAGCAAGTACATAAGGGAAAAGGAACAGAGGGTGATGAGATAGAAGTCTGGGAAAGCAATGAGAACAGAAATGCAGCAACTTCGCAGTATCTGTTGAACGATACCTTCCTTTGTGATGACCAGTACTGACGGGGCCTGAGAGGGGAGGACGAGGAGTGCGTACTTGGCGCCTCCTTGCCGGTAGACCAGTCCGGACCATACATTGAAGGAAAGGTTGACGGAAATGATGTCACTTTTCTGTTGGACACTGGCGCTACCCGTTCTACTGTGAGAACAGTGGACGTTCCAAACCTACCCCTCTCGGGAGAAGCCATCCAAGTAGTGGGTGTATCTAATCAATTGATTAGTACTCCTGTTACCAAGCCCATGGAGATCTCAATTGGAAACTTTAAGGAAATGCATAGATTTGTCGTTTGTGACACCAGTCCAGTGAACTTACTGGGACGTGATTTGCTGTGCAAAATGAACTGTACCATCTTTTGCACACCAAAGGGTGTTGAAATTCAGACCCCAGACGAAGACGGCATTTATAAATTAATGTTAATCAGACCTGACTCAGAAATTAAACGAATGACCATGCAGGATTTGCCCCAAGAACTCCAAGAAGCAGTGAAGCCAGAGGTATGGGACTTTACTGGGAAAGATGTAGGGTTAATGAAAAACGTGGACTCCATACAGATAGCAATCAAGGACAATGCGGTATACCCCAATACTAAACCCTACAGAATGAATGCAGAAGTGAGAGCTGGTGTTACCCTGGAAATACAGAAATTGCTGGAAGGAAACATCATACAGGAAGTAATGAGTAGCCCATGCAACTCCCCGATTATAAGCATCAAGAAGCCTAGTGGCAAGTACAGAGTAGTGCAGGATCTACGAAAAGTCAACAAGATAGTGGTCCCCTGCTGCCCTATTGTCCCGAACCCAGCAGTGATTCTGTATCAGATTCCCTGGGATGCTGAGTGGTTCACTGTGATAGACCTGTGTCATGCATTCTTTTCCATTCCCTTGCATCCAGATAGCAAATTTCTTTTCTCATTTGCCTTCAATGGTCACGTGTATGTCTGGAACAGGGTCCCTCAAGGGTACACAGAGAGCCCCTCTATCTTTAATCAGATCTTGAAAAAATGTTTGGAAACTTTGGTCTTACCTGGGAACTCTGTCCTAGTGCAATACATAGACGACCTCTTGGTGGCGTCTAAAAGTCATAGGGATTGTGTGATTGACACCATTGCCCTACTGAATCACCTGAGTGAAAAGGGACATAAAGTGGCCCCTGACAAATTACAGTTTTGTGCAAAATCAGTGAAATATCTGGGGCACCAGATAGAGAAAGGGGTCAGGAAAGTAACATCAGAAAGAGTGAGAATAATTCAAAAGATGCAGTTACCCCGTACTCAGAAAGAGATCAGAATGTTCCTGGGAGTGATAGGATACTGCAGACAGTGGATTCTGGGATTTGCAGTCCTAGCTAGGCCCTTGATAAAAATGACCAAGAGAGGAACACCAGATATTGTAGAATGGGATGATGAAAGCTTAACAGCCTTCACCAAACTACAAGATTGTCTGTGTACAGCCCCTGCATTAGGAATGCCAGACTATTCCAAAGAGTTTGCCCTATTCTGTGACACTCGCGATAATTGCGCGTTGTCAGTCCTGACACAAGATCATGGCACAACGAGAAGGCCTGTGGCATATTTCTCTGCCACCCTGGATCCAGTGGCTGCTGGATTACCAGGTTGTCTGAAAGCAGTAGCTGCTACCTGCGCAAGTTTAGAGCAGAGTGAGTCCATTGTCATGGGACATCCGGTAACTGTGTATGTCCCACATGGAGTGGTAATTTTACTGACCAGAACAAAGACTCAGTATCTCACCCCTAGTCGGCTGACTAAATACGAGAGGATTCTTGTGGGTGCTGCAAATGTAAACATTGTTAGGTGCAGTATTTTGAACCCTGCCACTTTACTCCCCGACCCAATGGATATGGAAGGTGGGGTGGATGATGAGCATGATTGCATTGATTTAACAGAATTCAATACCAAGCCACGTCCAGACATTAAAGAAACACCATTGCCTGTGCATGACAAGGAATTATTTGTGGATGGTTCATGTCTAAGACATGAACAAGGAGGCCTGAGTGCTGCCTATGCGGTAGTCTCCTTAACAAAAATTGAAGAAGCAGGTTATCTATTTGACATAAAGTCTGCACAAGTAGCCGAATTGATTGCTATGATAAAAGCTTGCAAAATTGGGAAAAACCTACGCAAAACAGTGTATACTGACAGTCAGTACTGTTATGGGGTTGTGCATGACTTTGGCCAGTTGTGGCTACAGAGGGAGTTCCTGACTTCCTCAGGTACCCCAATTCGAAATGGAAAAGTCGTTCAAGACCTTTTAGAGGCAATCCAGTTACCAAAGGAACTGGCAGTGGTGAAGTGTGTTGCTCATAAGAAGAGTATGGACACTGTATCACTGGGAAATGATTTTGCTGATCGAGTGGCCCAATGGTGCGCCAGAGATCGGTATATCGTAAATCCAAAACGAGGGGGGCCAGGAACCAGCTGCCAACTTCAGGTGTTTGAAGAAGTGCCTACATGGGATGAAGTGAAAGAGTGGCAGCAGGCGGCACCTTGGCAAGAGAGAGAGAAGTGGAAGGAAGATGGGTGTAGACCAAGACGTGTGGATGGTGTCATCTTAGGTCCAACTGGTATGCCTGTGTTACCTAGACACTTACTTAGCACAATGGCGAGGTTGATACATGAAGGATCACACATTGGTAGGGACGCCATGATTCTAGTGTTCCAACAGACTTGGTACAGTAAAAAGTTCAGGAAAGTAGCAGAGTCCCTCTGCCAGAGGTGCCTGTCATGTCAAAAGATGAACCCAGGGAAGAAGACTGTGGTGGAACTGGGGAAAATTGGGAGGTCCGGGGGTCCCTTTGTGAGAATACAGGTTGATTTCATCACCATGCCCCGTTGTGAAGGGAAGCGATATGTCCTTGTCATGGTCTGTTTATTTTCAAAGTGGGTGGAAGCTTTCCCTACTCCCCAAAATGACGCAAAAACAGTAGCTAAGTGTTTACTAAAGGAACTGATACCTAGGTTCGGGGTTCCAGTCACTATTGAATCAGATCAAGGATCACATTTTCAGAATGAGGTGATCGCCGAACTCTGTAAGGCCTTTGGAATATCTCAAAAGCTTCACTGTGCATACCGTCCAGAGGCTTCTGGAATAGTGGAACAAATAAATGGAACTATCAAGAACAGACTAGCAAAACTGTGTGATGCATCTAAGATGAACTGGGTGAAGGCCCTGCCCCTGGTCCTGATGGGACTCAGAAGTGTTCCTGACCGCAAGACAGGCTTAAGTCCCCATGAAATCATTATGGGAAGAGTGATGAGACAAGCATGGGTGCCAGGAAGCAAACTGTTGAGTATTACTGATGATTTGGTGCTTGAATACTGCAAGAGATTGGGTGACCAAGTGCGTTCTATCTCTCGCCAGATCGGAGAAGACGCCATCCTCAATCCAACGACTCCCCTCCACAAACTGGTCCCGGGGGACTGGGTGAAGATAAAGAAACATACTCGGAAGAGCTGCCTGGAGCCAAGGTGGGGAGAGAAACGTCAGGTGATCCTGGTAACTACCACAGCAGTAAAGTGTGCAGGGGTTCCACGCTGGGTACACGCCAGCCACACCCAGAAGGTATTACCAGACGAGGAGCCTGAAGAAGAAGGGCGTCCAGCAGAGGACTCTGCAGGAGCCAGACCAGAAGTAGCTGACGACGTACAGCCCAGTACCAGTCGAGCTGCAGAATCAGCAAACGTTGGCCCAAGAATAGTTGAAAATGAACTACCAAGAGTCCAGCCTGCTGAAGGGTCCAAGAAGCTGAGCCAGAAGTAGCTGAAGACGAGCTGCCGAGCATATGGCCAGAGGAATGGATTCCATTGATTGATCTCACTGAAGATCCCATTCGAACGAGTGAGAGACTTTGGGAAGGTAGAGAGTGGACTAGGGAGGAAAAACAAGGCACAGGCGAAGAGCCTCAGAATCGTGAGATTCACATCAAAACTGAGGAAGGAGAAGGTCAGACAGGGACAGAACAAGTGATTGATACAGAACAAGTGAATAATACGGAGCAAGTGCTCGAGACTGAACAAGTGAAGGATACAGAACAAGTGATTGATACTCCTCCACTGACTCCTGATATCGGGAAGGGACAGACTAGACATAGCGTAATAGTTCGAGCAGAAGAAAGTCCAGAGATCGAAGTGCTTGAACAGGATCAGATAGGATTAGAAGAACGTGTTCAGGAAACAGAAACAGAGACATTCGAAGACCAGACGCAAAACTGTCCTGAACGAGGCCAGATTAGTAACGAGGCAGAAGAAATAGATGCTAGCCCTGGAAACAGTCAGATAGAAGAGGAAGAAACTGAAACAGAATTGCCACAAACTAAGGAGAACAAGGGGGCCAGAGAAGAAAACGAAGTCCAAGTACCAACTAAAAGACTCAAGAAAAGAAAGCACATTGAGCCTGGATACATAAAGAAATTGAGACTGAGAATAAAAACGGTAGAAGAAAAACGTGCAGAAGAAAGGAGAAGTGCTCGCATAGCAGGACAACCAGAAGACACTTCCAAAAGAAGGAGTGATCGAATAAAGAGACAAAACCAAAAGTACAAGTCACCTGAATGGACACTTGTGTTGGAAGAATTTGAAGATCTTGATCTAACTGACGAGAGCGACGGAGAACCCGTCCCTGAGTACTCTGCCGAAGAAGAAGACGAGCCACCGTGAATTTGCACAAAGTAAGCTACTCGTGTAAAGTCACAAAGAGGGGTCGAGAAACTTCTTCTGAGCCAAAATGTCTGATTCAACCGTGAATGGTAGACCTAGTCGCAGCTGTTGCAAAACTTGCTGCAAAGTATGTGTATGTAGTACAGTTGTCCTGATATTAGTTTGGATAGGACTAACAATTTTCATTCCCTTTGCTGTAAGCAAAAATACTAATATTGTCCCTACTGAAATTGTAAATACTTACAGTGAGGAGCTGACAACACAGAGTGTAGCCAGACATGAGAGAGCACTGAGACAAACAAAACAAGACTTAGAAGCATCAGATGAGGGAGAACTACATTATCATGGAGTTAAGAACAGGACACACTTAAATGTTTTCGCAAACTTGTTAATACACTATGTAGAGACTATGGAAATTGAAGATTGCTATGTCTGCATGAAGCTACCTACTTCTGTAGCTGAAGGCGTGACATACCATCACTTGCCGCTGACATATGGAATCTCCTGTAGCATTTTAGCTAGTTTATTTTACAAAAGAGGACCGTTACAGTACTATTACTCTAATAATGACGTGATCTTTTCTGAGCTTCCTATACGTGGGAACTTGAATCCTGTACATACCAAAAGCGACGTGATACGATATATGGGAGACTACTTTCTGACTATTGGTGATATTGACATAGGTGACGCACACAGAGATAACTTGACTTGTTCTTTGCGTGAGCAGGAAAAGATGTTCCTGAACATGGCAGAGAAAAGGAGAATTAAAATACAAAAGAAAGCAAATGACGAAAGTCAAAAAAGACCAAGGTGGGCAGAGAACATGGAAGGCACCTCAACTGGGGGGGCGGGTCCTGCTCTGTTGCTGGATTTTGAAAAGAAAGGCAAGCTATGTCTTCACCGCGAGAAGACTAGCTATTATAATAACATTTTCATTGGTTCCAGTGAATGCGAACATAATTACAAGGTAATTGGAGGTTGGGGTTTCAAAAATGGGTCAGAGCCTGTGTTTCCTGGAATTTATTATATCTGTGGGGACAAGGCTTATTTCAAATTGCCGGATCACTGGTATGGAAGTTGCTATTTTGGCATTGTCTTCCCGAAAATATACCATGTGAATGGAGTTGCTGGAAGCAGTGAAAATACTAATGGCTTAGTGCGTAGTAAAAGAGAAAGTATAGGTGAAATAATGGGTAGTATTTTCAGTGCACTGATACCTGGAGTGGGAGTGGTTCTGAACACTCACAGAATTTGCAAATTGTCCACTATAGTGGATGTGTTGTCTACTGAGACAGCTCATGTCAATACCGAAATGGTTGCGATCAGATCAATGGTTTTGCAGAACAGACTTGCTCTTGATACCTTATTAGCAAAAGAGGGCGGAGTCTGCCGGATGTTGAAGGCGCAACATTGTTGCACTTATATTCCGGACAAAAGTGTGCAGCTTAAAAGATATGTGAAAAACATTACTAATTTGGCAAAGGAACTCAAACCACTCGAGGTTGACAGTGCCTGGAAGAGACTGGTAGATGGTCTCTCAAATGTAGGTCATTGGCTTGCTAGCGTAGGTAAAGGCTTATTGTTCAAGGTACTGATGCCAATTGGAATTATAGGGCTTATCCTATTTTTTATATTTGTCTATTGCAAGTGTCGTAAACACACTGGAAAGCATCAAGTGAATGCCAGAGGAGTGAAACGAAGTGTGGATGAGCTTGAATTGGAAGAAATGAATAATCAGATATACAAAAGGGTGAAGAATTCTCACCCTACCAAAGATGAAAAAGAGAAATTGAATCGTTTGCTGGAAGAGATAGAGATGTATAAGGTGTGATAAGTTGGCATCTGGTTCCACTTATTTTTGTGATGATAGTAAATATCATCAAAGAGGGGATTGATGAAGCAAAGCTTCGCATTCGCGACGTGCTTTATTCATGAACCTCGCCCGTGTGTAATCCAGTAATAAGTTGTACGTCTTACTAACGTTTATTCTATGTTTAAACGAGGTTTCCCGACGCTTGCCTATGTGTTTTACTAAAATAATTAACTCGAGTCTTTTAAAATGGCCGCTGCTTGGAAGTAAGTGTCTGCGCATGCGTCAGTCACACTCACGTGTCCTGATGTGTTCGCGGGTTTGGAGGGAAATAGTTGCGCATGCGTAATGCATAGCTTTGCCAGTAACGTGGTACTGCTCGTGCCACTGCTCTTGTGTACGTATACATGTAGCTAACATTTAGACTGCATAAGTATATTTTATAGTGATAAGTTGAAAGTACAAACCCTGTGATGTGTTTTCATAATGTTATTTCTATGTATTAATTTGTTCTCGCTTACTTTTCATGTACCGCGGGGAATGGGGGTCTGACTGAGCCGAATGCCATCTTGGAGGGCCTTTCTGCGCATGCTCCTCCATCTGGGGAACTGACAACCTTGACTGGTGGAACTTGGCCAGCTGGCAGGGATGGGCAAGATGCTCCTGAGAACTGACCTGAAAACCCAGGAAAATGGAGCCATGTGTCCCTACTCTGCAACAATGTAAAATTGTCATTGTATTTCCCTGCAGTTTCTCATGGGAACCCCAATCTTGCTAGGCGGTACCCAAAGATGCAAATTAGGCATCCAAATAGTGTGTTATGATTGGTGTGTTACCCAAATCCTACCTTAGGACCAATCCAAATTGAGGGATTCTGACACTTTGCAACATTGGGGGGTGGTACACCGTCCCCAAACTGTATATCTACCCTGGGTTCACCTAGGGAAATTGTCCGACTTGTCTGGTTTAGCTGACCTGTCATTGACCCATCGTACTCAATAGGTGACTGAAGATACAGAGCGCTGCGGAGCACTCTGTCCGAAATTGACCATAGACTAAGGTTCTACTGAACCTTAAAAGTGCTGGTAAAGCACTTTGCTGGGAGTTCGCTGACCCAATCGGGGTCTTGATCGATAGCTGCAGAGAGGGTGGAGCGCAGGCGTTGCTTCCAAACTGCGGGTGTGGTCCTGTCCTGAGCGGTCCTGTCCTGAGGGTTTGCTGTCCTGTCCTGAGGGTCCTGTCCTGATTCCTAATCTGAGGGTATCCTGTCCTGTCCTGGGTGTCCATTCTGCACCTGCTGTCCTTTGAGGGGTATCCTTCCTTGAGGGTTTCCTGTCCTTAACTGACCCGTGGCCAGGGTTTGGTTTTCACACCAGTCTAGGTAAATATTGCTCTAAAATTCTTTGAACTTGCACCTTTCTATTTTTCTGTCTTTGCTTCAATAAAGAGACACCTTTGCACATGTTGATTTTTCCATGCTTTTTGCCGCAACTATTGAAACGTAAAGTCAATTGCATATTTTCTTAACTTGTTCCTATGTTATCCTACCTTTTAGAAATCATATTTTGCATTGCAGTTTGTCATTTTCTGATATGGTCTAGAACGGCCTTACTTAAACTGTCTAAAGAACTTTTACCTTAAATGCATAGCGTTTCTTGTTGCATCTCATATTAGTATTTCCATGATTACCCTGACTTTATTTCTCTATAGTTATGTACTCTTCATTATTTGATTATTGATTGTCTCATTCTTGTAAACTTAATGCTCAACGAAAACGAACTTTAGATAAAGCTTTTAAAACTTCCAGTTGTCCGTGGTCATTTTACAACAGTATTGAATGTCATTTTGAGTTGGTATTTTGCTGCCTTTCCCTTTACAGCTAGCTCCCTGATCCGTTGAGGTCATAGGTACCCGTGTCGGTGGATGGTAAGTCGGGTACGCTGAGTAATAACAGTAGGGAAATTCACACAAATTGGTAGCAGCCCGTGAAGTCACCCTGTCAATGAATAGTGTGAATTGAAAGTATATGGGCCCGAAGCCGGAAACGGCGAAATTATTGGCTGGGTGACCTCGCGCGCTCTATCAACACACACAAATACACAAATACAAATACACCCTAACACACTCTCTATCCATCCCCCATGTCATATAATAGTTCACAGTTGGTAACAATGACTCAGAAGGGGCCTACACAACTGTACATAATACTACACATAAAGTATCCAGAACTGACCACTACACTCCAGGTGTACTTCTAAAACAGTGTACAATACTCAAGAGGACGCCACTCTAATCGGGCATAATACTCAAGACGACCTATATATAATTGGAAACAGTCTTTCACGTCCTACATTGAAGTTTTGAACATAAACTGTAGTCAGTATAGCTCTGAAACACAAAGAGACAATCAGTCTGCCTGGGTTGAACTGTCTGTAACTCATAATCTTGCTTCTGATGACAAGGAGTTAGTACATGAGATAATCAGTAAAGGGGTGCAATTTCTTGAAAAGGATAACTAGTGCTCGGCTCTGTCCTGTGCCTGTGTGATGTAAACTTCAAAAGAGGTCTCCAACACTAAGCCAACATGCCTGTTGTAGCCACAGGCACCGAGCAGATTATTCCAGAATTAAGCCCGGAGGTGGAGAAAGTGTACCACAAGAGACTGTCAGACTTGGACATAAGACACCAAACATTATTTCCATAACTGAACACAGCACTCCAGTTCGCACCTTAAGAAATGATCACAACACTCCAGGTGTGTCTTCCACAATACAACAAATGCTCCATTGAACATCTTACAAGTGTAGTCTAGACTGTACAGTTATAGCACACCTTTATTTTTCTGCAGGTCACACCCCTCTCTCTGCCCTTCGAAATTAATCTTGGTCTTAAAGTGGCCTTGTCATATTGTTTACCCACATTGAGATAAACTGCAATGAGCAATCCAAAATGAGAAGAGTACCTTTCTCCATGGCAGCTCACGATGCACCTCTTCCCTCTGTGTGTAAGGGAGGCATCCTGCTCATATTGTGCCTATTTTGAGTGTGAAAGAAGCTGCATATCTGTTTCATGTGTTGTACTTTTCTGTGTATGTGAGGGATGTGTACTCTGCTGCTGTACATACTGTGCATGTTCTATGTTTGAAGGAAGTTTTCACTCACATTACAGGTGCTGTAATTGTTGTTCATGTAAAGGATGCTTGTGCTGTTGAAAGGCACTGCATCCTTTGTGCTGTGTGTTATTGTTTTTCGCAACATCTCTTAACCATACAAAGTCGGTAATGTTGGCTCTGTTAATGCTATCAAATTAAGAGCCCAGTATAGTATTTGGCTTTCTGGTCTCAAAGTCTTGAATCTCAAAGTCACTGGCTTTACAAAAGCAAAACCACAAGTAAAAATGCACCAAAGGCAGATTGTCAGAAAAGTATTTATGACTTGTAAAGTGCACTTTGAGACTCGTTGTTCAGAAAGGGGATTGATGATAAAAGGGTCTTCCCCCACTCCCGCCAAATAGTAATGCCAAGTGTCAGCTGTTTGCAACCGTAACTAGTGTCTATACCTTTGATTGAATACTCGTGCTGAGGGACAGCTTCCACTTTGTGCCGGTGGGCATTGGGGGAACAGGTAGCAGTCTAAGGGGCCACTGCATGCTTCGCTCAATGCATTCACTGAATGACGATTTCATTTTGTGATTGCAGGCATTGTCCCTGTGTCTTGAAAGTACAGGGAATGTATTTATTTAGTTATACATATTTATATAGCACGGACATTGCCCAAAGTTGCTAGAGCGCTTTACAGGAGAAATAATTGATTACAAGGAAGTTACAGACGATTTAAGATAGATAATGCAGCTATAAGTAATTACAAAGTAAATACAAGAAGATAGTTTATTACATAAAACATAGTTTACACCCAATAAAAAGGTTGAGATAGTAGTATAGAGTGTACAAAAGTTGTATTTGGCCATAAAAAGGTTTAGGTGGTATACTGCTCTGAAGGCCATCGAGGTAGTAGAGAGGTCTGTGCCAAGAGTGGATTAACAGTGTTTCCGCTAAAATGCAGGTAGAAGAGAAGGGTTTTCAAGTCCATTTTGAAAGTCTTCACCAACGTAGTTATGTGCAGATTTGGGGGTAGTGAATTCCTGATTTTGTTTGCACTTCCAAAGAAGGATTATGCCATTAGTTGTTCCTCTTTAAAGGACAGGGGTTCAATGAGTATTGCTTCGGCATTTTCTTGATGCTCTGGGGCTGTCTGAAAGCTTAAGTATATCTGCCAGATAATGGGGAGTGAATCAGTGCAGGGCTTTATGGATGATACAGGCAGTCTTGCATCAATTGGCAACCATGTGAGAGTGACCAGCATGGGGGTGATGTGGTCATTTCTTTTGGCCCTGTAGATGAACTGTGCTGCCGAGTGTAGAATCAATTTCAGGGGGGCTGAGATGGTTTTCGGTGAGACCAGTCAGGAGAGAAATACAATTGTCTATTCTGGAGAGCACCAGCGTATGAGCAAGAGATTTAAAATCTTGTTCTGGGATGGATAGTTGACAGTGAGTGCTTTTGGCCATGGTGCTGTTTGAGAGTGTAGGTCGAGTCTTTTGCCTAGGATTACTACCAGAGACTTGGCACTGCCAACAATGGTGGGTTTAATGTCGAGAATGTTGGGTGAGTCCATCCAGGATTGCAGCAGAGATGTTGAATTTGAAGGGAAGATAAAGAGAAGTCCAGTTTTTGAATGGTTTAGCTGTAGATGATGAGAGGTCAGCCAGTTGTACCAGAGGTTAGGATGGTGGCGAGCAGTGAGATATTGTTTTATAAGGAGACCTTTAGATAAGGCTGAGTGTCATTTGGGTATTGGCAATAGAAGGTCACTGACTTCTTAAGAACAACTCCAAGTGGCTCAATGTACTGGGTTAATAGGGTTGGGGCAAGAATGGACCCCTGGGAGATCCCTTGGCCCACCGCAATCGATGAGGAGAGATGGAATTTAATTTTAAGTCTCTGCAACCTGTACATGAGGAATGAAGCGAACAATTTCAGGGCCATGCCTTCAATGCCCATTCAATATTTTAGTGTGTCCAGGAGTGTGTGGTGATTGACAGTGTCGAAGGCTGATGATAGTTTAAGAAGAATCTGAAGGCAATTATGTTTTCTGTGTCTAGAATTAGTGAGAGGCACTTTACACCGGAGTTACCTTGGAACCTTCTGTGACTGAGAAGCAGCTTCACAGGCCCGACCTTCATCCTGACAAGGAAGATAGCTGTGCAGATAGATGTGTGCAGGTTTGCACACTCATATGGAGTACATTTGTTAATGCCCTGAGGCTGGCTTCCTGAGACAGTACACCAAGGTATAGGGTTAGATCATTCCAACAAGGTTTGGCAGAAGGGTCCTACCATGCTCGCTAGGGGTATTAGTGATAGATACGAGTAACTTAGAGACAAGTAACATGGTTGAATTGTTTGTGTTTTTCACCACTCTAATAATGCTTTTAACAATGATGTCTCATTTGTTTATGAAATCAGCCTATATTTTATTTATAAGGATTAGATCTTTTCAATAACCATTTGAAATTATATTATTGTTTCTTTTCATCTTAAAACTTTGGGCATGCAAAAGTGACAAACAAAAGGGTCAGTTCTACTTCCACTAATTCCTTGGAAATAAGAGTGATCATTTTTGAGGTTCCAGATTGCACCTATGAGTCTGGAGGTTTAGGAGTTTAGATGTGGCAGTGTGAGCTAGCCAGACCTACATTTACTGATGATATAAGAATAACCAGTCTCTGTATTATGAAGTTTAGTTTTTTTGATCTAATACACAGTCCTACTAAATTTATAGGAACCACATACAATGGAGCATAAGAGCATTGTCGACCACCTGTAAAAGAGTAGTTTCTTTCCTGAAGCCCTGATCGAAACCAGATTTGATTTCATCTGGGAGGTAGTTGTTTCGATGTGTTGGGTGAGTGGCTCCACTTCACATCTTTCAATGATTTTTGAGAGGAAGGGCACGTTGGAGATCAGGAAATGGCTGGTGAGGCCGTTAGTGTCTGCAGAGGTTTTATTTCAGGAGGGGTAACTTGCCCAATTTTGAGGCAGTCCGAATATGTTCGACTGATTAAGAGAGAGATTCACTAGTTTTGTCCACTGGGGAAGATTGTGAGCATAAAAGTCTTTTGCAATGTCGCCAGGGATTGGGTCTACATAGTGGTTTGTGGGTTTTGTTTTTATGATAATCTTTAGTATGTCTTCCTCTGTAATAGAATTAAATAGTTGCCAAGTCTTGTTGGATTTGCATACTGGCGAAGAGTTAGGGTGGACATCATGATGTAGTAACCATTGAAATTTGAAGTCGAAGATCTATGGAAACTCCTCTGCTTTTAATGGTTGGTCTTCAAATTTGCTGGATGTGGGTACGGAGGGGTTGTTGGCGGCTTTGACCAGATTGAATAATTGCAATGGTTGGTTCGTGGCTGAGCCCAGCATGAACATAAAGTGGTTGAATTTCTCACAGATGATGTGCTATTGTATAGGCGCCTAGCACTTCTAAGGCAAGTAAGGTTAGTGGTGGAGGGCGCCAGTCTCCATTTCTTTTCTAAGATACTTAAGGCTTTCCTTTTCTCATAAAGGGCATTGCTGAACCATGGCACTGTTGGTTTAGGATGTTTCTTTTTGCTTTAAAGTGGAACTGCAACGTCAATCGAATTAGCGAAGCATGGAAAGCTGTGTGGGGGAGCATTGTTCACATTTATGGTGGAGCCAAATAGGGGAAGTATCTTCTGAACAGTGTTGCTAAGAGCAGTGTCATCTATGTTTCTGGTGTCTCAAAACCAGGTAGTTGCTCATTCCGGTTGACCCATTATCACGGGGGATAGAGTCGTAGAATAAAGGGAATGAGAAGTGGTCTGACCAGTCTACCTAGACTGGTTCATTCAATGGCAGCATATCGTCTTTGGAAAATATTACTTCTAGTATGGAGCCTTTAGTGTGTGTTGGTTTAAGGTAATGTTGGGTCAGAATATTGTTGGAGGTGAATTGATTCACTGTGGACTCTTCTGTGGTGCCCCAGTGAAGGTTGAAGTCTCCCAGAAACATCACTTTATCGCTCTGGGTGGTTTGGTCAGTTATGAGGTTAGTGCATTCCTTGACAAATGCCATGTTATTAACTGGTGGGTGGTAGACTACTTTTATTCTGAAGGGAGAAATGTGTTGAGCATACAGGTCTAGAAAAAGGCATTGAAAGGTGGAGAAGATGCCATTTGGTATCTCCTTGCATTGCAGTGAATCTCTGTAGATTACTGCCATTCTACCACAATTCTGCCTACTCAGTCCTTTCTGATGAAGGAGTAGTTTGGAGGAATAAGAAGATCAAAGGTATTTTGGAATTTTTCGCTGAACAAGGTCTCAGTCCGGAATAAATGTTCAAGATTGTATTGATCTATGGAGTCGAAGATTTCCGGTTTGTGTTTCATAGCAGATCTAGAGCTGTTTAGAATGGCGCGTATAGATGAGGTAATGGATTTGGTGTGAGGGGTGGCAGGGGATTTTGTTATTTTAAGAGGTATTGGCCCGATCGCAGGCGTCTGCTTTGAATGAGACTTTTGCTTGAATCGGGTGAGGGAGATAGTAGAGATTCTGCGTGGCATGAGTTGTCTAGGGTATAGGTAGTGGTAGGAGGAAAGGGAAATAGAGAAGATATGGGGCAGCTTGGTGCTGTAGCTTGCAAGTAGGTCAGCAATGTGAGCTTGGCAGAAAGTGGGTGTGACTTTTGTGGAGTGAGTGAAATGATTACTCCAGGGTATTGAGCTTTGAGATTAGTGTGTCTCCAGCTTGGGCGGTCGATAGTTTCAAAAGGATGATAGACGGGAGTTTAGCTGGAATACAGCCTCATTGAATTGAGAAAGTTTCGAGCTGATGATATCCAGTGTGTGCTCTAGGTGGTGCATTTCAGGAGACAGGGAATGTTGGGACAGGGGTTTGATGGAAGAGCGATAGGGGACGTGGCATGTAGTGCTGGTGTGTGGAAGGAAAATAAGCTGTGTGGGTGATCGAGGTTGAGAGGAGTGTAAGGTTAAAAGAGGCAAAGCATCGTGTTGTGAGGTATGTTGTGTGGTCTCAACAGGGTTATGAAAGTGGGTCTTAGTGGTGGTAATTAAGTGAGAAGGGAACGTTTACCAGTTCCTGTGTGCTGATATAATTTGAGGGGAAGGAGTGTAGAGAGCAATTGAGGGAGATGTGTAGCTAGAGTGCGGTAAGTGAATGTGTGCATAGTCTGGAAGAGTTCGATTTAGGTGAGGTTGATTGTTCCAGTTAGCGGGCGACAGTGAGGAGTTCCTGGGGTGTGGTGGTAAATGAGTACATTCAGTAAGGAAGGAGATTTCTTGTGAAGTCATAGGACATGTGGTGGGTAAGGTAAGTATTGTAGATGAAGTGGGCTCCAGGACACAGGTAAGTGATCAAGGTAGCGTTTATTCGGTATGGAACAAGTATTCAGCCTCCTGCCTCAGCAACCGCCAGGTCGGAATGAAGGGAATCTGGAATCCACTGCATGCAATGTATGATTCCAGATTCCACATTCCATGGAGAGAGGCAGGAGATGCATAGAGAATACAACATATCTTCTCTTCTTAATGAACAAAGTATGAGCCATATAATCATGAACCAAAACATAACCAATCATGTAACATTTACATAACTTAAGCAAAGATAATGCCCATATCATGAGATTATTGCTATTAATAAAGATTGAAATAGAATTCTTATACATAAAGAATGATACTTGTACTACATGAATTTACATTGTTCATTCTTACTTTACAGTGTAACATGTAATTATTAAACAATAAGAGTAAATGGAAGTAAGGGAAAATTTAGCGTTAGAATTAATACAATACAAAGTTATCAAACTTCCTGGGAGTATTACGCTGTCTCAATGAGCGTGGAACTGCTTGTGCAGACAGACTGACCTGCTCGTTAACTCGCCCTGATCCACTAGGGACGGATTTGGGAATGGCCGTGACGTCAGAACCATTTGAACAGGAAGAATACTCAGAATCACCGGAGTCATTCTTAGCAACACCACCACTCCCTTTCGCAAACAGAGCAATCCTTCTAAAATTCCAACTCTGGCCATTCTCAAGTACAACATGCCACTTGTGCACCTCTCTGACTTTGAAAGGATCAGAAAACTTGTTCGCTCCAGACTCTTTTCTGCCTAACTTAATTTTAACATAATCACCAACATCAACTTTACCAACCTTCCCTTTGAAGGAACATTTGTCTTGCATGGAACTAACATTAGGGGGGCACTCAAATCCCTGAGACTTAAGTTCTAACAACCACTGAGGAATCATCTTAGTCTTGGGAATTCTACCTCGCATGGTCACAAAGGGAACTTCATTAGTTACACTATGAATCGTGGTATTGTAGGACCATACAGCTTCTTCCACAGCTGTACGAACATTTCGTTTACCTTGCAAAGCTAGCTGAATAACGCCCTTAATAAGTCTATTCATGCGCTCCACAATGCCGTTCCCTTGTGGGTTATACAAGGACGTATGCATGTGTCTAATACCATGGTTGGAAAGAAAAGTTTGCATGGAAGAGGACGTCAATTGTGTACCGTTGTCTGTCAACAATACGCAAGGAAAACTTTCTCTCATAAAAACCGACCTGAGATACCCAATCACACTTTCTGTGGTTATATTCTTCATGAACTCAACACTCAACCAACGAGAACAAACATCTACTATGACTGTTGCAAAGCGACACTCAGCAGATAAGTAGTCCATAGGACCGATAAAGTCCAAACAAACCTTGCTCCACGGTAAATCTTCGCAGCTGGAGATAGACCCTAAAGGACGTGAATGTACTTTTAATCTTTTTTCACTCTCCTTACACATCATACAGTTCTCCACCCAACGCCTTACATCATCATCTAGGCCCGGCCACCAAAAGTTGGTCTTGAGTCGTTTACCAGTCATACTTTGACCGAGATGACCTTCATGTGCCAAAGTAAATAATCTCTTCTTTAGTGGAGTAGGAGGTACAAACCTTTCACCTCGTAAAACAAAATCATCAGAACTACCTACGCTAAGTTCTTCCTGTACTTGTATAAAACTGCGTAAAGAAGGTTTAATGTCACCTTCACGCTTCCACCCCAACCGGATGGCATTTATCAATTCAGAAAAATCAGGATCAGCTAAAACAGCATGATGCCACTCTTCTCTAGAAACAGAATCGAAACCATTTGAGCAAACATCACAGAAATCATCAACCAAGCATACAGTTTCATCATCAAGATCATATGATTTCCCACAATCAACAGGGAGTCGGGACAAGCAATCTGCTTGAACGTTCTTCCAACCAGAGATGTGCTGCAGAGAATAATCATACTCCTGTAACCTTGCAGCAAATCTCATAAGCCGAGGCGAACCTTTACTGGCTCCTCCAGGTGACAGTATTTTGAGAAGAGGCTTGTGGTCTGTTCTCAGAGAAAAGTGTGAGCCCCATACATAAGTACGAAAGTGCGACACACCCCAAACAGCAGCCAACGCTTCACGCTCTATGACCGCATAATTACGTTCTGAAATTGTCAAGGTGCGTGAAGCGAAAGCTACCGTCTTTTCTGTGTCACCTTTCTTTTGAGAAAGTACGGCACCAATGCCATAAGCACTTGCATCCACGGTCACAAACGTATCTCTGCCTGGTTCATACGTGGAGAGAATACCTGCATTGACGATTTCCAACTTGATCGTTTCAAAGGAGTCAGATTGTAGAGGACCCCATTCAAATTGAACACCTTTCTTAAGGAGCAATCTCAACGCTTCAGTCTTGTGAGAAAAATTGTGGACAAACTTAGAATAATATTCCACTAGCCCCAGAAATGACTTCAACTGTTCTTTGTTCAAGGGAATGGGAGCACATCTGATGGCTTTCAATAAATCTTCTTTGGGTTTGACACCAGCATGTGATATAGTGTAACCTAGGTAATCTATTTCCGTTAGCATAAACTGGCATTTATCTTTCCTAAGGGTAAGCCCTGCATCAGAAAAGATATGTAACACCTTGGTTAAGTTATCGTTGTGCTCAGATTTGTTAATCCCTGTCACTAACACATCATCTTGGAAATAATGAAATTGTGTCAGGCTTCCAAACAAGGAATGCATCATTCGTTGGAAGACGCTTGCAGCGGAAGCCAACCCAAAGGGCAATCTTTTAAATTGGAATACTCCTTCAACAGTGACAAAAGCAGTAAGTTCCCTGGACTTAGGATGAAGAACTACTTGGTGATATGCTGAACGGAGGTCTAGTTTACTAAAAAACCTCGCCTTGTTCATTAACAGTACCATTTCAGAAATATTGGGGAGTGGGAATTTATCTACTACTATGTTCTGATTGAGGGACCTAAGGTCCACACAAAAACGCAATTTCCCATCCTTTTTTTTTGTAACAACGACAGGCGAAAGCCATTCTGAGACTTCTACAGGTTCTATAATGTCCTGTTTTTTCATGTCATCTAACATGTCCTTCACTTCCTTGCGAATAGCAATGGGTATTCTCCTGAGGGCGTGTCTTACAGGAGAGGCATCTTTTTTTAGTTTAATGACATGCATGTAACCACTCAATTTGCCCAGATCAGTGCGGAAAACATCAGCAAATTTATCTAAAATAAAGTCAATACTATGACATTCATCAATTACTAAAACACTTTCAGTAGAACGCGGGTCTAAAATAATGTGTAAATCGTACTGTTGTATCCAGCCTAAAATCGCTGGACCGTCATCCGAAATGTACACTTTACCATAAGAACTTCTGCCCTTAAATGTGAATGAGGCATCCATAACACCCTTGATGTTAATAACTTGTCCACTATACCCTTTGGGAATTATGTCACTTACTTGGAGTGTCATATCAGGCCAGTGTTTTTTGAATAAGGACATGGGAAATATAGAATGCATGGAACCAGGGTCCACAAGTAGCGTTATGGTAGCTCCATTTACAATGAAATCAGCTTTAGGCCTTTGGAGACCAATACATAAACACGTTCCCTCATCATCACAACCTTCAATGCATAAAGACATTTCATTGGGAACATATTCATCATCTACAAAGGCAACTTTGTTCACAGAAGGCGACCTGCAGGCCTTGCTAATGTGGCCTTTCCTTCCGCATTTCATGCAGGTTTTGTCTCTGGCAAAGCATCCCGCAAAATCGGCTGCATGTGTCATGCTGCCGCATCGAAAACAACCCATAAATTTGCTTCTTCCAACTGAACTAGTATTTCTGTTTCTCTGTTTAAAATTAGTGAATTTGGGTTTGGCATCAGTTGAAACTAAGTTTTTAGGCTTAACATCCGAGGAAGTGAAATTCTTATCCACTTTGTTCACATATGGAGTCATCCTTGTTCATATCCAAGTTATGCATTTCTTCCATGCATTTGTCGGCTTCTTCCACTACTTTCGCAATGGCTATGGCCTCCGTCAGACTAGGGTTCTTTGCAGCCCAAAGCTTTTGCTGCATCCTTTTGTTCTTGCATTGGACGATTAACTGGTCTCTGATCATCTGATCAGTCATGGGTCCAAAATCACATTTGAGAGAAAGTTCCCTAAGTCGTGTAACCATTTGGTCAACGGATTCTTTATCTCTTTGAGGCATGGTGTAAAACTTGTGTCTCTGCATAACAATGTTCACTTTCTTTCCGAAGTATTTTTCAAGTCTCATTTTCGCTTCCATATATGGATTATCGACTAGCTCACCATCAGCACCACGTAATTCAGGCAAAAACTTAAATGCATGTTGACCCCCTTTGCCTAATGAATTTAATAATATTGCTTTTTTCCGTGATAATGGAAATCTAAGGCCATCTATGGCTTCTAGGTAGTTCTCAAAGACACCAATCCATTCTTCCCATTCTAAGATCGGTGTATCTCCTTCGGCCAAAAATGGAGGAGGAGGAGCAATAGTGGAATTCGCTGTGGTGGCCATTGTAGTAAGAAAATCAATTTATAGGGTTATGCGGAATTATGCTGAGGCAGGGGAAAAAGTTTGTGTATGTTTAATCAGATATGTAAGTTTAATGTATGTCTGTTGAATCTGATGAAACAGTTCTTGTAGGAGATCAATATGAAAATTGTAAGATTGGGAAATGATGGAAGAAATGAAGATAAAGAAAAAAAAAATTTTTTTTTTTTTTTTTTTTATATATATAATTGTCTTAATTGTACACCATATTCCAAAATTTTGCAGATTTGATCAAAGTTCTGTTGTTCATGAGTAAAGTGAGTATTTTATACCGCTTTCGGTTCAGATTGTAGCGGTTGAGTTGTGGCTTTGCGACGTGGTTGGCAAAAGTATTCCTTCGTGGTTGGCGAAAATTCAAAATGGCCGCTGTGCGTGCTGATTGCTCATAGACGCGTGATGACGTTGAGCGCGCTGAACGGTGTCGTGCGTTCACAACAGGGGAGTTGAGCGCGAGCTACTGTGTGCAATGTTATGTCGCTAGGCAACCAGGGCTCAGGGCTCGTGCAGGCAGCGAGTGACCGTTGACGGGCTAAGCGCTATTTTGTTCTCCAAGCGGGAAAACAGCCAAAAATAACTCACGGTACAATTGTTATTATCCGGAATTTCGTAGATGGGTGGCAGGTTCAGTGGAAAGCGCCAAGTCGCTATGTCAGCTTGAAGATCAACATCCGTGGAGAGGACGCGATGACTGAGGGATGGTGGCAGCAGGGGGTTCGCAGGATCGTCGCCAAAATATTGTAGATGAAGTGGGCTCCAGGACACAGGTAAGTGATCAAGGTAGCGTTTATTCGGTATGGAACAAGTATTCAGCCTCCTGCCTCAGCAACCGCCAGGTCGGAATGAAGGGAATCTGGAATCCACTGCATGCAATGTATGATTCCAGATTCCACATTCCATGGAGAGAGGCAGGAGATGCATAGAGAATACAACAGTAAGGTGTTACTATCAGGAATCATCAAATGAGGTGATGCAACAGAGGTATTATAGCCAGTGTGGATGATGGGTGTGATGATGTTGATGGCGAGGGAAGACTGGCCTGAGGTGAGTCAGAATTGCTGGGACTCTCCCAGTGAATGTATTACACCAGCACTTAGAACTGCAGGCGCTCTCCCTTCCAAATGACTCAGGGCCAGTGGTAGAAGTGGGCGGGGACGGAAGGGCACGGCGTGCCTCTACTTCTAAAAATTATTTCAGTCCGTTCCCCTACTTCTTTCTTTCAAAATATCGTCCCGGGACGGCAAACAATAACTTTTTCATTCAGCTTCCAGGGGCTGCTCGCACTTCTCTGTTGAACTCCAGAGGCTGCAGCAGCCCCTCCCTGAGCTCGCACTGACGGAGGGCAGGCCCATTGTCATTTCGATTGAGGCCAATTATCTCCTTTCGAATGACAATGCACCCTCCCTCTGCCTTTAGCATATCAAGTGCCAGTGAGATCGGAGTTGGTGATTACAGAGGAGCTTTCCCCAAACAGAGTAGTGTGGGGAATTTGACACCTTGTGTAATTTGTCACTGTTGTACACAGAGTGAACTGGGCAGGAGCAGTGACAGGGCAGGAGAGTTGCAGGGGCAGGAGAGTTGACGGGGCGGGAGAGGTGACGACGGGGCGGGAGAGGTGACGGGGCGGGAGAGGTGACGGGATGGGAGAGGAGAGGTGACGGGAGACGGTACGGGACAGGAGAGGTGACGGGACATGAAAGGTGACGAGAAGGGACAGGAGAGGTGACGGGACAGGAGAGGTGACGGGACATGAGAGGTGACGGGAAGGGACAGGAGAGGTGACGGGACTGGACAGGAGAGGTGACGGGACAGGAGTGGTGACAGGACGGGACAGGAGAGGTGACGGGACGGGACATGAGAGGTGACGGGACATGAGAGGTGACGGGACATGAGAGGTGACGGGACAGGAGAGGTGACGGGACAAAACACTGCAAACTTCTTTGTATATTCAGCAGGTTTCGGTCAACAATACAAGTGCCAAGATAACGTTGGTGATCAATGTACCTCCTGGAGAGAGATGGGAGCATGTTTTGTCTAGTGGCTGTTTTACTCATCTAAGGTAGCGCAGAGGGGTAATATGCCTGCTGCAAAGAACATGTACCATGCATATCAAAGAGCAATATGTTATGTGCATAGTTCAGTGGGTTCTGCTTTGTGTTCACTTCCTGAATGAAAGGACACTTGAATACATATGGCCTGGCAGTTCGGGCTGGACTGTTCACATTGGGCGCAGGATCAAGACTGATTTGCATATGGCTGGGTCCAAACTGGAATGGCATGGTGAGCAAACAAACAATGGATTTAGGCCTAGATCTCTGAACTGGGGTGAATGTATGACATTGTTCTGCATTCTGTCCATCAATTGTTCTTTTTGCATTTGTCACCCCGAGGGGGACAGGTATGCTCAGACATGAGTCCCTTGCTCTCCATGCCACTGGAATCAAGCTATCCTGGCTGATCAGGGGCGTAACACAGGCCCCCCACAGCCCACGCGGTGCGGGGGGGGCCCTAGCTCCAAGAGGCCACCTCGGCACTGAACTCTGGCCGGGAGAGCTCCTGATTGAGCCCAGAGGGGGCCCCGCTAAGTACCATGCAGGGAGGCCCCCTCACTTTTCGTTACGCCAGTGTGGCTGATGAGGGCTGAAAGCGCAAAACCGGTACTAGGATGCTTGTTTCCAGTCCAAGGAGGACATGGCCTGGCAGTTCGGGCTGGACTTTTCCCATTGGGTGCAGGATCAAGACTGATTTGCATATGGCTGGCTCCAAACTGGAATGGCATAGTGGGCAAAGAAACAATGGATTTAGGCCCAGATCTCTGAACTGGGGTGAATGTATGATATTGTTCTGCATTCTGTCCACCAGTTGTTCTTTTTGCTATATTATGATTGAGCAGCTAGCTGGCTGACATAAATATGAAGGAGCCTTTGTGGGTTTCCGTGAGTCTAGATTCTCCTGAAGAGTCCCTTTCTCTTCTGAGCCCTGCTTAACACATGTGTACAGGAGGAGCCCTGTATTCATGTCCTCAATGTTTGAGACAAAAAATTATCATGGATTTCTGAACAATGAGAGTAAAAGCAAGATAACATGTTGTTCCTGCTTATATTTCACACGCTTTAGATAAACCTGTATTCCCTATGAGTGTTTGCTTTTTCCTGAATTAAACCTCAAATGAACATGTTTTAATTAAATAACTTTATAAGCTGTAACTGGTCAGTGAAATGCTAAACGTACTAAAAATGGATATGTTTTCTTATTTCTAGCCACACCCCTGACTCCGCCCACTGATTCAATCTTCGGTTATTCCTGCCCCCTGATTCTCCACCCACAGTTCCCCTACTTTTTTTTCCCCACTTCGACCACTGCTCAGGGCCAGATGTATCTAAGGGTTTTGCCCATTCTGTGTCTATGGGGAAATGGGTTGATACATATGGCCCTCAGTCCCGCGCGCTCGGTACCGGCCCTTTTAAAGCACTGTTTGATGGGATCCGCAAACAGAATCCTGCTTTATTAATATTAACAGGGCAAGATTTTACACATAACACTTTCGTGCCGCACCAGAAGAGTACATCTGTGGCAGCACAAAATAAAGGTCAGGTCACAAAGTAATCAGTGTGCAAAAACACCAACCTTTAACTTTGGAGTCTTAAAAGCAAGGGGCAAATGAGCCCTGTGCAGCCCCTGCAGTGTAGGGGAGGGGCAACGCTTCAGGGTCACCCCAATCCTTCAGAAGCCCCAATTCAGTCCAAACGTAAGGAACATCTGTAAAATACGGGAGTCTAATGGCCACCTCTTCACATTTTGCAGGGGGCATTTTGTTTGCGTTACGCCACTGCTTAAATGGTGCCAAATAGAGAAAGTAAACATCTGCATGGTACCATCCTTTTCTCCTGAATCGGGTTTCCATAGCTACCCCATAACTGCTGCTGGACTAAGATGATCGCAGTACTTTTGTTCCATTTCCGGTGCATCTTCTCTCGTACTTAAGCGCCACCTCATTTACACATATTTTGTTAAAACATTATTTTTATATCTAGGTGTGCAACAAAAAAATGTTGCACGAATACTCCCGAGCATACTATTAGACTTGCCACGCCCTTGCAAATGCTGCCTTAGAACCCGGTGCTATCCCAAGTCTTTTGCCTCATGATGTGAGTAACATAAACATGTGTGACTGCTGTAACCAAAACATGCCTACCAATGTGTAAAGTAACTGACGTCTGAACACGGCACCAGTTTAACTCGGCGTGTGGAATCCTCAGTCTGTGCCCCTTTTCTATGGCTCGCTGTCCTTCTGAGCCTGAACCCACCCAGCGCGCGGCGGTCGTGGGTGGTAAGTCAAAGGTGGTTCCACATGGTGGCTGCAAAGGATTAAGGAGTCTCTCTTGATTTAGTAAATGTCCTGGCATGATATAAATTAACAAGAAGCAGACATCCATCAGATTAAGCATTAACTGCTTTCAAGAATTAATTTATTTTTACTGTGTCTTTTGGTGCAGAGTTCGGAAAAATAGGAAAGTAATGTTGTGCTGGCTTGGTATAACTCGAAAATGACATAATGGATTAAGTCAATTAAAAGGAAATCAAATCACACATTCGCCTCCTCGCTTGCAGCCCCATGTATGCACTCGATTTAAGCGTATATGGTTTAGTAGGGATTTGATCTTAAACCTTACAGAGCAATATGATTGGCAAAGAGCGCTGTCTCGGGCGCTGGCGCGTGGCTTTCTGTGTAAGGCGAAGGCTGGAACATGTGCAGGCCTTCTGTGTAGATGTTGACATTTAAACATATGGCGGTGGTGACATAATAAGTAACATTCCTAATTTGAGTTTATCTTTTAAAATTAAAAGAAAAATAAATGCAGTCATTAAAAAAAGTAAGCAGTTAAATTATGAGCTATTGGAAAAAAAACGACCGTAAAGAATGATAAATGTGTCAAAGTGTCAAATGAAAAGAAAGGTTAAACTCTTAAAGATGACAAAAGCATTGACGCGTTCTGCGCTTCAGGGCAGTCAGACGGGAATCCAACGCTAACTAAATTATTTGTGTAAAACTGGGCGCTAAACAAACACAAAACTATATACACGGGGCAGGGGAATGCAGCTTTTATTATAGACAACACATTTCTTCGGTCTCTTAAGATCCATGAACCAACATTTCTGTCGGGTGGTGTGTAAGGAAAGACAAGTCAACGCAAATAAACTGGCTGGACCATAATCGTGGCCTTTGCCCCTGTGCAACGGTCCAGCGCTACACAAGCACCTGCAGTATGATACACTGTGTGGGTATGTTCAGCAGTTTCACTAGTACATAGGTGAGTATTTTTGTGTTGTGCTTACTGGTCATCAACGAAGACATTCGTTTTAGAAGAAAAGGGGGTAAAAGTGTTGCAGACCCCCCACCATCAACCCCCCTCGCCCACAAAAGAAGAATATCTGGTTGCCACATTGTGAAAGTTAAAGGAAGTAATATATGTGTGAGCAGGTTAAGATTTCTTTTTTTCTTTATTTAAACATGTATATTGTGCCACTGTTCTGTGTAGCCAGACTGAAAGGTGTGTGGGAGCGTTACATAAACTAGAATGAATATCGATTTACATCAGAAAGATACAATCTATTAAACCAGCAATTGAACAGTTGCGTCCAAGGTGGTTTGCACTGAAAGTCTTGGAAGCAACAGGAGATAGATACAGGTTATCGTTGGCTCAATAAATGCTTCAACAGGTGTTCCCTACGTTGTTTCCTGAATACCACGAGTGGGGTGAGCTTCCTAAGAATGGCTGGATGAGAACTCCGTGCTCCTTGGAAGAACTACTTGCTGCCAGTTACTGTCGTGAATTTCTGAACTTCTAAAAGTAGGGGTTCCTTGCTTCTCAGGCTTCTGGAGCCTCCTGAATTTGTGAGGTGCTCGGCCAGGTATGGTGGACCTTCCCTATGCAAATCCGTATAAATGATGACGTATGGCTCAGAATTGTTTTTTGGCTCAATAGATTGGTATGAAACATACATTAGGTGGTTCTAAAACTATATTCCATTCAATTCTATTCTATGGGCACTTATATAGCGCATAGCTGCCTCAAGGCATCCCAGTGCTGTTAATGCGGCACAAAAGCAGAAGAAGAGAATACAGCAATCCATTAGAAAAGAGCCAGGTTTTCAAAATATTTCGGAAGGCGAGTTCCTTACAATTTGAGCTGAGAGCTATAGGAAGGCTATTCCAAAGTTTAGCTGCATTATATGAGAAGGCTCACCCTCCATAATTCACTCTTCTGATGGCAGGAATCTTAGTCAAGTAGGCGTTGGAAAAGTGCAGTGATCTCTCGCGAATATAGGCCGACACCAGTGGTTGAACGATTAAAGGGCAATTATCATACAGCATCCTGTAGGCGATACAGAGTGATTTGAATGTTATCCTTTTGGAAATAAGGAGCCAGTGCAGAAGACAATAGAGCTTGTCGGGCAGATTGATGCCTAGGAATATTGTACCATGGTAAACGCAATGGGGCAACCCAGTGTCCCTCACGACCTGGGTATACGTATTTTAAAGAAAAAATGTATTCCGTCAGGGAATCAATTACTTAGGACAAGTAGCAACACCTTACTTATAACCAATATGAATGATTTGCAAGGAAAAACAAATAGAGATATAACACACACCACATTTTTTTGAATCAATAATGTATTAAGAGAAAATCAAATAATAAAGGCTGTCGCAATTTACAATTTCAATTGCAATGTGAAGTACGTGACTTTGGTGAAACAGTGACATGTGGTGAATGGTGATAAATATAGTCCACTATATACAGAAAAAAATGAGCAAAAATGGGGAGGGAGAGGGATAAAGATTTCATAAATGTCCTTATTATTAGCACAAATAAACAACAGGAGAGAAAGGGCTCATGCGACACTCCTCTACCCCAATCAGAATATATCTAACAACAAAGGAGTGACTGATTTTTAATCAAAGGTAAAGGGAAATAAAAAGATGTGAAGTGCAACGTGGAAAAAAACAAAGTTTTTTATAGAACCCTCACTCACCCGTCTATTGGGTGACATGCTATATCATTGGGGTTTTTTCACCGGGCGGGCCGAATGCCTACCCGGTGTGCTACTACACATGCGACTGCAGTGGAGCTGGTTTGTTTGAATAAAAACAGTGCAAAACGTGATTGTGATAAAAATTAAAAGAGTGCGGACTCTAACCAAAACCAAACTTTAATAAAGGTTAGTGTAGGCACGCATTAAAAGTGTTTAATGGACAAGCTTGACTATAAATTTGAGTCAAATTGTCCCATTAAATGTATCTGATGGTCGACATGTTTCTGCTCATTGTGGCCACTTTGGACGAGCTTTCTTCAGGACCAGACAAAAATAGTACACTCACTGGGCGGTGTGCACACGCTAAGGTGCACCCTAACCTCAGTGTTGTAACAGGAAAAATATATGAGACTCACGGTTATTAATACCGATCGCCCTGGTATTTCCAGGTGTCTAAATCTGTGGGTACAAAAAGAAAGATATACAAGCAAACATATTTAAAATGCAATGTGTGCAGTCTTTTTTATATACCAACATTTTTGATATTGACCCGGATAAATGTGCACTCCACATATATAACCCTCTTATATGTCCAAATATTTATTCACCCTCTGAATAAGTGAACATTTGTGAAAAAATTTATTTACACAGAATTCACTCGGACGGGGGTGAAAGCAATGGCAATGACAAACACTCTAGCTCCTGAGGCGGAAGACGGGAGCAGTTGCTCGTTTTTAAATTGCATTCATCTTGCTGTGTAAACTGTTTTTAACTATTTGTCACTCACCCCTGTGCACTTTCTTGTTAGAAACGCTGCTGGAGACTTCACTGTAAAGCGGAGCTTAGCGCTTACAGATAGATAGAAAGTGCGCCACCATCGCGCGCCAAACACCCTGGCCACGCCCACTGCTTGAGGCCACGCCCATCCCTTGACAGGCTTTAAAAGCGCACTGATTGGATAGTCGTGCTACAAACACTCTAGCTCCTGAGGCGGAAGCCGGGAGCAGTTGCTCGTTTTTAAACTGCATTCATCTTGCTGTGTAAATTGTTTTTAACTATTTGTCACTCACCCCTGTGCACTTTCTTGTTAGAAACGCTGCTGGAGACTTCACTGTAAAGCGGAGCTTAGCGCTTACAGATAGATAGAAAGTGCGCCACCATCGCGCGCCAAACACCCTGGCCACGCCCACTGCTTGAGGCCACGCCCATCCCTTGACAGGCTTTAAAAGCGCACTGATTGGATAGTCACGCTACAAACACTCTAGCTCCTGAGGCGGAAGCCGGGAGCAGTTGCTCGTTTTTAAACTGCATTCATCTTGCTGTGTAAACTGTTTTTAACTATTTGTCACTCACCCCTGTGCACTTTCTTGTTAGAAACGCTGCTGGAGACTTCACTGTAAAGCGGAGCTTAGCGCTTACAGATAGATAGAAAGTGCGCCACCATCGCGTGCCAAACACCCTGGCCACGCCCACTGCTTGAGGCCACGCCCATCCCTTGACAGGCTTTAAAAGCGCACTGATTGGATAGTCGCGCTACAAACACTCTAGCTCCTGAGGCGGAAGCCGGGAGCAGTTGCTCGTTTTTAAACTGCATTCATCTTGCTGTGTAAACTGTTTTTAACTATTTGTCACTCACCCCTGTGCACTTTCTTGGTAGAAACGCTGCTGGAGACTTCACTGTAAAGCGGAGCTTAGCGCTTACAGATAGATAGAAAGTGCGCCACCATCGCGCGCCAAACACCCTGGCCACGCCCACTGCTTGAGGCCACGCCCCCATCCATCTTCAAGTATGTGCATTCCCTGGAAGCGCAGCGGACGAGCGCAGCGGGCGCGCCGTCAGCGCGCCGAAGGCGCGCCTAAGGCAAGCCCGTCTGCGCCCGTCCGCGCCAGGCCGGGCGCAGGGCCCCAAACCCCTGGTGAAAAAGGCCCACTGTTGCGGTCCTTTACGTCAGACATGCTTTACTCTTTGAGACGTCCGGTGAAACATAATTGTAAGATCATACCGAATGACCGACTGACGTCCATTTCATGTCCATCATGTAATTTCTGGCTTGAAGCTCCTCGGCGTTGCCAAAGATTTACTACAAGTCACCAGCCCATACAAAAGTGGTCTATTGGCAGTCTTAACTGTCGTTCTCTTTGCAAACATAAAAAAGATATCCACGACCTTCTGTTGGAGAATACCTTTGATGCCCTGTTTCTCACAGAAACTTGGCTTCACGATAGCGCGGGCCCTGATGTCGCGGAAGCTTTGCCACCTAACTATGCAATTATTAGTAAAGACCGTGGCATAGGAGTTGGGGGAGGCATAGCTGTCATATTTAAAAGATCATTTCATTGCACCTTGGAACCAATTTCACTTAATGCCTCTGAGACGGCCCTATTCAAACTACAATTGCACCCTAAATTTACCTTTACTGGTCTATTGATTTATAGACCACCTGGTCCTGCTCAAGCCTGGGCCACCCAATTTGTGGACTGGATCGCCTCTGTTAGTAGTAATCATGACAGTCTGTCTATCCTAGGTGATTTAAATATTCACCTGGATGATCCATCTTCTAAGCTAGGCAGTAATTTAATCCAAGACCTGGCGGCCATGAACATTGTGCTGTGGAACTCAGGTGCAACTCACAAAGGAGGCCATCTCTTGGATCCTATCTTTTCTAGTATCCCTTTATTCCACTGCCCTCCTGCTCTACCCTTGCACTGGACGGACCATTTCTTAGTCAATTTCAGCATACCCAATCCTACGGTCAACAGGCTATTCAGCCCGCAGCCACTTCCTTGGAATAGAAATTGGAAGAAGCTGGATATTGATCACCTCACTTCCATCTTAGATTCCGCCCCTGTCGGCGAGATATTTGGCTCAGAAGATATTGAGATAGTAGCCAAAAAGACCAACGACTGGCTGTTAGGAGCCCTAGACATATGTCTGCCCTTAGCTCATAAAAAACTTAAAGCCCATAACCCTCCAGCACCATGGTACAATGAATCATTGAAGATCTTAAAATCCAAATGCAAGCGTTTGGAACGTTCATGGAGGAAAGAATACTCCAGCATAGCTGGAACCACCTACAGAATGGAGCTCAAACTTTACCATAAAGCTTGTACCATGGCCAGAGCAACCTATGTGGCAAAAACCATTGCCGAAGCTACAGACAAATCAAAGACACTGTTCAACCTAGTAAAGGATTTGGCCGGTGCAAATTCCACAGCTAAACCCCCTTCGTTGAACGAAGTACAATGTGAAGAGCTAGCACTGTTCTTTACAAACAAAATAGAGACCATCTACCACGATATAGTCACGCAACAACAGACTCAGGCAAAGACTCACCCTGATCCTGATCCTAGCGAGGTGAATTCCTCCCACTCTATAGACCTGCCTTACGAGCCCTTGTCGTTCTGGCCGGAATTAAAAACTCAGGATCTTCAAGCCATCTTAGGGAAACTGAAGTCGGGCTCCCCGATTGACCCCCTTCCTGTCTCAGTATTAAAACTTCTTGACATCTCACAAATGCCTGTGATATGTCAGACCCTCAATTTATCCCTATCTTCAGCGAAGGTTCCATCCATGTGGAAACACGCAATGGTCTTGCCACTGTTAAAAAAACCTTCTGCAGACCCCAAAATCATGGCCAACTTCCGTCCGATATCACTGCTACCTGCCTTCTCCAAAATCCTGGAGACCCATGTCCATGGGCACCTTGTTAAATACTCAGAGAAAAATGGCCTATTACACTCTTCACAATCGGGTTTCCGCCCTGGCTTCTCGACCGAGACTACATTGCTCGGGGTGACGGAAAATCTTCGCCTTTTGGTCGACAGAGGGGAGTCTGCTGCGCTGATCCTTCTGGATCTCAGCGCAGCATTTGACACCATCTCCCATCCCATTTTGTTAAAATCTCTCTCGGCCATGGGCATTAGAGGAACTGCATTGGATTGGATTGCATCGTTCCTTACTCTTAGGACTTTTCAGATTGCCTCCAATACCTCGACTTCAAAAATCCATCATTCCCCCTATGGGGTTCCCCAGGGATCAGTCGTGAGTCCCCTACTTTTTAATCTGTACGTAACCCCTCTTGCCCAGATTGCGGAAGATACAGGTCTAAATATGTATACATACGCAGACGATTCCCAGATTATTTTCTCCCTTTCAAAGGGTGAACAGGACGCTCCCTCTTGCCTTCAAAATGGCCTCAGAAAGATTGCAACTTGGATGAGTAACAACCTACTCAATTTAAATGGCAACAAGACGGAGGTCCTAGTAGTGGGTTCAGATCACTACTTGTGGAACCCTAGGCACTGGCCCTCTGAAATGGGCCTTCTCCCTACTCTGTCTAACCAAGTACGTAATCTGGGTATCATCATCGACAATAAATTAACCATGGAGCCACAAGTCAACAATGTCGCAGCCATCTGTTTCACCATACTGAGATGGCTTAGAAAAATCATCTGGATGTTGCCAGAAGACATGCAGAAGTCAGTAGTCAATGCTCTGATCACCTCCCGATTAGACTACGGGAACGTCCTATACCTGGGATCAACACAAGCAGTCAAGAGACGTCTCCAACTTGCCCAAAATGCCGCGGCCAGATTACTCTGCAAGTGCCCCAGAAGGGAGAGAATATCTGGACACATCAAGGCGCTCCATTGGTTAAAAATCGAAAATCGCGTGAAATTTAAGACTCTGTGCCTCATGCACAAAATCAAATGGGGTAATGCCCTCAGATATCTACAATCCCTTGTGCAGGCTTATATCCAGCCCGCTGTCTCAGGTCGGCATCTCAAGGCCTCTTTTGCGTACCGAAAGTGCGCAGAGCTACGATCGGAGGAAGGTCTTTCTCACCGCTGGGCCCCAAGCTATGGAACACTCTCCCACTGAACTTACGTCTGGAAACTCGCTATGACCACTTTCGCAAAGCAACCAAAACGTGGCTTTTTAACCAGTAAATTGTTCTAGCCTCCCTCTCAGAGTTTAACATCCTGCTCTGCAATTTAGTGTCTCTCAGCGCCGGGAAACCCTTTGTTGGGTAGCTGTCTCGCTTTAGAAAATTAATAAATAAATAAAATAAATAAATAAAATGGCCCATTCTGCCCTTCGGTCCAAACCCCGTAAGCCCAAAATGGGTCGGATGGCGTCTTACAAATCGATAAGACCCACCTCTTAATTGTAATTACCACGACTTTCAAAAGATATTGTGCAGTCAATTTAAAAAAAAAAAAACTGCTCGTCGACAACAAGTCGTATATTGTTACTTAAAAACACCCAAATATGTAGACCTAATGGCACTATCCATACAATGGAAAGAAGTATGTATTTATGTGAAAGCAGGTTTTGCCTCACTTCATGGGACCGGTGGCAGGGGTTTTCTTCACATCGGAGAATACTGGTAAACAAACGGAGGGAAAGTCGTCACTGCACACTACTCCATTTTGTAAAAAGCTTGCGTAGCGTTTAACAGATTCAGTCGACTCTCACCTACCTTACTCCCGATGGCTCCCCGCATTGTGACCTACGTGGTTCACATCCACCGCCCGAATATTAGCGAGTACGTACTGCTGTTAGGGAGATCAAGCATCACGTCAGTCACGTGATTGTGTGGGCGAATCCAACGTTAGTTCCTATATCACGTGTTGTAAACGTCAGATACGGTGATTGTTGCTGGAAGATTTAAAGGGGTAGTGGTAACATTGTGATTGTGAAATAACTTTATTAATCTCGAACAAGTGAACACTGTTCGTTTATATATCTTGTAAATGCAATGTACAAGCATATATATAGAGAACATATTTCAATATAGTTTGACTAATAATGTTATTAGGAACAACCTTTTTAGAATGAATAATTCAAACCAGGATGGACCTTGGTAACCAGAGCCCTTGGTTAGCGATCAAAGTGCACATTAACGTACTGAGCGATCTATTATTCATAACCAGTCTGGTAGGAAAACATACTCCTTTTGGTAGAACTGATTATCGATGCATTACAGTTCCCCACGGGATATTATCATTTAGACCTCGTAGGTGAGTTGAGAGACGGTACACCCACCGCTGTTCTTTTTCGAATAGTGATTCCTGCATTCTTGCGCTAGTGTGTACTTGCTCAACTACTGTCCATCTGATGTCATTTGGAGTATGATTTGCTTGAATGAAATGAGCAGTAAGTTTTGTAGTGTTCTTATTACATCTTACATTACTGCGGTGTTCACAAATCCTTAACTTAATATGTCTTGTCGTCATTCCTATGTAACGTAGTCCACAGGGACAGGTAATTAAGTAGACTACGGTAGGGGAATTACAGTTCGTATGTTGTCGTAAATGCCAGGTTTTACCTGGTTCCAAACTCAAAGTTTTGCTAGAAGACGTAAGGTGACATACGCTACATCCACCGCAGGGGTGGTGGCCCAGTACAGGTGGGAGCTCCCACGTGTTTAGCACAGTATTTTCCATCTGTCCTGATCTTATTGTTGGTCATGTATGTACCAAGGAATCTCTTAAACTTCTCGCTCTCCGATAGGAGAAGAGAGGTTTGTTCCAGTTATGGTTATTACTTGTAAGAATAGTCCAATGTCTTTTTATGCACCGACTGACTGAGTTGGACAAACAGTTGTAAGTTGTGACGCATGTGAGAGGAATGTTGTTATCAGGAATCTTTGGATTCTCTTCTATTAGGGCCTCCCTCTGTTGATTTCTTGCCCGTTTACAAGTCTTGTTCAGGATTTTCTCGGGGTATCCCTGTATTTTTAGCTTATTAGTCGGCTCCACTGATTGATCTTTGAAATCTCTTATCTCACTGCAGTTACGTCTAAGCCGTAAGTACTGTCCGTACGGAAGATTTTCTCTAAGTGGGCGTGGGTGGAAGCTGGTAAAGTGTAAAAGATTATTTTTCGATGTCGGTTTTTGGTAACTCTTAGTTTGTAACCGATTGCCTGTTCTTGTAATAGTAACATCTAAAAAAAAATTACATTTTGATTGTAATTGTGAGTGAATTTAAGATGTACATTACACGTATTAATCCAGGCTAAATACTCTTGGAGTCGCAATTCTGAACCACTCCAAATAACCAACACGCCGTCAATGTAACGGCGCCAAAACACCACATTGAGTGTGAAGGGATTCGAAGTATGAAAAATGTGTTTGCTCTCAAAATCAAAAACATAGAGCCCGCCACACTAGGGGCAAAGGTGCTGCCCATCGAGGTCCCGGTGGCTTGAAGGAAAAGATCATTTTGATACTGAAAGAAATTTCTCTTCAGGGCTAGGGTGGCACAGTCCACCACAAATGAGGGTGGGGTTTTGTAAATCCATTCTGAACTGTTCAATGTATCCGTAATTACCCTGATTGTGTCATCCTGGGGGATGCACGTATAGAAGCGTTCTATGTCTAGTGATACCAAAAATACAGGTCCTTCAGGCAGAATTATTTCATTGAGCATAGCTCGACGAGCTGTTTTAAAAAAAAATTGACTGCACAATATCTTTTGAAAGTCGTGGTAATCACAATTAAGAGGTGGGTCTTATCGATTTGTAAGACGCCATCCGACCCATTTTGGGCTTTCGGGGTTTGGACCGAAGGGCAGAATGGGCCATTGCATTCATCCCCGTCCGGGTGAATTCTATGTAAATAAATTTTTTCACAAATGTTCACTTATTCAGAGGGTGAATAAATATTTGGACATATAAGAGGGTTATATATGTGGAGTGCACATTTATCCGGATCAATATAAAAAATGTTGGTATATAAAAAAAGACTGCACACATTGCATTTTAAATATGTTTGCTTGTATATCTTTCTTTTTGTACCCACAGATTTAGACACCTGGAAATACCAGGGCGATCCGGTATTAATAACCGTGAGTCTCACATATTTTTCCTGTTACAACACTGAGGTTAGGGTGCGCCTTAGCGTGCGCACACCGCCCAGTGTGTGTACTATTTTTGTCTGGTCCTGAAGAAAGCTCGGCCAAAGTGGCCACAATGAGCAGAAACATGTCGACCATCAGATACATTTAATGGGACAATTTGACTCAAATTTATAGTCAAGCTTGTCCATTAAACACTTTTAATGCGTGCCTACACTAACCTTTATTAAAGTTTGGTTTTGGTTAGAGTCCGCACTCTTTTAATTTTTATCACAATCACGTTTTGCACTGTTTTTAATCAAACAAACCAGCTCCACTGCAGTCGCAGGTGTAGTAGCACACCGGGTAGGCATTCGGCCCGCCCGGTGAAAAAAACCCAATGATGAAGCATGTCACCCAATAGACGGGTGAGTGAGGGTTCTATAAAAAACTTTGTTTTTTCCACGTTGCACTTCACATCTTTTTATTTCCCTTTACCTTTGATTAAAAATCAGTTACTCCTTTGTTGTTAGATATACTTAATATTAGCACATCTGCTTAATGATCCAATGACGAATGCGACTGTTATCATAAGCGTTGTGTAGACATATACAAATTATTTCTAAACCACGGACGGAAGGAGGCTTGAGTTCCAGATCACGAAACACATCGAACTAGCACAAACACGACTCCAACCCACAGGTGGAAGTCAAATACAGTATATCTCTGAGGCTCCTAACCGGCTGGTGGAGATCCTTATGATTTATTATCCAACCCATACCTGACCTAGGAATTATTATTCTCAGAGCTACCTAGGAATCTGCTTTTGGGCTGCCATCTCTCCCCCTCCTGCCCTGAGGAAGACCCGCCTTGCCGCATTTTCACTCTTGCGCGATACAAAGGGTCGAAACGTCAGCGTATTGTATATGTCTACACAACACTTATGATCACAGTCCCATTCGTCATTGGATCATTAAGCAGATGTGCTAATAATAAGGACATTTATGAAATCTTTCTCCCTCCCCCTCCCCATTTTTGCACAATTTTTTCTGTATATAGTGCACTATATTTATCACCATTCACCACGTGTCACTGTTTCACCACAGTCACGTACTTCGCATTGCAATTGAAATTGTAAATTGCGACAGCCTTTATTATTTGATTTTCTTTAATACATTATTGATTCAAAAACATTTGGTGTGTGTTATATTTCTATTTGTTTTTCCTTGCAAATCATTCATATTGGTTATAAGTAAGCTCTTGTCCTAAGTAATTGATTCCCAGACAGAAGCAATTTTTTCTTTAAAATAGGAATATTGTACAGCAGTCGGCGGAGGAGTTCTGTACCATATGCAATCTCTTTACAGTGGCTGTGGGCGCTCCTAGATACAGTGAACTGCCATAATCCAAGCAGGACAGTATGAGCTCCTGGACTACCAACTAGAGGGAAGAAGGGGGAGGATTTTGCGGAACATCCTCAGCGTGCCATAACAGATGGCAGCAAGTTTTGTGGCTTGGGTGTCAAAATTAAGGACCTTGCCCAGCCACATTCCTAGACTCTTTATGACTAATTTAGGAGCCGGAGTGCGACCGAGATAGCTTGGCCAGCCCAGATTTAAAAAAGAATTATGATTATTACCCAAGAGCATGAGATCATTTTTGTTTCTATTTAATTTGAGACATGAGCTCTTCATCTACTTGGAGACCGGCTCAAGACAGGGACCTAATAGGGCGAATGTGGGACCATGATTCCGAAAGAAGCTCTGTGTAGGATGCAGGATCTCATGTTCTAAAAATACTGAAAGCACTGAGTTGGTATCTCTTTCAAGTATTTTACTTAATCCGGCAGAAGAGATATTGGGCGGTAGTTTGCTAGATCAAGAGGATCCAAATAGGGCTTTTTAAAAAAAGGGGCTTGTCCATTGCGTGTTTCTACGTCGCGGGACAATGCCCGAAGTTAAGGAGAGATTCACCTTTTCAAGCAGGATGGGAAGAATCACCTCTGCTCCTTTAGCTGAAATGTGCAGGGGGTGGAGTCCTTAGGAGAGCCTGATTTTATTTTGCTCCAATTGTCTAAAAGGCTATTTGAAGTCAGAAGGGAAAAAGTGGTCAGCATAGAAATATTAGTAGTCAACCCGTTTTGCTTTGGGCAAATGATGTCGGGATGAGAGTCAAATTAGAAAGTCATAAATAGTCAGAATTTTCCTTTAAAAAAAGTGTGCCAGGCCATTGCACTGTGTCGCCAAAGCTGGCCAAGTGAGACCCGAGGAGGAGGGCACTAAAAGAGTTTTAACAACATGAAACATTTTGTCTGGGCAGTTAGTGGCAACCTTGATTTTCTCTGCGAAATTAGTGACTTGGGCCTTTTGAATTTCAGCATGGAAGATTCTGATAGTGTCCCAATATTTCTGTTTGGAGGGCTCTCTATAGTCTCATCTCCAAATCCTCTCTACCTTTTTGCAGGCTTGCTTAAATTTCCAAAGTTGAGGAGAGTACCAGGGAGCTGATTTATCTCAGCTCTTCTAATGTGAATTAGTTTCAGGATCATTGAATCAAGTGAAGACTCTAGCCACAGATAGATTTGATCATTTGCTATGGACGGGTCAGAGTCTAAAGATACTTTAGAGATCGTGAGAGCCTATTTCCATGCTTCCATTGAAAATTTAGACCAAATTCGATCTTTCCACGTGACTGGTAATGAATTTGGGGGTGGCTGACTAGAATACATGATTAACTATATTAGAGAATGACCAGACGAGGTAACAGGGAGCAGTTGCTCGTTTTTAAACTGCATTCATCTTGCTGTGTAAATTGTTTTTAACTATTTGTCACTCACCCCTGTGCACTTTCTTGTTAGAAACGCTGCTGGAGACTTCACTGTAAAGCGGAGCTTAGCGCTTACAGATAGATAGAAAGTGCGCCACCATCGCGCGCCAAACACCCTGGCCACGCCCACTGCTTGAGGCCACGCCCATCCCTTGACAGGCTTTAAAAGCGCACTGATTGGATAGTCACGCTACAAACACTCTAGCTCCTGAGGCGGAAGCCGGGAGCAGTTGCTCGTTTTTAAACTGCATTCATCTTGCTGTGTAAACTGTTTTTAACTATTTGTCACTCACCCCTGTGCACTTTCTTGTTAGAAACGCTGCTGGAGACTTCACTGTAAAGCGGAGCTTAGCGCTTACAGATAGATAGAAAGTGCGCCACCATCGCGTGCCAAACACCCTGGCCACGCCCACTGCTTGAGGTCACGCCCATCCCTTGACAGGCTTTAAAAGCGCACTGATTGGATAGTCGCGCTACAAACACTCTAGCTCCTGAGGCGGAAGCCGGGAGCAGTTGCTCGTTTTTAAACTGCATTCATCTTGCTGTGTAAACTGTTTTTAACTATTTGTCACTCACCCCTGTGCACTTTCTTGGTAGAAACGCTGCTGGAGACTTCACTGTAAAGCGGAGCTTAGCGCTTACAGATAGATAGAAAGTGCGCCACCATCGCGCGCCAAACACCCTGGCCACGCCCACTGCTTGAGGCCACGCCCCCATCCATCTTCAAGTATGTGCATTCCCTGGAAGCGCAGCGGACGAGCGCAGCGGGCGCGCCGTCAGCGCGCCAAAGGCGCGCCTAAGGCAAGCCCGTCTGCGCCCGTCCGCGCCAGGCTGGGCGCAGGGCCCCAAACCCCTGGTGAAAAAGGCCCACTGTTGCGGTCCTTTACGTCAGACATGCTTTACTCTTTGAGACGTCCGGTGAAACATAATTGTAAGATCATACCGAATGACCGACTGACGTCCATTTCATGTCCATCATGTAATTTCTGGCTTGAAGCTCCTCGGCGTTGCCAAAGATTTACTACAAGTCACCAGCCCATACAAAAGTGGTCTATTGGCAGTCTTAACTGTCGTTCTCTTTGCAAACATAAAAAAGATATCCACGACCTTCTGTTGGAGAATACCTTTGATGCCCTGTTTCTCACAGAAACTTGGCTTCACGATAGCGCGGGCCCTGATGTCGCGGAAGCTTTGCCACCTAACTATGCAATTATTAGAAAAGACCGTGGCATAGGAGTTGGGGGAGGCATAGCTGTCATATTTAAAAGATCATTTCATTGCACCTTGGAACCAATTTCACTTAATGCCTCTGAGACGGCCCTATTCAAACTACAATTGCACCCTAAATTTACCTTTACTGGTCTATTGATTTATAGACCACCTGGTCCTGCTCAAGCCTGGGCCACCCAATTTGTGGACTGGATCGCCTCTGTTAGTAGTAATCATGACAGTCTGTCTATCCTAGGTGATTTAAATATTCACCTGGATGATCCATCTTCTAAGCTAGGCAGTAATTTAATCCAAGACCTGGCGGCCATGAACATTGTGCTGTGGAACTCACAAAGGAGGCCATCTCTTGGATCCTATCTTTTCTAGTATCCCTTTATTCCACTGCCCTCCTGCTCTACCCTTGCACTGGACGGACCATTTCTTAGTCAATTTCAGCATACCCAATCCTACGGTCAACAGGCTATTCAGCCCGCAGCCACTTCCTCGGAATAGAAATTGGAAGAAGCTGGATATTGATCACCTCACTTCCATCTTAGATTCCGCCCCTGTCGGCGAGATATTTGGCTCAGAAGATATTGAGATAGTAGCCAAAAAGACCAACGACTGGCTGTTAGGAGCCCTAGACATATGTCTGCCCTTAGCTCATAAAAAACTTAAAGCCTATAACCCTCCAGCACCATGGTACAATGAATCATTGAAGATCTTAAAATCCAAATGCAAGCGTTTGAAACGTTCATGGAGGAAAGAATACTCCAGCATAGCTGGAACCACCTACAGAATGGAGCTCAAACTTTACCATAAAGCTTGTACCATGGCCAGAGCAACCTATGTGGCAAAAACCATTGCCGAAGCTACAGACAAATCAAAGACACTGTTCAACCTAGTAAAGGATTTGGCCGGTGCAAATTCCACAGCTAAACCCCCTTCGTTGAACGAAGTACAATGTGAAGAGCTAGCACTGTTCTTTACAAACAAAATAGAGACCATCTACCACGATATAGTCACGCAACAACAGACTCAGGCAAAGACTCACCCTGATCCTGATCCTAGCGAGGTGAATTCCTCCCACTCTATAGACCTGCCTTACGAGCCCTTGTCGTTCTGGCCGGAATTAAAAACTCAGGATCTTCAAGCCATCTTAGGGAAACTGAAGTCGGGCTCCCCGATTGACCCCCTTCCTGTCTCAGTATTAAAACTTCTTGACATCTCACAAATGCCTGTGATATGTCAGACCCTCAATTTATCCCTATCTTCAGCGAAGGTTCCATCCATGTGGAAACACGCAATGGTCTCGCCACTGTTAAAAAAACCTTCTGCAGACCCCAAAATCATGGCCAACTTCCGTCCGATATCACTGCTACCTGCCTTCTCCAAAATCCTGGAGACCCATGTCCATGGGCACCTTGTTAAATACTCAGAGAAAAATGGCCTATTACACTCTTCACAATCGGGTTTCCGCCCTGGCTTCTCGACCGAGACTACATTGCTCGGGGTGACGGAAAATCTTCGCCTTTTGGTCGACAGAGGGGAGTCTGCTGCGCTGATCCTTCTGGATCTCAGCGCAGCATTTGACACCATCTCCCATCCCATTTTGTTAAAATCTCTCTCGGCCATGGGCATTAGAGGAACTGCATTGGATTGGATTGTATCGTTCCTTACTCTTAGGACTTTTCAGATTGCCTCCAATACCTCGACTTCAAAAATCCATCATTCCCCCTATGGGGTTCCCCAGGGATCAGTCGTGAGTCCCCTACTTTTTAATCTGTACGTAACCCCTCTTGCCCAGATTGCGGAAGATACAGGTCTAAATATGTATACATACGCAGACGATTCCCAGATTATTTTCTCCCTTTCAAAGGGTGAACAGGACGCTCCCTCTTGCCTTCAAAATGGCCTCAGAAAGATTGCAACTTGGATGAGTAACAACCTACTCAATTTAAATGGCAACAAGACGGAGGTCCTAGTAGTGGGTTCAGATCACTACTTTTGGAACCCTAGGCACTGGCCCTCTGAAATGGGCCTTCTCCCTACTCTGTCTAACCAAGTACGTAATCTGGGTATCATCATCGACAATAAATTAACCATGGAGCCACAAGTCAACAATGTCGCAGCCATCTGTTTCACCATACTGAGATGGCTTAGAAAAATCATCTGGATGTTGCCAGAAGACACGCAGAAGTCAGTAGTCAATGCTCTGATCACCTCCCGATTAGACTACGGGAACGTCCTATACCTGGGATCAACACAAGCAGTCAAGAGACGTCTCCAACTTGCCCAAAATGCCGCGGCCAGATTACTCTGCAAGTGCCCCAGAAGGGAGAGAATATCTGGACACATCAAGGCGCTCCATTGGTTAAAAATCGAAAATCGCGTGAAATTTAAGACTCTGTGCCTCATGCACAAAATCAAATGGGGTAATGCCCTCAGATATCTACAATCCCTTGTGCAGGCTTATATCCAGCCCGCTGTCTCAGGTCGGCATCTCAAGGCCTCTTTTGCGTACCGAAAGTGCGCAGAGCTACGATCGGAGGAAGGTCTTTCTCACCGCTGGGCCCCAAGCTATGGAACACTCTCCCACTGAACTTACGTCTGGAAACTCGCTATGACCACTTTCGCAAAGCAACCAAAACGTGGCTTTTTAACCAGTAAATTGTTCTAGCCTCCCTCTCAGAGTTTAACATCCTGCTCTGCAATTTAGTGTCTCTCAGCGCCGGGAAACCCTTTGTTGGGTAGCTGTCGCGCTTTAGAAAATTAATAAATAAATAAAATAAATAAATAAAATGGCCCATTCTGCCCTTCGGTCCAAACCCCGTAAGCCCAAAATGGGTCGGATGGCGTCTTACAAATCGATAAGACCCACCTCTTAATTGTAATTACCACGACTTTCAAAAGATATTGTGCAGTCAATTTAAAAAAAAAAAAACTGCTCGTCGACAACAAGTCGTATATTGTTACTTAAAAACACCCAAATATGTAGACCTAATGGCACTATCCATACAATGGAAAGAAGTATGTATTTATGTGAAAGCAGGTTTTGCCTCACTTCATGGGACCGGTGGCAGGGGTTTTCTTCACATCGGAGAATACTGGTAAACAAACGGAGGGAAAGTCGTCACTGCACACTACTCCATTTTGTAAAAAGCTTGCGTAGCGTTTAACAGATTCAGTCGACTCTCACCTACCTTACTCCCGATGGCTCCCCGCATTGTGACCTACGTGGTTCACATCCACCGCCCGAATATTAGCGAGTACGTACTGCTGTTAGGGAGATAAAGCGTCACGTCAGTCACGTGATTGTGTGGGCGAATCCAACGTTAGTTCCTATATCACGTGTTGTAAACGTCAGATACGGTGATTGTTGCTGGAAGATTTAAAGGGGTAGTGGTAACATTGTGATTGTGAAATAACTTTATTAATCTCGAACAAGTGAACACTGTTCGTTTATATATCTTGTAAATGCAATGTACAAGCATATATATAGAGAACATATTTCAATATAGTTTGACTAATAATGTTATTAGGAACAACCTTTTTAGAATGAATAATTCAAACCAGGATGGACCTTGGTAACCAGAGCCCTTGGTTAGCGATCAAAGTGCACATTAACGTACTGAGCGATCTATTATTCATAACCAGTCTGGTAGGAAAACATACTCCTTTTGGTAGAACTGATTATCGATGCATTACAGTTCCCCACGGGATATTATCATTTAGACCTCGTAGGTGAGTTGAGAGACGGTACACCCACCGCTGTTCTTTTTCGAATAGTGATTCCTGCATTCTTGCGCTAGTGTGTACTTGCTCAACTACTGTCCATCTGATGTCATTTGGAGTATGATTTGCTTGAATGAAATGAGCAGTAATTTTTGTAGTGTTCTTATTACATCTTACATTACTGCGGTGTTCACAAATCCTTAACTTAATATGTCTTGTCGTCATTCCTATGTAACGTAGTCCACAGGGACAGGTAATTAAGTAGACTACGGTAGGGGAATTACAGTTCGTATGTTGTCGTAAATGCCAGGTTTTACCTGGTTCCAAACTCAAAGTTTTGCTAGAAGACGTAAGGTGACATACGCTACATCCACCGCAGGGGTGGTGGCCCAGTACAGGTGGGAGCTCCCACGTGTTTAGCACAGTATTTTCCATCTGTCCTGATCTTATTGTTGGTCATGTATGTACCAAGGAATCTCTTAAACTTCTCGCTCTCCGATAGGAGAAGAGAGGTTTGTTCCAGTTATGGTTATTACTTGTAAGAATAGTCCAATGTCTTTTTATGCACCGACTGACTGAGTTGGACAAACAGTTGTAAGTTGTGACGCATGTGAGAGGAATGTTGTTATCAGGAATCTTTGGATTCTCTTCTATTAGGGCCTCCCTCTGTTGATTTCTTGCCCGTTTACAAGTCTTGTTCAGGATTTTCTCGGGGTATCCCTGTATTTTTAGCTTATTAGTCGGCTCCACTGATTGATCTTTGAAATCTCTTATCTCACTGCAGTTACGTCTAAGCCGTAAGTACTGTCCGTACGGAAGATTTTCTCTAAGTGGGCGTGGGTGGAAGCTGGTAAAGTGTAAAAGATTATTTTTCGATGTCGGTTTTTGGTAACTCTTAGTTTGTAACCGATTGCCTGTTCTTGTAATAGTAACATCTAAAAAAAAATTACATTTTGATTGTAATTGTGAGTGAATTTAAGATGTACATTACACGTATTAATCCAGGCTAAATACTCTTGGAGTCGCAATTCTGAACCACTCCAAATAACCAACACGCCGTCAATGTAACGGCGCCAAAACACCACATTGAGTGTGAAGGGATTCGAAGTATGAAAAATGTGTTTGCTCTCAAAATCAAAAACATAGAGCCCGCCACACTAGGGGCAAAGGTGCTGCCCATCGAGGTCCCGGTGGCTTGAAGGAAAAGATCATTTTGATACTGAAAGAAATTTCTCTTCAGGGCTAGGGTGGCACAGTCCACCACAAATGAGGGTGGGGTTTTGTAAATCCATTCTGAACTGTTCAATGTATCCGTAATTACCCTGATTGTGTCATCCTGGGGGATGCACGTATAGAAGCGTTCTATGTCTAGTGATACCAAAAATACAGGTCCTTCAGGCAGAATTATTTCATTGAGCATAGCTCGACGAGCTGTTTTAAAAAAAAATTGACTGCACAATATCTTTTGAAAGTCGTGGTAATCACAATTAAGAGGTGGGTCTTATCGATTTGTAAGACGCCATCCGACCCATTTTGGGCTTTCGGGGTTTGGACCGAAGGGCAGAATGGGCCATTGCATTCATCCCCGTCCGAGTGAATTCTATGTAAATACATTTTTTCACAAATGTTCACTTATTCAGAGGGTGAATAAATATTTGGACATATAAGAGGGTTATATATGTGGAGTGCACATTTATCCGGATCAATATAAAAAATGTTGGTATATAAAAAAAGACTGCACACATTGCATTTTAAATATGTTTGCTTGTATATCTTTCTTTTTGTACCCACAGATTTAGACACCTGGAAATACCAGGGCGATCCGGTATTAATAACCGTGAGTCTCACATATTTTTCCTGTTACAACACTGAGGTTAGGGTGCGCCTTAGCGTGCGCACACCGCCCAGTGTGTGTACTATTTTTGTCTGGTCCTGAAGAAAGCTCGGCCAAAGTGGCCACAATGAGCAGAAACATGTCGACCATCAGATACATTTAATGGGACAATTTGACTCAAATTTATAGTCAAGCTTGTCCATTAAACACTTTTAATGCGTGCCTACACTAACCTTTATTAAAGTTTGGTTTTGGTTAGAGTCCGCACTCTTTTAATTTTTATCACAATCACGTTTTGCACTGTTTTTATTCAAACAAACCAGCTCCACTGCAGTCGCAGGTGTAGTAGCACACCGGGTAGGCATTCGGCCCGCCCGGTGAAAAAAACCCAATGATGAAGCATGTCACCCAATAGACGGGTGAGTGAGGGTTCTATAAAAAACTTTGTTTTTTCCACGTTGCACTTCACATCTTTTTATTTCCCTTTACCTTTGATTAAAAATCAGTTACTCCTTTGTTGTTAGATATACTTAATATTAGCACATCTGCTTAATGATCCAATGACGAATGCGACTGTTATCATAAGCGTTGTGTAGACATATACAAATTATTTCTAAACCACGGACGGAAGGAGGCTTGAGTTCCAGATCACGAAACACATCGGACTAGCACAAACACGACTCCAACCCACAGGTGGAAGTCAAATACAGTATATCTCTGAGGCTCCTAACCGGCTGGTGGAGATCCATATGATTTATTATCCAACCCATACCTGACCTAGGAATTATTATTCTCAGAGCTACCTAGGAATCTGCTTTTGGGCTGCCATCTCTCCCCCTCCTGCCCTGAGGAAGACCCGCCTTGCCGCATTTTCACTCTTGCGCGATACAAAGGGTCGAAACGTCAGCGTATTGTATATGTCTACACAACACTTATGATCACAGTCCCATTCGTCATTGGATCATTAAGCAGATGTGCTAATAATAAGGACATTTATGAAATCTTTCTCCCTCCCCCTCCCCATTTTTGCACAATTTTTTCTGTATATAGTGCACTATATTTATCACCATTCACCACGTGTCACTGTTTCACCACAGTCACGTACTTCGCATTGCAATTGAAATTGTAAATTGCGACAGCCTTTATTATTTGATTTTCTTTAATACATTATTGATTCAAAAACATTTGGTGTGTGTTATATTTCTATTTGTTTTTCCTTGCAAATCATTCATATTGGTTATAAGTAAGCTCTTGTCCTAAGTAATTGATTCCCCGACAGAAGCAATTTTTTCTTTAAAATAGGAATATTGTACAGCAGTCAGCGGAGGAGTTCTGTACCATATGCAATCTCTTTACAGTGGCTGTGGGCGCTCCTAGATACAGTGAACTGCCATAATCCAAGCAGGACAGTATGAGCTCCTGGACTACCAACTAGAGGGAAGAAGGGGGAGGATTTTGCGGAACATCCTCAGCGTGCCATAACAGATGGCAGCAAGTTTTGTGGCTTGGGTGTCAAAATTAAGGACCTTGCCCAGCCACATTCCTAGACTCTTTATGACTAATTTAGGAGCCGGAGTGCGACCGAGATAGCTTGGCCAGCCCAGATTTAAAAAAGAATTATGATTATTACCCAAGAGCATGAGATCATTTTTGTTTCTATTTAATTTGAGACATGAGCTCTTCATCTACTTGGAGACCGGCTCAAGACAGGGACCTAATAGGGCGAATGTGGGACCATGATTCCGAAAGAAGCTCTGTGTAGGATGCAGGATCTCATGTTCTAAAAATACTGAAAGCACTGAGTTGGTATCTCTTTCAAGTATTTTACTTAATCCGGCAGAAGAGATATTGGGCGGTAGTTTGCTAGATCAAGAGGATCCAAATAGGGCTTTTTAAAAAAAGGGGCTTGTCCATTGCGTGTTTCTACGTCGCGGGACAATGCCCGAAGTTAAGGAGAGATTCACCTTTTCAAGCAGGATGGGAAGAATCACCTCTGCTCCTTTAGCTGAAATGTGCAGGGGGTGGAGTCCTTAGGAGAGCCTGATTTTATTTTGCTCCAATTGTCTAAAAGGCTATTTGAAGTCAGAAGCGAAAAAGTGGTCAGCATAGAAATATTAGTAGTCAACCCGTTTTGCTTTGGGCAAATGATGTCGGGATGAGAGTCAAATTAGAAAGTCATAAATAGTCAGAATTTTCCTTTAAAAAAAGTGTGCCAGGCCATTGCACTGTGTCGCCAAAGCTGGCCAAGTGAGACCCGAGGAGGAGGGCACTAAAAGAGTTTTAACAACATGAAACATTTTGTCTGGGCAGTTAGTGGCAACCTTGATTTTCTCTGCGAAATTAGTGACTTGGGCCTTTTGAATTTCAGCATGGAAGATTCTGATAGTGTCCCAATATTTCTGTTTGGAGGGCTCTCTATAGTCTCATCTCCAAATCCTCTCTACCTTTTTGCAGGCTTGCTTAAATTTCCAAAGTTGAGGAGAGTACCAGGGAGCTGATTTATCTCAGCTCTTCTAATGTGAATTAGTTTCAGGATCATTGAATCAAGTGAAGACTCTAGCCACAGATAGATTTGATCATTTGCTATGGACGGGTCAGAGTCTAAAGATACTTTAGAGATCGTGAGAGCCTATTTCCATGCTTCCATTGAAAATTTAGACCAAATTCGATCTTTCCACGTGACTGGTAATGAATTTGGGGGTGGCTGACTAGAATACATGATTAACTATATTAGAGAATGACCAGACGAGGTAACAGGGAGGGATTCTAAGACCTGTAGCAAATTGTCTGTGAAAAAGACAGGATCAAGTAGTTCTCGTGGTTAGGTCCCAACACCCTTTGTGACAAATGGATACCCATCACATCCTATATAAGGCCTGCAGCATGAACATTTACTTGCGCTCCCAAATAAAGATTCAAATCTCCTAGTAAGGAGAAGTTTGCTCTCGTACTAGACAGATGTGCTACCACTTCCGAAAGGGAGTGGAGTAAACTGACGCTTGGTCCTGGACGTCTATTCGGCAGGATCCCAGAGAACGTGGCTGTAGGGCATAAGGTGATCACAAAGATGACACTATATGTGCTGGTACCAGATGACAGCTAAATTCTTCTTTAAGAATAATTGCTAACCCTCCCCCTTCTCATTCTCCTGTCTTTCCGTAATATATAATATCCTGGGGGCATGGCCTGAACAAGGTCAGGTCCTCATTCAGCATGGAGCCAGGTTTCAATCAGGGAAAATGCATGTTTTTTATCCTCAATAGCAGCAAAGAGTTCATATTTGTGGATGAGGGGGAAGTTGTTGGTCGCAGTAGGGCCAGTCATTGGACTACTAGGATGAGGTGAGCAATTTGCTAGAGTGGGGTTGGTAAAGGACAGCAAGAGAGCATCCTACTGTCTGATTTGAGAAATAGGGAAGAAAGTGTTTTCCTACGGCAATATAGGATAAGTCGAAAAGTAAAATTGTAGTAACATAAAGGCTAAAAATTACACAGCCCTATTGTAATGGTAGTCAAGTCAAAAACCACTTTATTCGATTCAGTTAAAAATCATAAAAGCATTCTACAATCAAAGGGAAAGGGACAGTACATATTCATTTAGCAATTATTTTTAGAGATAACACACATCAGTAGACATTTATAAATACACAATTTAAAAACATCAATCATTATATATTCACATTTTAAAAGAAAACAGCTATAGAGGAATAAATATTTAGCTAAAAAATTACAAGTATAAAAAACATTTTCCATTTCCACCTTTCGAGCAGAACCCTTGTGTTACGTTCTAAGTCGTCTCCTCCTGATCCTAACAGCAGCAACAAGATAATTGGCCACGCTAAACATGACCAAAGCTGAATCCAACAATTGGAGATACAGGAGGGCGGGTTTGGCCTGATGGAAGGCTTTGTCCTTCAGTAAGGGTATCAGGTATTTTTGTCTGGGCACAATAAAAAAAGGACAGAATAACATAAGGTGCATATTATCTCGCGTTGAAAAATTGTCGCAACTACAAACAGGAGCATCCTCCTCCTTGTACCAGCCTTGACTATCACAAAGGACCATGTAAATCTGGTTAAACCGAAATTTAACCAGAAGCCACCTGTGAAAAGTGATGTTAACAATGGCAAAGTATGGTTGTATAGTAAAACAGGTGATGGTCAGGAAATGGGCTCTGATCGTGGGTTTAGTAAGTTGGCGTTCCTCCCTCTCCATAAATTTCAATTTGGAAAAGTTGAGCTTAACCCAATCTAGATCAGATTTCTTTAGACCATGGGGGGCAGAGAAAATCTCTGGTCGACCAAGGTCCAAAGAGCACTTTTGAATGTATGATAGCCAAGCTATTTTTTTTGAGTTATCCAATTTTAAACAGTCGGCCAGTATTTTATGGTTCAAACCTAGATTGTTATTGGCCCAGGTCCTAATCCATAATAAAATAGGAGCCATTAAGAGGGTATCAGTGATATACCCTAAACCAAGTTCCTGGTGAACTGAAAACGAGGCTGTTGATTGGGGAAGCCCTAATATTGAACGAAGGAACTTATTTTCTTCCCTTTGGATAGCTTCGCCATTCACATAACCCCACAGACCTGAACCATACCTGGCTATAGCCACCGATTTTGCCCTGTGCAAGTTTAATAAAGCACCAGTTGGCTTCCCCCCCAGTCTCCTCGAAAAACTTAAAATAGCATTGGCCGAACTCCTAACTGCTTTGGTTTTAGCTGTAATTTGAGGAGCCCAGCTTCCTTTGGCGTCAAAAATTACACCCAGGTAAGTAACATTTTTGACATTTGTGATCACGTCGCCATTGCAATAGAACTGCTTTGTGTTATTTTTGGCGGCCCCAAAGGCCATGACGTGAGATTTGGAGTTATTTATCACTAAGTCAAGTGAAGACATAAAATCATTAAATGCATTTAAAAGTCTTTGCAAACCTAAATGGGTCCGAGCTATCAGAGCTGCGTCATCCGCGTACAGGAGAACAGGGATGCGTGTATCCCCTGCACGCGGAGTGTCCAAGGTAGCGGTTAAAAGAGTCTTCTCTAAGGAATTTAAATATAGAGTGAACAGCAGGGGTGCAAGAATGCAGCCCTGCCGCACGCCCCCTACTTGATTTGAACCAAGCTGTACGATTTCCGTCATGATCCATTCTAATAGAAGCTTTTAAATCCTGGTGGAGTTCTGCCAAAAAGTGTACAAGTGGGGGATCAAGTCCCAATTTTAGCAACATGGTCCACAGCCGAGCTCTATTTACCAAATCAAAGGCCGTGGACAGGTCCATAAATGCTACAAAAATTGACCCTTTTTTTGCAGTAGTGTATTTCGATATTAACAAATGAAGATTTAAGCATTGGTCCTCTGTTCCTCTACCAGCACGAAACCCATACTGGGCATCTGATAAAATATCGTTGTCTAGAGACCAGCTGTTAATTCTTGCTAACAAAACTTTGCCCAGAATCTTCATAGAGGAATCCAATAAGGAAATTGGACGAAAACACTTGGGGTCACTTCTTAGGCCCTTTTTAAAAATGGGTACTATAATTGAACATGCCCAGGTTTTTGGCAAACCCCCCTCATACACACAGTTAAAAACATTGGCTAAGATCTCAGCCCACATCTCAGGATTGAGTTTGTATAGGTCCAAAGGTACCCCATCTGGGCCAGGAGCTTTATTAGCAGCAGAACCTAAGATTGCCAGTTCTACTTCAGGTTTATTAAATTTTAACTTAGTAGGGGGAGTTGGGGAGCCGGGCATTGTAAAAGCCTCAACTGGTTCATTTGAGCCATATATGTTAGAAAAATGTTTAATCCATTCAGCTTCAGGGATGTTAATTTCAAGATCCGTGTTGTTTGTTTGAGCAAATAAAGGATTGTTAATTATGGACCAGAATTTGGAACTTTGTTTAAGGGTTACAGAATCCATTAATGAATCCCATGCTTCATCTTTGATGGCCTTTTTTCGCGACTTAACCGCCAAAGCATATCTTTTTCTCAACTGTGCCACCAAAGACCTGTCTCTAGGGGATTGTTTAAGGGCTTTCAACAAGGCCGAGTGTGCCTTGGAACAGGAGCGATCAAAGTCAAGAAAACACATCAACACTGGTACTTTAAAAAATGATTAGGTTTGAGTTTAGGAGAGAAGGTTAACATCTGTTTTGCCAGACTATTATGGAACTTAAAGTGTCCAAACCATTTAAGCACCCTCTTCAGACCCTGTGTACCAGAATTACAAGTCATTTTAAAAAGAAAATATTTGTATTGATTTTCCAACAGTCAATACCGGTGTACAGCTATGCATCATCAATTGGATGATCAACAATATAAAATGTAATCTGCCGCCTCACGCTGTACTCCCACCCATACCCTCCCCACAGCCACCGGTGTGCTTAGTTAGTATTCTCTAACAACAACTAAAATACATCAGAATTCAATGCAATAGTGAAAATGATCAACAGTGCGTAGATATTGTAATGGTAAAACATGTGTATTTTAAATTCTTTTTCAAAACATAATCTGGCACAAATGTAAATCTAAAGAAAGAAGTGGCCACAAAAAGATACACTTCTCAACAAGAGAGTAGGGAGTGGATGATAATATATGCACAATACTGAGATGTTATCACCGTGAGCAATGTTTTTGTAATTGGGTTTAGCCCTCTAGTATTTGGTTTATACTCTGTTGAGCATTAAATATTATATGGTGTCAGAGATATGAATAACTTGTTTATAAAACCTATAGCCTATTTGCTAGTGATTGAAAAATTCCTGCTTCATTGAATGTTTATACATATATAATTTTTATTTTTGGAGTCAACAATACTGTTTTAATCTAAAAGTCTGTTCTGAAGAAGGTTTTGTCAACCAGTCTTAATCTACCGAAACTAAGCGTTGACAACTGTTTCTGCACTGTATTGTTACCAACTAAATTTCTTTAACTCAAATTTTGTATGTGTGTCTCTATTTAGGTGACTCACGAGTGTCTGCTTCAATTGCACATGATTGTCTATCGTCATATATATATAGTAGTGAATATTATAGAATTGTGTGGCAAAGGCCCAATCATTAACAACCAGCAGCTGGGAGGCCCAAAAGTATAAATGAAGGTTCTGCAGTGCCACCCACCATACTCCGGTCTCCTGGTCAGCGTGGTTAGTACTATCCGCGCAGCCCCCATCCAACAACAGCAGTGTTTGTTACCCCGTCAACCAACTGAAAAAAATGGTCATGAACATCATAATGGCATTTCTGTAAAACATATATTGAACTTGGGTAGTTATATCATTTTGTAAAGGGCTGCCCTGTCCATTAAGGACAGGAGCAAGCACATCCCTCCGGTAGTCCTCCAGTATCCTATCTGTCCAGGTTACAGTTGTAGAACGACATTGGTTCAGTCGTCATGTATATCCCTAAGTAAGTGAACCCTTTCCTCTCGCACACCAAGGGGTACCGCCAAACTGCTGGAGGGCTCCAGTCTGTCAGTTGGTTCTTTCATTCCTTTTTAACATCAAAAGTCTCTACTTTGTTTTCAGTCCTTGGTGCGTGAGGGCAGAGCGTTGGTGGTAGACAGAAGCCACATACAACCATGGCTAGTTTTGGGCTTGATGGTCCAAGAGGACCTTGAGCTGAGCCACAGCCAGGCATCTGTCGCGAGCCTGACTTCAGACTTTAGTGGCTCGCTCGCCACTATTTTAGAGGAGAAGTTCTGGGTTGCTTTAGCAACTACTGAATATCATCTATGACTCTCATGCAAGGCACTCTTAAAGCTGAAGAGGCCTATTTCCATTGAAGAATTATAGCCTCAACCACTACGATCCCTCTAGCTACTTCCCAATCCACCACTGACCTTTTGCAGCAAGATCGCTTAGAAGATGGTCACTTTTTAGGTAAACAAACACAAATGCCCTTCTTCAGGAGTCTCCATCGTGATGCAATGTAGTACAGAGACAGGCACCATCCAAGTGGTTGATGACACCCTCCCTATCAATGACAGTGGTGACTCCAGTCTCCTTATCCTACTGGATTTCTCAGCTGTGTTCATAAAGGCTTACGGCACTGTTTTGCTCAAATTCTCAACTCAGTTGTGGGAGTTGCCTGCATTTTCCTAGATAGCTCACCTCCTAAATAAGCAACAGACACTACAAATTAATGTCTCACGGTCTGCAATAGGCTGTAGTGTAACTTTCATTACATTGGTGGAAATTGGCATTATCTCAGAAATGTTGTGCTATGAAAACTACACATAATCCCTGGGATTACACCTTTTGCAAAAAGATAATGTCAATGTGGGGGGTGTGGGGGACTATTGCGGGTGCAGAGTAACAAAGCAATCGACATGCGGCAACAACGCGATTAACATGAACCCGAGCAGAATTTCTTTTATGTGGGCACAGATGAAATAACTGAGAAGATTTTTGTTTACACAGAGCTACTGTTATAGACAGTGAAGCTACTGTATATACATTATCATCTTTCTCTTCCTGTTGTGAAGACTCTTGTCGGTGCTTTGTTCAGCCCTTGGTCATTTTGTATTTCACTTTTGGAGGGTAAGCATCACTTTTCCTTTGCTCTCAATCCCTGCTGCATCATCCACTCTTGGGAATCATTACTTTTTTGGAAAATCAAGTAAGTTCAGTTTGTGTTGTAAGGCACCACTATGTTTGTTCCTCTTTTGTTGTTTTCATTTTATTTGTTTGATGCTAATGGCATGGAGTTTCAGTGAGGGAGAGTGCAGGAAGGCTCATGTGAGAATAAGGATTAATGGACATTTTTGGATGGTGGAGGCCTGGGGCTAATAATATTTTCTCAATTTACTTACTTCTGTTTTTGTGAACTTTGTCCAAATTTGTCTCCATAATTTGGTGTCTTTTACTTTTTGAGGCCTAGTCTGCTCTAGGCCCTGGATTTATTTTTTAATATATTTTTCACATTCTTACTGCTTATTTGCAAGAGATAGTTTTTATTTGAGGGGTTCGTGGATGGCCTTGTCTTCATGCCAACTTTAGGATATTTTTTGTCAGGAAGATGCCTGTTGGTGAATAGAGTTGAGGTTGTTCCAGGAATCCAGGCGCATGTATCCATGCACTTTCCATTGTTTTCCCCATGTTCTTGCCCACCATTTCATCGTGTATGTTTGTGTGAGATGGTTGATTAATTGTTTTTGACCTTTTTAAATGGTTTTGCAAGGGTAATTGGTGCCTTCTGCTGTTTGTGTTCAAGGCATTCTCAAAGTGTATTTTAATATGTTCTTCATTTGGCTGTGCTATTGAATTTTCTTTTACATTGTTGTTACTGTTTTACTGGGAGTGTACAACGGCCCATGGATAGGCATGGGTGCATTTTAGGTGAATATTTGTGCAATCCTAAAAGTTTGCGAAGGGGAGAAAGAGGCTCCAGACATAGTAGGGCAGCCATGCTTTCTTCCTTTTTCTCATTCAATGCTGGCCATGTGAAGCAATTGATGGTCATTTGTGGAGCCAATGTGTATGTGTGTGCGTGTGCGTGTCACTGTTGGCCATTTCCTCTTTGCTCTTCATTCCTTCTCCTTTGGTGGCCATGTGGAAGATACCATTTTGGGGAGTTTATGTATGTGTGTGTATATGTTTGTGTGTGTGCCTGTGAGTGTCTTCTGTGTGTGTGTTTGTGTGTGTGGCCATTTAGCCTTTGTTCTCCATGCCTCCGTCTATGCTGGCAAATGTGGTGAACACCATTCTGTGGAGCCAGTGTATTTGTGTGTGTCCCACCTCCCATGTGGCCTCGAGTAAGTATTATTATTAATTAATGTATTCCATTTGTACCTGCCTTCCCCACCTCCATAGGTGCCCCATGGGCCCCGGAGGGACATCAGGTATGTGTACATTAATTTATTTGATTTTTTGCTTGGACCCCAGCCTCCCATAAAGGCCCATGGGACCTGGATGAACACCACGTATGTTTACATTAATTTATTCGATATTTTGCTTGGTCCCCCAGCCTTCCATAGAGGGCCATGGGCCCTGGAGGGACACTATGTATTTTTACATTAATGTATTTACCTGTTGCTCACAGTGTGCAGTCATCACTTGCAGCAACCTCGGCATGGCACAAGAAAAAGAGGCATACATTCACCCAAAGGGTCCACTTTGTCCCGTGAGGAGATATTGTCACAAAGAAACCGGTCGTAGTAACCCGCTATCAAGTTTATGTTAATTAAAGAGTCACTGTACCACCATATGTTAGCCACTGTCCTCCTACCTTTCTTTTTGGTGGAAGGAGAAGTGTTTCATGTATTTATGGAGATGCTCTATTCACAATTGAAGATTCTAAGTTGGACCTATTTTTCACTGTTGATGTGCCAGGGCTAAATCACCAATCGGTGCAATTGTTTGGTGAAATAATGCAGGAGAGCGCTGCTCAGTCCATCCATGAGAGACACGTAGACCAGCTGTAAAGTAACAGCCTACATCTGCATCACTGTGCACTGGGGACATATTTACAAGCAGAGTTGTGTCGCTCTTGCATCAAACAACGTGGTGCAAGAGCGATGTAAGTCCAAAATGAGATTTATAAAGCTACACAAGGCCACTTTGTGTGGCTCTGAGTGGCTTCATAAATCTGGAGTAGCGCAACACAGTGCAACTCGCTGCATTGCGGTACTCTGCCCTGGAAAGGCGTTCCTTGGGCATTACTTGGGTGTTCCCACACAACTTCCATGGTTTTTGACACATTCACAGATTCACCAAAAGTGGTAGACCTGAGAATACGCCAAAAAGATGTGCCTTCTCAGGGGAGGCAAAATGAAGACAAATATCTTTTATTTCTCTTTGTTACGTCCTCTTTCAATGTGTGCTGCATTTTGCAACACTCATAGAAATTGGAATATGCCTCTCAGAATTGTTTTTGTGTAGAAGGTGCCCCTTCTTGCACGAAAACAATTCTGCATGCAAAATAGGCTCCCTTGCACCATCGCCCATTTTATGCCAGCATTAGGGAAAGGGCAGGAACGCTACATTGAATTCAATATGGCGCTTTCCTGCTCCTTCCCTGTAACACAGCTCAGCAAGGTGACCTGCTGTGCTGCATTGCGGTACAAATTTCATAAATATGCCCCTGGCTCTGCTTCAAGGGGCCTAAGCAAAGGTCGGTGCTGGTCTCACCTATGGTGATTTTTTTGAGGCATTAGCCAGTATCCAACAGCAGCATTGCTCTCCATGGAGAAACCACATACAGCTGCCATAAAATATAAATGGTTTCAATCTAGAGATCGGATCACTGGATTAGTTGCCACTGACAATGGCAGTAGATCTTCCATCCAAGCCTCCAGGGGTGGCTCCTCTGTAATGGCGGAGGAGCATCTTGCCACAGACCGTGTCAGCAGATGATAAATAAAATGATAATAACACACTGTTATTATCATTTTATTTATGCTGTCTGAGCCCTGCAATACAATAGGTATAGGGTGGGGCCGGACATAGTAGGGAGGAGGCGTAGTGTGCACTCATAAGTGTACATGTGTGGACAGAATGCTAAACACATATGCCCACTTATGTTTCTCCAAACAACACAGCCGGTTGGAGAAAAGCCACAGGCTTCAATTCACCATCTGAGTTGCAAACAAGGCCGCTCAGACGAATCCTGGTGCTACTCCCATGTGAGAGCAGCATCTGGATTGTGTGTGGAGCCTGTGCCCTGATGGCCCATCCCCTTCTGGCCGGCCGACGAGAGGAGGCAGGTGGGAGCGGAGCAGCATGTAAGTCTTTTTTATTTTTTAACTTACATTTTATTTCCGATGCCCTCTCCAACTGAAGCCCTTCCACTTTAGGTAATAGGCGGCTGCCACTGTAAGCTTCTAACCAGTAATTTATTCATCCTTCCATTAACCCACTGATGTCCTGCATTTTACCTTTACATTATGTAATTGAATCAATCTTTCATACAACATGCAGTCTGTCACCATTCCGTCCATCCGTCCACCCATCCATATCCAAACCTATCCATCTATTGTCAAATCTATTCATTAAACATATCCATTCTTTCACTCAGTCATACATCTTTTCACTTTTCCATCGCCCCTTTCATCCATCCATCCATTTATCCTTTTGCTCATCCATCCACCCTTTCACTCATCCATCCTTTTACTCCATACATCCTTCCTTTTACTCATCCATCATTCACCCTTTCGCTCAGCCATCCATCGTTCTACTCATTCATCCACCCTTTCACTGATCCATGCACTCATCCCTTTACCCTTTCACTCATCCATATATCCCCCATTTCAATCACTCATCCATCCATCCACCATTTCCCTCATTTGTCCCTCCATCCTTCCTTTCACTCATCCATCCGTCCACCCTTTCATCCAGCCATCCATCTACACTCCCTTTCATTCATCCATCCTTATATCCATCGTTTTACTTATTCATCCAGTTATTCACTTATCTATCTATCCATGCTTCCACTCACCAATCCATCAATTATCCCTGTTCACTCACTCATCCATCCATCCTTTCTTCCATCCATCTGTCCATTCATCCATCCATCCTTTCACTCACCCATCTTTTTACTTATTCAGCCACACATCCACTTTTTCACTCATGTATCCTTTCACCATTCCACTCACACATCCATTCATCTATTCACCCTTTCACTCAGCCATCCATCCTTTCACTCATCCATCTGTCCATTCATTGATCCATCCAACCTTTCATCCAAACATCAATTTATCCTCCTTTTCACTCGTGCATCCATTCTTTCACTCATCCATCTTTACATCTATCCTTTCACTCATCCATCCATCCAGCCTTTCAACCTATGCAACCTTTTGCTCCATCATTACTTCATCCATCCATTCATTTAGCCTTTCACTCATCATCCATCCTTCAACTCTCTCATCCATCCATTTTTTCGCTCATCATCCCTCCAACCACACATCCATTCCACTCACTCAACTCCCTATCTTTCACGTTAATTATAAGCCTTTGTCTACCGAACTGCAGACAGAAGAGGCCCATCAAAAAGCCCAACCCCACTGTAGCTGCTAAAGCAGAAGGGTTGACAGCACCACTGGGTGCAAGCAACATTGAACTGTTACAGGGAAGGTTACAAACAATTGCTCACTTGTCCACACCATCCCCCTTATCTAAGCCAGAAAGGGACATCATAGTGCAGAGAATAAACTATAACAATGATAGGCCTAGCATTGGTAGCGTGCCCTTTTTTCCACAATCGACACTCCCCTCGGGGAATCAATCTATCTGATGATTTTACAGAAGCTAACCTCCATCTGTGGCTTGAATGTTTATTATGCTTCCTTCAGTAAATGACTCCCCATTTAAACTGTGTTGATTTATACTGGTCTTTGTTCTAAATTTTCCACTCACTCGGTTTTTCATTTTGTTTCATGTTGCAGAATGGGAATCCTTCTTTGCTGGTTCACCTTCTCCCTTCTGAATAAGACAAAACTTGTTTTGCCTGTGATTTCTTCCCAGTTTTAGCCTGTTAGGGCCACCGGGAGCTTGACCCTTTGAAAGAATCCCTGCATCAACAGCATCTCTTGGGTGACGTGGTAGTCAAAACATTTCTGCTCAGGTAAGAACTGGAAGGAGGGAGTGGTTGAGTTTGGGCAAGACATCTCAGTATCCATAATACAAAAACATTTACTGTATCAATTCGTTGTTTAACTAGTACTCCTCTTTTGTTTTGAGCGGTGACTAGATTTGAAGGTTAGGGCAGTACACATATATTAATTACTACTACTGACTGATGGGAGGGTTGGTGATCCCTGGTGACATCAAGACACAAAGAGGAGAGGCACATGTAATGCCTCATCAGTTTTCCCACACTGATTGCTGGAGGGTGGAATGGAGGCCTGCACTGACGTTAGCCTGGTAGTAAGAGAGCTTGAGTCAAGTTGAGAGCAGACTAGAGAGAGGACGATAAGGGTAGACATTTTCTTTGTGATAGGCCAGGATCACCTTCTGACGCTAGGTAAGAGGAGCATCCAAGGTTATGAATGTTACTTTAAAAAGTACAATGATACAACTAATAACAAGCACAATAATAATAAAAACCAGAATAATAAATTGAAAACCTACAAGTAGGAACAAAAAAGTGTTAATTTTTACAAAAAAATAAGCCAAGCCAATTCACCTGCAACAGAATCACTCCTCTTGGTAAATCCATCATCACAATAAAGTAAACTAAACTAAACCAAACTATTCAAACCCTTTTCCAACTGTTCCTACCCACACTACCTGCAACAGCCCCACCTACTCATAAATGCCGCTCCAAAAGTTAAATTCTTTGCCTATTTTCACTCTGATCCTCCTTTAGTTCATTAACGCCGTTGAAGGTATTTCGGTTGAGGATCTCTATGGCTGAGTGGGGTGATGACTGATGATTGGCAAGACTGTCCTCTCTGCTGCTTGCAGTATCTGGAAAAAATAGTGCCTTGTCATCAGATCCACAGGTTAAGCACTGGACGTTGAAGGAACATGCTGTTTTCTCCTCCTCCAGCATCATCAATCAGTGATACGCCACCACAAACACCTCTGGTTTTTGGAGACACAGCTACCTCCCACCGGCACCCACCCTCCTTGGTGCGAATGGTGGATGTTGAGGATTGGCCTTTGACAAGAACAGTAGGATCTTGTTGTGGGGAAAGAAGAAAGTAGCATGAATTGTAGCACCCATTGCAAGTACATTAAATAGTCAGTCAGGCACACTGCATTGCTGGTTTGCTATGGCCATTGGAATGTTTTATGTGATTATCGGTCCCTGTAACTTACACATTCTTGATATAATTACTATTTGCAGAACTTTGCATTAAATAATCCACCAAAAGCACCTGCATAGTTTTAAAATATTGTGCTCGAAGGGAAGAAAAAGACAAATAGAAAAGTTTAAATTAATGATTTTATATGGAGAAGAATTCTTTCAACAGACTCTTAACGTGCGCTGAAAAAATGACTAAAAACAACAAAGTGATTGATGGAATGCTTGAATTAATCTAGGCTACTGGCAATCGTACGGGAATGCACCCCAATCCATTGTTTTTCACCCACCATGCCACCTCAGTTTGGACCCACACATATGCAAATCAGTCTTGATCCTGTTCCTCACGGGAACAGTCCAGCCAGAACTGCCAAGCTAGGTCTTCCCTGAACCAGAACACAAGCAACCCAGGACCAGTTTTGCCCTTGATATGACTTCTTCAGCCGGGTATGGCTTGGTTCCAGTGGCACAGTGAGTCAGGGACCCGAGTCTGGGCATACCGGATGCACTTAGGGCATCAAATACAAAAACAACAAGGTGATGGATGGAATGCTTGAATTAACCCCTTCACTGCGGTGCCTATTCCGCCGCAGTACTAAGGGGGCGGGGCGGAAGAGCGGCGGGCGCATGCTGGTGACGGAACCGCTCCGTCACCAGCGTCGGTTGTGCTGTGCTTATGACGGAGCGGCTCCGTCATGGCCCGCCCCGCTCAATAGAACGCTCAGCGCAGGCGCGGAATCCGCGCTGTGCAGGCGTGCCGGGCGGGCCATGACGAAACCGCTCCGTCATCAGCACAGCGCGACCGTGGCTGATGACGGAGCGGTTCCGTCATTAGCAGGGGAGGGGTTAATCTCAGCCACTGGAAATCACTCAGGACGCATCCCAATCCATCGTTTTTTTGTCCACAATGCCACCTCAAAGTGGACCCAGCCATATGCAAATCTTGACCCTGTTCCTCATGGGAACAGCCCAACCCAAACTGCCAGGTCAAGTTCTCAATGAACTGGAACAAAAGCAACCCAGGACCGGTTTCACCCTTGTTATGGGCTCTTCAGCCAGCTATAGCTTGGTTCCTGTGACACAGAAAAAAACAAAGGCTGAAGAGACTTTATAGTTAGGTGACAATGTCAGTTAGAACATTCCATTTTACCATATGCAAATCAGTCTTGACTCTGCTCCTCATCAGAACAGTCCAGATCTGCCATGCCAGGTCCTCCTTAAACGGAACACAAGCAACCTAGGACCACTTTTGCCCTAGTTAGGGCTCTTCAGACAGGTATAGCTTGGAGTGGCACAGTGAGCCCGGGACCCACAAACATTTTCACTCCCATAAACACACTGAAATGGAATTGTTTTTATATGGTTTATCATTTATTTTATATTTAGGTTACTGCAATGCATTTCTCAAAGTAATACAGAGAAGCACTAAAGTAATTATTTATCAACACTTGTTCATCTGGTTTCAATGTTTGTGTTTTGAGTATCCAGGCCTCCATGTTAAAGTGGTATTAATATAGTTTGTGTTCTGTGTTAAATTATTACTGATTTGTTTTTCAACACTACTACGGTATAGAATGGGCCACACAAAATAATTATCCCATGTGAGGTACATTTGATCACAGGGCGCAAACAGCTGTAATTCTTAAGGACATCCCATGCACACTATACCTCCCTTAATGCACTTTACCCTTTTTACTGGAATCCCAGCAGCACAAAAAAATACATCTGTATATTTAACCCCTTTGACTGCTGAGGCTTGTTTCTCTGAGAAATTGGTGTTTGGTTGTTCTAACACACATACATACCTCTGGTATTTTTTTAAACCCATACAAAGTAGTTTTTTTCACTAAGTTCATGAGTGTTTATTGGTGCAAGCTCTGAATCAATATCACTGCGTGCCCTAAAGATATAATAAAAAATGTTGTGCTTTTAAAAAAAGAAAAACAGTTATCTCAAGTAACTATATTACGTGCCCTAAAGTAACTATAACTCACACCCTCACCATACACAGTGTTGTCATCAATGATGTAATTTCATATGTTCCAATGGTGTTATCAAAGTTGTAATAAAACATGTCATCAGTGATGTACTATAAAAAAGTAATTAGCAGGGCATGGCATGGGGGCAAGTTACCGTTACTTTTAGGGCATGAGTTGTAGTTACTTAAGATAACTATAACTGGTGAATTTCAGGGGTTTTGTTTGAGGAAAACAGTATGTTTTAACTGACATTTTCCCCAAACTATAAAGTCATTTTAACCTTTGTTTTTTCAGTGAATTTCAAAGTGTTTTTAAACATAAAGTAAGATGTCTATCGCCATAAATGGCATGGGGATGGTCGCAAGGCCTGGCAGGAATACTGGCTGCGTCAAACGTCAGAACGCCAAAATATAGAAAGAGGCGGACATATTGGCTTTATCAAGGGGACAGCACATCAACATATAGAAAGCAGACCTATTGACTTTGTAAACACACCACCAATACATATAATCAAATATATGTTTTATAAATGCACATATTGTGATTGCCAACTGCCACTAGGTGGTTAGAGTTAGGACCTCGTTTCCATAGGAAAAGCGTTTGTTGACTTGCCTATATCTTTGGTGCTGTAGACGAATCTTCACAACATTTTCCAAAAAAAGTTGGTTTTATTGTGCATGGAAAGTTTCGGGGTGATACATCAAGCGGAGGCCAAGTAAAAGTGGTGGTCCAAAAAAGTTTGTTTCCTATGTTAATTCCCATAGGGATTTTGAACATGACTACAGCCCAAACCGCTGGACGGAATTTCACCAAATTTGGGGAAAAGGTAGCTCTTGGTCCAGAAAGAGCCCTTTTTGTTAGTTGGTGTAAATACGTTCAGTAGTTTTTGAGATATTAAAGAAAATCCACATTTGTATATCTAGGCTTGTGACTCCGCCGTGAATATTGATGATCTCGTGCAGAGATCAGATTGGCTGCCAACACTTCAACCGGGAAGTGTTGGGAGCCATCTTGGGACTTGGCTTAGCCAAGTCCAGAAAAAATGTAAAAATAAAGAAAAGGGGGCAGGGCAGGAATACACTGACCCCCCCAGCCCTGGACCCCACCAGGGCCAAAAAGATTTTTGGGGGCTTATTTGCCACAAAACTGAATATTTGTGATTTAATGGGGAAAAAAGTGTGTATTTCTTTTGACATTCTTTGTAATTAGAGAGACCCTCCCTCCCCCATCCCCAGACCTACTTTCAGGTTGAACTGTGCCCACGGTGTGTGAGTTTGTGGTGCACTCTTCTGTATGAAGAAGCATGCACTAACCGGACACCGGGAGGCAGTGGACAGAGGTCACAATCACACTGAGGTTATACATAGAGTAGTTTTTCACAGTAATCCTGCAAGATGGCTGTTTACATGGAATCAACGCCACTGACCTCTATTGTGATCTCACCACAGGATCGAAATCAAGCACAGGGCAACCCTCCATACTTCGAGGTTGGCACATTGAGCAGGATTGAAGCGGGTAATACTGATATCTGGTATTACAGCACCTAACACCGGGAAGAAGTGCTATGTTAAATCCATGTTATCGTTGCAGAGGATTGAGCGGGCCACGGGGCAGCGTTCGCCACTGGGATTGTCGAGAAGAGTCTCCAAGGTGGCAGGCTGCTGGCTGCCCGACTACAGGGCTGAACTCTCCTCTCACCCAGGGTACCCATGCCAGCCACGGGGAAAGCATGAGAAGTGGTAATTGTAGCTCTGATTCACCAAATAGGGTATTTTCCTTTGCATACACCAAATGTTGATCAAACAGATAATGCCCGCGTTTTGTGGGCTTAGTTTCTTTAACACTGGAGACTTGGTATGTCCCCAAAGATGCTGAAAATGTCCACATCGGAGCACTTCACTGGAATCAGATGCAAGATGCACCCCTAATAGCAAACAATTGAATCTTTTACAATGATTCTGCGGTGCATCAGTACTCACAAGTTTCTAAAGTTGTCTGTTCCCTTAGCCCCAGGTGAGGCCGCACAAATAGATTTACGCTCATCAACCTGCCACTTCAGGTGGGGTCTGGCTGCTGACTGTGGTCCAGAACCGTCAGTTACAATCATGGCTTCTGTCCAAGTCTATGTTGTGTGATCGCGGGCATATCGCTCTGTCTCCCAGGGTATCAGTCTGACAGGCCAACTTAGAACCGGGCTGTATTTTCATGATAGACGGTGAGTAAATACATGTATATTTACTTCAAACATGAAGGTTCACAGGCACAGAGCACATCCTCTATGAGGTCTGTTGTCCAGGGTTGATTGGAGTACCCAGGCTCCTTTGATCTCTCTCTCTTTGGAAGGATGGGGGTGCGGGCTCCACATAGGTGAATCTAAAATCTGCTCCCTTGGCACAGACAAGCGATGTTAGGTAGAGGAGGAAACTTTGAAGACATTGCAGATTTCCTGCTCCGGGTGCGCATACACACTGTCAGCAGCAGAGGGAGGAATCAGGTCACTGTCCCAAGCGCCACAGGCATAGGGTTTCAGCCAACACCTCCCCTCTGCACTCTCACCCTGTTCTCATGTCATGTCTTTTACGCTAGTCCTGTCATGTATACCCCCTTTTACATAGATCGTCCCATCCACACAACAATAACGGTTCTAAACAGGAGACCTTTTACCTAGTTGCCTGCTCCTATCTCTTCACCAGGCTCTTACAGGCTCATGCATCAAAGCTTTTTGCGATCGCAAAGGGTCCGAATCGCAAAAATCGGCCGTTTGAGATTGCAAAATCAGCTTTTGGGATGCATCAAGGGTGAAGGCCCTGCAATTTGAAAATTCGCAAATATTTGCGAGTTCTCAAATTGCGATTGCATTTAAGGAATCGCATTTTGCGATTCCTTAAATGCAATGCAAAAAAGTTTTAAAAATAGTGATTTTGCAATTAGGGTGAGCAAATTACCATGAGGTTGAACCTCATGGTAATTTGCGAAAACTTCACGCTGTGCATGAACGCATTGTTTTAGAAAACAATTAGCATTGTTTCCAAAACATTTATGATTGTTTTCAAAACATATTGATCCTAGAAGAAACCCTAGAGTGACTACTCTAGTATATAATACCCTTATTTCCCCCCTGCAAATTAGAGGAGACTTCCTTCCACACTGACACGGGGTTCTGCATACTGAATCTTCGAAATGCAGCAGTCTGACATTGCGGGGTGTCATTCTCGAAGTAGAGACGGTGTCCTTCATTCTCAACCCTCAGGTGAGGGGGTTGGTTCTTCCCTAGGGGATTCTTGGCTGCCAGTGTGGCCTGCGATATGTTGGGAGTACCAAATTGCAGGTCCACAAGAGGGTGCTCCAGCACATAAGAGCCATCAACACAAGTGACGCCACGTACCCAGTTGCTAGGCATTTCAGAGAGTGTCATGGTAACAACAGTGCACTTCTCAGATATTATGCCATTGATACAGTGGGTCCCTTGAGGAGAGGAGGCGACAGGGAGGGTATCCTTAGAGCTCTAGAGACAAAGTATATATTAGAGCTGAATAGCAAGACCCCTTGGGGTCTGAACTCCACGGAAGATCTCCATACTTGTCTATGAAAATCCCCCCTACGTAGTCTACCAGGCGCATGACACATAGCGCACCGTTACTTTACCATACTATTGCATCAATTTATGTAAGGGCTCCTAAGATAGTTTTTTGACTGCACGTACCAACCAAATAAGTATCATCAGCAGGTTGAGTCGTAGCTTGTCCTTTTCAGTCCGGTTCCAGGTACTATATTATGTCACCAACATCAAATGTGTAGGTTGGGAGCAGCTTACAATAAGATCATAAACCATTTGAATGTTTTTAAAATTTTTGAATTTTCATCTATTCACTGATCACACATGAAATTGGACACAGTAAGCGTGTATATCAGATTATTCAGAAAACATAGGCACATTAGGAAAAAGGTAAATATAGTGTTTGTATTTATACAGCCATTGGGGGAAAAAATATTATATTTTTTCCCCCCTCGTCTTCCCCTTTTTTTACACATCTGTTTCTAGCATGCCAAACATATGCCAGAAGGAGTGAATTAATTGACGGCAGCTGATTGTTCATCTGTGGTAGATTGTTTTATCCGCCGACTTTTACTTGCATTTATCTTGTAAATATTATGAAATGATTTTTCAAATTGCAATTTTTATATATTTAAATTGTCGATTATGAAAGTCAATTCGGATACATTTCAAAAGGCATGTTATTTATTGGAATGATGTGTTCGTTTATTGGGATTATCCCAATATGTGCCATCACAAGTATGTCTTTTATGTTGTTTTCTTTTACACACCGTCTTAAAACTTCAGCACTTGCACTTTAAAGTTTGCCCACGCCCTCCATGGCGTCATGTGACCAAGGTCTCTGTGCCGGCCGAAACGTTATGCTGGCGAAGGTGCTATTAAACTAACAAACTCACCTGAACTCTGGGTCTTCGTGTTCTTTGCTGTGTTGGTGTTCAGGTGATTGCCGACCTGGCTGATAGTTCGGAACTCTGAACATATATATCCACACAACGATCACCTTCAGCAAGTAATCCAAGGACACAGCGGGGTGCTTGTCAGGAAGCCTTTATTCACAGAATTCAGCTCGGCATGATGCATTTCGGCTTATGCGCCTTCCTCAGATGCCGTTGGTTGAACTAGGAAACACCTCCTCCCACCTTTTGAATTTATTGTGGCACTCCCATATGACGGGAGATCAGCTGACCCAGCTGCCGAGGGAAACTACAGTCCATCTAAACACTACAGTTCCCAATGTGCATCTCGCTGGTAAGTACCACAGCCGGATCATAGTTGTCCATATGGACGCTGAAAGTTGCCTATCTAGGTGGGGCCGTGTAGCAGCTGGTGCCCCCTAAAATTGCAGTGTTAAAGCGTCCCTCGGGCCCCCAACGCCTCAGCCTCAAGTCGCGAAAACAAGACAGGCTGTGAAGAGAGTGAAATCATCCCTCTATATATTTTCAGCAACAATTTTTGTCAAAACAGACAACACCGCACACTACTTCGATATGTTGATTTTTCATTTATTTTCTGTAGGTTCCCCACCAAGGGTGCGATAGCCAGTAGGTATATATAGTTAGGATTGTTTTCCATAGGGAAATCGCAACATTCTATTGGGAATAACTTTGGCGCCGGTTGAGGAATCTTCCTGACATTTTCCTTAACTTTGCCTCACGGCGCTCCGCTCCTTTGCTGAACGTTTGGGGGGGATTCGTCAAGCGGGGGCCGAGATAAAAGGGGGGTCCCAAAACGTGTTTTCCCCATGTTAATTTCCATAGGGCGGTTGGACTCACTTTTAGCCCGAACGGCTGAATGGTTTTCCACCAAACTTGGCAAAATTGTAGGGACTGGTAGCCTGATGTGCCTTTGCTATGTCTCAAGATATGTGCTCCAGTGGTTTTTACGAAAATTAACTTTGAAAAAATATATATTGGGCTACATTGGGCTATATATATGTTAGAGCCCAAATCTAGCCCAATGTAGCCCAATGTAGCCCAAAGATGGCCACCAGAGACAAAAAAAACAAATGTAGCCCAAATATCAGCCAGATGTAGCCCAACTATAGCCCAATGACAGAATGTCCCAGAGTGTTCTAAAGAACAACTAGAGCGCTAACAGTCTTACTTATGACAAAAGTATGGCACACCTGAAGTCATCTTGATTGGAATAAAGTGTTAACACTTAAAACATGTAATTTGCAAAGGAACAAAATGAGGGGGTTCATTTTGCCATAGAAATTATGATTAGTGCTGAAGAAAGAAAAATTAGGGCACATTTTGAGTGACTTCTCAAATCCTCTTATATTTCATTAAAAGAATTCTGATATGCAGTCTCCCAAGATGGCCACCAGAGACAAAAGAGCCCAAATGTAGCCCAAATATCAGCCAGATGTAGCCCAATGACAGAATGTCCCAGAGTGTTCTACAGAACAACTAGAAAGCTAACAGTCTTACTTATGACAAAAGTATGGCACACCTGAAGTCATCTTGATTGGAATAAAGTGGTAACACTTAATACATTTAATTTGAAAAGGAACAAAATGAGGGGTTTCATTTTGCCATAGAAATTTTATATTACCTACTGGCGATAGCCAGTAGGTATATATAGTTAGGATTGTTTTCCATAGGGAAATCGCAACATTCTATTGGGAATAACTTTGGCGCCGGTTGAGGAATCTTCCTGACATTTTCCTTAACTTTGCCTCACGGCGCTCCGCTCCTTCCCTGAACGTTTGGGGGGGATTCGTCAAGCGGGGGCCGAGATAAAAGGGGGGTCCCAAAACGTGTTTTCCCCATGTTAATTTCCATAGGGCGGTTGGACTCACTTTTAGCCCGAACGGCTGAATGGTTTTCCACCAAACTTGGCAAAATTGTAGGGACTGGTAGCCCGATGTGCCTTTGCTATGTCTCAAGATATGTGCTCCAGTGGTTTTTACGAAAATTAACTTTGAAAAAATATATATTGGGCTACATTGGGCTATATATATGTTAGAGCCCAAATGTAGCCCAATGTAGCCCAAAGATGGCCCCCAGAGACAATAAAAACCAAATGTAGCCCAAATATCAGCCAGATGTAGCCCAACTATAGCCCAATGACAGAATGTCCCAGAGTGTTCTAAAGAACAACTAGAGCGCTAACAGTCTTACTTATGACAAAAGTATGGCACACCTGAAGTCATCTTGATTGGAATAAAGTGTTAACACTTAAAACATTTAATTTGCAAATGAACAAAATGAGGGGGTTCATTTTGCCATAGAAATTATGATTAGTGCTGAAGAAAGAAAAATTAGGGCACATTTTGAGTGACTTCTCAAATCCTCTTATATTTCATTAAAAAAATTCTGATATGCAGTCTCCCAAGATGGCCACCAGAGGCAAAAGAGCCCCAATGTAGCCCAAATATCAGCCAGATGTAGCCCAACTATAGCTCAATGACAGAATGTCCCAGAGTGTTCTAAAGAACAACTAGAACGCTAACAGTCTTACTTATGACAAAAGTATGTCACACCTGAAGTCATCTTGATTGGAATAAAGTGGTAACACTTAATATATTTAATTTGAAAAGGAACAAAATGAGGGGTTTCATTTTGCCATAGAAATGTTATATTACCTACTGGCGATAGCCAGTAGGTATATATAGTTAGGATTGTTTTCCATAGGGAAATCGCAACATTCTATTGGGAATAACTTTGGCGCCGGTTGAGGAATCTTCCTGACATTTTCCTTAACTTTGCCTCACGGCGCTCCGCTCCTTCCCTGAAAGTTTGGGGGGGATTCGTCAAGCGGGGGCCGAGATAAAAGGGGGGTCCCAAAATGTGTTTTCCCCATGTTAATTTCCATAGGGCGGTTGGACTCATTTTAGCCCGAACGGCTGAATGGTTTTCCACCAAACTTGGTAAAATTGTAGGGACTGGTAGCCCGATGTGCCTTTGCTATGTCTCAAGATATGTGCTCCAGTGGTTTTTAAGAAAATTAACTTTGAAAAAATATATATTGGGCTACATTGGGCTATATATATGTTAGAGCCCAAATGTAGCCCAATGTAGCCCAATGTAGCCCAAAGATGGCCACCAGAGACAAAAAACAACAAATGTAGCCCAAATATCAGCCAGATGTAGCCCAACTATAGCCCAATGACAGAATGTCCCAGAGTGTTCTAAAGAACAACTAGAGCGCTAACAGTCTTACTTATGACAAAAGTATGGCACACCTGAAGTCATCTTGATTGGAATAAAGTGTTAACACTTAAAACATTTAATTTGCAAAGGAACAAAATGAGGGGGTTCATTTTGCCATAGAAATTATGATTAGTGCTGAAGAAAGAAAAATTAGGGCACATTTTGAGTGACTTCTCAAATCCTCTTATATTTCATTAAAAAAATTCTGATATGCAGTCTCCCAAGATGGCCACCAGAGACAAAAGAGCCCAAATGTAGCCCAAATATCAGCCAGATGTAGCCCAACTATAGCCCAATGACAGAATGTCCCAGAGTGTTCTAAAGAACAACTAGAACGCTATCAGTCTTACTTATGACAAAAGTATGGCACACCTGAAGTCATCTTGATTGGAATAAAGTGGTAACACTTAATACATTTAATTTGAAAAGGAACAAAATGAGGGGTTTCATTTTGCCATAGAAATTTTATATTACCTACTGGCGATAGCCAGTAGGTATATATAGTTAGGATTGTTTTCCATAGGGAAATCACCACATTCTATTGGGAATAACTTTGGCGCCGGTTGAGGAATCTTCCTGACATTTTCCTTAACTTTGCCTCACGGCGCTCCGCTCCTTCCCTGAAAGTTTGGGGGGGATTCGTCAAGTTTCATTTTGCCATAGAAATTTTATATATATATATATTCACTGAAAAAACCATGGGTTACACACCAGTTATAGTTAGGAATTAGCATTTAAAAAACCTTTGAAATTCACTGAAAAAACCATAGGTTTCACACCAGTTATAGTTAGCTGGAAATTTTACTCGCATAAAACCATTGAAATTCCAACGTTATAGTTAGTTGGACTCACTATAACTTGCACGTCCGCAATGCACTGCTGATGACGTCACATATTACATCACTCATGCATATATTTAAATATTTAAACATTACTCGCTAATATATGTATTCACTAAGATACACTTAATAAGCCAGTTAACCAATCAATTTTTTTTTTTAAAACACTGAAAAAACCATAGGTTTCAGGCCTTATATGGTTAGGAATTAGCATTTAAAAAACCTTTGAAATTCACTGAAAAAACCATAGGTTTCAGGCCTTATATAGTTAGGAATCAGCATTTAAAAAACCTTTGAAATTCACTGAAAAAAACATAGGTTTCAGGCCTTATATGCTTAATTTGTAAAATATTAAGTGCCAGGGCTCTGACCAGGCGGACACTGCAGCTTGCACCACCCATCGCCCCTGTCATCGCTGTCAAAACAACTACTAACCATCTCTCTTGCATGTAAATGCGACAGTTCAGATTATTCCAGGTCCCCAAAGCTAAAGGAATGGCTGAGGAGGCAGGTATTAGTAATTTTTTAATGTATATTGTTTTCCTAAACAACTATTATCCTGCTCATCTTAAATTACATGAGCAACGCCACCTTGTGGCAGGCTGCCCTAAGTGTGGTGTTGACAATTAGGTGCAGGTGCTGAGCACTGAAAACCAATTAAGTTCCGGTGCTCAGCACCGGAAAGCACCAGCTCAAATTAAGCACTGGAATTAGCATTTAAAAAAAACCTTTGAAATTCACTGAAAAAACCATAGGTTTCAGGAGTTATATAGTTAGGAATTAGTTTTTAAAAAACCTTTGAAATTCACTCAAAAAACTATAAGTTTTAGTGGTGTTATAGTTAGCTGGACATTTTACTCATACAAAACCAATGAAATTGCTCCTATATAGTTAGTTGTACTAACTATATTTTGCGCACCCGCAATCCACTGCTGATGATGTCACATATTAGATCATTCATGACATGGTCAGTGACATCACTGATGACATCTCAAATGACATCACTGATGACATCACTGATGACATCATCCACGTGACAATCACATACACCTTTTCATACACTATTACAATTTTTGATCACTTTGTAAAATACAGAGTATCATATTTAAATCCATTGTCACAGCAATACAAGTATCTAAAAATCCACTCAGTGATTCATAGATGTATACACACATCTAATCACTTACCTATGGATTCACTCATACATGATGTCAATGAACAATAGAACACTATCAAAAATACTTATACATCTATATCGACATTAAACAACAGCACGCATCCTATTCACATATGAAGTCATCCTACTCACTTATGCAAACAATGGATCATACTTACATATTTGCTTAGCAAAACACTTATACAAACACCACTTCTTCTATTCATTTAGATAGTAAGTCATACTTAGTGAATTATAAAATCATTATTACAAGTATACAGTTATCCATACAGTCACTCACACAATCATTGTGTCTTATGTATACTTATTTATATACAACAACTGACACATACACTGCCTTTTATTTTTCTAGTTTGTTGGACCTGTACCTTTGAGAAATATATTTGCCCATCACCACACCCATAAAGAGATTCCCTCACCCAAACTGTTAGAACATGTAGTTTTAACTTCATATATCTACTGAATCAACTATTCACACATCTTTGGACAGTCACACACCCCCCACCGAACCACACACACTTTCACACTCCCATACAAATACTCAGTTAACTAATCAATAACTAATATAGACTTTCACATAGCTAGTAACCAACTGTAGAATCAGTTTACACAACAACTGACAAAGTGATACAGATATTCACACAGTTTAGTCACTATCCACTATATTTAGTGAGACATTATAAATTGGTCAAGTAAACAGTCAATTACACTGCTACTAAATCCTCCATTCAATATTTATTTATATATATCCACTCATTCTTCAATGTAAATTGCTATATATATAATGCATATTTAAATAACGAACCAAACCACATTCACTGGATGATGTCATCAGTGATGTCATCAGTGATGTCATTTGAGATGTCATCAGTGATGTCACTGACCATGTCATGAATGATCTAATATGTGACATCATCAGCAGTGGATTGCGGGTGCGCGAAATATAGTTAGTACAACTAACTATATAGGAGCAATTTCATTGGTTTTGTATGAGTAAAATGTCCAGCTAACTATAACACCACTAAAACTTATAGTTTTTTGAGTGAATTTCAAAGGTTTTTTAAAAACTAATTCCTAACTATATAACTCCTGAAACCTATGGTTTTTTCAGTGAATTTCAAAGGTTTTTTTAAATGCTAATTCCTAACTATATAAGGCCTGAAACCTATGGTTTTTTCAGTGAATTTCAAAGGTTTTTTAAATGCTGATTCCTAACTATATAAGGCCTGAAACCTATGTTTTTTTCAGTGAATATATATATATATACATATATATATATATATATATATATATATATATATATATATATATATATATATATATATATATATATATATATATATATATATATCAACAAACGAAATCCACTGGAACAGAGATCAGACAAGCCCACAGATCGATAAAGCAGGTAAAGTTTTTTATTTTTGGCGACGCGTTTCGACTACAGCCGAAGTCTTGGTCACATGACCCACGCCTCCATGTTACATGTTTTTAAAGAAACAGTGTTGTTACATCATCATAGACACAAAGAAAATATAATTGTTATGTTAGATCGTCACATTTTTAAAACAGGTGAAAAAGTGCATTTAAATTCAGTGCATATTAGTACATCTACACTGCATCTCTACATGAATTGTAAGTAGTGAGGAAAACCAAGGTTTGATATGTAGAATACTAGAAAGTGTCTAGGTGTGTCAGATTTACTCAGTAACTGTTGCGCATGACAATGTTGAAAATTGCGCGCATTGGATTAAATTGATGTTGCTACTGGGTCTAGTGCCCAAGTTGTGCCATAATATATGATTAATAAATTGCAAGTGTTTCTATGTGGATCAATCTGTAGTGGAGGTATAGTACCATAATGTGCTAGGGGTGACTAGAGCCATGATAGGTTGCCTCCAAGACTCAGGTACTCATATTTGTAACGGAGACGTGATTTTCAGTGCGTTGTGTGTCACCACAATCCTTCAACAAGAAACACATAGGTTAGGACATTGAAATGTTAACATAATCAGATGGCATTGGTAAACATCGGTAACATTATCTCATGATCACAAGTAACTATCTGTCACAGTTATATGAAAACCTCAGGTCAGCAGCGGTGACGTTCAAAACAAGAGTGAGGATGTGGATGGTGGAGGGTAGGAAAAAGGGGGGTGAGGATATCTGCTGTGCAATTCTTAGGACATAGTAGCAATAGGTCTTAAGATATTTACAATATTTACAAGTGACTGTACAATTTTTTGTCCTGGTTCAAATCATTGGGAAATTTGGTACCAGCTAAGAGGATGAAGCATGATTCACGTTTTCGGAGGGAGGCAATACGATTGCCTCCTCTAGGATTGGGGTTGACTGTATCTAGACCAAATAATCTTGCTCTGGTCCAGTCTCCTCCGTGTTCCCTAGCAAAGTGCCTCACATTACTATAGCTCAGAAGACTAGCACGCTAATGTTCCAGGATCCGTTTCTTGACTGCAAAGGTGGTGGAACCAATGTACCAAAGGCCACAGGGGCAGAAAATGGCATACACTACATACTTGGTATTGCATGTTAATATCTGTGGTATTTTCCATTTGGTCTTGGTCCTTTCTAGGGTAGTCTCTGTAACATTGGTGCTGTGTCTACACACTTTGCATTTTCCGCATTTGCGGAACCCCTTATTTTGTTTGAGCCATTTGTTTTCTTTGGGGTGGTAGTGGCTTTGGACCAAAATGTCCCTCAATTATGTATTTCTTTTGTATGTTGTGGATGGTCTTAATCCTATCTCATTCCTTAATATGGGGTCCTGTCTGAGGATTCCCATCTGATTTTAAGGATGTTGCAAATCTGATTAGATTGACTGCAAAACTTGGTAATGAATCTGGGGGAAGGCTTTTCCTTATCCTTACTGGGAACTTTGGTGTTAGGTTTCAGGATTTCCTCTCTGCACTGGGACTCAACTCTGGTTTCAGCTTGGCGGAGAGCTTTTTTGGAGTATCCTCTGTCTAGCAACCAATTTCCTGGTTAGCCTGTGTGTATGCTTCCTCTGAGCTACCATTACGTTTAGCTCTGAGGAATTCACTGCAAGGTATACCCTATCTGAAGCTAGGGGGGTGGGAGCTAGTAGCATGGAGGATGGAATTTCCAGCTGTGCTTTTTCTGAATACATTGGTGCTTATTCTCCCTTTCTCCATCGTGAGTTTGAGGTCCAGGAATTCGACAGAGGGTTGACTATAGTGTCTTGTGAACCTGAGGTTAACAGCATTACAATTCAAACAGTCAACAAAATCGTTAAGGTCTCTCTCAGTCCCCCTCCATACAAAAAAGATGTAATCTTATCCACTTTGATACATTGTGGGCCCATTTTTCAGTTTGGTCATTCCAGAGCACCTGCTTCTCTCACCAGCCTACCATGAGATTGGCGTAGTTGGGGGCGAAGCAAGTGCCCATGGAAGTACCCTGCAGTTGTTTGTAATGCATATTCTCAAACATAAATACATTCTCCCTAAGGCACATGGAGATCATATTGAGTATCATGTTGGTGTGCTGTAAGTACTCTGCTTTGCGGTTTTTTAGAAAAAATCGACAGGCTTTGAGCCCATCTTTATGTTGGATACTCGTGTAGAGTGCTTCCACATCTAAGCATATCAGCCAATCCATGTCGCTCATTTTAATGTTTTGCATTTTGTGCAAAAAGTCAGTGGTGTCACATAAGTACGATTTAAGATCCTTGACAAATGGGAATAAAAAGTGGTCCACATACGTGCTGGTATTCTCAAACAAATGTTTTTGGATGAGACTATAGGTCTCCCAGGAGGATCCCTTTCATTTTTATGTACCTTCGGTAGAAGGTATAAAGTTGGTGTTGTGGGTGAGTCGTTCTTGAAATTGTCTTTCATCCCAAGACAGGAGCTCTTTTTCGTGCCATAGGTTAAGTTTGTCATTGCACCGATTTTTGAGTGTGGTTAGGTACTTTTTATCTACCCTACAGTAACATGTTGTGTCTTGTAGTTGGCGATGTGCCTCCTTAAGGTACATTTCACGGGTCATAATGACCACTTTGCCCCTTTGTCTGAAGGTTTTATGACGATGTTTTGGCCCTTCTGTAATTTGTTTAATGCCTTCCACTGCTCTTTGTTGAATTTACTTCTGCCTGTATTTTTCTCCAATAGGGTTAGCAAGTCTTGGGCTACTAGGTGACGGAATACGTCGATGTTATCTTTAGGACGTATGGGAAACGCAGCAGTCGGACATTGCGGGGTGTCCTCCTCGAAGCAGAGATGGTGTCCTTAATTCTCAACCATCATCAGGTGAGGGGGTGGTTCTTCCCTAGGGGATTATTGGCTGGATATATATATATATATATATCAAGTTCAAGTTCAAATGATCTTTATTCGGAGTTTGGTACATCTATAAAAGAAACATACAATTTAAAACACATTAAAAACACTTTAAAAAACATGCTTAAAATATTAAGTAAAACAGAACATCCCCAGTAGGTTTGAAGCAGCATATATAGCATAAAGTGCATAGTACATAATAAGAAAGATCTTTAATCTGCAGGTAAATTTAGTCATAGGTTTCGGTTTATCCTTTAATCAATTCATTTACATCCAAGCGAGCATACAGTTAAATCGATGTGCAAAATATATCATAAAAGTGCAATGTGCATTCCAAGGCAAAAATACCGTAGTCCATCAGGCATGTTCCATGCTTGCCCTTGATCTCACACATGCTTTTAAAAAGCAGCTTACAGTAAATGTTACTTCGTCTGTGGACAGAGTTTGTAGAATTCTCAATGCCACAATGAAATCCCTTTGATTTTGTTTGCGGAGAATCGGCATTAAATATTGGCGGGTATACAATTTATAATGACCACAGAAGAAAAAATATTGTAACAAGCTTTGTTTCCCACCTTCAGAGCAGGGACAGTCCAGCTGTTCTAAATTTTTATTATAGCCGAGAGGGAAGCTTAATAAGTTAACAATGCTTCCATCCCGGAGTCGGAACAGAAGACTCCGATTCCATCTTCCTATTGGGGTTGACAGATATCTGCATCGCTTAATTAAGTTATCGTTATCTGAGTCGGCATAAGGCAAATATTTAATTACAGCAGTTTTAGCAAATTCAGATCTCATCCGTTCCTCCCTATAAAGGTCAAGCAGTGCCCGTTTAACAATATTCTTGTGAGCATGGACAATGGTGTTAGGGGAGCTAAACAAAGAGCCCTGTCCCACACTCAACAGGCTATTCTCAACAGCAGTTAACCAAGGTACACAGTGGGATTTTTCACAAAGTAAACAATCAGATATTATGCTACGTGTTAGGGTAGCCGCTGGGTTTAGCCATATTTTTATCCAAAAAAGCGCAGGCCTGGATCTAATAAAATCCTGGATATATGGCAACCTAAGTTCACTGTGACAGATAAATGTGGACGCACAAGGGACTCCCCCCAACACCTTCCTGCAAAATCTATTTTCCTCCAACTGGACAGATATGCTGTTACAATAACCCCACACTTCTGCACCATATGTCCCTGTTGATTGACACTGGGTACGGTAAATATTGAGGAGTGGAGTGATAATATCCGCCTGTTTAGGTTGTCGGAGAGATAAGATCGAATTGATTGATTTGGCAATTTTGTTTCTTGCATAGACAGCATGAGGCTGCCATGAGCCTGTATTAGAAAATAATAATCCTAAATAAGGGAAAGTACTGGTGCATTTTAAGGTGTTATCTCCTGATTTGATTGAGGTAATGTTATATTTTTTAGGTCCACAGTTCATAATAAATGATTTATTAAAATTAGTAAGTAAACCCAACTTGGACATAAAAGCAACAAACCCAGTGATTAAAATACGTAGAGCATTAGGTGTACGCCCCATTAAAACTGCGTCATCCGCATAGAGTAAAACAGTAATGGGGGAACCATTTACAATAGGTACATCCTTGGTGATCTTGCTCAAAGTGCTGCTCAACTCATTAATATATAAGATAAAAAGCAGTGGGGCGAGTACGCAGCCCTGTCTAACTCCCCTGCTAATAAAAATATCATCAGATAATTCGCCGTCATTGTTAATACGTACTCTTGCTTTTAGATCCCTATGTAAATAAGAAAGAAAGTATACCAATGAATCATCCAAACCATATTTAAGTAAAAGTGACCACAAACTAGAACGATTAACAAAATCGAATGCAGAACTTAAATCCATGAATCCCAAATAAAGCGGTGACTTCTTTACAATAATATATTTGGCCATGATCAAATTCAAATTAAGACATTGTTCAATGGTGCCCACGTGACTCCTAAATCCTAATTGACTACAGTTTAAAACATTATTGTCCTCAGCCCAGTTCCTGATCCTTTTAAAGATTACCCTTCCAAGGACCTTTAGCGTGTTATCGATCAGTGAAATCGGCCGGTAACAGGCAGGGTCCATCCTGTCACCCTTTTTAAATATCGGTACGATGACACTATTCGACCATGATTCCGGAATTGAGCTGTCAGTTAAGTTGGTAAATAAATTGCATAATAAAGGGGCCCAAAAATTAATCTCAGATTTGATCTGATCGATTGAAAGACCATCAGGGCCGGGGGCTTTATTACCGGCACTCTCTGTTATAGCATCTTCGACCTCGGATAATAAAATATACAAAGGTCCGGCAATATTAGTTAGGGGGACAGTATCTAGAGGTGTACCAGGTGTAGCATAAATTTTGGAGAAGTGCTCCACCCAAACCTCGCCAGTTATATTACAGTTAATTGGTCTGATGTTTGTACCAAGGGATCTAAGGGACTTAACTTCTTTCCAAAAGCCTGTCGTATCTTTTAATGTAGCAGTACGACTGAGAGATTCCCAATGATCAATCACTAAGGCCTCAGATCGAATGCGTAGCGTGGTTTTATATTTTGATCTTAGGTCTCTCACAAGTAGGCCATCCCTAGGCTTAGTTGTTAGGGCCACCCTTAGGTCCCTATTAGCCTTAGAGCAGGAGGAGTTAAACCAGCGGGGACCATGATCTTTATTAGGCCTAGCTGGTTTAGAAGATTCGCTTTTAATCGCCCTGCAAAGACTACTAAAGGCGACTACCATATCATTGCCTGAACTATTATGCACCAGACAAGTCTCTACTAGCGTTGGATATTTATTAATAACTCTGGCTAAGATATCTTTATTGTCCACCCCTTTCCATATTAATCTTAATTTATCAGTGGATAATGCCAGATTTTGTGCCCCTATCTCTACTCTTAATGCATCCTTCGAGGACTGCAGATTTTTTAAATATATTCTCAGTGGATAGTGGTCACTATAAACATAACAGACAACTTCTGCTCTCAAAATTATATCACTTATTGCCGAAGAAATAATCATATAATCTATTGTCGAAGCACAGCCTTGGCCAATATATGTGGGAGTTAATATATTACTAACACTTGTTCCTGCAATTCCCATCGCATTCAATAAGTCACGGGGGGCTAAATGGTCTTTCAGCTCCTCTCCATTTCTGCAAGTTGGACTGTTGCGGTACATATGGGCATTGAAATCCCCTCCGATACAAATACCATCAAAGGTCCCATACTTCTGCCCCTCCATAATATCATCAATAAAATTAAATAATTTCAAAAAATTATTATTAGGGTGGGTAACAAAATCATTATTGTAAAAATTGATTATGCATAGTTTCATCCTATTAGTATATTTCATAGCCATGAAACTTTTACCCTCTGTAGGGATCTGTTTAGTTTGTATCCCCGTTTTTATTTTAGTCCAAATAGATAGGCCCCCACTTGGGCGACCCATGGATGAAGGGGATGCCATTAGATTGTAGCAGCTGAAACCCTCCATTGTAGACATAGTTGTGCTCCAAGTCTCTTGTAACAACAGTATGTCACAGTTGTCATTCACCCACTCTGACCATTCTTTAATTTTCAATTTAGAAGTAAGACCCGCTATATTCCAACTGACGAGAGATAGTTCAGAATCCTGGACAGACATTCTATGTTTTAAGGGTTCTTGTCTATCAACAGACCGTAGCAGGGGTTGTGGATCTTCCGAAGGTTCAGAAGTGGGTAAAGAAGATAGTTCAACTAGATTGATCTCTGACGGTCAATCCAACATGTCCAAATCCGACAAAGGTGCATATCTGTTAAACATCGTACATGGGAATGGGGCTGGCTGAAGTTGCATAGGAGGTGGCTGAAAATGCATTGGATGAAATTGAGGTTGTATTAAAGGTGGCCGAAATTGCATTGGAGGTGGTCTATAGAAATAACTCAGAGGTAGCATGGTTGCAACAGTGGAAATAGCAGAGCAGTTATTATTTCTATTCAGTAAGTATCTAACAGTACCAGGGTTTTTGAAATTAAGAACTATACAGTCGCCTTCCTTATCTTTTAGTAAAGGACCAACCCAAGGCACCCTACGAGCCGATAGAATCTCACTCGAGATATCATATCCGACACCTTTGTGCTTGGTTAGCCAGTCTATACTTTTATTTCGTAATTGTACCCACGATTCCCCCTGTTCATCCCTCAGCGGTGGGACCCCCGCAAGGACCAGGACAAAAGGGCAGGCATTCGGTGGCAAATGTAGGGCGGACCCTTGGCGTCTGGGGGTTCTACCTTTCCCAGGTTGCCCAATACCTTTGTTGTTATCAACGGTTAGCCTTGCTCCTATTGTCGGTTGGGTGGAGCCGTTGTTATGCTTGATGGCATTTGCATTGGTGGTAATGGGGGAGACAGTTTTTCGTGGTACCGGTGTTGGTGTAGATTTGGAAGGTAAGTTGGATGTCACCATGTTCTTCCCGCCATTAGCAAGTCGGGGTTGGATTGTTGGTGGTACAATAGGTGGTGGTACAATAGGCGGTGCTAATAATCCAGAGTTGCTGGAGCCCCCACCCAATGAGTTGGAGGCTTCCTGCTTCCTCTGTGACAGACTGTTATTTACAGATTCAAGCTCTTTTAGAAGACGGTCAGCTCTAATTTGATCTAGTATGACAGACCCCTTTCTTTTTACTTCCTCGTTTTTGACCAAATTATCTAATCTATCAAGTCTTTTAAAAACGTTATTAAACTGTAAGATCATTTGCTTCTGTAGTCGATTAAAAATAGTATCCACTATAGTTTCTATAAGATTTCCATTTTGTTTTGAGAGATTATAATTATCTCCCATTAATGTGGTTTGTGTCCGTATTGTGTTAGAGTTCCCACTTAAATTACTCGAAGTTTCGCTAATAATATCATCCACATCTGCTGAGGCTATATCGACCGCATAAGTTGTTTGTGCCTCAGAGGATTTTTGTTTATTCCATAGGCTCTGTGGTGTAGGCTGGCTCTTGTTAATTAGTAGTTGTTTCCTTTTATTGGCACTTAGCTTAGCGGTACCTCTTTTTCGTTTTTCACCCCCCTGTTTATTTTTGGCTTCCATAGATCCAGAGGTGTTAGCAACTTCCTGTGAATCAATTGTAATGGTGGAAACAACTTCTGTCAATGGCGGTACAGGGGATGTAGATACCGGTGCCGGTTTCGTGATTACAACAGATGGTGATAATGGGACTCTTGGGCAAGTTGACAATGGTATTGGCTGTGTAATATTGTTAGTACAGCTCAGGGACATTCTTCTTTCAGTGTCAGCAATTTCATTGGAAACCAAGCTAAGAGCATTTTCGAATAGAGACTCAAATGTAGAAGGGGGAAAAGGGAAATCATCCTGTATAACAGCTATATCAGCAGACTCCATAGTAAGCGATGTGAACTCACCACAGCGAAATGGAAATGATAGAGGGGTGGCCCGCCCGCCCACAGCTGTCCACTGACGGCCACAGACGGCCCGCCCTCTGCCCGGACTCAGCCCGGCGTCGCCCGCGCGCGTCCCGCGACGCGGAGGGGGCGTCCGGTTTTTGTGGCGCCTCCGGGCGCGCAGCGTCGGGCAGCAGGAAGTGGGCGCAAAGCTCCCTGGGAGCTGTAGTCTCTAGCCGCGGGCCGCGAGGTGGAAATTGCGGCGCGGCGAGACCACAGCGTGCAGGACCCAGGAGTGAGCGAGCGCCTGTCACCAGGTAAATTTCCCAAGTCTCTGGGCGTGATGTGATATATATATATATATATATATATATTCACTGAAAAAACCATAGGTTATAGACCATATATAGTTAGGAATTAGCATTTACAAAACCTTGAAAATTCACTGAAAAAGCCATAGGTTATAGACCATATATAGTTAGGAATTAGCATTTACAAAACCTTATTTTACTCACACAAAACCATTGAAATTCGCATATATAGTTAGTTACACTAACTATTTATCGTGCACCCGCAATCCACTGCTGACCATGTCACATATTACATCATTCATGACATGGTCAGTGACATCACTGATGACATCACTGATGACATCTCAAATGACATCACTGATGACATCACTGATGACATCTCAAATGACATCATTGATGACATCACTGATGACATCTCAAATGACATCACTGATGACATCACTGATGACATCTCAAATGACATCACTGATGACATCACTGATGACATCTCAAATGACATCACTGATGACATCACTGATGACATCTCATTTGACATTACTGATCACATCACTGATGACATCATTCATGTGATAATACGATGAACCTCTTCAGACTCTAATATAACCTTAGATATACTCAGTGTAAACAGACACTCACAGACTGTCACTCATCCATGGAGTTAATCACACACCTAGTCAGTCATGCAAAGAATCAATCACACCTCCATTTCCTCAACTATACAGTTATACACACCTTACTTATTCAAACATATACTAACACATATTTACTCTCTTATACAATCCCTGATACAAGTTCACAATGATCCATACAGCCACTCACACATTCACTGGCTCTTATGCACAGTTATTTATATATGTCAACTCTCACATGTACTGTGTTTTACATATGTTGCTTCAACATCCTGCGCATGCTCCGGAAGATCTTCCGGTGGATCCCCACCGAGACCAGGAAGACGTTCACCCAGGCCCTCGTCACCAGCCGTCTGGACTACGGCAACTCCCTCTACGCCGGAACAACCGCCAAACTCCAGAAGAGACTCCAGCGGATCCAGAACGCCTCAGCACGACTCATCCTGGACATCCCCCGTCGCAGCCACATCTCCGGACACCTGAGAGACCTGCACTGGCTCCCGATCAACAAGAGAATCACCTTCCGACTCCTCACCCACGCACACAAAGCCCTACACAACCAAGGCCCAGGATACCGCAACAGCCGCCTCAACTTCTACGCTCCCAAACGCCAGCTCCGATCGACCAGCCACGCCCTTCCATCCGAAGAGCCACCACAGGAGGACGGTCCTTCTCCTACCTCGCCGCCAAGACATGGAACTCCCTACCGACCCACCTCCGCCTGACCCAGGACCACCTCGCCTTCACGAAGCAACTCAAGAACTGGCTGTTCGAGCAGTAGCGGACCCCCCTCCCCTAGCGCCTTGAGACCCTCTGGGTGAGTAGTGCGCTATATAAATGATATGATTGATTGATTGACTTTGACATGTAGCACTGAGATATCCATTCACTCACCAATACACTCATGCACACAGTCAACCGCCCATACAGCTGTTTCCACATGCACTTTTGAACCCATACATCTAGTGAATCAACTGCTCACACATCTATGCACAGAGTCATACACCTCCCAGCCACCCACACACACACTCAGTCTCCCATACAAATACTTGGGCAACCAATCAATAACCCATATAGTTACTCATATAGCTACTGATCAACACATGCAGCAGTTTACAGAACAACAGACATAATGATGCACAAATTAAGACAGTTTAGTCACTAACCCATGCACTCAGTGAGACACATTTAATCACTCACTCATACAGTCAGTCATGCACCTACTAAATCCTTCATCCAGACACTTATACATCCACTCATTCTTCAATATGTAAGACATATTTTAACTTTACAGAAACATACAGTCACTGGATGTTGTCATCAGTGATGTCATCAGTGATGTCATTTGAGATGTCATCAGTGATGTCATCAGTGATGTCACTGACCATGTCATGAATGATGTAATATGTGACATGATCAGCAGTGGATTGCGGGTGCGCGATATATAGTTAGTGCAACTAACTATATATGCGAATTTCAATGGTTTTGTGTGAGTAAAATAAGGTTTTGTAAATGCTAATTCCTAAATATATATGGTCTATAACCTATGTTTTTTTCAGTGAATTTTCAAGGTTTTGTAAATGCTAATTCCTAACTATATATGGTCTATAACCTATGGTTTTTTCAGTGAATTTCAATGGTTTTTTAATAGCAAATATCAAAAGCTGTAAAATGTATTCTTCTTTTAAAGGAAAAATATATTTTATATGTATTTAATATAATTTTTTTATGTATATACATTTTTTGAGTGAACGAATTTATCAACTATCATGCTGAAGAAGAGTGTGGGGAAAAAAACAAAGAGGAGGACTAAGAGGAAAGAACAATCAGTTCAAAAATACAATTGCTTTAAAGCATGAAGTGCTTTTCCACACATTTACATTTAAATAACCCATATTAGAACATACAAAATATCTACAGAGGAGACGGTGTACATTGAATTTTAGACTCTTCATTGGTACCTACATGTTGGTACTTACATCACCCACACAACACAACAGCTCTATTCAGAGCTACCCTACCTCAAAGCACTCTAAAATATTATTTTAATATTTCCCTTGGTTTTCCCCTTGTTACGCTTTCTGGAACGCTACCTGGTGCACGGACCGGGCGCTAACCGTGCGAAAATTTGAAAAAAAAGGTTTTTTTTTTTACATATATGGGCCTCCTCAGCCACCCTCAGAAAACCTAGGGGGTCAGGATATGTCTCCCGTGCCCCCTTATACCCATTCCCAACATTGTTTATCCTCCATCTTGTGACTAAATTCGTCCGAAACACAAGATGGCGGACTCCCGTTACGCTACCGGTGAGCTACCCGGTTCGCGTATTGGGTAGCGCTTCCACCGCGAAAAATCGAAAAACATTTATTTAATTTTTTTGCTCCGCGGGGCCCTTTAATAGCCCCCACATCAATCCTAGGGGGTCAGGAGGGGTCTACCTTGCCCCCTTTCATTCATTTCCCCCTTCGTTTATTTCCACCTCTTGTCTTTCGATCCTACCAATAGACAAGATGGCGGCCGCTCCGGACTGTTTAGAATGTTGACAGTCACCGGAGAGCCAATCCGCTTCTCCTCGCGAAGTTCCGTTACGCGTCTGGTACACGAACCGGGGCGCTAACTGGGACGCTGTCACAGATATATATATTTTTTTGAACGTTAATTTCTCAAAATCCACTGGAGCACATATCTTGAGACCTAGCAAAGGCACATCGGGCTACCAGTCCCTACAATTTTGCCAAGTTTTGTGGAAATCCATTTAGCCGTTCGAGCTAAAAGTGAGTCCAACCGCCCTATGGAAAACTCAATGTTAAAAACACGTTTTGGGACCCCCCTTTTTTCTCGGCCCCCGCTTGACGAAACCCCCCCAAACTTTCAAGGGACGCTCAGAAACAAAATGTGCCATTTTCCTGGAAATTTCAGCCAATTCTGTCCATCAACGCCAAAGTTATTCAACATAGAACTTTCAGAAATCCCTATTCAAAAAAATCCTAACTATATATACCTACTGGCGACCGGAATGAATTTGGCAACACGCTGCTTGCAGTTATCCTCTATCCAGGGCACTGGAAATTCCGAAGTCTGCCAGAAACGTCAGGAAGACGAGAGAGGACCGAGATATTTTATCTCAATAGGGCACCCAGTCTCGCATTTGACTGCCCCCACTCAACATTTTACCTGGTGCGACTGGTCGCTGCAGTCAGAGGGGACTCAGAGGGAACTCTGCTGTTTCAACTGATCTTCGATCCGCCCTACTCACCTGAAAAGCCTACACCGATCCCATGATTACTCACTCCCCTATACTACCATCTCGGCAATGCAAACACACTGCATGCTGGGACTTGAAGTTCGCTATACTCAACACCAACTTTGATTGGTGAGCTGACCGCTAGGGGGAGGAGACTCTGGTGCTAGCAGAGATTTCAACAGGAGGAGTTAATGAAGGACGATATCCTCACAGCATGGGGCGCTGAAGAAGGCCCACTCGCCGAAATGCATCCGCCTCCGCTGGGACCCTTGAAATTAAGCTGCTGTTTTCAATGAACTCCCCTCGTGGCCTCTGTTTCTTCTCCTCGGATAAGAATCCCCTTCATATATATATATATATATATATATATATATATATATATATATATATATATATATATATATATATATATATAACATTTCTATGGCAAAATGAAACCCCTCATTTTGTTCCTTTTCAAATTAAATGTATTAAGTGTTACCACTTTATTCCAATCAAGATGACTTCAGGTGTGCCATACTTTTGTCATAAGTAAGACTGATAGCGTTCTAGTTGTTCTTTAGAACACTCTGGGACATTCTGTCATTGGGCTATAGTTGGGCTACATCTGGCTGATATTTGGGCTACATTTGGGCTCTTTTGTCTCTGGTGGCCATCTTGGGAGACTGCATATCAGAATTTTTTTAATGAAATATAAGAGGATTTGAGAAGTCACTCAAAATGTGCCCTAATTTTTCTTTCTTCAGCACTAATCATAATTTCTATGGCAAAATGAACCCCCTCATTTTGTTCCTTTGCAAATTAAATGTTTTAAGTGTTAACACTTTATTCCAATCAAGATGACTTCAGGTGTGCCATACTTTTGTCATAAGTAAGACTGTTAGCGCTCTAGTTGTTCTTTAGAACACTCTGGGACATTCTGTCACTGGGCTATAGTTGGGCTACATCTGTTATTCAACATAGAATTTTCAGAAATCCCTATTCAAAAAAATCCTAACTATATATACCTACTAACTATATATACCTACTGGCGACTGCCAGTAGGTAATATATATATATATATATATATATATATATATACCAGCATGTTACACCTACATATCCAAACTAGGTACATTAAGCAGATTGTATAGGGCGCGCATTAAAGGAGGATGCAAATGCTACTGTTTTATATGAGCTGTATATGATCATTTTTTTAGCCCTAAGGTAGAAATGTATCTACTGTTACCTATTAGTACTTAACATTTCTTTAGTATGCTTCTGTCTCCTGATTATCGCAGCAAATATGTTTTACACAAGACTGACCCTGGACCAATAAATACTTATCAAAACATCCTGATTGCCATCTTGTGTACTATCTAATGAATAAGTAAGCACAAGTGACTGAGCGAAAAATACTGTACTGTTTTCCACGATCCCTGAGGAATCAGGGTTATCATGTTCAGTGGTTGCCAGAAACTACCTGCACCATTGTAGGATACATGGGGGTAGTAGCGGCACTGTAGAGCTAGCTGGTCTAACAGCTGACAAATCCTGTGGGGGTGTCCGGAATCAGTTTGGACACCAAGCCCTCAGTTTAGGTCATCAAAAATGCACAGATCTGGGGATTCCAAGGAACTACACAACACTCTTAACATGGAATGCTCCCCTGCCACCTCATCTAGTGGCCACACATCCTGTCTGAATCCCCCTCACATCCTGTGGAGTAAAGACCCCCTTCGCCACCATGTTCAGGGTCCCCGGATATCCCTTCAATGACCAGGACTGCATCTGCTCTTACGGGATGAAGCTGATATGGAAAATCAGTGACTCGAGGATAGTGCAGGTGAGTGAGAAGGGTTGTGTGCCGAGGATCACTGGAGCGCCACAGGGACAGCCAAAGCTATTACAAGCAAGCTGCACGGAGGTATTAACGTGTGCCGAGGTTTACCGGGTGTGAAAGGGGCAGCCAAGACTACTGAAAGTAAGCTATGAGTGTCAAGGGTCACCAAAGCACAGAGGGGACAGCCGAGACTAGTAAAAGCTAACTAGCACTGAGGCATAACACATGTGCCAAAGGATAATCGAGCTCAAAAAGGGCAGGTGAGATTACAGACAGCCTGATGTCAGCGGCATCTAGCACTGTGTGTGCGATGGTCACTGGGAAGTGAGGGGATAGGCAAGACAGTTGGCTGCAACTAACACATAATTCTCACACTGTATGCCAAGTGTCACCAGGTCATCATTGAGGCATCCATGACACTTTATCTCTCTAACGTAATGTGCACATGTGTGAACAGATACAGCAGCAACTGCATCTGACAGAGGCTAAAGCACATGCGTTGTTTCCGTTTGATAAAAACAATTCCTGAAGTAAAACACAAATAGGGTTTTATTTGCAAGCTCCACTCTGACATCACACATTAAAAGTTGTCATTTTCTCATTGTATATAGTTTTCAGCATGGATAGGAAACCTATTCTCCCGGGGTTCCTATTTATTTCTTACATAATAAGGGGAGTATTGGAATCAACCTATTGCTGCCAGTGGGGCTTGCTTGTGTGGGTATTGAAGTGACATGCACCCCTCTGCCAGGCTGAAGAGGTAAAATACAAGTCCACAGGTACACAGAAAGGCAGCCACATTTGGATCCTGAGTGAACAGCAGAGTCCTTGGGGAGCAGCTAAACAGTTGCAGAGTAGGAGTAGAGTCCAGATTTCTTTTTTATAAGCATACAGAAAAACAAATATGAGAGTTTAATGTTGACCATGTTATACCATTGCATAAAGCAAACAGAAAACTAAATGTGTAGTTGTGCTTAAATAACAGTCAGCTTTATCAGCCAAATAAATGGTACCTGTTCTGATGTTCTCAAAATGATGTAAGGCCAAGTTAGCCCTGCATGGAGTAGAATCTGCACGTTACACAAAGACTACAAACAGGGTGTCTGTACATTTAGAATAAAAATAGCACTCAATACTAAATCATACTGCCCAGTGACAAAATCCTTCACATGTACCCCCTATTCTCCGAATTTGAATTGAACTAACGGACAGGGTGTTTTTGAGAGACTATACGTCCCACGTTCCCACTCGGAAACCCACTCAGAGACTCATACACCTACTCACAGACCTACTCAGAGACTCATGCACCCATTCACAGACCCACTCAGGCTCATGCACCTACTCAGAAACCTACTGAGACACTCAAACACCTACTCACAGTCCCACTCAGACACTAATGCACCCGCTCACAGACCCACACAGACACTTATGCACCCATTCAGAGACACACTCATACACTCATGTGCCCAATCACAGACCCCCTCTGACACTAATGCACCCATTAAGGGACCCAGTCAAACCCGCATCCACTCACAGATCCAATCAGACACTCACACACCCACTCATACACCCATTTAGATACTTACACACCCACTCATAAACCTACTCAGACACTCTTGCACCTAATCAGACACCCACTCAGAGACTCATGCACCCACTCAGACAATCACTTGTCCACTCACGGATCCATTCAGACACTTATGCACCCATTCAGAGACCCACTCAGACAATCAAACACCCTCTCACAGACCCGTCAGACACTTCGCACACAGTCAGAGACCCACTTAAACACTCTTGCACCCAATTGCAGAGCCACTCAGATACTCATGCACCCACTAACAGACCGAGTTAGACACTCATGCCCTCACTCACAGGTTCCAGGAACATTATAGTTAGAAAATATGTTTAAAAAACAATAGAAATTCAATAAAAAACAAAAGGATAAAGGGATGTTCCAGAGGGGTAATAACATAAAAAATCCGCAGAAATCTACTGAAAAAAACAAAGGTTGCAGGGACATTATAGTTGGAAAATAAAATTTGAAAAATCTTTTAACATTCATTGACAAAACCAAAGGTTACATGGACGCTATAGTTGGAAAATAGAATTTGAAAAATCTTTAAAATTCACTGACAAAACCAAAGGTTACAGGGACGGTATAGTTAGAAAACAGAATTTAAAAAACCTTGAAATTCACAGAAAAAAACAGGGAGCTTATAGTGGTAAAATAGAATTAGAAAAACCTTTGAAATTCATGAAAAAAACAAAGTTTACAGGGACATTATAGTTAGAAAATAGAATTTCAAAAAAACTTAGAAATTCACTTAAAAAAACAAAGGATACAGGGACATTATAGTTAGGCGCAGATGCCACTCATACAAAACTAGTGAAATTCAGCAGTTATAGTTACCTGAGTTAACTACAACGCAATGCACTGCTTATGACCTCACATATTACATTACTCATTACTTAGTCAGTGACATCACTGATGACATCTCTGTGAATGGGTGTTAGAGTGGTTGAATCAGTAACTGAGTGGTTGTATGAATGGATATGTGGGTGGGCAAGTGGCTGTTTAAGTAGCTATATGTGTGAGTGAACAGTCACGGCCAGTACAGGTAAGCGTGGTGGGGCAGCGGAGCGGGCGGGTTGGGGGATAGATGACAGAAGATAGAATAGGTTTTATTTATTTAATTTTACCTATTCCATCATCTGCATGATAGCGAAAGGGCAGGAATGCAACATATTTAACATCATACATACCTGTCTTTTCCTTGTGCTAGCGCACAATGTGCTGCCTAGTGCCAACACACTATGATGCAAGGATGCCTGCATTATAAGCAGTATTGTTTTTGTGCGGGAAAGGAAGCCTTCCTGCAAAAAACAATCCTCTGAGGCATTTTCCTCATGTTGTCTGCTGCAAAATGCAGCACACATAGAAAGAGGAAAAAACAAGGAGAAATAAAGCTATTTCTCTTCCTTTTGCCTCAACTGGGAGGCATAGTATTTTAACGCATTCACAGGTTTACCAGTGTTGGTAGATTTGGAAATGTACCAAAATCCATGGGTGGATGAGTGGGAACACACACGCTGCACCTATGGAATGCCTCCCTGGGGCAGAGTAAGGCCATGCAAGGATTTGCTCTGTGTTACGTTACTCCAGATTTATCAAGCCATACAGGCCCACGAAAGGTGATCTTGCATGGCTTGATAAATCTTACTTTAGTGTGGCATCACCTTTGTGCCCCCTTGCGTGGTGCAAGGGCAAAGCAGCACATTGATAAATATGCTGCTTTATGTTTACCCTCTCAAATGTGTGTTAATTTTAATCCTTGCCAATGTACATCCCCATGTGCGCCATAATGCACCCTCCCTTCTGCACCACCCCATGTTTTCTACTTTTACACACCGGTCTAACTTTTCATGTTCTACTTCCAGTCCCTGCATTTTACATACTTGTCATTTCACACATTCTACTCGCACAATCGTTGCCTTTGCAAGAATGCATTTGCTCTTAATGGAAGCAAAGAAGTTTAGTTTATACATCCACTGATTTGGCTGCAACATGAACAGAACCAATGTGCCCCTTTATACTTGTGTCCCAGTGCAACTGCTCCTGCTGCACAAAGGACAACTACAACCATTTCAATATACACATTTAGCTACACCCTTAATCATTACCCCTGCAAGCCTGACATTGCTGCTTTACTTGAAAAATAAAGGTGGACAGAGGGCCCCTTATACCCATAGGCCCCGGTGCAACTGATCCTGATGCACCTATGCCAAAAGCATCCCTGCTTGCATTAAAATGCACTCACATTTTCATAATGGTTTGCATTCCTTTTTTCAACAAAAAAATATTTATTTATGTTAACTTTCTATTAGTGCTACTTAACACTGATTGCAACTCCATTCACGTTATGCAGACTACTTTGGAGACGCATCCTTTGAAATCCTCATTTAGACAGAGATGTGATACTCCCATAATCTAGCTTTATTTATCCACTTGAAAACTTGAAGGAAAAAAATAGATTTCAACTTTTAAACATGGAAACAAGACCACTTTGCAACGTGCAAAGTTGGTTGACATTGCACTTAGCACCAGCTCAGTCCCTGAGCCTTCTGAAGTCGATATAGTAGGTTACGTTGAATTGAAAAAAGCACATTTTATCATAAAATTGAGGTCTCTATATCGTTTTGATCCACACTGAGAAGATATTTAAGTGCTGGATACATTAAAACTACTTAGGGGTATTGTTTACAATAAAAGGCTTGGAGCCTGCCCATTGCTTACCATTCGCTGACTTCATTATCATTCTTCTTTACCGCCTCCTTTTTGGCCAGCGCTTGGCAGGTGCTACTTCCTTTCCTTTCAGTGGTGCATGGACCAAGAACAGATTGACTGAACTTAAGTAGTGTCTGTCCACTGGCTGCACTGTGATTGAAGCATGTGTTTCAAGACACTTGCTCTGTTTCCAGTACTCTTTCTCCATTTGTTCTTCTTTTTCTACATTGTTTACCTACGTCTGTATTTTTTGGCTTACCCGTACATTGCATTTGACATGGGTTGTTTTAAGCTTTTATAATTTATAAATGCCACACTAACAACACTTTTACATCTTCATGATGCTTGTTGCCAGATGCCTTTTTTTGTTGTCTTTCAGCCTTTTATCCCTTTTTTGTCTCGTACTTTCGCATTGACTTTAAGTTTGGTACCTAGTTTAGGTTGCTTACACCTATAACTGAACTACTTTACGCCACTCTATGACTCTCTATTCCTCTGTACACCACTCCATTCCACTCTATGTCACTGACTCTATGCCATTCCACTCTACGACACGCCAGACTAAGCCATCTCACTTCTTACCACTCCACTTATTGCCAGTCCACTCTATGTCACTCTACTCTACGTTACTCTTCTCTATGCCACTCTACTCCACGTCACTCTACTCCACTCTTTGCCATGGCACTCCACAACATTTCACTCTATGCCTCTCTACTCTATGCCACTCTACGCTATGCCATTATAGCCTACATCACTCCACTCTACTCCACTCTGTGCTATGTCACATCACTCTACTCTATTCCACCCTACATCATGCCACTGTATGACATGCCACACCACACCACTCTACTTTATGCCTCTCCACTCTATGCTTCTCTCTTCTATACCACTCCACTCAATTCTATTCTATGCCACTACACTCTACTCTATGTCACGCAACTCTACTCTAAGCCACTCCACTGTACTCCAAACCACTCTACACCACTGCACTGTACTCCATACCACTCCACTTTACTCTGAGTCACTCAAGTCTACCCCACTCCTCTACCCCAAAACGCTCTACGCAGCTCTCCTCTTGGTCACTTCACTCTATGCCACTCTACTCCACGCCACTCAACTCCAAGCCGCTTTACGACACTCCACTCTATGCCACTCCATTCTAAGCCACTCTACTGTACAGCATGCTATGCCACTCTACTATACTGTATGCCTCTCCACTCTATTCTAGGCCACTCTAAGCCACCCACTCTATGCCACCCTACTCTACCCTACCCTACACCACTCTATCCCACTCTCCTCCACATCACACTACTAACTTTTAGCCATGCTGAGCAGCTGCCATGCTGCTGTACAACATAGTTAAAAGACATGGGCAAAGCCAATAGCTCATCCATAGGCGAGAGAAATTGGCTTTCCAATTGCTTGTTATATTATATTTTTCATTATGAAGCCAATAGGTGAACCCGGCTATGTTCCCAACCCTACATTGCACACAGAGATAGACATCTTTATTTTCATTAAAAAAAACTAAATACTGAAAAAGACAAAGGTTAAAGGGGTGGTTAGGTGAATATGGCAGTTAAAGCATACCCTTTGAAGTTAACAAAACTACTGAAACTCACCAGTTATAGTTATCTCAAGTAACTATAACTTGTGCACTAAAGTAATTACAATTTGAGCCCCTTCCATACACTGTTAACTACCTAATTACAGTACTCTTGACATGCTCTATGACATCATTGATAACATCACTGCAACATCTGAAATGACATAATTGATGACAACAGTGTGCATGGCAAGGGCGCAAATAAATATATTATAATTTGTATAATTTAAATAAATATATGCTATTTTATATATGTTTTATCATTAAAGCATATTCACTGATATGTTTAACTATTTTGAGTAATTTAATATAATATTATTTTCTATGGAGTTTTATTTTAAGTCCCTATCAACATTGTTTTTCTGTGGGAGGTTATTACAGTACCAGTGTTTGGCTGGACTTACTACTGCTGTACTCAGAATTCAGATTCCACCAGTGAGCGCTCTTTAGGAAATTACAGATCATCAAGAGAGGGGACACCAACATATATGATTTTTTTAAAAAATTTGGTCTGCCTGTCTTTTGTTTTTTTATCTTTATATCCTTGTTTCTTTTTGCAGTGATGAATTTAATATAAAAGAGAATAATTACTGCAGCTGAAGGAAAATATTCCGAAATGCATAGGGGTCGGTATTAACATTGATAATGTGACAATCAGTGTGGAGAAAAGCTAATTGGCTGAGACTTCAGTCATCACTTTGTGTATAATGTTGACAAAAGATGGAAATAATATATATGCCCATTGAGGATTAACAATAATGATAATAATAATAAAAAAGGCTTTTTGAATATATCTTGATTAATGAGATTTTTGGTAATCAGCTTCGAGCTGTAATACAGCTCTGCATCAGTGGCGTCCCCTTGGTCATTAGACAAGATGCTCTAGTTTTCATGCCATGAAACTCACGAATACAGAGCTAACCCGGATAGCACACTACAGTATTTTTCTATATGAATTTACAGAAAATGACTGCCGCTAAATGGAAACTTTTCAAATATTAAGGCTCCACATCACCAAAACAGAATGTTGTAATGCCAACACAATGCATTTGGAACAAGAAACAGACTCCCAAAAAAGACACTTGTTTACACAATAAACTTTCACCTAAGGGGCAACTTCTATTGCGCATATTTTATTTATTTGTGTGTATGCTTATTTTTGTGATTTTATATAGCACGGACATGGCCCGGAGGCATCCGAGAGCTCCACCATAAAGGAGAACATGTCAAACACAAATGGGAAATATACACATACAATAAAGATGGAGTCATCACCAGGTTAGCCTCACAGTGAGGTAGAGCGCTTCACAAGTATTCTATGAAAAAGAAAAACATAGCAATGAACAGTAGATGGGACGGTTCACAATAATTCATGCCGGTTGAGGTTAGTATACGATTGACGGGAGCATGAGGAGGTAAGTGTGGTTTAGGCCAGGTGTCTTTCAAATTGGAGAGCTTAGAGGTATTCTTGGAAGATGGAAGAACATGTGGTCAGGCGTAGGTTCGGTGGGAGGGAGCTCCAGATTCTTGTGACACATCTGTAGAAGGATTGGTTCCAGCAGTGGCCTATCATAATGGACTTAGGGCCAGCCCCCTCACCTTTTGGCCACTATAAAGAATGTCTGTCAGGGTGAGCAAAGGTCAGCCTGACAGACTTTCTTTATTTTCAGGTCAGGAAGCCAGGAGCTAGACATGTGCTAAATGCACAGGCTCCTGGCTGCCTGAGATGAACTTTGCCTGGGTGAAGAAGTTACAGCTCCTGTGGGTATAATGTCTTCATCCTGGAAAATCACCTTGAGCCCGTCCCCCTTGTGACGAGGCGGAGCTTCACTGATTGCCCCAGACCTGGGCCAATCAGTTCTAAGCTCTGAAGTGTCCAGGGCTGAGTGTCAATCAATTACAAAAATCAGGAGGGGGAGAATGGACCACTTGTCCTGTGTCGCCAGGGTCTTAGTTAACGTGAGAGACCATCGCTATAAAAAAACGCTCATATACGGACACAGGTGTTGGGCGGTATATGTTGATTCTCCACCTCAGGGTACTGTAACAGCATGATCATCGGGTCTTTTCCTTTGTTCAGTATGCTGACCTCCGCATGGAGGAAGACCAACTGTGTTGACAGTAGTGGCCAGAAATAAAAAAGTGGGCGTGCTAGTGCTCCAAAGTGTGAAATAAAATTCCTAACATCAGCTCTCGTGTATTTTATTCTTGAGATTTGTGATGTGGGAAGCTAAAAACAGAGTTGTGCGTGTATAGACCCAGTTACTGGTCTATCGCACTGGTGTTGGCGGTCAACATGTTTCACCCTCGTGGAACCTCTAGAGAGTTTCGTCTGGACCAGTAGGTTAAGGGCCCTATTGTGGCTCTTAAGGTGAAAACGGAGGTTTGTACTCACCGCCCTTGTTGTTTTAGGTCAGATCTATGGTATCTGTACCTCCGATCCTAGTGTTCATTGCTACATCGGGAACACCATCGAGCCTTGAATACCTATTGTGGTACTCTGTGAGAAGGACTTGTTCTGGCTCTGGATGTGGTTCCCCGGGTGAACAGAACAAGTCCTTCTCACAGAGTACCGCAATTGGTATTCAAGGCTCAATGGTGTTCCCGATGTAGCGATGAACACTAGGATCGGAGGTACAGATATCATAGATCTGACCTAAAACAACAAGAGTGGTGAATATAAACCTCCCCTTCCCATGAGACTTTCAAGTAAATTTGTGTGTCTTTGGCATATAGGTGGAAGAGGACTCCTAAGTCTGTGAGGATTGTTCATAGAGGTTGAAAATGGTTGGAAGAGAGAATCAAACCTTGGGGGGGACCCTTTTTTGCAAGCTGACTGGATCTGAGACAGCATTCCCAATTTGTTTTACATTTGGGAGCGGTTTGTTAGGTATGAGGTGACCTACTTAAGGATGATACCATCAATCCCCATTCAATGCCCAAGGGTGTCTAACAAAGCCAGGTGGTTGACTGCGTCAAACGCCTCGAAGAAGTTGAGGAGCACAAGTAGACAGGAGTTGCCAGTGTCTAGGGAGCATTGTCCATAATCTGCAGAATTGTAGTCTCAGTGTTGTGGTCCTGACGGAATATAGATTGAAGGGAGTCAAGGAGGTTGATGTCCTAAAAATGGGATGACAATTGGAAGGCAGCTCAACTTTCAATCATCTTACCTAGGAGAGGCAGGGTGGATACTAGGTGGAAGCTGCTGAAGTAGAAGATTGTTTTTTTAGGATAGGAGAATTGTGACCCTATTTTAGACAGTCTGGGAATGAGCTCTGATCCAGTGAGGGGTTAACGCCTTAACCGCGGCGGCGGTGCGGGCGTTCTATTGAGGTGGCGAGGCTCCGTCCATTGGCCGACGGCAGCACCCGTGAGGTAATACTCCCGTCGGCCAACAGCTGGAGGGAGCACAGAAGGGGTTAACTAGGGTTGTGCAACTGGGGAGAGGCTTTTTAGCTAAGGATTTACTGATGGAGCCTGGAATGGCATCGCACGGATGGTTAGAGGGATTCAACTTTGATAGAGTTCACAGTAGATCTACCTCTAAGATTGGGGAGAAAGGAGACCATGGCTGCAGTGCCTTGTAAGACAATATCTCCTTGATTAGGTTGTTTAATTTGGCCAAAAGGGAGATGTCAATGTCTTTGACCTTTTTGTCAAAAAACTCTGCAAAGTTATAGCAAATGATCACTGATGCCTTAAATGGGGGGTTGGTGGGTGGGTTGTTAGCTTGATTAATTTATTACCTCAAATAGTTTTTTCAGGCTGTACTCTGAAGTATTGAGAAGTGATCTGATATGGGATGCCTTAGCTTTAGAGATGTCGTCTTTGTACTTTTGTCTCACAGCATGAAGCTTCGTTATACTTAATTGTAAGGGATCTTGTTGCCAGTCTTTCTCAAATTTACTGATATTTTTCTTTTCTTTGTAGAGGTATTTGGAGTACCAGGGGCATGAGGGTATATGCTGTTGATGGGTGTGAATAAGCCGATCAAGGAGTCCATGCACAAGATTAAATTGTCCATGGCCTCGTTGATGTCAAGTTGAGGAACAATTGAGGTGAGGTTTGGTAGGGCTAGGTTGGCCATGGTTTCAGTACCAATATTACTGGTGCCTCTGAAACCAATGTATTCTTTCTTTGGTTGACCAAGGGTTTTCTTGTTTGAGAAAGATCCTATGAAGGGAATCTGCAGGTGACTAGACCAATCAACCAGGATGGTGTCACCGGTTGAAAGGAGAGGTGTTTTGGAGATGATTAAACAGAGAGTGGCACCTTTGCAGTTTGTGGGATCATGCCGTGTTGGAGGAAGTCACTGTCTCCCAGAAAAGCTGCAAAGTGGTCCAGTAGTTTATTGTCTTTGGAACCCCAGTCGATGTTGATATAACTGAGAAAGGTAATGTTGTCAGAGCTGATTAATTATGCTGTGAAGAATTCCATGCGCTCTTCGAGGAAGGTGTTGTTTTGACTGGGGTTGGGGTGTAGATCACGTTCAACCTTAAGTTATTGGTAGCTTGTGAGATAATTTCCAATGAAAACACTCAAAGGACTGGAAGCTGGTATTGGTTGCAGTCTGCAGCTCGGAGTTTCTGTATGTAACGGGTAGTTTGCCATGTTGTTTGCCTTCCCGGTCGCTTGTCAGAATGGGGTATGGGGGCAGCAGAAGTGGAAGAATGCTGTTTGTTGAACCATTCAGCCAGGATTTAGTGAGGACCAGGATGTCGATGTTGTGGTCGATGATCGTGTCTGAGATCTCAACGCACTGTTTGACTGTAGAATGAAAGTTGTGCAGCATGCAAGTAAGAGATGAGCTGGCAAGGCTGTGCTTGGTTTGACCGAGAGGAAAGGTGGTGATATGGACCGATTAGAGGAGGAGTTGTGATTTTGGGTAGGGATGAGGAATGAATCTTGTGTGCGGTTCGAGATAATGGTGGGGAAAGGGGCGGCCATTTTGTATTTGGCTGGGGGACTGAGTTTTGGTGGCGTTTGTGTATTCATAGCTTGAACATTTTTTTTAATTCTTATTTTTTGAGGGGTAGTATTCCCGTTTCGGTCTGGGGGAACAATTATCCTGAGGGATCATTACTGGAGAGGGGCTTTTGAACTGCGTGGTGTGTAGTATTTGTAAGGGGTAAGCTCGTTGATGAAACAAGAAAAGGCCTGGGACAGAATGTCTATTTTCCCTGTGAGATAAGATATGGAGGAGAGGAGTGCAGAGAAAGGGGGACAGTGGTGTACATTTGAGGGCTGAGGCTTGTGATGTTCTTTAATGGTAGGTGTTGGAGAGGGGCCATGTTTCCGAGGATTTGGATGTATGTGAAGTGGAGTAGGTGGAGAGTTAAGGTCAAGTTTCGACAGGTAATTGCTCTTGGTCGATGTGATGGTGAGGGGGAACACTTTAATGGCCCAGAGAGTTGTCAGTGAGTGGATTATGGGAGATTTAAACAGAGAGTTGAAGAAAGGGGGTGGCTTTTGCGTAGAGGGTGGGAGGATGTGCAGACTAGTTGAAGGTGTGGTGGGCAGCATTTGTGAGAGGCAAGCCAATTGCTGAAATGATAGAAGGCCTTCGTAAGGATGTCTATTCTGAAAAAAACACCAGAATTAATCGCCATAATTGATTCGTAGAGAAGAGCTGCAGACATTTAACCTGATTCAGCACACAACTTTATGTAAGCAGACTGCTGTACCTGGAGCTAAAAATCTATGAGCTTCCAAGGCACCCAGCCTCTGACAATGGGAAATCAAAAGATGGCCAACTGCTGCTTGCAGATGATGTATGATTGGTGGACAGACACCAGCACACACAAAAGAAGTGGAACACCATGTGCGGGCAAGCATTAACAGAAGAACAGACAATTTCTAACATTCACCTATTTCAGGTCAAGGTGAGCGCACAACTTTACAGAAGATTGCCCACAACGGCAGTCGCAACATCTCACAGCGATGCACTGAGAGCAGCCACATCACCTGGCACATCCATGCCTTGCACCATGTGACCAGTTTGTGTGCACTTCCCATTGCAAAATGAAAAGACACTACGCTTTAGCCCAAGTTAAAAAAGATACAAACATTGGACAACAGGCCATCAACAAATTCATGGATCCCACAGAGGCCCCAAGGAAAAGTGCCATGAAGAAAGGTTGAAGAAAACGAGACCAGTCCTCAGCAACTCATAAGAGAAACAAGATGAACAAACAATTAACCTAAATTTCAATTTGAGAAAAACTGACGCAGTAGCATTACATCACCTGGAAAAGGATATGCCCCATTATTTGTGCCGACCTACTAAAAAAACTACATTATATAAGGCATGGTAATGTTTCAGAAAATGTTCCTCTAGGTAAATATATGGACTGAGAAATCCTTAACCATTAAGTTTAAGTAACATGATCAAGTAGGAAACTCACATGGACTTGAGAACGCTCTCGGCTGCTTCTTCCACTCTGGTCATAAGTCCTTTATAGTAGCCTAAGAGGAAAAGGGGTTAAAGACAGTTTTAAATCTTAAAGAACAGTGTGATCATTAGGACCATACAATAAAAGTCTAAATCAATAACTTGAAGTCAAAAAGGTTTATTGCAAACTCACAGCCAGACTGATATGTATCAATCTCAAAAACTTAGTATAAAAGTATAAAAGTATCAAAGAAAGACCTAGGCATCTTACAATATTGGTCCAAAACAGCAAAGGATATATAAACATCTCACTAACTGTGATACAGAAAATAAGGAAAAGAATTGATGGCTCGTCAAATGGTTTTGATCCTTCTCCCCATACATGTAAAAGATCAGGAGCACCTACTAAACCCTACACTAACTTAAGGATAGGGGAAACCCTATTGAAGCAAGGTAACAAGAAAGATGTCAGCATCAGAACCTCTGTAGAAGTTCTATAAGTAAAGCATCATGTATGGCATGAAGCCACGCAATCTAGAGATGTCTAGAGAGGTCTGTACCTCTCCAAGTCTAGAGGGAATCTGACTAAACCCAAAGTGGGTTCACTAATTAAAACGCACAAAGAACATTTAAAAATGACCTAATACACATCATGATATGTTTTCAAGTTCCCAGAAAAGAACTTGGCGCCTTGAACACTGCTCCGATATTCCAGTCTCCGCTTCCAAAGCGCCCTTGGTTCCTCCCTTGGTCTGATACTAAAAAATGGAAAAACTCCCTTTGTTCTTCATTAAAATCATTTGAACTTGCCAGCTCTTCCTCAACTCACAATCTCTGAAATACAATGTGCTTTTCACAAAGTAATGAATGCCATTGGTCTGCACCTGCAGAGGAGAAAACATGCAGAAAGACAACTCTCATGTTAAGGTTAATTGTCTTGACTCCAAGCTTAAGGCCCACAATCTCGCTAATTTAGCATTTCTCTTTAAAAAATATATTAGTTCTACAACCTACATATAATCCAATAAATGAAATCTTTAAAAAGGAATCAAGCTATATCCTGCAGTACTCTAATATGTGGCACAATAATGAATACATGTCATTTTAAGCAGAAACGGCAACTGGTCACCATTTATAAAGAAAGCAATAAACTCACATGTGATTCATTCTCACTAATTTCTGGCGAATGCACTGCATTAAATGCAATTTAGCGCAGCACCTTACAATCTAAACCTATAGAAGAAGAATATCAGCAGTCCAGATGTTTCTGAAAATAAAAACGTTCATAGGCACACACATATGTCAAAAGACACAATAGATGCCCTTCTATACCTTCGGCACACCATATGTCTTTAGTATTATTGCGTCACATCAGTACATAAGGCCAAATATAAATATAAATATATATATATATATATATATATATGTGGTCAAGCCAAATGTAGAAGGATGGAGCAAAAATAATGCTTCTCCAGATCTCCAGACTCACATGCAACCAGATATGTGTAATCAATCGTGACATCAAACAGTAGGAAGGCAAGAGTAAAGTGTAAAAGGTGTATGCTGCTGAGTCTGGTTTTTTAATGGTAGGAGAGGGAAAGAAAGAGGATCAGGTTGCAAACATCCTATTCTCCTAACAGACACCCTGACATGGCTCACAGAGTAGTTGCATGCATATAACCGCCAGCCACTGTACAAAATCAAGATATGAGAGGCTCAGGGGAGCAGTGTACAATACTTACAACTAGATGCAACTCAAACTATGGGCAATGGCAGGTGGCTGAAAATGTAGCAGTATGACTTCATATTCTCATTGCCATTGCACAAGAGATCAGAGAATAACAAAGTGTTTTTCCTGCAAGTGCTGTCTGCCCGTCATACACCTGGAGAAAAGCGCATTGATTTATTGCATAAATAGTGCAAAGTATGACCACAGACAGAACACACAATGTGTGAAGCAAACAAGTCACTGTCTGAATGGACAGTGATCCAGCGCTCTCACCAAAATATTGCACAAATGACACTATCTACTACCACAAAACTTTCACTACAACACTAGGCCCATAACAACATTAGAGCGCTTGAATCATGAGGCGATAAGATCTAAATATAGTTGTTTAAACCATCTGCAATAATCAAGACCAGCTTGTCATTTTAGAAAGTTTATTTTAACACATCTAGAAAAACTTAGGTTTTGGTATTTTATTAAACAAGCATTAGAAAAATGTCATAAAGAAAGATTTATTCAGTATTAATAAAAAGAGCATAAATCAAAAATTATTATTCATTAGCAAGAATAAGTAAAATTAAGCATTTTCCAAAATCCTAACTATATCTCTGTCTCTACCCTCATCACCTAGTAATAAAGTAATTAATAAAAACTCCTGTCCTCACGTGTAAAGTCCATCAGCATAACATCGTCCTCCAGAATTCTCTCGAGCGTAAGCCAACTATGTGTTCTCTGAACCTATTCTTATACCCTAATTTTAGCTGAGCTAACTATTTTTCACATTCCAGCAGACGAATTCTAGTTCTTCATTGGCTGAGCCACCTCGTACCACAGTAAACTGTGACACCTCCTTTTTACATGCCCGGGCAAATTCACTAGTCCATTGTTCATTTAGAAGTCTTGGCAGTTCTTCCTTAGTCTGCTACATTTTGTAGCGACAGCTTCCTTTTAACCTTGAGCTAGACAGCTCTGAACTCCCGTGGCACGTTAGCAAACGTTAGCAAATTTCTCCAGAAAGTCATCTTTTTAGCAGTTCAATCCAAAACCTTTCAAAATAAAAGCTCAGAGGCCTTTTCCAACCTTCTTGGAATTATTTTCACTTAAGCCATTTTCATCATTAGGCCTCTCTCAGAAAGCGTCAATTTTCTGCGCCACTGTCCCTGCGCCACTTTTAAAAGGGTACTATTTTCCTTCAGCCATCTCTAAGCTTCCTTTGTAAAACTATTATATAAACAAACACATAGAATAATTAATGAAAGAAATACAGTTTGTTCTGTTGCCTCCCATCATTGCTAATTATTAACCCATTAGTCTAAATTACCTAGCAGTAAAGCACAAATAAAGCAGCATTTTATATCTACCAGTCTTCATGAATCCAGCAGGGTTCTTTATGCACCTATAAAGAATATAGTGACACCACATAGACAAGGGAAGCAAAATAAGCACATGCCATTATTTAAAAACAGCTGCTATTAGTTATGACATGACAATAGACAAGATTAATGTATTATTTTCCACATACATAAGAATGCAACATAATGCACATTTATGAGCACATATGTTAGTTTCCCGCGTGTTCTGTAATGTAATGTATCTTTAAACTAGATTGAATTATTATACACACAGCACAAATTGTTAGCATTATTAATTTATTTATGGAAGTGTGACTTCATGGGTTTAAACAAATTTTTGTTTTCTATCCCGCTCCATCAACTCCCTCATCTGGTGATTAACAAATCACCACACCAGCACCCAAAATTTTAGCAAAGATTTTATCTAAGATGAACATGATTCAATTTCACCTGTGTTAGTATTTCTAAAGACTTATCTCATCAGTTTATCTACAATTCTCATATTGAGTTTTAAGAAACCCCTCTAGTTCTATTTCTTTCTCTTGTGTAACATGCAACTAAGCTTCAACAAAAGTGTTGCAAAAACTATAACTAATAAAATGTCAGTATCTTGCTTGTCATATTGACCTTAAACTTCTCCTTATTAATTTCTCAAAGAACAATAACCTAAATTAACCAAAGCAGAATTATATTTTCATTAAGCTTGCAAAGAAAAATAAAACAAAAATTTTAAAAAATTGTACCTAAATTTTCAAAAAATTTCTAACACCCCCCTTTTTCAATTTTTTTTTTTTTTTTTTTTTTATACTCTTTAAACCTTCTAACAGTTTTTCTTCGACCTAATGTCACAAATTAATTTTTCAGCTAACAGAATTTCTTCGACCTTGTGTCACCTAACAAGATTTTCTTCAGCCTTATGCCAAAAAAACAGAAAACCTAAAATTTAACAAGTATGTACTTCAACCATTGTCACTATTCTCTTCAATCTTTTCCTGACTGTAATCCATTACAGGTATCACTTCCATTTTCTTTCCTGCCTCACTTTTCTTTTCAGAATCTTTTTGACTTGATATCTCATCAATCTGCTCCTTTGATCTGTATCTCAATTTGAATTTTAGGCCTTCATTTTCTCCTTGCCAGTTATCACTTTTTCTTAGTAATTTCTTCTTTTGCTTGGTCACTTTACATTCTGTTCTCCAAGCTCCTTTTCTGAATTTTCTTATTTCAGAATCTTCGTCATTCTCATCAGTTTCAGTGTCAGAAATTTTCATTCTGGACTCAGGTACTTCTTTACTCAGCAGCTTCACTCCGTTAGGAACGTCATCTTTGTAGCTGGTACTTGGCAATTCATTTTCTTCTTCAATTACCTTCAACTTCCCAGTTTCAGAATTCTTGTTCCTGCTTTCAGAGCTACTTTTCTGCTTTTCAATACTCTCCTGGTCTTGAATCACAATCTGATCACATTCTTCTTCTGCTTCTTTTTCTGACAGATTTCCATCATTTTCTGAGTCTTCTGTCACAACTTTCAAGTCTTCTTCAATCAAGGCTTGTTTTCTATTTATGTTCTCCAGATGTCGACCAACTTGTCGATCTTCAAGATCTGGATTCTCTTCAGGCTCTTCTTCAGAATCTGAATCAGCAGTTGTGACACTATCCTCATCAGGATTTTCAGGTGTAGATACACAAAAAGTATGGCCAGTGTCAATCCACCTCTTCAGTCCTTTGCACTTCTCTGCATTTGCTGTGACAAGACTGACTAGCCTCCTTTTCTGCCACCTTGGCGCTAGATAATTTCTTTTTAGACGAACCTTTTTCCTGATTCTTTTTCCTGGTAACAAATCAAATACTTGCTCTTTTTCTCTTGTTTGCACTTCAGTTTCATCTTCATCAGATACAGTAATCATTTCATCTGATAAATTCCTGCAGTACTCCAAATTGATGCTATCATTGATAGTCATCATTCTCTTCTCTGGTATGAATGTCTGTCTCATGACCTTGTCCATCATAATCTCATGTGGACTTAAATCTGTCTTTTTATCAGTAGTGTTTCTCAGAAACATCAAAACAAGTGGAAGAATATCTGTCCACTTTGTACCTGCAGCTAGGCACATTTTTGCATTTCTGTCTTTTATAGTACCGTTCTCTTGCTCCTCAACATCTGAAATTTCTGTTCTATCTGTACATTGGAGCAATCTGTTTTCGATATGTTTTCTGCCATCTGATAACTTTGCAACAGTAATTTCATCATCATGTCTCATCTGAAATGTTTCAACCCATTTTGTAATCAAACAGTAAATCACAAAAATGTAGCACAGTTTGTAATGCAGTGACATCTCACAGAAATTCATTTGTAATCTGGTCAATGAGCCACTCTCCTGTAATTCCGTTCCCAATCTCACAACTGTTCTCTTAATTGTGTTCACTTGCTGATAAGTCAGACACCTCTGGTAAAGAAATTCTGCAATTTTATGGTATATTCTGTCCATATCAGTAATCATGCTATTTAGCAAAACTACTCTGTCATCTTTGTATATCCAAATCTCATCCTCATCTCGCTGTCTAAAATTTGCTCTTAACCATGTGTTTCTCAACCATGTGTTTTTCTCCTCATGAGTTGCATCATCTCGTAAGTCTTTGATTACCTGCCATGTTTCAACTACAGATGTTAGTATTAGTGAACTCAAAGCATGTTCATCATTCATTTTGTATGCTGCACATATCATGACAGCAAACCTTTCTGCCAATTGAATATCATCAATCAATCTTTTAATTAATTTCGCATTTCTGAAAAGTGAACCTGTAAAAGTCAATGTTTTAATCTGTTGATTAATTACGTCCTTTACTTTGATGTCTTCACTCAAAAGAACATTAATTTTATTCCAACATTCTGGAAGTGCATTTATTCTTTTGTGACTGTTTTCTTGTTCTTTATTTAATCCTGTATCTGTATTCTCTATCTGTTTATTAACAAAAATGTGTAATGGCAGTGAAGCCATGTCAATCTGCTGAACCATTACCTGTCGCTGTATTTGTAGCTGTTCATTCAGCTCATTTATCTCAATCTCCTTTTTCTTTGAGCATAATTCTGACTCGTCTGACTGTGTCAATTTCATTAGGTCAATGTCAGACTTCTCACTTACCAGAACTGACGTCATCTCTGTTCCTTGCTCGGTTACAATCCCTACTAATTCAATTTCAAGTACAATAGAATAAACCTTTTCAGTTAATGGGACCTTTAAATTTGCGGAATTAATTTCATCTTTTCCCAGTGTAGGCACTATCTCTGTTTCCATATATTTCATGGACTCCTTTAAATCATTTGATGAATTTACATAATCAGGAATATTAATTCCAGAAGTACTAAGCATTTCATCATGCTTTTCTGTTGCATTATTTTTAGTAAAATTCTGAGCTGGCACTTTATCAGTTTGATCTGACACTTTTGGCGTTGTATTAACCTGTTCTGGGGGTCTTCTTGAATTTCTGTTTTGATCCATATTTACAATGTCCATTTTACACTGATCAACATTTTCTACTCTGACACTTTTATTATTTACTTTCGCTAATTTAGGAATCTTTAATTTACTCTCGTATTTGGCAACAACCTTTTTCATTTTCTTATATAAGAAAGACATTTTCTTTAATTAATTTGGTAAATATACTCTTTAAATTTGCCTTGCAGCGTTTGCTGATCAATTAATTAATTAATTTAACAAGGTCAAGTGAAGAAAACTTTATAACTCAGTCAACTTAATTTTTCTCTTAATTTACCTGTATCACTAATTATAATTAACCTGTAAAGAAAATGTATCAATTTGGAAAAACAGTAGCAACGCAAAATATTTATTTATACCAACATATAATCACATGTGTTTTAATTGTACTTAATTTTCACTTACACACCTTCTGCAACATATACCTGTGAAAAGAAAACTTGACTGTTTTGCCCCAAATCCACATATAATGTCCTGCTTGTAAATAACTTTTTACCCCTTAAACATTAATTATATATTATTATCGCATTTCGTTTTGTGACACAATGTTTTACTGTTTCTGCTATAACCTGTATTTAATTTTAATAAACCTGAAAAAATTATGTATTTGCAAAACAACAATATAAAATATTTATTCAACACTTAAATGTGACTAGGTATATTTTAAAATTTATTTATTTGCACTTGTACACCATTAAGCAAATCAGTACACAGTAACTTTGACTTAAGTACAATGCGCAATATTTCCTAGCCACTCCAAAACCAAAACATGTATCAGCTGTGACACACCCCCTACACTTCAGTCAATCACAGCTTTTGTTTGGAATATTCTAGCCGATCACACTCTCCCTTCGCTAAAACACACTGTCCACTGCAATCTCTCTCCTTGCGCTTCCGCGCTCAAAATCAACGCTTCAGCTGGCACTTGTTAGCTGTGTAACACAGCTGCAAATCAATACAAAACACCCGCAAATGTTTCGAAGTGGCAACCCACCTCGGCCAACTACAGCGCTGTTGGCGATGTTTTAGCCAACCATAGCACTGCCCACGCCACTACAACCAACCACAGCGCTGTGGCACATCGGCCAATCACAGCACAGCGGCTGAAACCCTTGGCCAATCACAACGTGTGTCGCCGCCAAAGTCTCTCTCCTCCTGAGCTCCCACGCTCCAAACAGCCTCTCCTCCGTTAACAATTCCTCAACAAATTGAACAACCAGCCATCTCCAAACGCGTTAACTGCAATGAGTACAGTTGCAGCGAGAAACTAAAACCAAACGGGGACAACTACAAACAATTCAGTAGGCGAGTCTACAACGAACCACAGCGCAGCTCCGCTGCGACGCCACGGCCCCTCAACCAATCAGGATGGGTCCCCGCCACGACGCCGCGGGCACCCTGACCAATGGGAGCGCGGCGGCCGACGCAGGGAGCCGCCGCAGACAGCTCTCTCCCGCACTCGCGCCCAGTCCCCCTCCAACAAAGACAATCTCAATACAGCAGCGCACAATCTCCCACCCAGCTCACATCAGCTGCAACACTCTTTTTAATTAATCGCACAACTAGTAAGGAAACCAATTCGGGGACATTTAAATTTGTAAATAACTCAGGCCATTCCAGCCAATCACAGTGTCATTTTTCTGTGATGCTCCGGACGCCCCAGCCATTCACAGCGCGGCCCTACTATGACGCTTCAGAAGCTCTGCTCAATGGGAGCGCGGCTCTTCCCGTGTTACTACGCGTCACCAGCTAGTCACGGAGCCTCGCTCGCTGCAGCCGGCTGCTCTCCCCTCGCAAAATTTTATGAAATTATAATGGCACTATTTTTAGGAAAGGAAAACTATATCGGGGACATTTTTAAAATTAATTCTAGACCTCGCCCAACACACGGAGCTTCAACCAATGAGAATGCGGCCCTGCTATGACGCTACGCGTCAATATCCAATGGGTGCGCGGCCTTGCGATGACGCGACGGGCCGTTTTAGCCAATTACAGCGCGGCTGCTGGCGTAGGGAGCTGCTGCAGACAGCTTTCTTTCGTACTCGCGCTTTAACGGCCCCCCTCCTTCACAAAATGCTCCGCTTTCACATAGGACAATACAAATTTTAACGAAACTCAAAGCAGCTTATTTAATTCACTGCTCAATTTATACTTAGGGATTCTCACATAATACAAGATACTAACAACGTACTCAAGCTAATTTCAGCACTGCGCTCCAACCAATTAGCGCGCCTTCTCTGTAAGCTCTACCTATTTTATCACTGTTGCTACTGTAGTCTCTCCTCGCGCTCCAAGTAACACAACACTCACAACGTGCTAAATGTAGCGCTATCAGGAAACATTCACAAAAGCTAGGAACCAATTTAAAATAATACTCGCTCCTCAGCCAATGAGAACGTTACTTTGCTCTGACAGTTCAGGGCACGACAACCAATCAGAGCGCGGCAAGCTCTGACGTATGCAGCTGCTGCAGCTGCAGGCTCTCTCCCCACACGTTCTCACTCCTAAAACAGCCCCTCCCTTACAATTTTCGATCGGGACACTTTTAAAAGGATTTAAATAGCGCGCAATGCTTTTTAGTGTATTTAAACACTGCACAATACTTTATAAAGTCTTAGAGTGGTACAGACTTTATCTAGAACATTCCTAAGTACCTTAGAATTACTTTTGGTACATTTTAGTGAATACAAAAAACGAAACACATCTGTCTGCTTCTCTAATTAGAATAGTTTACATACATTCAAGTATCCACACTTCGGAATAGTCGGCGCTATTCACACTAAGGATAATTTCCATTTGCCAGTAGAGCAACTCTTACCCTACCCTTCTAACACGTAAGAATATGAACTCATTTTCCTCTGAACGCACCGCGAAGTGACAGTATCTAAGAGTTCCACTTGAACATACCTTACAAAACAATCACGCACTTTCACACTGAAAATTCCCTAACTTCAGTCACACATGAAATCCGTACAGGACTCTCACCTGTTTATAGAAATCATGCACCGTTAGCAAAATAACACCGTTATCCGTACAGGACTCTCACCTGTTTATAGATATAAAACATGTACCCGTACAGGACTCTCACCTGTTTATAGATAATCATGCACCGACATTACCCTGCCCTTCACTCAAGCTCGAATATAACTAATACTCTTATCACAGTGAGTTTTATGGAAGGCGCTTTGTCCCTATTCTCATGCTGCTCTAATTTCTTAGAAAACCCTCACTATTACAAGATTCACACCTAGCCCTAAAACTGTGTTGCACGGCGACAACACTGTATTGCACGGCGACAATACTTCTGGTACACGGCGATACCAACAGTGATACTCGGCGATATCACAGAAACAGATCAGATATTCTGCATGACTACCTTCTCATCACACAGTTTTTGTACCGGTACACACATAGCACAAATTAAACAAACTCAACATGTGTTAAAACTTAATCCTATGAATTTACCAACATATATGTATCATGCATGTAACATGTATGTCAAAAACAACATATATAAACCGTCCGATGGCTACCAGAAATTGATCCAGCGCTCTCACCAAAATATTGCACAAATGACACTATCTACTACCACAAAACTTTCACTACAACACTAGGCCCATAACAACATTAGAGCGCTTGAATCATGAGGCGATAAGATCTAAATATAGTTGTTTAAACCATCTGCAATAATCAAGACCAGCTTGTCATTTTAGAAAGTTTATTTTAACACATCTAGAAAAACTTAGGTTTTGGTATTTTATTAAACAAGCATTAGAAAAATGTCATAAAGAAAGATTTATTCAGTATTAATAAAAAGACCATAAATCAAAAATTATTATTCATTAGCAAGAATAAGTAAAATTAAGCATTTTCCAAAATCCTAACTCTATCTCTGTCTCTACCCTCATCACCTAGTAATAAAGTAATTAATAAAAACTCCTGTCCTCACGTGTAAAGTCCATCAGCATAACATCGTCCTCCAGAATTCTCTCGAGCGTAAGCCAACTATGTGTTCTCTGAACCTATTCTTATACCCTAATTTTAGCTGAGCTAACTATTTTTCACATTCCAGCAGACGAATTCTAGTTCTTCATTGGCTGAGCCACCTCGTACCACAGTAAACTGTGACACCTCCTTTTTACATGCCCGGGCAAATTCACTAGTCCATTGTTCATTTAGAAGTCTTGGCAGTTCTTCCTTAGTCTGCTACATTTTGTAGCGACAGCTTCCTTTTAACCTTGAGCTAGACAGCTCTGAACTCCCGTGGCACGTTAGCAAACGTTAGCAAATTTCTCCAGAAAGTCATCTTTTTAGCAGTTCAATCCAAAACCTTTCAAAATAAAAGCTCAGAGGCCTTTTCCAACCTTCTTGGAATTATTTTCACTTAAGCCATTTTCATCATTAGGCCTCTCTCAGAAAGCGTCAATTTTCTGCGCCACTGTCCCTGCGCCACTTTTAAAAGGGTACTATTTTCCTTCAGCCATCTCTAAGCTTCCTTTGTAAAACTATTATATAAACAAACACAAAGAATAATTAATGAAAGAAATACAGTTTGTTCTGTTGCCTCCCATCATTGCTAATTATTAACCCATTAGTCTAAATTACCTAGCAGTAAAGCACAAATAAAGCAGCATTTTATATCTACCAGTCTTCATGAATCCAGCAGGGTTCTTTATGCACCTATAAAGAATATAGTGACACCACATAGACAAGGGAAGCAAAATAAGCACATGCCATTATTTAAAAACAGCTGCTATTAGTTATGACATGACAATAGACAAGATTAATGTATTATTTTCCACATACATAAGAATGCAACATAATGCACATTTATGAGCACATATGTTAGTTTCCCGCGTGTTCTGTAATGTAATGTATCTTTAAACTAGATTGAATTATTATACACACAGCACAAATTGTTAGCATTATTAATTTATTTATGGAAGTGTGACTTCATGGGTTTAAACAAATTTTTGTTTTCTATCCCGCTCCATCAACAGACAGTACTCAGAAATCGTGTATTGTTCAAGCAATAAGAGCCATTCCACTATCCTTCGTTTCTTTTTCCTCTATATGTACCTATGTCGAACACCTGGCACCTAGCAGGAGTACTATAAGGGGTTTTACCCATTTGATGCAAAAGAATGTGATGGATGTTCTTATTCTATTCTTAAAAATGGCTTACACTAAGACCCAGTTGCTGCCTCAATCAGCTAGAAGCAAACAGTCAAGGAAGGAGCTGGTCTGGTCAAAAGGAGCAGTCTTAGCTGCTCATCTCTTGCACACAGGAGGCTGCTGAGACTCTCCACTTCTCTGGGCCATTCTGTCATTAATAATTGGTTTCCAATGTGCTGGCTTGGTATGTGTGAGTGAGGGCAGGGTTCCACCAGAGTGAGCTACACTATAAAAGCAGTGATTGCCTTCCTGACAGCTTTCAGCTCCATGCATGTTGCTGGTGTATCCTGGAATCCCTTGCTGTGTGGTCTTTCCCCCCAACAACAACCTCAATATCCATTGTATTTGTTGCTGCTGCTGCTATCTTCAGATGTCACCTAATCCCCGACAGGTGGGTGTTTATCTGATGCCTGCAATGTGGAGGAGGGGGACTATTGTAGGACACACACAACAGCACTAAGTTCTAATGCCTTGAATGCAACTTCCATTAGACCATTAGGTCCAACATCCTCAGCGTATCTGCCATTAGAGGTCCTTGGTGCTTCATTTGCCAGTCACTTGAAGTCATGCTAGATCCACAAACCGGTCTTTCGCTTAGCTTCCCTGATCTGTTATTAAATATTTTTATGAAGACACAGGGCATAGACTATACAACACACAACTTACTTTGCTTGCAAGCATATTTTATTTTTTCATTCATTCCTTAACACAATGTTACAATATCAGAGGCAAAATGAAAGAAATTGTTTTTTTTTGTTTCTGGTGGCAAATGGGGAGGCTTTGGAGTTCACGGAGCATCTGGTAACCAATGATGGTACTTTTCCTTTCTATTCACTTTTGAGGGACATCTAGTAACAGCCTGATATACTGCACCCATTTGGCTGACTTGAGAAGAACATCTAGTAATGACCAAAGGTACTGCACTGCAGACGTCAAATGGATCTGTAGTAATGGCCTTAGTTGCTGCACCTTTTCTGCTGACTTCAAGGGAACTCAATTAAGTGTCAGGTACTGCACCATTTCTACGGACTTCAGAGAGAACTCTAGTAATTGTCTGAGGTACTGGGCCCTTTTTAGCTCATAGCTTAGGAATGAAGGAGCAGATGAATAATTGTTAAGGAAAGATAAGACGTGCAGGGTCATCACCACAAACTCTATAGTTGTTTCACACAGAAAACATACCGTAATATTAGCAAATGCGTTTCTCTGATTTGCTTGCATATTGAATGTCATATTTTTAAGTGGTGAAAAGATTGATTTGGTACTAATGATTAATGAGTGATGGTGAAAAACTCAGCATGCATTAATGAGTAATACGTCATGGTGCAAATGATTAATGGATAATTATGTAAATGTGCCCTTGCAGACCCTCAATTTAAGTGATGATGGAAATATCGCCTGGCACTCAAGATGTTGGAAGGATTACAGCTAATAAAACAAATCTAAAATGTATTTGGGATTAGTGTGTGATGTTAGAAATATGAAAAAACAATACAGAATATTAATTTATGGGGTACATTTGAACATTAGTAACAGTGGTATTTCTTATATGGTGGGCATTCTTGGCATGGTTGTGCCCTCCCCTCCATAATGTTTGTACTGGCATAATGGCGCTGGAACCTGACATATTGTAGGCATGTTTTTAAAAATGGTGCCCACCCCTGTTGCAATGCTTGCACTGGCAAGGTGTTACTAATTCTTTACATATATTGTGGGCATTCATCAAACAGCAGTTTCCAGCCCAACAGTTATGCTTGGATTAGCATAGCATTAGTCATTCTTGGTATTTTTGATAATTGTATTCTGACTGCTGTCTGAGATCTCAGCCTGGAAGATCTGCTGTAGCCTCTCTGCATCCATCATGCATTCACTCATTAATCCATTCATGTACTCACCAAAGTGTCCAATTATCATCAGCGCACTCACTTATTCAACTATTCATTCATCTATAAACACACTCTAAACGTATCCATGCAATCGTCAGTCATCCATTCGTCCATGTGCTCGATTATCCATCCAACCGTGACTCATGATCACCCTTAATCGCTAGCTCATCTGCACATTCACAAAAGCTCACCAATAAAGAATCACCTTCAAACAGCCAAAGACCTGTTGTCGTAAATTCTTCTTCAGAAATGCATGCTAAACTGCATGGATATTTTGTTACTGGGGGATTAGAAATCTCGATATTTTGCACTTGTGCTTGCTTTTTCACAAAGTAACTTCAGTGTTGCCATTTTGCAAGCATTGCTTTAAATAAAAAAAAATCTACAGTTTCGATGGCTCTTCATTTATATTAGAAACGACCAATGGGGTGTAACATGAGATGACCTATCTTACTGGAATGATTTTCAAAATAAAAATCAAAAAACGATTTATTTTAAAACAAAAGTAGCAAATAAATATCTTTATAGTATTGTTTATCCCGGGGTTGTCGACCATCAATTATAATAATTCACCCTGGGTTTCTCGAAACTCAAAAAGAAACTACTCGAGAACAAAATATATTTATATATTTGGTTTGTTTCCATTATGTTTGTTGTCCATATGAAAATGTCTGACATTTTATTACCAAGCAAATGCACCCCATTCCCGAACAAGCATTGCCAAAACTAATAGGACAGGCATTGGCTGCCAGTATTTTGGCATTGTCAGTGCTTGGTTTTTTTGTCATGATTTTCACAGAACTTAATTGTTGGGGAAGCTGCCGGGCCCTCGCAATCTAAACAAAGAATAATTGGCTGAAAACACATACGTTTTATTGGTCTCAAAATCACACATTTTCACAATAGTCCCTAAGGCTTCCTGGGACTTCTTCATGTGTGGATGAGCTCCTTGTGAAAGGGTAGAATGCTGTCACTCACAGTGAAGTTAGCCAGTGACTGCAGTGGGCGGAATCATTGCCCCATGCTGTATGATGTAATGGGCCGAAAAAAAATGTGAATGACATCATAGATCAATGAATGAAGGTAGCTGCCTGAAAGCTCCTGCAAGTAATACTTTTAGTATTATGAAAAAATAGTTGGCCAACATCATAATTAAAATTGAATTAACACTGCTCCACGAGAGTTCTCTATGCGTCTGGATCTGCCCTCTTACTAAAACTGAAGCAAGTCGTTAATTAAATTATTACACTTAGAAGTGATTGGTATACAACAATTACCTCCAGATTTAAATGGCCGATAGGTTAAAGGGGTTTTCCTCCATATGGGCTTTCTCTGGATTGCTTTTTTTATCACAAACAAATTGTACACGTTCTGTCTAGTAACATTCATATATAGAGGGAAATTCTCAACAAATACCAGATATCTATATTGTCTCTCGTTGGGCTCCCATGCCAAAACAGCAAGCCTGGGTATCAGGCCTGGAGACAGAGAGGACTGAGTGCTGCCAAGAGAGGATATAATATATAAACATGCGGATGGGAAACATAGCAACAGAATAACATATCTGGTGACAGTTTACGGCCCTGCGTGCTTCTTTATGGAGAAGGAAGTCAACCACCGGCAGATCACTGATACACGGAGAAAACATGAAGGCAAGTTATCCCTTGGACGACATCACAAGTTGCTTTTAATAATCTTGCTAAATAATTCCATGTACATTCCTCTTGGTAAAGGAAAGACGAGGGCTGAACTGAGGAACCAAAAGCAGCCCAGCCCAAAATACTCAAACCAGCTCAGCTCCCTTTTTCTTCTTGCACTGTCACTCTCTTTCCATCCACCCACCCACCAATCCATCCATCCACTCTCTCGCCTCCTCTGCTCGCTTTTCTCTACTCTCCCTCTCAGCTCCCTTCCTTTCCCTCTTTCTTGAAGCGTCCCACTGCCTCAGCAATTAACCTCAGAGAGCTGGAGAAAGTGTGGGAGACATCAGGAGCTCCCAATGACTTATACAACTGGCCTCCAAGCGTTCCAGGCCACCCAGGAAATATCCAGTGGAATATAAGGCCTATCTGGCCCTGGGGAAAACAGTTCACTTCCTACACGCTAGGAACAGATCAAGGCAGCCTGTACTGAGGCACAGAACACGCTTGTTATAAGTGACTTGTGCCTTTCATTACTCTGGTGTTATCTTCCCTGTTGCTCAGCTGGTATGTGTGATAGAATGCCTGGTGACCTCATGGAATGTTTGGGTGCATGGCTTGAGTGTAGAATGACAGTTGAAGGCAGGCAGGCTGAGCGACAGGGGGGGTTGTTCCTGGTGGGGTTTACATTTCAATCTACTCATCTTCTTATCCTGAACTTAACCTGGAACGTAAGCATGAATAAAGCTACCCTGTTTTATGTACCTGGCTCCTGGACTTTCTGTGTACTACAACACTTTTGCAAGAAAGTAGGAGAACTTTTCAGAGGCGGATTCATTTCCTCATAAACTAGGGAAATGGTGTCCAAAGTAGGTCCAGGAGGGCCCAACCCTTGTGAGATTGTCTAGATGAATATTGTATGTAAACATCTCCTCATTAGATTACTGGTATATCAATTTAATTTGCATGGATATCCGTAACATCTCGCAAGGATTAGGCCAATGTAAATAAGTAAACGTGTAGGAAATCAGGAAACAACCAAATGGTAAGAAATTCAGTGTCCATAAAAAATATGCACCAAGTGACTTTTCGTGCCCTAGTTCATCTCCAGTTGCCAGGCCATTCTTCTCTGTCACAGTGGTACAACACTTGGGTTGGACTGTTGTGACTGGACTGTTCCTCGTTGCCAATGAAAAGATGCAGCGCACATAAGGTAAGTTAAAATTTCCTTTAATCTTCTGCGTCCTAAGCAATGGAGTGGCAGGGAAGCAGGCTCACAACAACTGCCACTCCCTGCTTAAACAACTACATTCCAACACGAATGGAGGAAAGAATGGCATGCGGCATTCTAAATTCCACCAACCAGAAGGAACAGAACCTAACAGTAGACATGTACAACTGTATGGTGGTATCAGCATCCACCAACTGCTAGTACAATTTTACTGGTCCAATCCCTGATCCCTGGGTTGTGTCTAGATTTCCACAGATGGAGTGTTCATAATACTACAAGAGGGATGTATACCTTTACATGCTTCTACCTTAAATGCCACCTGAAGAGACTTACTCATCTCGACTTTTCTGAAGTGTATTTCTGTCCTAGTGAGTGTTTAGAGTGATGAGTATTTTACAGAAGGCCACCAAACCCTTGCCCACAACATGTGGTGTGATTCATTATTTGGTTCAATCCCTGGCACTGAAACTTGTGTGATGAAAATGTTATTCACTGCAGTCCACTCAGTCAGAGGACACAAAGGAATCCTACCCACGCCAGTCTCTGCACCTACGCTGACAATCCTATAATAGTATAGCTAAACATTTTTTTTAGAGTTGTGTTGCTACCATTCTTAGACAATAATTGTGTACAGGTCAGAAATGCTGTTCCTATAGCAATCAACGTTGAGATGTATTATTAACCCCTTCGACGCTCATGACGAGCTGGGCTCGTCATGGCGTAGCCTCCTCGCACGCTCATGACGAGCCCAGCTCGTCACGTAAAGTGCGGTTTCGCAAAACCCAGCGTACGGGCGGAATTCCGCCCGCACGCATGCGGTTAAGATCAGTGTCTATTTTGTTCACATGATCAGTTTGCTCTTTAGGTCCTAGTCATACTATACCAATAGTTAATACTCCTATACCAATGCCCAGTCCATCTGGAAGCAAATGAATCCCATTTTTCATCCAGAGGTTGATGTATTCCTGAGTGGGCCATTGTACTCTAATGGAGCCTCCATCCACAACCCTGACATATGGCATCCCTTTCCAATAGCTCACCCTCTTCATATATGCATGCCTCTCAGCTCATCACCTGTCTCCGAAAACACATGCTGCTACTTCGCTCCTACACAATGGTCCATACATTAACATGGGTAGGAATTCACTTGCTATGCTATTTGCATGTTTCACCCAATGCTCATAGTTTGAAAGGACACATTATGCAATTATCTTTGTTCATTGACAGGCATTTAAAACCATACAAAATACCTTTCAGTGTTCTTGCATTAGGAGCAGGAGGTTTTCTCTCCTTCCTATTGTGTTTCACCATCCTACTGATACCTCACTTTTATGGCTATTGAACCGAAACTGACTGTTGTACCCAAAGATTTGAAGTGTATGAAACGCAATTTAGTGTAGCATCATCCTTTTTTAAAACCATGTTTTATTTGCACATAGTAGTAAAGAGACTATGGAGTTGTCAACAATTTAAAATCTGTGAACACAGATGTACAGAATTACAGACACCCATTCAGACCACCAAAGATAGAGTGATTTCAATTCTAATTTCTGCTGCATAAAAATCACCCACTGCATATTAATGTAGATTCCATCAAATATTATGAAACGAAGAGATGAGGGCTTCGCATCTGGAAGAGGTGTGGCGCAGCGAGCAGGGTGACTGACGCCAGACGCTGGGGATCACGGTTCAATCCCTGGCACGGGCAGCAGGGGTCTGTCCAGCACCATATAAGTCTGGGCAATAGCTTGCTTAATCATCCCGACAGCCCCCAGCGCCGGGAAACCTACGGGTAGCTGTGCGCTTTACAAATACAGGAATATTATTATCTCAAGTTTGGCTGAGACACCACCAACCATGTAATCCTTATACCAAATGTGGTGTCTTCAGCAAAGAAGATGACACAGGAATCAGTGAAGGTAAAATCCACGATGGGTTTATTCACCTTAGCCATCGACCAGTTCAGCTCAACTGCCAGAAAACAGAACCAAGAATCTTCGCTCACATTCCAAGGTAAGGCATTCTACATGGAATGGAAGAGCAGGAAGGTTCTTTGCAATGCAAAACATAGTAAATTGTGGAACAATAGAATATATAATACAATATCACACATCTTCCCTTTCTTCAACAAAGAAAGATATGAATAAAAGAAAGTTTGAATAATAAGAAAACATTAAAATACATAGCTATACATAGCCCTTTATGTAGACAGGAAGTCTGCGCACTTTCTGACTCCTTTCCCGAACATTAGTCAACACACCTGAAGACCTTGTTGAAAAAGGAATTAAATTAGTTGAAGATGAAAAAGAATTGTTGTTTACACCATGACCTTCAGAAGAGGATGAATTAGGATTAACCACAACAACTCGGTTTTTATTCCAAATTCTACCATCTTCAGTCTTGACAGTATTTTTAAATAACTTAATCACATATCTACTCTTTGAAAACTTGGACCATGGTTGACAACCAACAGGAGTTTTAATACTAACAATATCTCCAACTTTAACATAATTAAACTGAGCACATTTTTTATTGTCGAAATATACTTTTCTATTGATCTGTTTGTTCACTTCTCTACTTCTCCAATGACCTATTTTGTTGTCAACTATACCTTTGTTTAAGTTCATCCAACAAGGACATCATTTTGAATTGGGAACTCTACCCTTGAAAAGTTCAAAAGGAGATTTGCCCGTAGTCAAATGTGGAGACTTGCGATAAGCTGTGATCCTGTCTTGAAGAACATCTTTCCAATTCAGTCCATTTGCCCTTGCTAGTTGTATACTTTTGTTGAGAGTTTTATTAACTCTTTCCACAGCACCATTCGTTTCAGGATGATAAATTGCACTTTTTTTTGCACAATGCCACAGTCACTCAGAAAGCTTAAGAACTCATTTGAACAAAATTGTGGCTCATTGTCTGAGAGAATACTATTGGGAAAGCTCTCTCTCTTAAAAATTTCTTCCAAGAATTTAATGACACATTTTGAAGAAACATCTCTAACTGCACCCACCTCAAGCCACCTGGAATATAAATCAAGTACAACAATAAGATAGGGTGTGTCACTCACTCCATGTAGTGGACCAACTATGTCAATAGCAATCTCATCCCAAGGATAGTTTGGTAATTTCCTACACACCATGGGAATTTGTTTTGTTTTCAAAATCTTATCACTCGCACAACATTCCACACACTCACAAACTAACCTTTCAACTTCTAAGTCCATCCCAGGCCACCAAAATTGTAATCTCAAATATTCTTTTTTTTCTACAATCCCAAAATGACCAGAGTGAGCAAAACTCAGAAATGTATTCCTTATTCCTATTAGAGGTATAAGCTTGGTGCCACGGGAAAGAACTCCATCAACAACTGATAACTCCTCAGCAATCAATGCCCATGGTTTTTCCAAACGCTTGTTTTTCTTTAAAATTTCCATTACTCTCTTTATTTCTTGATCTTTCTCTAATTCATCCTTCCACTCAGCTTCACCAACTGCACCAGAAGTGACTTCACAAACATTCACAGCATCTTCTTCACTAGAGTAATCCTCATCTAAGTCAAACACTTCAGGATTAACCAATCTAGAAAGACAATCCGCTGCTTTATTGATGACCCCAGGAATATAATCAACATCAAAATTAAATTCTTGAAGTGAAATAATCCACTTTCTTCTTTACAATGTAAAACATAGTAAATTGTTGAACAATAGAATATATAATACAATATCACACCAAACCAGCTTGTGCTGCTCATTAATCATTCTGATCATGCATGGCTCCCTCAAACACTCATCCTCAAATGTTTCTACTACGTGGGTTTGCACCAGGTCAACCTTACTTTCAGGAATTACAGAGATTTTGTCTTTTTTTCACACCTTAGCATCACTGGTACGAACAATACTTTGAAACACCTTGACCACTTGCTTGGGGGCAGAAAACATGGAATCACAATTAAGATCTTGTCCCAGCCTCTTGATTCTGACCCAACCTCCCACACTCAAATCCCTGGAATCATATTTCACTGTAACTCCACCATATTTATTTTGTACTTTCTTCCTCACATCCACCACACCTGTCAAACTTGCCTCATCAATATGATTGCGATCCATCTTCTCATGCTTGAGTTTTGAAATGGGACCTTTACTCTGTAACAGAACTCTACCCTGTAACAGAACAGAGGAGATACCCCCATGGAGCAATTGGGGGTCGTCCTGTATGCCAATAGCGTGTCATCCACAGCTGATCTCCTAATCAATTTGTTGATCATTACTAGTTGCAAATGGTCCTTCAACCTACTGTTGAAATGTTCAACTAGACCAGTGCTTCTAGGATGGTAAAGGGTTGTCTTGGCGTGTTTAATTCCCTGTGAATCTAAGAACACCTTCATTTCAGTAGACACCAGTTGTGTTCCATTGTCCATCACAATCTCCGCAGGGTAGCCCTCTCTCAAAAATACTCAATACTCATTGTAAAAAGTGAATGACTTCATTAGATGTGACACTTTTTAAAAAACACACCTCAGGCCATTTTGACATATTATCAATGAGGACAATGGCAAGTTTTTAATTTTCACCTAACATTTTTATAGGACCAGCTATATTCAATGCCACTTTCGCCCAAGGAATTAAAGAAGAACTCACAGGGTCAATCAGAGTAGGTTGGGTCACCTGAGATTCATCATTAAGGACACATAACCCACAATTACGCACAAAACGTTCCACAGTTTTGTCAACCCCAGGCCACCTGAAATCTTCACGTACCCTGTGCTTGATTGCTCTCATACCACTATGACCCTCATGGGCATATTCCAAAATGTTTTGCTTCAAACTAGTAGGAGCTACCAACTGACCAAGCCTCCTTAGGAGTCTCTCTTCGCACATCAATTCATTATCTACCTTCCCATATGGTATGACACTTTCTTCCAAAGACCTCGGATTGGCCCACCCAAGTCAAGACATGACTTTGCATAGAACAGGATCCTTGCATAAGTCCGCTCTCCATTCACTCTCTTCCAATGTTCCTTGCAACACAATGTTGATAGAATTGGCTAAACACATCACTTCATCGCCTCCATCATCTGCCCCTTCAACATCCCCAACTGAAATACCCCACAGCATTCTTGACAAGAAATCATCAGTAATGTTCATCTTGCCAGGAACATATTCAATGTCATAATTAAGTTCCTGTAAATGATATTTACATTTGGCAATCCTGGGAGTAGCTTTGTCACACCTTTTTGTGCTAAGCAACTCAATTAATGGTTTGCGATATTTTCTTAGCTTGAAAGGAACTCCCCATACATATGTGCAGAACTGCTGAGTCCTCCACCACATCGTTAAGGCTTCCCTCTCAAAGGTTGAGTACATATGTTCTGCTCCCGTAGGTGCTTGAGAGGCGAAAGCTACCACGTCCTCTCTTCTGTCAATCCTTTTCTGTATGAGCATAGCACCCAGCTCTACGTTGATAGCATCAGTGACTATGAAGCTACTGTCTCTTGTATCCAACAATTTCAAAGGACTGACCAGTTGACACAATGTTAGACCGCTCCTTGTCAAACGCCACTTGACACTCATCACTACATAGAAAGAAAAAAACTTTTCTTCCACAAATCGCAGAGGGGACTAGTTTTGTTCACAGAATGGCGCATACATTTTGAGAAGTACTCACCTAAACTCAGAAAGGATCTCAAGTGGTCTTTTTTACAAGGAACCATATTTCCTGTATGACCTTAAGCAGCTTTATTTTAGGACTGAAGCCCTATTTGGATTTATAATGACTTAAATAGTCTACTCCCGGCTGTTAATATTTATACTTGTCCTCCCACAAAGACACTCCCTTCTCCTACAATATACGTAAAACCCTGTCCAAACGCTCATTTTGACCAAAAATCAAAATGTCGTCCTGAAAATATAGGACTCCCTCACAATCCTTGATAATCTGCTTCATAAGCATTTGAAAGGCAGATGAAGCAGATGCAAGTCTGAAGGACATGCGTTTGAAATGGAATGCACCTTCAGGAGTTGCAAACGAGGTTAGATGCCTAGATTATTCACACAAAACTACCTGGGCGTATGCAGCGGACATATCCAGGGTGGTAAATATCATCACACCCTCCCACTTAACATCTCACTGATATTGGACAGGGGTTCCCTGTCAACCCAAATATTCTGGCAAATCGACACACATGCGTAAGGAATTGTCACTCTTACACACTAAGACCACTGGGGCCAGACATTCCGAGCTCTCAATGGGTTCGATCACATCTAGACTGACAGCTTATCTAGTTCCCTGCGCAGATCGCTCCTCAATTACATCAGTACCCTGAACAACTTGTGTTCACCAGGAACAGAACCCATTCTCAATTTAATTTTGTGCATGGATACAGACAATTTTTCTAGCTGCTTGGTAAAAACGTTGGGAAACTTCTCAACCCAAACATTGGCAGTAGACACACTCATACACATCAGCATCAAATTAGACCTAGTCCTCACACAATTAGGATTATTAAGATCCAGGATTCTGTCTAATTCTCCTTCATCATGACATCCCAATTAATTTGAACCCTCCTTTTTTCACAAACACTACCCCGCGAGCTGCCTTTCCTTCAAATTTCAATAGCCCCTCAATTTGGTCCTCAACCTCAGTTCTTTTCCCACCATAAGCGCACCTTTTCACCTTAGGTGGTTGAACGTTTGAACTTTGAGAAGATATCGGGGCCAATTAACATAAAAGGTGAGCCAGAATTGGCCATGAGGCATACCTTGACATGATTTATGATCACATTTCAAAATGAGTACAAGTTTCAAATCTCCCGCCACCTCCTCATCAGCTCAAACCAATTAATTACCAACAACACATACATCCTTATTACATGCTGTGATAGTTAGATCAAAATAATCATCACCACTCTCAAATGCAGGGTCATCCACATGAGATACTACTGGTTTGCGTGTGTTTCTACAAACTCTTGCAAAATGCCCCTTACGATTGCATTTAAAAAATGTGACAGATAATGATGACAATTCTTTGCAAAGCCCCGTGATTATGACTCCCACATCTAAAACACACTATAAAGTCATTTTTGTTTTGTTTCCTATCCAAAGGGGTGTCTTTCTTTCCATCTCGCTCCAACAGAGTGTACTTCTTCCCATCCTTTTGCCCTTCTTTATTCTGCACAACTTCACCACTTTAGGAGTGCTAGAATCCCCATGAACCAACAGTACCTTGAAATATGCATCTGAATTTTCACCAGCCCTGGCAATGGTGATTGCAACCACTAGACTAGGATCATCCGTGGACAAATCAATCTTTATTGGATTTTCTTGTTATGAGTCTTCTTTATCAATTGATCCCGAATGATTTCATCTTTGAATTTTCTATAATTGCAAGTAATTGCTAACTGACGCAGCGCTAGCACAAAATAATCAACAGATTATTAGCTGAGTTCTTTGGAGGAACTTGTCTTTTTAGTATTACATTCTTAGATGGAGAAAATCTTCTATAGAGGCTTTAATTGCAGAAGCATGCTCATCCACTACATCAAATGCTACCAACTCACCAGACGCCCTTCCTGCTGTATTTGTTCTTTTACTTCTTGTAAAGGTAATATTTTTAAAATGGATCTGCCAGCTGGGCCCAAATTGTGTATGAGTAATGCCTTTATTTTTATTTGTAAAAGTGTCACCGTCAATGATATCCAAATACACCTCGAAAGCCTATTTCCATGCGATCCATAATAGAGGGGGTATACCGGGCATTGACAAAAATGCTGGTTTTGCGGTAACACTTTCCATGTTGGACAAGGATTTTATGCCTAAGTGCGAAGTACAACTGAATTCCTATCATTCAATTTAGCCCTGTCCAACTCCAACACTCCACTATAAATCCCAGATAAAAAAACATTTAACAGATAGGCAGTTCAGGTGTAATAGGTGTAATATATATGTATTTTATACATATGCCAGAATGCACACCTTAAAATACAGCCAATTACAATCAATCAATCAATCATTCGGTACTTGTCAAGTGGGTATCAAGGCACTGGGGGGCCGAGGGGGTTAGGTCCAACTGGGAGCTGTGGTTCATTGAGAGAGCCAGGTCTTGACATCCTTCCTAAATTGTGTCTTAGACGGGGAGAGCCTGAGATGGAGAGACATGGCGTTCCAGGTTTTGGAGGCAAGGTAGGAGAAGGATCTTCCTCCGGTCCTGTCTTGCGGATCTGAGGGACGGTGGGGAGGGCCAGTTGAGCAGAGGTGTCTGGTGAGTACTTGGAATGAGAGGTGGTGGTTCAGGTATGCTGGTCCAGCTTTGTCGAGGGCTTTGTAGGCATGTGTGAGGAGCTTGAAGGTGACTCTTTTGTTGACTGGGAGCCAGTGGAGTTCTCGTAGGTGTTCGGAGATGGGGCTACAGTGCGGGATGTTGACCAGTCTGGCTGCGGCATTCTGCAAGTTCTGAAGTTTCCTGAGGAGTTTCTGGGTGATTCCTATTAAGAGTGTTTACCATAGTTGGGGCTGATGAGTGTGTGGGTGACCATCTTCCTAGACTCAGTGGAGATCCATCTGCAGGTCTTCTGAAGCAGGTGAAGAGTATTGAAGCATGATGAGGTGACGGTGTTGATCTGGTGGTTCATGGTGAGCAAAGAGTCCATTATGATGCCGAGATTTCACGTGTGGTCCGTGGGTGTGGGCGGGGGGGGGGGTTCTAGCTCGGCAGGCCACCATGAGTCTTTCTCGGTGGAGCTGCTGGGACCCCAGGATGAAGACTTCAGTCTTGTCCGAATTGATCTTGAGGCAGCTGTCTCGAATCCTGGTGGCGACAGCCTTCATCCCTTTGTGGAAGTTGTTTCTGGCAACGGTGTGCTCATTGCCTAATGGCTAATCCAACTGGAACATGAATACAAAAAGTGGTACAGATAAATTTGCCACATATTATAATAATGCTGAGTAGAATTGCTGCAACATTCTTCACTAGCACAAGTGCAGCAAAAATCAGTACCCCCAATATAGCTGTCGCACTGTCAGTCAAATGTCTGCTATATTTCTCCAGCCCACGCAGCAGAAATAGACACTGCACAGTGTAAATGCCGACAGCAAAGATGGCAGCGGGCGCAGTAGCATTTGAAACTCTGTGCCGAAAGAGCCTTGATTACAGCCAAGATGGTGGCCAGAGTGCTCCGTCAGGGTGGCCGTGGAGAAGGCCTCCTACCTCCATCCAATAACAGCAACGCCACAGGCTCCAGCCGAGGTCTGATGTGCCTGAGACTGTGCAGCCAGCACAACACAATGTCATTAATCACCTACCAATCGGCTCCGGTACAGAAGCTACAGCAAAGTCAAAGATTGGCAAATTGAGCTGAATATATGTAAAGAAACAGCAGATGGTGGCAATGGACATCCTCAGTGCCTGATGTGGAAAACTGGTGGCGAGCAGAATTTCCGCTCATCGCCAATGAAAAGAAGAGGAAATTCACATAAAACTTGATAAGTGTATTTATTATAACAGTATCATCACACATCAGCACATCACACCGCCAGCAATTCCAATATTTGCCCTGCCCAACCATCCGCCTAGATTCGCTGTTCCCAAACATTCAACACCAACCTCTAACCCAACAGATATTTCAAGGAAATTAAGAGAATGGCGGCGGTGTGTGAGCATTGGGGAAGCAGGTATCTCTACATTGTGGATGTTTTTTGGCTCATATTCAATGTTATTTGCTTCCAAGATGCTCAGTGATAGCAGCAGCCATTTTGTGACAGACACGAACCAGCGGCATACTTCTATCTTCTGCACCGTCTATATACAAACATCAATGAGTAAACACTGCAGGAATCTTGTTGGGGGCCTAGAATGAGTATCACAGGAAGCTATTATTGCTCTGCACCTGTCTGCTTTTTGCTGGCTCTATGTCTAGGAAATTATTGCATTGTTTGCCAGGCAGTAAGGCAGCCGCATACCTTACTTCATTTGGCCTTCTCCACTGCATAAAGTGTATGATATTTTCCTTTCTAAATAACGTCTGGAATATACGGTTGGAGGTCCTATCTTCAAGTTTCTTCCTGTTATTTGGGCAAACTGCCACATGACACTCTACTTTTACTGAGGCATGTAAATACTCAATCACATATACAAGTATGGACTTTACTCTATCCACCAGGCAAAAGGTTGCGAGCTCATCTGTCATAATGCCTTTTACATGGAAGGACTCTAACAGCACTGCACCTAAAAGGCAAAAGAAAGACCTGGGGGTCCATTAGGATGTCGGGCGGATTTCCTCCGCCAGGCTGGCGGTACCCACCGCCAGCCTGGCAGGGGAAATCCGCCCGACATCCACAGCCCAATTCCTCCTCGCCATATTAGTATGGCGGGGGGGACCGCAGCGGTGAGAAACACCGCCCGCATGTTTTCCGCCCCGGTCGCCTTGTGGCAAGGGCGGTAAACGAGTAACATGGTGGCGGTGTCTGTTAGACACCGCCCGCCATATTACAATGGGCTTTCACCAATGCATTTCCGTGGTGGCAATGCCGCCACGGAAAGGCATGCGGAGACTCCCTGCGGGGGCCCGTTGCGGGCCCCCTGGGAGTCCCTGGCTTGGGGGGTTGCACATGGGGGGTACCTATGGTACTCCCCCGCATTTCAAAGTGCAACATGGCAGGCACCGCGCAGTGCCTGTCATGTTGCACTTTGAAAAGCACAACGTGCACTTTTAACATTGCAGCGGGCGGAGATTTCTGCTCAACCCGCCGCAATTGCAACCATACAGGATGCACCCGCCTGTGTGGTGGGCGCATCCCAATGCCCTGATCGGGACCCCTGCCCTTATGGTGGGCGGTCCCGGGTCCCGATATGATGGCGGGCAGACTAAGTCCGCCCGTCATCATAATGGCCCCCTAGTCTCTCCAAAGAAGTCTCCATTACCTCTGACACTCAAAGATTTAATGGAAGAAATAAAACTCCTTAAACCTTCTATTATGGAGGCCAACGCTATGCTCAAGAGGATCAAGGAGAAATGGTCAAGTCTCGAATTATTGAGATGGAGCAACGTCTAAGCAGTGTACAAGATGCAGCTACCAGGATTGAAGTTATGTCAAAAGAAATCTCTCTCCTAATACAACAAACTGAGGATCTGGAAAACCACAACTAACAAAATAATCTCAGAAATTAAGGAATTCCTGAAGGAGCAGAGAGTTTAGACATGCTCACCTTTCTTAAAATATATACCCCAAAAATAGTTGGACTAAAGGAAGAAGTAAATCTTAATCTGCAACGAGTCCACCGGGTAGTCCCTATAACTTTGGGAGCTTCTTCATCGGGTCTGCCCAAGAGGAATTATTGCATTATTTTTAGTATATACTGATTTAGTTTTGGTTTTATTCAGCTTGATGAGAGGAATTTCTGTTGTTCCGTCCTGCCTTATGCTCCATTAATGCCCAATACAACCTTGTACACCCATTTTTGTTAAAAGTGACCTACAACAAGAGGACTTTCTGTGTTGACACCCCAAATAATTTAAAGAAATTCATATTTCAGTGCAAAGGAGAGGAAATGGAACATGAAAAAACGTGATTTATTTTTTCTCTGTTCACATTGTTTTCAATATGAGTTTACTTTGGCTTTGATTCAAAATGAAGTTAGAGTTAGAGATGATGTATTTTCTCGAGGGTAGTATTTTCAATTCTTTTTATCTTCTATTCTTCTGCAAATGTCCTTGTCTTGCCAGAATCCCATCCCAGATGTTCCATTCATACGTGTACCCTCCCCGACCTATTGTTTACATTTTGTTTCCTTTTGTCTGTAAGTGCTCCTAATATCCTTATTTTGCAGTCCTAAATTATGTTTTTAACTGTTGTCCTATTCATATGTATCGTTAATTAGTTGTCTCTGAGGGCCTCATCATTGCCTTCTGGCTTAAACTATGCCGGTTGCCAATGTTTTTCTCCGTGCCTCACCCCTCATCACTAAATTGTTTTTGGACTGTATGTGTTCTTGTCATCCATGGTTGAAGCCTCTTTGTTTTTTTTGCCATCTTCTCTTCCTTTTGCAGATTCTGCAACTTTCCTTCCCTCCTCCTCATTTTTCCCCTCTCTTTTCCTTTTTCTTTTTCTCATGCCTGCACATTACATCACAACATTACTCTGTACTCAGGTTCTGATTTATTTGCAATCCTCTTTGTTCTAATTTGATTACTTCATTAAGTTGATAATGCTTATTTATTATGCTATTTTCTTCACTTACTAATCTTTGTGTTGTGTCCTGGAAGGTTAAAGGTCTATGTAATCCAATTAAGAGGCAGAGAGTGCTTCCACATCTCTGTAGATTATGATGTATGATTGCTTTGTTACAAGAGACCTACCTTACAGACAAAGACATTGACTCATTAAGGAGGCAATGGGTGGGTCAAATATTCTGGTCCCCCAAATACCAAACAAAATTGGGATTGTTACATTTCTTCATAAGTGACTCTCTTTGACCGTTGAGAAGGAGGAGAAGAATGAGGAGTGTAGATGGCTCCTCCTCCATCTTACTATAAATCATATTCCAATTTCCCTTCTTAATGTATATGGCCCTACTGGTGTGGACATACAATTTTGAGAACTAATGTCAAATACTCTACGGTCCTGTTCTAATATAAACCTCCTGTCGGGGGGGAGATTGGTACCAAATTATGGATCCCTTCATTGATAGGAAAACTCAAGCCAGGTACGTCCCCAACAAAATGCAAAAGATATTTAAAAACACTATTCAATCCAGGGGACTGGTAGATGCTTGGAGGATTTACAACCCCAGAAATCTAGAATATACCTTTTACTCTCCTGCCCCCCATTTTAAATCTAGTATAGACTATGATTTGCGTATACCTCTCTTATCTTCACATTAGCACATGTTGAAATAAGGTTCCATATTAATATCAGATAATGCACCAGTTCTTGTTGACATAGAAATTGGCGATTTAACAACAGCCTCTTGAAGGATAAAACGTTTGTGGAAAAGTTTGAACACTTTTGAAGGTATATTTTAATTCTAACAATACTCTGATCTTCTATTTCATATTGTATGAAAGTGTCCTTTTTTGCATTGTTACCCCCTAACCTTTTGGCAGATACCTGGTGCCAACTTGACTGAGTGTATGATGGGATCCTGCTAACCAGGCGCCTGCACCTGTGTTCTTTCTTACAACTGTACCTTTGTACCCACAATTGGCACACCTGTGGGACACCTTTAAGTCCCTTGTAAAAGGTACCCCTGGTACCAAGGATCTTGAGACCAGAGAGGGCCGCTGCAACATTTATTGTGCCACCCTCAGATACTCCTCACCCCAACACCCCCACCCTGCCAGTGAAAACTGTGTATTTTGGTTTAGACCAAACTAAAGAGGCAACATGGCACACATTCCTGTGTACCATGTCACCAACCCTGCCTGTGGCATGGGTAAGTCACCCCTCTAGCAGGCCTTACAGTCCTAAGGGCATGGTACATCACGGCCAAGTGAGAGCATTGCTACAGGAGCAAAATGTCGCTACAGTGTCTGTGGCATTCAGTGAAAGGACCCATCGGTTCCAACCTGCACACCCCTGTAATGCCCCAAAATCTAGTATTTAGGGCACCCCTGAACCATGCCTCTTCAGATTCAACGTGACAAGAAGAAGAAGGACCGGAGACTGTTTGGGAGGCGGTGTTGTTTTTATCCCAAAAAAAGTCAAGGATCTCTCCTCTTGTACTAAATATCAACCCATTTCTCTCATAAATTTAGACTGCAAAGTGTTTGTGAAAAACCTTGGCCCTTAGACTCAAACAATATATCCCACATTTGATTGGTCTAGAGCATACAAAGTTTGTTACGGTTAGATATATGGCTGATAATTCTCGAGCTTTTTTGGACATTCTACATCTTGCATTGAAGAATTCTTTACCTATAGTCGCTATTTCACTGGATCCAGAAAAGGCATTTGACCGAGTTTACTGGCATTTAATGATGCCTGCAATCAAATGGCATGGTTTTGGACCCAGTATTATAAAATATATCAGTCTGGTCTATTCTTCCCTAAAAACTTAAATATTTGTAAATGACACTTGTTAGAAATAGGGTCTCTGGTTGGCTAGAGGCAAAACCCACCTCTCCAGTCAGGGCAAGTAAGTTACACACCATAGATAGCCTGTGCTCACCCTCTGGGGGCTTGGCGGAGAGAAGTCAGGATAATTATCAGAGGCAATGTGTAAAGCATTTGCACAACACACTCACACAGTAACACAGTAAATACACCACACACAGAGACTCTGTACTGCAGTATGTAAAATAGACTGTATTGTACATAACATAAGGCCAAAAATAACATAAATCATAAATACTGTGCACCCAATGTAGTTTCTTAGGTAGTACACTTGATCCTAGACAATGTAAGGCAAAAACGACATGCATCATAAAATCAAAGAACACTTAGGGTATGAAATGCAGCAGATTATGAAAATAAATACCTGAATCATAGACACTATGGGCCTCATTATGATAATCCGCATACTCCGGGCCGGCAGAAGCCACCGCCGGCCCGGAGTATGCGGATTATCCGCCGCAGTGAAATTGAAGACCCACCGCCAGATCAGGATGGCGGTGGGAGTGCGGTTGGACCAGCGGCGGATGGCAGGTCCGTCCGCCGCTGATCCGCGGTGTGAGAAGGGCCATTTGGTGACGGTGTCTCCAAGACACCGTCAGCCAAATTAGGATTTGCACAAACACATGCTTTTCCGCTGCGGTTTTTCCGCCGTGGAAAAGCATGTGGACTTTGGCTTTTGGGGGCCCGTTGCAGGCCCCCTGGGTGTCAGGGGGGTGGGGGGTGCACATGGGGGGTACCTATGGTACCCCCCAACATTTACATGCACAAAGCGGCAGGCACCGCATGGTGCCTGCCGCTTTGTGCATGTAAATGTAACACATGCAGTTTTAACATTGCGGCGGGTGCTGCTTCAAGCAGCACCAGCCGCAATGTTAAAACATACAGGATGTGACCGCCAGGGTGGCGGTCACATCCTAATTTGCACGGAGGGACCGCCGCTGCCCCTGCGGACGGTCCCTCCACCTCTGGGGTGGTGGACGGTCGCAAGTCCGTCCGCCATCCTAATCGGCCCCTATATATGTAAGGCAATTGCTTAGATAGTACTCATCCTGATCAAAGCTAAAGTTACATGAACATAATAAATACTTTGCGATAAACGCAGGCTGTTTAGGTAAAATCACATCCCTTACAATGAAAATATGGGTCCCAGAACACCTGGGCTTCGACCTCGCTCAATAAGGTAATTTTCAGGTTTCCCATTGCAACAACATCCCTGCTCGATTGGGGCCTCCGTTGAGGCTCGGCCTGTACTGCAGAAAAACAGAACACATGCCCCACCAAGTAAGTACCCCCGCTCCCAGGTACGTCCCAAAGGGAGTGGGGCACACACAAAGCCAGATTAGGCGGGGAGCTGCCTCTGACAGAAATGAGGTGCAGCAATGAACCTTTCATGGGCCCCCACTTACTCATAGTGCTCCGGGTACGTTGTACTGTACAACGGGCAACTTCCAACAGAGTACCTGGGCAGTGCAGTGTCAGATGGATTCAGCAGGTCTATTAGCTTGAGCCCATGGCACTCGACTCGGCCATACTCTGGAAACTCAGTGGAGCACCACTGAGCTGTTTCTCCGAGAGGGCCTAGCATCACCAGTGGGGGCTTGATATCCTCAGGCATTACTGATCACTGGACCGGGGTAGAGGGGGCTTGGAATTGCTGTAGGCTCTACCTGTGTCTCACACAGCAACCCTGCATTACTGAAGGGAAGGGGGGGCCACACTGAGGGGGGATTCATCACCCAGCTGCGGCACAAAAATGACCCCGTCGGGGTGGCTTCCCTCATCAGTCACGTAAGTCTACTTACCTTAGTAGATTTTAATGATAGGCAATGGCGCAGGCAAGTCTGTCTACAGGGAACAGTTGCCTTAACTCAACACCTACAATTTTGCGGTTCACCTTGCTGGGGGGCCTGCACTGTAGAAAGTCTCTTGCTACTCTGCATGGAGCTCTCACCATGCATTGTATGAAATCCCAAGAAGCAGCTAACAATGGTCTCCATACACTATCTCCAAAGCTCTGACCACATGATGAGTGAAAACATAGAGGGCCTCAGACATTTTTCACCACATGCTGACCTTGCAGGACACTTGGCCAGCCAAATGCCCCAGGAAAGCATAGGGACATGAAGAGGTGGGCAGACGGCAGGCCAGCACAACATGGCAAATAGCCTAAATGGCAGTATCTCTTAGCAGCATTACAGTCCTCTTGGCAATGGTGACATTGTAGACCTAGCAGCAACTGGTTACAAGTCCACAAAATGTCTCTGTTTAGATCACAGTCAGGGTCCATCAGGCAGTAGGGCAATAAGCAGAAAAGCAGTCCAGTGAGTCCTTTAAGCAGCACAGCAGTTAGCAGCAAGCAGGGCAACAAGCAGAACAGCAGTCCAGATGAGTCCTTTCATCAGCGCAACAGTTCTTCTGACAGCGGTTCTGGTCAAGGGCCCAAAGTGCTTCACCAAACATGGGTTAAGAGCCCCTGTACTTATACTCCTAAATTTCTTTTTTTGTGGGGTGACTTCACAAGAAATCTTAGAAGTGCACAACACTCCTTTTCAACCCAGCCCTAGCTCCATATGTCCGTAGGAGGTAAATCAGCCCTCTGTGTGAGGGCGGGAGCAGGACACAGCCTATACAAATGTAAGGTGTGAACACCCCTCTCTCTCCCAGCCCAGGAAGACCATCAGTATGCAGATGAATGCAGATGTAACTCTGTCACACCCAGCCCTTTTTGTGTGATGGCTGTCTGGAAAGTATGCTCAAAGTATAGCTGTCGCCCAGATGTGGATTGGAGTCATGCTGCAAAGCACAAAAAGTCAGAAGCACAGAGAAATGCCGCTTTCTTAAAGTGGCCTGTCTAAAACAATAATGTAAAATCCAACTACACCTGTAAGCAGGATTTATCAGTACCATTCTAAACATATCAAACATGGCAATGCTACTCCTTGAAGATCAGGAATTACCACTTAAAAACATATAAGGGAATTCCAAATACTAGCCTAGGAGAGGAGTAGGCCTCACAGTAATGGGATACAATGGGCTGATTGACACTACCTGGACATGCCACACAATAAAGGGACATGTCCTGCCTTTTAGTTACACAGCACCCTGCACACGGGGATACCTAGGGCCTACCTTAGGGGTGACCTATATGTAATAAAAAAGCCAGGTACAACAGCACTCAATCCTCATACTTTTCCTTCCTACATGGTACCATCAAAGATGCCCATTATCACCTTTATTTTTTATACTGTCTTTGGAACCTTTTCTTCATATTTTTGTCATTTGCCTTTCACAGTTTTACTCACAAAGACACTCAAATCAAATTAACTGGTTATGCTGATTTCGTCTAATATGTCTCAGATCCACAAATGTTCATACCTGCCTTTACGTATCTCTTATCCACTTATTCTAAATTATCCGGTACAAACTAAATTTCACTAAATAGGTGGTCCTTTAGTTAAATAAATATTGTTTAAAAGAAATGTTTGTGGATACTGGTTTTAGATGGAATGCTAATTATATTAAATGTTTGGGGATAAAATATTCATCTTCAATCGCCAAAACTATCCACATAAATCTGGAGGATGCTTACCAAAGAATTCCTCAAATGTCAGAGTAGTGGTCCCCTTTGTATTTATCTTGGTGGGTTAGGTTAGACACCATCAAGATGATGATGCTGCTGGTTATTAATTTGTATCTATCTATGCAGCAAGTGAAGCTTCCTCTGAAGTTCTTCGAATCCCTCAATAGAGTGCTGGGAACATTTTTGTTTCATGGACGAAAAGCACGCATATCATTAATTTCCTTATGCAAATCCAAAGAAATGGAAGGGGTTAATTTTCCTAATATTTGACAATATCACTCATCATTTGTAATAAAATAAGCTTTACCTCACTCACATACGATTACAGATTGATTTCCAACTCTGGTGAAAATTGGAAGATTCTGTGATTTCACCTTTCTCTTTTCATTCTCTGGCTCATTTTTCAAACCCTTCAAGATCATTTTCTTATCCCACCATTATGCATTCTATTCCAATACTATATCTGGTCCTTCCTCAGTGTCTGCTGTCATTGCAGGTCTTCCTAGACTCTTTAATATGGTATAACAAACATGTCAAACTTTATATTATTTCTACCAAATGTTGTTTTTAACCCCAACCTTTCTCTGTAAATACAATTCAAGCATACAGATCATTTGTTGGACTTGTTAAAAACACTGGGCACATACATAAATATATTTTTTCACTGCTCATCCATTAAGTCTTTCTGGATGAAAATATGAAGTACAATGCAATCAATATGTTACGTTTCCTTCTGATATTACATCTTTTTTGGGGGAAGGTGTGTTTCATACCTGGATTGGCATATGCAAATTGGGTAAATTTGTAGATTTTCTTATTGCCATTGCTTTTCAAATAAATATATCTAATTGGAAGGATGGTACTAAAGTTACCTTTACCGCATGATGGTACTGACTCTACCATCATCACAGACTTGATCGAGCGTCTGCCACTTCTTCAGAAGGATGTTTTTTGGTTGCATCTTACAACATACTTATCTAGTAACTCCACCCGGATCCGAGACAGTAAGATTGCATTTCAGCCACCATGAGCTTTCCTTTATTGTACACAGAACTGTAACATTGTCTATGTGTAGTTATTATTTGACAACCACCATAATAACTGATATTTGTAAGGTTTATATCTTCCTTTGCTTATTTTTTCTTTTTTTTCCTTTTCCTTCTTTTTGTCCCTTTTCCCTCTCCCCATTTCCATTAAACATAAAAATGTAATTTGCAATATTACTAAGGTACTGTTTGGTATAGTTCCTGTCATTGCTCTATAGTTCTACAAGGCACTATTTTCCTAAGGGTTGTTGCTTAGGTTGTCTTTCTCATTTTGCATTAATTCTGTTTATCCTTCAGACTTAAATAATAGAAATGTTTATTATGATGTAATTTTTGTTGAAATTATTTTAATAAAACGCCTTTAAACTAAAAAATAAAGAAGGGGTGCTGTTGGCACAACAGCGGGTGAAAGCGCTCAGTATTATAAGTACTGAAATTGTTAAGATCTGTTCTGGTCTTCATTCATTGTTTTGTGTGTACACAGTACTACAAAATCCATGGGTAGCGGGCGCTACAATTCATAAGTGGTGTACATCGTGAGGTGGACTTCTTCCTTTAAAAAATGGTAGTTTCAAGTTGATGGAATCTGCTAATAATTAACTGAAATTAGTATGCTGAAATGGTAGAATGGTAAATGTATTATCCCATTTATTCCAATGAAAATCATCAAAGTTGAAAGAAAAAAAAGGATTGCAGGTAAGATATTTATTCATCACGTTTGCATCAGGCTGTAGAGGGCATGTTATGTATAGCTCTCCCATTATTCTCCACCCCTTCGCAGTAGCTGAAGGTAGGGACAGATGATTTTTGGGGCAATACATAACATAAAATTATAGGTGGGTAAGAAGTGAATTACGGGGAGGTTTTTCACCTAGGGGTTGTGAGTGACATCATAGACAACTTGAGCTTCGCTCTCATTGTCTATTTGAGGTCACTCAGAACCCCAAGATGAAAAACATTCCTGTAATTCACTATTACCTATCTAAAATTCTATATTTTATGCACAAAACAAGGTGTTTGTAGCATTTTTGCTGCTCGTTCTTATTACATGTCCAGGATAGGATTATCCATCATCAGATGTGAGGTTTACCATAGCTAGTCCCACACCTGCACTGCCAACCTCACCCCTGAATATGTTTTGCATAATCCAGATGGCTAGATATACACTGCCCGCGGGCACAGACACTACAATACCAGATGAGAACACCACAAAGAAGGAACAGAGTCTGTAATTTCACCCTTCTGGGCACATCACCTGGTGCTTTTATGTGGGCTTGGCAGTGCTGGGTTCAGAAAACCCAATAGCTTAGCCATGTCATTTGACCTCAAGGGATCACAAGAAGCTCAGCAGTCATATATGTAGCTGGTTTTAGAGGAAATTTTAATTCATTGGTAGTGCTGTTGAAATTCCACACCATCCCATCAGCACAGAATTAAACATCACTCTAACAGCTTCTTTATGTTCATTAGTTTGTTCTAAGTACCACACCTAATCATTTGAATTACACCTTGCAGTATTTGACAACAACTGTACCCCACCATCGCTAAATAGCATAGTAGGCACCCTTTCATCCATGAAGACATCATCCAGGACTTTCAGAACATACTCACTGTTTCCTCCGTCCACTACTCAAAATACGGGCCATCAAAAATTGAGTCTGTCAAAACACCTTTCAGAGGGCCAAGGGCAAGCAGGAATTACAGGGCCTAACTGTGGTGGTTGAGGTCTTTTTCTGCTGATGACTCGAGGCCCAGCCTACTATGAGCTATGAATAACTTGGCCAAGTACCTCTTCGGCATTTGACTCTCAGTAGTAGTGCTGGTTGAGCAGTCCAAGGTTTCTCAGGGAGAAGGTAGGTGTATGACGAGCACAGATTCAGAACTTAAAGTACATCCAGCAAACCCAATGCATGACTATTCAGTCAAATACTTGCTTTTATGTAAAAATGAGTATATATCTACTGACACACAATATAGTATAACACACGGCAAGCAGCAAACACAGCCTTCTTGAGATTACCCACCAGCTTTGCCCGGGTCAGCTTTCCAGTCCAAATTTCTGTTTATAGCTGATGATTATTTCCAATTCATGTACATCAACACCCAAACGAGTCCCGCTAAGTCATGACTTGTCAGAGGTTCTATGGGGGCTCCTTAGTGAGACCCAGAGACCCCGTGTTGGAGCTTACCATTTCAGAACAGGTTCCCCAGGGCCTGGAAGCATGTTTATCTTACCCGCTCTCACTGAGTGACACTTACGAGTCTCCAGGTGCCTCTCAGCAACCCCGCTGTGACCAGTCTGTGGGAAGCTGCGGTCACGGTGGCCACCATCCTCAGTGCTCCGCTAATGTGGGAAGTAACTCCTTAGATCCAGGACAGGGTTCCTATGCCCCCAGATGGGGGAGTTGAAGTCATTGCTCCCACTTGTCTCGACCCACAGTGTGCCTTGTCAGCTGCATTTGGGATCAGGGTGACGGCTTCCTCCTTTATGGCCCCTTTTCACTCACACACAGGTAGGGTTGCAGCAGCACATACAGGGTGACAGCCCTCTCTCTTCACCGTGGCCCCCACCTATCCTACAGCGGTTGTGGTGGCACGAACAAGGTGACAGCCCTCTTCAGGTTACGGCGCTGAGTTTGGAAATGGCTCTCCATCTCTGACAGAGCAGCTCCAAGGACTGTAACCCATATTTTTCATTGCAGTCCCCACCTGGCAAGGGTGTCGCAGAGTTTAGCATAAAGAGTTGGGCACTGTTTTGTGCCAGGGAGAAGGTATTGGAAATAAAGTTATTATTTCTCATGCATTACGTTAAATGTCTCTGGTTGAGGAAGATACTTTTTCAACGAGTGTAAGACATTAACAAGTGAATGACTACCTGAGCACTTTAGGGCTTCTGAATGGGGGAACCACTTACAGTTTAATGTGATCACACGCATTTTATGAAAATGTTGATAACTGGAGCTATTATCAATGCCGTTCCGAGGATTTTTAGGTTATCCATGCATCTGCTAGACTTTGAGTACAAAGCAGTGTATGTTCCCGGAAATGATAAGGTGGTTGCAGATTTCTTATCTAGGGTGCAGAACACAAATGGAACCATGCATGGAAAAGGAATGGAAGGAATTGCAAATACCACTTGCAAGTGGCTTTCTTTGCTTTGAAGAAAGAAGTGCAGACATAAGAGGTACAGAGGTTGCCAAAGAGCAAGTGGCAAGGCTCTTAGACCATTTTTGGAAGTTAGGAGGGAACTCCCTGTAATGAATGAGACAGTGATTGGGTTAGAAACTGGTTCCCTCTGAGGCTTTGAGGTTAACTATCGCAAAGGTGGGTAATGAGGGACATTTTGGGATTAGCAGAATTTAGGGGCATATTATCAAGTAAGGGCGTTACATTATCGCTGCTTTTATCGGCAGGAAACTGCAGATAAAGTGGCGATAATGGGCTTGATAATATGCTCTATGAATTCCAATCGAAGCCCATGTTAGATGTGAAGGAGCTGGATAGTGAATAGTTTAATTTACTATTCCAACTCCAGTCCCCGTGGATAGTAGGGAAGGTGTTGGATAGTAAATTAAACTATCCCCTATCCTAGAGCGCCCTCCAGCGAAAGTCGTTGTAACGACTTTCGTTGTAAATCCTGCGTTGTAACGGTACCGCGTTGTAATGGTTCCGTTGTAAAGGATGTTTCCCATGCCAAGCACCCTCCAAACCCTAAATCAGGCCCAAGGATTTGCTAGGACCATGTTATGTGCCTCCTATAGTGGGTGTTTTTTGCCATCCTTCTACTGTGTTCAATATGTATTGTAGAATAAGGAGTAGGGTTTCAGGAAGACCTAGGCATAGACCAATGCAATAATGAAGTTCTGAATTGTGGCTACAGTGTTACAGTAATCGATTGTCAAAAGCAGCAATGTCGTGTCTTGTTCAGAGGGGCACTTGAAGCTGAAGAATCAGTCTTGTTAAAACATTCAGGAGCTGTTGGTGTTCTAGACAATCTCAGTGATGTATTGGCTACATGACAGGTTTTCCTGTTGCTGAAAGTAACTTAGAAACTAACCAGTGATCATTAATTCGAATTTTTGTATTCAGTTCTGATTAGTCATTTTATGTAGAGTCCACGCAGTAAAATGCAACAAGAAATTCTGGAAAAAAACCTGGGAGAATAGCTATTCCAGGCAGCGGCAGTGCTAAGCCTGAAGCAAGTAATAGCTCGCAAACACTTACAAGAACTTGCCAAACGGGGTCGGTCTCGTTAGGCACCTTTCACCTCCCTCACTTATCAATGATTAAAAGAACTATTAGCTTTTCTATACACAAACGGAATTGCAAGTCATATTCCGTAATGAACATTAATGAATTTAAAATCAGTAGATACAATATATTTTTTCAAAATAGCATTTCTGGTCATTTCAGGTACAACGGATAGTTGTATATTGGTGGAATACACTGGATTCATATTGTTGGTAAGCTAATATACGTTACATAATTAACTAAAATAATAACTTATTTCATCCCCTTTCTATGTAAACCCCTGCTGTCTGATGTTTGCTTTTATTTTGATTTGCCGGATTTAGGCTGGATTTTTGTAGCTGTGAAGGTAATACACTGTTATATTACACTTAAGCCACCAGAACTTTATCTATTTGTCTTTTGCACTTCACCATCCACCACAGACAGGAAACCACAATAACCACAGCTTATCCATTTCCTAACCTCTTGGATTCGGAGGGATCACATTCCCCCAGTGACAGGCCACGTGGGTGGAGACGTTTGCTGTGTTTTAGTCCAGCTGCTGATTCTGCTGAGCCGAAGTTAGGCACGAAGCCTCGGGCAACTTCCTATTTTAGTTTAGGGAACCAAGGTCCACATATCAAATATGTGTCTGTTTACTTCTCTTTAGAAAGATCAAAACTCTATTCATAGGCATACTTTTTTTAAGCTATGTGTTTGATTGATTTTGTCTGAAAAGCAACAAAAACAGTTATGTAAACAATAGCCATCCCCAACCATGTCACAGAGAGGTACGGCTCACATCAAACAATAGCGAAAGGAGCATCTTACCCAAATCGTCTTCTTCACAATCATGACATGTCGCAGCCGTTGTATGGATCAGTAGATTCTCCATCCTCCATTGAGGAGCCTACTCAAGTGCCACCATGATCTAAAAATTTGACCAGGCTTTCCGCCCTCACCCTCACATCATCCTCCACCTTATCATCATGCCTGCATTGCTTCAGTCACACTCCTCAACCACCGCCCACTCAGCCACATTCGCCACTTATTGCTCCAAACTAGGGTCAGTCTGATCCATTCAAGTAATAGCTACCCCCTCATTTAGCCAGTATCAGTAATAAATGCAAAAACTGACGGATGTCACCCAACAGGCCAACAGCAGGGTCAGCCGTGACAGGCGTCCACGCTACAGCTTTCATATGCCCCACCACAGTCAGCCAGAACACACGTACCGCTGGACAATTCCATGCCAAATGTAGAAAAGAGGCCATGAGGGTCTGGCATCTAGGACTACCACGCAGATTGCTAGGGTCCATTTTAAGTAAAAGCACTGGTGTCACATACGAGCGGCGTAGAAACATGAAAGTGTATTTGTTTAAATCTAGCATTGCAAGATATAGAAAACATCAATACGCACATTCTTGCACACCGCGCATCCTCAAAATGCATCCCCACATCGCCATCCCAGGCCGCCCAGACAGGTGCGCATGTGGGCCACCATTATGGCTCTATATCAATGGGAGACCAAGTGGCGTCCCCCTCTCAATTTTTCCAGTTTCCGAAAAGTGAGTGAAGTGCATGGGGCGGAAGGAAAGGTGGGTCATATATCCCTAACTATAGCTGCTTTACTGGCATGTTGTAAATATTGCCCATGCCCTACACAGGAGCATTCCCGTGCCACTTCTAATGTAAGAAATTACTCGCTTGGATAAAAAGACTACCAGTTTCTCGCAACCACCTTCCCACTAGGCATACACATCTACAGACTCGTGCTAGAATCCAGAATGCTAGTAAATCCCAGAAAACGAAAAGGTATATTTATGAGGAAGTTTGTGTTGCATTTGCATCACTCAACGTGATACATTTGAGACGCAAACCTTAAGTACGATTTATGAAGGTACGCAAAGCCACTTTGCATGACCCTGAGAGTCTTCATAATTTTGAAGTAACGTAATGCTGCGCAAATTGGTGTGTTGTGTTAATCTGCCCTGGGAAGGCATTCCATGGGTGCTGCATGGGTGTTTACATAAAATTCCAATGGTTTTTGTGCATTCCCAGAGTTCCCAGAACTGGTAAACCTGGGAATGTGCCAAAAAGTTACGCCTTCACAGGGGAGGTGTAACACGGAGGAATATGCCTCCAAGGATTGCTGTTGTGCAGGAAGGTGGCCCTTCCCGCACAAAAGAAATCCTGCTTGCAACAGAGGCCAAAAGAGCACCGCACATGGGAAAGGACAGAAATGCACATTCCTGCCTTTTCCCTGTCACGCAGTGCAATGCAGCAAGGTGACTTGTTGCGCTGCACTGTGTGACTTTCTCATAAATTAACCCAGAAGTCAATGGCAAAGGGATCCTTCCCCAGTACCACTATGACCGTCCATTCCCACAAGAGGCATCAAGTCTAAAAAGGTAGGGCACCGGTGCCACATCCTGACCTCCAGCATCAGAAGATGCAGGAGAGACAGTCCCCCCATTCAGGGCCGGACTGGCCGTAGCGGGCACCGGGCAATCCCCCAGTGCGCCGCATGCGTGGAGGGCCGGTTTGGGGCCCCTGGGGGCCGTCTTTGCAAAATCGGCCCTGTTACAAAATAGGCCGAAAACCGGCCCTCGCAAAGAGCTCGGCGACACTCACAATTCCCCCCCCCCCACCCCCTAGGAGAGGAGGGGCCGGCCGAGCACTTTGCCAGGACCGGTTTTGTTTCCCGTCCGGTCCTGCCCCCATCTTGTCCTGGAAGAGCGATTTCTCCCAGTTACCCCCTCCGTAAGCCAATGGTCAAGCATGCTGAATCTGGGAAGCCAAGTAATATAGCTCCAAATTGGGGACTACTGTGTGGGGGGGGGCGTGGATTATGATACACCTGCAAATGGAGCTAAAGGACGTCTACTATGTCCCTTTACGTGTAAGCTCCCCACCGAGAGGATCTAAGGTGATGTGTGGCGAGGCGAGCCGCCTCCCACCAAAGGAACCAGACCAGCTACCAGCCTGAGCTGTCCTCCTCACTATGGAGAAGCTGACAATAAGATTTCACTGTGTTTTCCTCCAGCCTATCCCTCACAGCCACAACCTAACGCTGAGCCAGTACTTCCCCTTGCCACCTCTCCACATCATCCAGGGGTCGTTGCTAAATATGTGCCAGCTCATCCTCTTTTTGAATGACCTTGGCCTGCAAAGATCAACGAACCCTGCAGGAGAAGCCTATGTAACGCCCCCAGATCACAGCCTTCATTGCCTTCCATTCTGTCATCCGACTGTATGTAGTGGACCATCAAACAACTTGGTCAGGGCAGCTGCCAAGGTCCCTTTGCCCATGACGTAATGCAACACCTCTGGAGGAATATTCTAAGTAAATTGTGACTGAGGATCACTTCCCCTTCAGTCTCACGGCAGATAGGAGCATGATCACATAAATATCGGGACAAATGCATCAGTGTGAGTACTTTAGAGCCCAGGGGAGCAAGAAGCAATATGCACTCAAGTCTACTGAAGGTATCATGTGTCGGTGAATAACATGTATATTTCCTCGAGTTGGAATAGGAACCCCTCCAAATAATGAGCTGTAACCTCCAGTAGTTTACCAGCAGACAACTTTCCCTCCTGAGGCGGAAAGCCGGGAGGTTTCTTCTCTTTACCTTGCACTTTGCGCTTTCAGCGTTTTTACTATTTATAAACTGATTGCACTTTGCACGCTTGACTCAAGAAGCGTGGAGAGACTCCCTTGCGTCACCCCTTTGCTCTCTGTACCTCTCCCCCCTCCCTCGGCCCCCGGACAGCTCTCGGCTGAGTGCAGACCCCGAGGGCTGGCTAGTACAACTGTGGTGGCCATATTGGGTGAGGGCTGTTGAGTGACGCGCTCTAGCAGCGCGCATAAAGGACGGGCATGACTCCGCGCAGCGGACGCGCTTCTCGGACGCGCCGGACCCGCGCCCAGACGGGCCTAGGGCCAGCCACTCTGCCAATTTTAGTAAGTACATTACGCACTTATTCACGTGCTGCATTACTTCGCTTTCGCTCCCTGACACCTTTGCACTGTACTCTGACACAGAGGGACACCGCACCTTTTACTCATTGTTCATTATGTCATCCCCCTAACCAAGTAGAGGTAAAACACACTTTACGCTCCGCTCTCTTGAACTGTAGATCCCTCCCTAGGCACTCTCTGGAGGTTAACCTCCTTATTCTGGAACATGAGTTAGACATCCTGTTTCTAACAGAAACATGGCTTACGCAAGGCTCAGAAGCAGATATGGTGAATGCTCTTCCTCCTGGTTTTCTAATCCACACCCAGGACAGACCGCTGGGTCGAGGGGGAGGCGTCGCTATTCTGTACAAGAACTCACTGACCTGCAGAGCCCAGAAAGGGGAGGTGGAAGATTGTGAGAGCTGCAAGTTCTCCTTCCAAATCTCACCCACTGTCGCGATGTCGGGGTTGCTAGTCTATCGTCCCCCAGGAAGTATTGGTAACTTCACTAGCTCACTTATGGAAACGGTAATGGTCTGTGCCGCCTCTGCAACAAATTTCATTACCCTGGGAGACCTTAATCTCCACTTCAACGACCAAGAAGACCGCTCGGCAACAGCCCTTCAACGTGATCTCAAAATCTGTGGGGCTGACCTTATAAATTTGGAGCCTACCCATAATAAGGGCCACCTGTTAGATCCTATTTTTTCAAACATTTCCACCATGAAAGCAGCCCTCCCGATCCCATTGCCTTGGACGGATCACTTTATGATCCCTTTTACCTGGCAAACTAAGTTGGAGATCACCCCCTCTACTAGTGTTGGTGCACCAGAAAGACCCTGGGCCAGGCTATCAGTGGAAAATCTCTCTCGAAGCCTGGAAGCCTCACGTCCACTACTCTCGCATGACCCTGTCCTGGCAGAAGCAGACCTCTGTAGTTGGATGTCGGACGCACTCGACACTGTCCTCCCCGTAAGATCGGTAGGAAGTAAGCAGAAAAGACTGCGCACCGCCCCCTGGTACACGCCTGAGCTGAGGGTAATGCGGAGGGCATGCAAAAAATTAGAACGTGCCTGGAGAAAAAACTGGGAAGTGGCTTGTAAGAATGAATATCGAACGGTGATAAGGAGCTACAAGCTCTCCATCCGGCTAGCTAAAACTCAATTTTTTGAGGAGAAAATTAACAATGCCTCCAATTCCTCTAGAGAAACATTTTTGGTGGTTAAAGAACTCCTGAGGGTCCCCACACCTTCTGCCCCCTCGGATAATTTGGAAGACAAATGCAACAATTTGGCAGAGTACTTCCATACAAAAATCGAAAAAATTCTGACCACCTTGCCCCAACCTAAGATAGGAGCTGAGCCCCTGGAGGATGAGGGTTCACCTCAGAGGACTCTGGACTCCTTTGGACCAGTCACTGAGGATGAAGCCCTCAAAGTCTTATTGTCCATTAAGAGTGGCTCTCCCTGGGACGTTGTCCCCATGAGGATCCTTAAACTGGTTGCCCCTTCCATTGTGGAGCCTATTACCGAGGTTATCAATGCTTCATTAGGCGTGGGTGTAGTCCCACCCAATTGGAAAGGTGCAATAGTAAAAGCCCTCCTAAAAAAACCTAGCCTAGACCCCCTAGACATGGCTAACTATAGGCCCATCTCGCTACTTCCGGGACTTAGTAAAATCACGGAAAAATTGGTTAATCTCCAGCTATCCAATTTTCTTGAGTCCAGCGGTGCGCTGAGAAGCACCCAAACAGGCTTTCGCCCTGGCCAAGGCACTGACACCGCCTTGCTGGCAGTCGCGGAGGAGGCACGCTGCATTTTGGATTCAGGAGGATCAGTGGCAGTGATCCTCCTGGACCTTAGTGCAGCGTTTGACACTGTCAACCATCGAGTGCTACTCCAGCGACTGTCAGATGCCGGAGTGACGGGGACAGCGCTGAAATGGCTGAGGTCATTTCTCAGCGAAAGGTCCTTCCAGGTCTGGGAAGGAGGCGCACGATCGGTATCCACCCACCTCCACTGTGGTGTGCCTCAGGGCTCCTCCCTGAGTCCCACATTATTTAATGTGTATATGGCCCCCCTGGAGGATGTGGTGGCTCCATTTAACATCAAGATCGTGAGCTACGCCGAAGACACCCAGCTGGTGTTCGCCCTCTCCCAATCCATGGACAATTCCCAGGTGCTACATTCTTGCCTTTCCAAAGTCCACTCTTGGATGGGGGATTCAGCATTAAAGCTCAATGGCTCAAAAACGGAGATAATGTTGATGGGACTGAAAAATCCCTCCCTCCCATGCTCGGCTTGGCCCAGCTGCCTGGGACCCCCTCCCAAACCCAAGGTTGAGATCAAGAGCCTGGGTATTTGGTTGGAGCAAGATCTATCCTTTAGGACCCAGGCCGCTAAACTAGCTGGTGTCTGCTTTGGCCTTCTTAGGTCATTACGTAAAGTGCTGCCTCTGATTCCTTTTCTTTCTCGGAAGCTCTTAATCCAGGGCCTGATCATGTCCAGGTTAGATTTCAGCAATGCGATCTACCTGGGTGCCCCTGAGATTACTCTGAACAAACTTCAGCAAGTTCAGAATGCGGCAGCACGAATGCTTCATAACATCCCCATGTCACGATCAGCCAAACCAGCATTGAAGGCGCTACACTGGTTGCCAGTACGAGAAAGGGTGACATTTAAATCCCTCTGCCTTGCGCACAAAATCTTGCAAGGCAAAGGCCCTCCCGTCCTTCAAAAGATGGTGACTCCGTACAAAGCCAGTAGAACTTTACGTTCGGACCAAAAACATCTTATCGTTGTCCCCAGGGTCAAAAAGGCCCGATCAGGAGGAAGGAGATTCTCCGTTAATATCGCAACCCTTTGGAACTCTCTCCCCCTAGGCCTACGTTCGGAGCCATGTCTGCTACGGTTTCGTAAACAATTGAAAACTTTCCTTTTCTGCTAACCCCCTGTGCCCCTGTTCTGCCTGTATTGTTAATCTGTTTGGTGAAGCGCTGGGATGCTCTAGGGTGACCACGCGCTATACAAAACTGTTTTAATAATAGTGAGGATGTCATCCTAGGCTTAGGGTTAGGATGTGGGGGGTATCAATCAAGGACACCACCCATTACGCAGGTGAAGTCCCCCCAACTCACAGTACTCGAAACTCCCTCCATCAAGATCAGCCAGACATGCTCAACCCAATACATGAAAAGTCAGTCAACAGGGAGTCCCCCAGCAATCACAGAAAAAACAAGAAATCCATCAAGGTGGCTCCGCTTTCACTATTTTGAAAAAGAGCCTCGCCGGCTTGCATTGGCCCACTCAGCAGTGTCTCCGGCACATGTAGGTGTTAACCACCACAGTGTCACTGGTGCCATTTCCTGTATTACAATATGTTCAATGCCCCCCCACTGCTGTCTGGCTGCCATCTCCGGCACGAAGATGCCTGCGCCCATCGCCCACCATCGGAATGGAAGGGGTCTGCTTCACTCAGAGGGTGCAGCGGGGGTCTTTCTGACATGTTCTGCCAGGACCACACGTTCTCAGGGTGTTCAAAGAAATGCAACTTCCCCACCTCAATGACACAGAGTTTAGCTGGGCAGAGGAGCATATATTTGAGATCCATAGTAACCCGCTAAGAATGATTTGTGCCAGTCCTGCACCCTATGTGTCTAGTCAGACTACATTGCAATGTTTTGATTCTCAAATTAAGGATCAAGCGCCTCTCTGGCAGATCTCAGATTCACGTCCCTATCCCTGTAACTCAATATTTTAGCAACATAGGCTCTCTGGGGGGGGGGGGCACCCACAGGAGGAACTGAAGCCACTGCCCTATGTGCTCTTTGTATAAGAAAAAAGTCGGACAAGCACCTAGAGTGCAGAATGTGCCTCCCCCAATCTTCCAGGAGCACTCAGCTGACTGGCACTCCACTCTTTCTTGAAGCACAATAGGTGTACATTATTCCTTGTTGAATGGCCCACAGCATCCTCAACTCAACCCTCCGAAGTGCTGAAGACCTCCCTTTGTCTGTAGACCTGATGTCTGAGCTGTCGTACCTCCATCTTCAGGGAAGCAATGTTGGATTACGCATTCTCCACCTTGTCCGCCACTTTGCAGTGGTCCACTCGCAGCAGATTCACTTCAATACAAACCCCCACAAATGACCTTCCAGCTACTCTTGACCCCAGTGTTGTCTCCAAGAGGGTAGCACACAATGGCTCTTTGTGACACCCAGAGGAGAGCTCCAGAGTGCCCGGGTTCTCCTGCAGAGTTATTCTGTGGGTGGCCTGGTGAGGGTTGGTGTACTTGGTAATAGTATTGCCCTGTTCCGGTCTACGGGGTCTATCCTTCCCCTATGTTGCATGTGTAACAGTTCAACTAGTAAGCACCAAGCACCCAACACATTACATGATGCAAGGCTCCCCTGGTCAGGAAGCTGCTACTACTAGTAAGAAGATGTGCAATGCGATCCCACGTGCCCAAGCATGCAACCGCTCCCTAAATGGGCAAATTCAAAGCAGTAGGTGGGCAGGGACTGAACACAGATCCATAGTAGGGAAGTCGCAGTGACCTCTGGAGGAAAAAAATCACATACCAGTCATAATGAGGCCCAGGCGATAGCCAACCAGTAGTAGGACAGCCCCAGTCAAATCAGCAGTTCAGGGCAATCCTTAATATCCAAAGGGTAGGGCAAATTTGAGAGGGTGAGCTTGGGACCAAAAGTCTTGGTCATGAACTTGACACCCCTCACGGAGATGATAGGCAGCTGCTTGGCGAAGAATCACAATGCAGAGACCTCTCGATGTCAGCAGAACTGTCTCCTCTGGCTAACCCCCAGAAATGCTTATTTATTTATAGCAAACGGTATCCTTCCAATGTATATACCAATTAGCATTATTATGGGTTTGCACATAGCTCTGTTGCCCTGTGGATGAAGATACAATGACATTTCACAGCGTGTGCCAAGGCCTTGTACACAGTGTTTGAGGCATCATGATAATGTTGCATTAAACAAAATGTGCAAGCAAAGCAGTTTCAAAGAAACAAATCCAACATTGTCACACACGCGAACATGTGCAAAAGGTTATCGTAAAATGGTATTGTGCAGACAGAGGGCAATGTAAGAAAATGTGCAGAGTTGCTGTAGGGGCCTAACTCAGGCATAACAGTAGATGTTTGCGTTCAAGGGTTTGCTTCAATACAAAACTGAAGTATGTAATCTTTTTCATTAATAATCCAAATAAGAGAGGGCAAGGAGAGAAAATGAGAACCAAATTTCAGCATTCAATAAATAGTAGATAGAGAAAGTCAAGGGATGGTGCAAGAAAGCAGGAGAGAATGCAAGAAGAGACATCAAGTATTGGTTAAGGGGTCAGCCCAGCATTCTCAGCATTTCATGCAGCTGCAGCTGAAATCAAGTTGTACATATTCAGAATTTTTTGTTTTAAACGTTTGTGCATTACATGGTCCAGATGTAATCGACATATGTTTATTATGAATGATCAGCTGTAATTAGTTAGCTGCATTGGTTCAATTGTGATCAAACTGTATGTGCCAGGCAAATTGAAAATGTGCCATGGTTCAGGTGTAATGATACTGGTGGTGTTATTTGCTTTTTTTTACTCTACCTCAACTGTAGTGAGGGTCTTGCTGTCAGACAGTGCAGCTTTTGAATGTCAGTGATATTGGATGAATATAGATGATGTTTTTGTAGATCAGGCCTGTACATATGGGGTGCGCAGAAGTTGGAGTAAGCTTTAGCAACCGTGAGTCTACTTTTACTTCTAGATTGGATTACATATGAGATGTATTGTGTATGTTGCCTAATTAAGCCATTTCCATGCTACCTGAAGGGTGTCTTCATGATCTGTTTATCAATACTGCCTAATGGGACATATCACTGGGATGTGATGAGGACCTTTTTATCTAAACTGCATAATGGTGGCATAACTGGACGGATGTATGTCAACACATAGCAAGCTTTTTCCATGCATATGTCTTAAGCACTAAAGCATTTACCACACACTGTAAGGTAAGGGAAATACATATAAGTAAAGCCTAAAATTGCCCTTACCACCCTTTACCACTACCCAACCCCATACCCTAAGATTTTCCTTATCACACTTTACCCCTACCCACCCCTAAACACCAAAGATACCCTCACCACCCTTAATCACTACCCAGCCCCAAACAGTACAATTTCCCTTATAACTGCCCACCTCAAAACCCTATGCTCAATTTAACAAAATGTATCAAGAGTGTTAAAGGGGCAAAACATATGTGTGTGGTAAAGGCATGTTTTATAGGCATTGCATTGTAAAGGCAGCTTTGTAAGGGGCGTTTCCCACCTAAACTACCTCAGTGGGACATCCTAATACACTTAATGGATACCATACTTATACTCACTGGTTGTGGTCCTCATTGCAGGTTTAGGAGCACTCTTAAGCGACTTCCACAGGGGCGCATTTAATGTGTCTTGTATTTCTGTGTATGTGTGATCGTATGTGTGGGTGCAAACATATGTTGCACCGGAAAACTTCCAATAAGCAACCTTAGTCCCAGGCAAGAAAATTTGCTTCAGTAAAACTGCATTTCAGGAGTTAGCAAAATGTCTTTATACTTTACTGCCCAGTAGAAGAAAGCAAGAGGATGAAGTGATAAATGTATCACACTTCCAGAAATAACATACTAGTTTAGAGCGTTATATATGTCAGGTGAATCACATTTTCTGGCTGTATCAAAAAAAGAAAATGTTGCTAAAGAATGGTTACTCTTATATGTGTAACAAATGTTCCTCTTTCTTTATATTCACAAATATTATGGACATAAGCTCTGAAAGCTTCAGTAGGGAGTTTCCAAAAATTCGTTGATACATAATAAACATTTATGCATTCAGAACTGTAACTGCAAATGCATAATATTAATATTAATAATACATATGAGCATTTGATCATTTGATAATTTCTTTATTTTTTATCACATTTTTTTCTTTTTTTTCTTAGGCTAAACTTTAATCTCATGGAGAAAAGCTACTTTCCTCTAACCTGGGCGGTGAACTCCGTTCCGCTCGCGGAGTTTGTGGACTTTCCTGCACTCCGTGTTATGCTGAGTTTGCGGAGTCTGGAAAAACTCTGCTTCGTGTTGCGTAGTGGAGTTTTTTTGCTCCCTCGCTTTTATCAGCATCAAGTTGACGACCCCGAGCGAGGAAAATCAACTTCCCGGCAAGATTTTTCTTCGTTCGGGATCGTCAACATCAAATTGGCGAGCGCGAGCGTGGAAAATCAACATCTCTGCGAGATTTCTCAACGCAGAGGGGTCAGGTGTCGCATTGCGAGTGTCACGTGTGCTCGTGGTAGCTCGCGTTGAGAAACTGCCCCTCCGCATTGAGAAAGCTGCAGCTCGAGTAAAAATCTACTCGAGGTGCAGAAAAGGAAAACAGGGACCGCTTGCACTGTGCATGGTGCCGCTCGCAATGATTGCACAGTGCGGACAAGCATCCGGCACTGTGCAATCACCACAAACGGCATTTTCCTATCGTACTCTGCCGCTCGCGTAGCTCTGCGTAGTGCTGCGGAGTTTATTTTTGCACTTCACGTAGGGCCGCGTAGTACAACACCACAAACTCCGCCCAGGGTAACTTACCTCACACCCTCACCAATTTTAGGGTCTACCCGTCCCTTCTCACCCTGGAAAAGGATTAATTGCTAACAGTAACATTTGAAAATCTCCGACTGTGTTCATTTTGGTTAACCACCTGCCTATTTTTTGTGCAGGCTTGCAAGTGTGTGGAGGTTCGCCTTTTTTTCATGCACGCACAACCTGAAACTCACACAACGTGCCCAAGTTTGATCTACTCACATGTAAACTTACACGACACTGGTACTTTTGGGAGTGATTTAACTTATCGGTGCAAATTCACATTTGGCGAATAACAAAGTTGAACATGTACTCTCAAATGCTGCTGTTTATGCACCCTAGCATTACACAGGTGCGCAGATAGATTTATGAATCACCTCCTAATCATCCCCCTAAGGGCTTACTAAAGCCCTTTAATGCTTGTTCAAGTCATAAAGTGTTCTATTGAATTAAAAACACAAAACATGCACATGTATGCATAATGGAAACATTCATACATGTGACATCGCCTGGGCCATAAAGCAGTAATTCAGGACAAACTCATGTTAAACAAAATTCTTATTAAAATGTGTTTTTTACTCAATAAAAAGCCAGCCCAAACAACGCAATGCACTAGCCCGGCAGGTGGTATATCCATCATTGCTGGTGGCATCCGGCATTGAATTTCTGTAGCCGCTGGTAAGAAGGAAGAAGAGCTGGCAGTACCGCTGCAGCACGTGCGGTCTTCAGTAGCTTGCCAGGAACAGACGCCCATTGGAAGTGTGTTTCTCAGTTTGCAAGGCTGGGTGAGGGCGAAGCTTTCTCCGACTGCCAGCAGAAAACTCTGGGGCATATTATCAAGGGGTTTTATCTCCGCTTTTTTGGCTTTAAAAGCCAAGAAAGCGGAGATAAAATTATCTCCCTATTACCAAGCTGTCGCTAACACCAGTTAGCGACAGCTAATAGGAGATAGCGACCATCATGGGCCCCACTTTGCATGTCAGTGATATTTATCACTAATGACATGCAAAGTGGGCGTGCCAAGATGTTAGCGACTGGAAACAGTCGCTAACATCGCTATCTCCTATTACCAACTTTTGGAGATATTCGCGCTAAGCGCGAATATCTCCAAAAGCTAACACCTGCCCTGAGCAGTTCTTAGCCATGTTATCCAATGGGAGGTGGATAACATGGCTAAGAGCATTTGCTCGATAATGCATGAATATCGCTGACTTTTCGGCGATATTCATGCATTGCGGCCGTTTTTTATCGCATTTGCGATAAACCTTGCTAATAGCAAGGTTTATCTGCGATAAAAATCGCCGATTTGCGGCAATAAATTTTGTCTCTAAACAAGTTAGAGACAAAAATTATCGCTAGTTGTTGGTAATATGCCCCTGAGTCTCCTCATTTGGAAGCCTGGAACACACCAAATAGACATCAACCAAATGAAAAACCAGAGATCCAGGACTAAGAAAAACCTGAAACTAGCTGCGAGGGGAAATTAATTTAAGAAAGTTAATTGGGATGTAACGCGTACACACAGTTCTCTTGTTAGTTGCAGTACACCAAAGAACACCGGATTTGATCTTCCAACACATCATGAAATCAAGATGATCACTTATTCCTGTCGTATTTTAACGACGCGGTGTCCTTATCTTAGTCCAGTGATAAAAGAAGAATAGAAATAGAATGACAATGCCGTAGTCTGATTTATGCCAATATTAAAAGGACTGACTCCTCATGCTACATGACAACATAAACAGTCCAATGTGTGCCACACAATCTTACCCGTTGCCCTGCATTATACACCAAACCACGTGGCGCAATTATTTTATATGGAGAACTGCTAAAGTGCTTGTATAATTTATAGTCTGTTCCAATAATTGATAGGTGAATTTTTGAAACGACAGTCAGGATGGTAAGGAATTGCTGACATCTATCGATGAAATCACTAGCGACTCAAGCACAGAGTTGAAGACTTCCAGAAGGATGAGAGCCTTAAATGATCTGATGGAAGGGTCCCATGTTTAGCTTTTTGTCAAGGAAGTAAAATGATAACGCTCGGGTGTTCTCCACAACGGAAGGATTAGGAGAAATTCAGTTTCCTAGAGGTTACCTCTGATGATGCTGAGTAATCCAGGGTGTGAAGTCATCAAGAATACTAGATAGCCTCTCAGGGGCATATTTACAAGGGAAGTGGCAGAGTGAGGTGTTAGCTTTCCTGGCTTAACGCCTGACTCTGCCACTTCAGAAACGCAAGGCTGCACCATATTTACAAGAATATGGTGCAGCCCTGCCTTTCCCCTATGGCTGGCGCTACAATTAGCAGTCTAGCGCCAACGCAGGCACCCTTCCACCATAGGTCAAGGGTGTCTGCGTGCAGAGGAAGAATGTATATGCGCTGGAAGGTCCCCCTTTCTGCACATAAACAATGTTTAAATGCCTTTTTGTAACTTCTGTGTGTGCTGCTTTGTGCAGCACACATAGAAGTTGCAAAACGGCATTTTTTAAAAATGATTGTTTATGTGCAGGAAGGGCGACCTTCCTGTACATAAACAATCATTGGCATTTTGCTCTTTTCGTGTGTGCTGCACAACACAGCACCATAAAAACACCAAAAACTACGAAAAATGAAAATTTTCTCCTTCTTGCGCCAGGGTAAGAAGACCAGGTTTTCCCTGGTCTTAATTCTGGCGCTGCCTCCTATTTACACCACCCTTGTAAATAGGGGGCAGCGTCAGACTCAATGGTTGTTCCTGCGGAACGCCCACCGCAACACCCATTGCATGCTCCTTTCACGCTAAGTATAGCGTGAAAGGGGGCCTTATTTACAAGGCGAAGCCCCGATTGCCGCAGGAACGTCATAAAAAGTGGCATTCCTGTGGCGATAGGGGCTTGTAAATATGCCCCTCAGTGTCTTCAGTGGAGGAGACTTTCACATGCAGCTCAGTGCCATCAGCATATATGTGAAATGATATTTTAAATTTTTCTCAGGAGTCAGCTGAAGCGTTTGATGTACAGACTGATAACCACTGGGGAAAGAATGGAAGGAGCCTTGTGGAAGTCATTGCCATTGAAAAAGGGGGCTAGTCCACGAGATATCTTGGAATGTACTGTATGATGTTAAACGCCTGCCTCTACATTACTTTGTATGTTATTTTAACCAGCGATCACATGTAATAGACATATGAAATACTTAAATAAAGTTGTGCCATAGATTCCCATCTGATTCGTCAGGGTTTTAGTAGGGAGGTATGGTGAACTGTGTAAAATGCGTCTGAAAGGTCTGCAAGAATCAGCAGGCATGAATCTCCTTTCTCTAAAATTTGCAGAGCATCATATGGTACATGAAGCATTGCCGTCTTGAACAAGGCAAGCGCTATCTAGCGAGCGCCCCCACTATGGTGGTCGCGCCAGACCCCGCCAGTGAACCGGAAGCACTTTTAGTGCTTCCGGTTCACACGAAACGCCAGACGTTTGGGGGACACTGGTTTAGACCAGCCACTGCCCCTTCTTAAAAGGGTGAACAAAGAAAAACCAAAGCTGGTGATGGACGGAGCGTTGACAATACAAACACTCACCCCCAGTCAACTGATCTGGGTTTAATCCATCACCGTTCTTTAGCTCACTCCGCCACCCCAGTTCAGACATGGCCATATGCAAATCAGTCTGACCCTGTGCCTCATGGGAACAGTCCAGCCCGAACTGCCAAGCCATGTCTTCCCTGGACCGGAATCAAGTTTCCCAGGACCGGTTTCTGGCATTACAGCCGTCTTCAGCCGGGCTTGCTTGACTCCAGTGGCAAAGTGAGCAAGGGACTCACGTCTGAGCATACCCTGCCAAATTAGGGCGAACAAAGAAAAAACAAAGCTGGTGATGGACGGAGCGTTGACAATACAAACACTCACCCCCAGTCAACTGATCTGGGTTTAATCCATCACCGTTCTTTAGCTCACTCCGCCACCCCAGTTCAGACATGGCCATAGGCAAATCAGTCTGACCCTGTGCCTCATGGGAACAGTCCAGCCCGAACTGCCAAGCCATGTCTTCCCTGGACCGGAATCAAGCTTCCCAGGACCGGTTTCTGGGGACTCACGTCTGAGCATACCCTGCCAACTTAGGGCGAACAAAGAAAAACCAAAGCTGGTGATGGACGGAGCGTTGACAATACAAACACTCACCCCCAGTCAACTGATCTGGGTTTAATCCATCACCGTTCTTTAGCTCACTCCGCCACCCCAGTTCAGACATGGCCATATGCATATCAGTCTGACCCTGTGCCTCATGGTAACAGTCCAGCCCGAACTGCCAAGCCATGTCTTCCCTGGACCGGAATCTAGCTTCCCAGGACCGGTTTCTGGCATTACAGCCGTCTTCAGCCGGGCTTGATTGACTCCAGTGGCAAAGTGAGCAAGGGACTCACGTCTGAGCCTACCCTGCCAACTTAGGGCGAACAAAGAAAAAACAAAGCTGGTGATGGACGGAGCGTTGACAATACAAACACTCACCCCCAGTCAACTGATCTGGGTTTAATCCATCATCGTTCTTTAGCTCACTCCGCCACCCCAGTTCAGACATGGCCATATGCAAATCAGTCTGATCCTGTGCCTCATGGGAACAGTCCAGCCCGAACTGCCAAGCCATGTCTTCCCTGGACCTGAATCAAGCTTCCCAGGACCGGTTTCTGGCATTACAGCCGTCTTCAGCCGGGCTTGCTTGATCCAGTAGCAAAGTGAGCAAGGGACTCACGTCTGAGCATACCCTGCCAACTTAGGGCGAACAAAGAAAAAACAAAGCTGGTGATGGACGGAGCGTTGACAATACAAACACTCACCCCCAGTCAACTGATCTGGGTTTAATCCATCACCGTTCTTTAGCTCACTCCGCCACCCCAGTTCAGACATGGCCATATGCAAATCAGTCTGACCCTATGCCTCATGGGAACAGTCCAGCCCGAACTGCCAAGCCATGTCTTCCCTGGAACGGAATCAAGCTTCCCAGGACCGGTTTCTGGCATTACAGCCGTCTTCAGCCGGGCTTGCTTGACTCCAGTGGCAAAGTGAGCAAGGGACTCACGTCTGAGCATACCCTGCCAACTTAGGGCGAACAAATAAAAACCAAAGCTGGTGATGGACGGAGCGTTGACAATACAAACACTCACCCCCAGTCAACTGATCTGGGTTTAATCGATCACCGTTCTTTAGCTCACTCCGCCACCCCAGTTCAGACATGGCCATATGCAAATCAGTCTGACCCTGTGCCTCATGGGAACAGTCCAGCCCGAACTGCCAAGCCATGTCTTCCCTGGACCGGAATCAAGCTTCCCAGGACCGGTTTCTGGCATTACAGCCGTCTTCAGCCGGGCTTGCTTGACTCCAGTGGCAAAGTGAGCAAGGGACTCACGTCTGAGCATACCCTGCCAACTTAGGGCGAACAAAGAAAAACCAAAGCTGGTGATGGACGGAGCGTTGACAATACAAACACTCACCCCCAGTCAACTGATCTGGGTTTAATCCATCACCGTTCTTTAGCTCACTCCGCCACCCCAGTTCAGACATGGCCATATGCAAATCAGTCTGACCCTGTGCCTCATGGGAACAGTCCAGCCCGAACTGCCAAGCCATGTCTTCCCTGGACCGGAATCAAGTTTCCCAGGACCGGTTTCTGGCATTACAACCGTCTTCAGCCGGGCTTGCTTGACTCCAGTGGCAAAGTGAGCAAGGGACTCACTTCTGAGCATACCCTGCCAAATTAGGGCGAACGAAGAAAAAACAAAGCTGGTGATGGACGGAGCGTTGACAATACAAACACTCACCCCCAGTCAACTGATCTGGGTTTAATCCATCACCGTTCTTTAGCTCACTCCGCCACCCCAGTTCAGACATGGCCATAGGCAAATCAGTCTGACCCTGTGCCTCATGGGAACAGTCCAGCCCGAACTGCCAAGCCATGTCTTCCCTGGACCGGAATCAAGCTTCCCAGGACCGGTTTCTGGCATTACAGCCGTCTTCAGCCGGGCTTGCTTGACTCCAGTGGCAAAGTGAGCAACAGACTCACGTCTGAGCATACCCTGCCAACTTAGGGCGAACAAAGAAAAACCAAAGCTGGTGATGGACGGAGCGTTGACAATACAAACACTCACCCCCCAGTCAACTGATCTGGGTTTAATCCATCACCGTTCTTTAGCTCACTCCGCCACCCCAGTTCAGACATGGCCATATGCAAATCAGTCTGACCCTGTGCCTCATGGTAACAGTCCAGCCCGAACTGCCAAGCCATGTCTTCCCTGGACCGGAATCAAGCTTCCCAGGACCGGTTTCTGGCATTGCAGCCGTCTTCAGCCGGGCTTGCTTGACTCCAGTGGCAAAGTGAGCAAGGGACTCACGTCTGAGCATACCCTGCCAACTTAGGGCGAACAAAGAAAAACCAAAGCTGGTGATGGACGGAGCGTTGACAATACAAACACTCACCCCCAGTCAACTGATCTGGGTTTAATCCATCACCGTTCTTTAGCTCACTCCGCCACCCCAGTTCAGACATGGCCATATGCAAATCAGTCTGACCCTGTGCCTCATGGGAACAGTCCAGCCCGAACTGCCAAGCCATGTCTCCCCTGGACCGGAATCAAGCTTCCCAGGACCGGTTTCTGGCATTACAGCCGTCTTCAGCCGGGCTTGCTTGACTCCAGTGGCAAAGTGAGCAAGGGACTCACGTCTGAACATACCCTGGCAACTTATGGCGAACAAAGAAAAACCAAAGCTGGTGATGGACGGAGCGTTGACAATACAAACACTCACCCCCAGTCAACTGATCTGGGTTTAATCCATCACCGTTCTTTAGCTCACTCCGCCACCCCAGTTCAGACATGGCCATATGCAAATCAGTCTGATCCTGTGCCTCATGGGAACAGTCCAGCCCGAACTGCCAAGCCATGTCTTCCCTGGACCGGAATCAAGCTTCCCAGGACCGGTTTCTGGCATTACAGCCGTCTTCAGCCGGGCTTGCTTGTTCCAGTGGCAAAGTGAGCAAGGGACTCACGTCTGAGCATACCCTGTCAACTTAGGGCGAACAAAGAAAAACCAAAGCTGGTGATGGACGGAGCGTTGACTATACAAACACTCACCCCCAGTCAACTGATCTGGGTTTAATCCATCACCGTTCTTTAGCTCACTCCGCCACCCCAGTTCAGACATGGCCATATGCAAATCAGTCTGACCCTGTGCCTCATGGGAACAGTCCAGCCCGAACTGCCAAGCCATGTCTTCCCTGGACCGGAATCAAGCTTCCCAGGACCAGTTTCTGGCATTACAGCCGTCTTCAGGCGGGCTTGCTTGACTCCAGTGGCAAAGTGAGCAAGGGACTCACGTCTGAGCATACCCTGCCAACTTAGGGCGAACAAAGAAATACCAAAGCTGGTGATGGACGGAGCGTTGACAATACAAACACTCACCCCCAGTCAACTGATCTGGGTTTAATCCATCACCGTTCTTTAGCTCACTCCGCCACCCCAGTTCAGACATGGTCATATGCAAATCAGTCTGACCCTGTGCCTCATGGGAACAGTCCAGCCCGAACTGCCAAGCCATGTCTTCCCTGGACCGGAATCAAGCTTCCCAGGACCGGTTTCTGGCATTACAGCCGTCTTCAGGCGGGCTTGCTTGACTCCAGTGGCAAAGTGAGCAAGGGACTCACGTCTGAGCATACCCTGCCAACTTAGGGCGAACAAAGAAAAACCAAAGCTGGTGATGGACGGAGCGTTGACAATACAAACACTCACCCCCAGTCAACTGATCTGGGTTTAATCCATCACCGTTCTTTAGCTCACTCCGCCACCCCAGTTCAGACATGGTCATATGCAAATCAGTCTGACCCTGTGCCTCATGGGAACAGTCCAGCCCGAACTGCCAAGCCATGTCTTCCCTGGACCGGAATCAAGCTTCCCAGGACCGGTTTCTGGCATTACAGCCGTCTTCAGCCGGGCTTGCTTGTTCCAGTGGCAAAGTGAGCAAGGGACTCACGTCTGAGCATACCCTGCCAACTTAGGGCGAACAAAGAAAAACCAAAGCTGGTGATGGACGGAGCGTTGACTATACAAACACTCACCCCCAGTCAACTGATCTGGGTTTAATCCATCACCGTTCTTTAGCTCACTCCGCCACCCCAGTTCAGACATAGCCATATGCAAATCAGTCTGACCCTGTGCCTCATGGGAACAGTCCAGCCCGAACTGCCAAGCCATGTCTTCCCTGGACCGGAATCAAGCTTCCCAGGACCGGTTTCTGGCATTACAGCCGTCTTCAGGCAGGCTTGCTTGACTCCAGTGGCAAAGTGAGCAAGGGACTCACGTCTGAGCATACCCTGCCAATTTAGGGCGAACAAAGAAAAACCAAAGCTGGTGATGGACGGAGCATTGACAATACAAACACTCACCCCCAGTCAACTGATCTGGGTTTAATCCATCACCGTTCTTTAGCTCACTCCGCCACCCCAGTTCAGACATGGTCATATGCAAATCAGTCTGACCCTGTGCCTCATCGGAACAGTCCAGCCCGAACTGCCAAGCCATGTCTTCCCTGGACCGGAATCAAGCTTCCCAGGACCGGTTTCTGGCATTACAGCCGTCTTCAGCCGGGCTTGCTTGACTCCAGTGGCAAAGTGAGCAAGGGACTCACGTCTGAGCATACCCTGCCAACTTAGGGCGAACAAAGAAAAACCAAAGCTGGTGATGGACGGAGCGTTGACAATACAAACACTCACCCCCAGTCAACTGATCTGGGTTTAAACCATCACCGTTCTTTAGCTCACTCCGCCACCCCAGTTCAGACATGGCCATATGCAAATCAGTCTGACCCTGTGCCTCATGGGAACAGTCCAGCCCGAACTGCCAAGCCATGTCTTCCCTGGACCGGAAGCAAGCTTCCCAGGACCGGTTTCTGGCATTGCAGCCGTCTTCAGCCGGGCTTGCTTGACTCCAGTGGCAAAGTGAGCAAGGGACTCAGGTCTGAGCATACCCTGCCAACTTAGGGCGAACAAAGAAAAACCAAAGCTGGTGATGGACGGAGCGTTGACAATACAAACACTCACCCCAGTCAACTGATCTGGGTTTAATCCATCACCGTTCTTTAGCTCACTCCGCCACCCCAGTTCAGACATGGCCATATGCAAATCAGTCTGACCCTTGTTATTGTTATTGTTATTTTTGATTTGTATCGCGCCCAATCACCTGCAGGTCTCAAGGCGCTCGGAAATCGATGGTAAGAACAATAACTTGACAGTCACAGAATAGAAGGCCTCCACTAGCCTATGTAGCACTCATAGTTCTTCTAAACAGCAGTGTTTTTAGCACCTTTCTGAACCGTAGGAGATTGCCTTCCCTGCGCAGCGTCTCAGGTAGTGTGTTCCATAACTGAGGAACTAACACAGAGAAGGCTCTTCCTCCCTTGGTTACAAGTTTGTACCGGGGACAGACCAATAGCTGAGAATCTGAGGATCTAAGAGTTCTCATTGGACTGTACACCACCAAGCGATCTTTAATGTAGTCGGGTGCCAGACCGTAGATTGCCTTGTGAGCTGTGCACAGATTTTTAAATTCCACTCGCTCTTTGATAGGGAGCCAGTGTAAGCTCTGTAACAGGGGGGATGCTTTAGTTCGTCTTGGGAGCCTGAAGATGAGACGTGCTGCATCATTCATGACGACCTGTAGTCTGTTTGTCAGGGTTTTCGGCAGGCCGAGATAGAGGGCATTCCCATAATCAATCCTCGAGATGACAGTAGCTGCTACAATTGAGCGCATCATGGATTGGGAGAGGACGGGGGCTAGCTTCCGTAGCTGTCTGATGATATTAGTACAGCTTCCTACCACAGAAGAGATCTGACTGGCCATTGATAGATCACAGTCCAGTTTGATCCCCAGGCTCTTTACATTCAAGCTAGGTTTTGGAGCCGGGCCTAACTCCGCCGGCCAATATAGGTCACACCATGGTGAGGTGGCAGATGGAATCACCAAAACCTCGGTCTTATCTGGGTTGATTTTCAAAAGCTTTTCCGTCATCCATTGTACAGTATACCTCAAGATGTTCTGGGCTTGGAGTTGTGCGGTGCTTGTGTTATCGACACTCAGTAACAGCTGCGTGTCGTCCGCATAATTAAATACTGTACAGCCCATGCACGCCAAGGAAGCAATCAGAGGTTGCAGGTAGAGATTAAATAGAAGTGGGGACAGGGCAGAGCCCTGAGGCACCCCACATTCTAGAATCCCCACCTCGGAGATTTCGTCCCCAAGTTGTATCCTTTGGGTCCTTCCCAAAAGGAAGGATTGCAACCATCTGAAGGCCAGGCCTTTAATCCCGAAGTCACTCAATCTCTCCAGGAGCAGGGCATGGCTGACGGTATCGAACGCCGCTGAAAGATCTAACAAAATCAGGGCGCTCGGTTTCTTACCGTCAGCCATGCCTCTCCCTGTGCCTCATGGGAACAGTCCAGCCCGTACTGCCAAGCAATGTATTCCCTGGACCGGAATCAAGCTTCCCAGGACTGGTTTCTGGCATTACAGCCGTCTTCAGCCGGGCTTGCTTGACTCCAGTGGCAAAGTGAGCAAGGGACTCACGTCTGAGCTTATCCTGCCAACCTATGGCGAACAAAGTGGTACAAAAGGGGGTGGTGATGGACGGAGCATCTGAACTAATCAAACACTCACACCCAGTCAACAGATCTGGGTTTAATCCATCACGATCTTTAGCCCACTCGGCCACCCCAGTTCAGACATGGCCATATGCAAATCAGTCGGACCCTGTGCCTCATGGGAACAGTCCAGCCCGAACTGCCAAGCCGTGCCTTCCCTGCACCGGGAACAAGCTTCCGAGGACTGGTTTCTGACATTTCAGCCGTCTTCAGCCCGGCTTGCTTGAATCCAGTGGCAAAGTGAGCAAGGGACTCACGTCTGAGCATACCCTGCCAACTTATGGCGATCAAAGTGGTGCAAAAAGGGGTGGTGATGAACGGAGCATCTGAACCAATCAAACACTCACACCCAGTCAACAGATCTGGGTTTAATCCATCACCGTTCTTTATCCCACTCTGCCACCCCAGTTCAGACATGGCCATATGCAAATCAGTCTGACCCTGTGCCTCATGGGAACAGTCCAGCTCGAACTGCCAAGCCATGTCTTCCCTGGACCGGAATCAAGCTTCCCAGGACTGGTTTCTGGCATTACAGCCGTCTTCAGCCGGGCTTGCTTGACTCCAGTGGCAAAGTGAGCAAGGGACTCACGTCTGAGCATACCCTGCCAACTTAGGGCGAACAAAGAAAAACCAAAGCTGGTGATGGACGGAGCGTTGACAATACAAACACTCACCCCCAGTCAACTGATCTGGGTTTAATCCATCACCGTTCTTTAGCTCACTCCGCCACCCCAGTTCAGACATGGCCATATGCAAATCAGTCTGACCCTGTGCCTCATGGGAACAGTCCAGCCCTAACTGCCAAGCCATGTCTTCCCTGGACCGGAATCAAGCTTCCCAGGACCGGTTTCTGGCATTACAGCCGTCTTCAGCCGGGCTTGCTTGACTCCAGTGGCAAAGTGAGCAAGGGACTCACGTCTGAGTATACCCTGCCAACTTAGGGCGAACAAAGAAAAACCAAAGCTGGTGATGGACGGAGCGTTGACAATACAAACACTCACCCCCAGTCAACTGATCTGGGTTTAATCCATCACCGTTCTTTAGCTCACTCCGCCACCCCAGTTCAGACATGGCCATATGCAGATCAGTCTGACCCTGTGCCTCATGGGAACAGTCCAGCCCGAACTGCCAAGCCATGTCTTCCCTGGACCGGAATCAAGCTTCCCAGATCAGTTGACTGGGGGTGAGTGTTTGATTTGCTCAAACGCTCCGTCCATCATCCCCTTTTGTATCGCTTTGTTCGCCCTAAGTGTGGCAGGGTATGCTCAGACGTGAGTCCCTTGCTCACTTGGCCACTGGATTCAAGATAGCCTGGCTGATGAGGATTATGAATCCGAAACCGGTCCCAGGATGCTTGTTTCCGGTCCATGGAAGACATGGCTTGGCAGTTCGGGCTGGACTTTTCCCATGAGGCAAAGGGTCAGACTAATTTGCATATAGCCATGTCTGAAATGGGGTGGCTGAGTGGGCTAAAGAATGGTGATGGATTAAACCCAGATCAGTTGACTGGGGGTGAGTGTTTGATTTGCTCAAACGCTCCGTCCATCATCCCCTTTTGTATCGCTTTGTTCGCCCTAAGTGTGGCAGGGTATGCTCAGACGTGAGTCCCTTGCTCACTTGGCCACTGGATTCAAGATAGCCTGGCTGATGAGGATTATGAATCCGAAACCGGTCCCAGGATGCTTGTTTCCGGTCCATGGAAGACATGGCTTGGCAGTTCGGGCTGGACTTTTCCCATGAGGCAAAGGGTCAGACTGATTTGCATATAGCCATGTCTGAAATGGGGTTGCTGAGTGGGCTAAAGAATGGTGATGGATTAAACCCAGACCAGTTGACTGGGGGTGAGTGTTTGATTTGCTCAAACGCTCCGTCCATCATCCCCTTTTGTATCGCTTTGTTCGCCCTAAGTGTGGCAGGGTATGCTCAGACGTGAGTCGCTTGCTCACTTGGCCACTGGATTCAAGATAGCCTGGCTGATGAGGATTATGAATCCGAAACCGGTCCCAGGATGCTTGTTTCCGGTCCATGGAAGACATGGCTTGGCAGTTCGGGCTGGACTTTTCCCATGAGGCAAAGGGTCAGACTGATTTGCATATAGCCATGTCTGAAATGGGGTGGCTGAGTGGGCTAAAGAATGGTGATGGATTAAACCCAGATCAGTTGACTGGGGGTGAGTGTTTGATTTGCTCAAACGCTCCGTCCATCATCCCCTTTTGTATCGCCTTCTTAAAAGGGGGCAGTGGGCGCAGGAACAGTCTCTTGTTCCTCGTGCTCCCCACCATGACGCATCCGGGCCAGCGTCGGCCCGTAACTCGTTTTTTCCCCACCCACCATCCCCTAGGGCAGGCAGTTTGAATGTGCATTACAGTAATAAGGGGCAGTGACAGACGGTCAGTAGGCTGTCGGGATGCGGGGGCCAGGGGAGTCACTCTTTCCAGTAGGCCAGTGGCCACCCTCGCATGCGCATCAGTGCGCAAGTATGCAGAATTGCAACCCCCATTATGGAGTTTAAGGCTTAGGGAGTGGGGGGGCCCGGGGGAAGTATCCGTCCGAAAAGTTGTACCCCCTATGCAAGCTTAGTCTGGTGGAGTAGTATTTATAGTTCTACTGAGATCAGGGGCTGCCAGTGCCCCCGTTATGGAGTTTAAGGCTTAAGCCGTAGCGGGGGCCGGGGGAAAGTATCCGTCCGATAAGCTGTACCCCCTATGCAAGCCTACTCCCGTAGAGTAGCATTTGTAGTTTACCAGAATCTGATCTGGGGCTGCCAGTCATTAACCTTGCCGTAGGCTCTAGAGGGGACACGCAGAAAGTAAAGTATATACATTTGTAGATTACGTTCGGAGTGGCATTTGTATTAGAGCATATTAAGGTTAGACAAGTGACAAGTGTCTACCAATGTATTTGGACTTTCTGCGTAAAGTGTACATAATAAAAATTAATAATCAATGTTTTTAATATGTAATAAATACGGCCGGGTGTTTACTCCCCCTAATCCAAAACAGTGTGGTTTGAAATGTTTGCCCTTGGGGGAGGGGGGCGTTGGGGGGTGTGGGGGTACCCATCCATCCAAGGGCGGAGTTGGGGGTTTCTTCTTTAAAAAGAGGTCGTAGGCAAGTGCCAGACCATACAGCCCTGTATCCTGATCTGAATACTAATTGCAGGTCGCCTAAAAGCACCTTCTCTTCAATGTGATTTTTTAGCTGTTTTGCTAGGCAGCTTTACATGATCTTTGCTATGAAAGGGAGATTGGATAATGGACGGAAGCTGTTGATGTTTTCGGTCCTGGACTTTTGTGTGGTGATAGCCTAATTCATTCTGGGAGTTGTAGAAATGTTTTGCTCCATTGACCAAATTAGACTAAAACAACTGAAATAAGTGATTTGTAGGTGAAAAGTGTGAGGAGACCACCCTAGTGAAACCTCTTTGAAGGAGGGCCATTTTGTAGTGTATTTGCGAGATAGATTGGGGCCCCTTATTGTCGTTAGTCTTTTTAGTTTTAACAGAGTTATGTTAGTTGCGCCACAATGGTGCGGTATGCAAATATAAAAAACATAACGGTTGTAATTGTCTTGAATGGAGATTGATTCAGCCATTGCTGGAGGGCTCCAAAGCTTTGATGAAACTAGAACAGCCTGGTTGGTGTATTTTATTTCTCTTATCCAGATCTTTTTTTTTTTTTTTAATTGAACAAAAGTTTTGGGGGCATATTTACAAGGAAATGGCGGCGCTGCGGCAAATTGTGCAGCGACGCACCTGCCATTTCCAAAACGCAGAGTTGCGCTGAATTTACAACAACACCGTGCACCCATAGGTTTTTCCTAGTGATGGCGCTAAGAATAGCTGCCTAGCACCAACACAGACACCCTTGCGCCATAGTGCATTCTGCAGCACACAAGGATTAGCAAATCACCATTATTTAAATCAATCAATCAATCAATCAATCAGAGCATTTGTATAGCGCACTACTTACCCGGAGGGTCTCAAGGCGCTGGGGGGGGGGTCCGCTACTGCTCGAACAGCCAGGTCTTGAGCTGCTTCCTGAAGGCGAGGTGGTCCTGGGTCAGGCGGAGGTGGGTCGGAAGGGAGTTCCAAGTCTTGGCAGCCAGGTAGGAGAAGGACCTTCCTCCTGTGGTGGCTCTTCGGATGCGGGGGACGGCGGCGAGGGCGTGGCTGGTCGATCGAAGCTGGCGCGTGGGAGCGTAGAAGTTGAGGCGGCTGTTGAGGTATCCTGGTCCTTGGTTGTGTAGGGCTTTGTGTGCGTGGGTGAGGAGCCGGAAGGTGATTCTCTTGTTGACCGGGAGCCAGTGCAGGTCTCTCAGGTGTCCGGAGATGTGGCTGCGGCGGGGGATGTCCAGGATGAGTCGTGCTGAGGTGTTCTGGATCCGCTGGAGTCTCTTCTGGAGTTTGGCGGTGGTTCCGGCGTAGAGGGAGTTACCGTAGTCCAGACGGCTGGTGACGAGGGCCTGGGTGACCGTCTTCCTGGTCTCGGTGGGGATCCATCGGAAGATCTTGCGTAGCATTCGCAGGATGTTGAAGCACGACGAGGAGACGGCGTTGACTTGTCTGGTCATAGAGAGGGTGGAGTCCAGGATGAAGCCCAGGTTGCGTGCGTGGTCAGTTGGTTTGGGTGCGCTGCCCAGGGCGGGGGGCCACCAGGAGTCGTCCCAGGCGGAGGGTGAGGATCCCAGGATGAGGACTTCCGTCTTGTCCGAGTTCAGTTTCAGGCGGCTGTTCGACATCCATTTGGCTACGTCTGTCATCCCTTCGTGCAGGTTGGCTCTGGCGGTGGCGGGGTCGTTGGTGAGGGAGAGGATCAGCTGGGTGTCGTCGGCGTAGGAGATGATGTTCAGGTTGTGCTGGCGTGCGACGTCTGCGAGGGGGCTCATGTAGACGTTGAAGAGAGTTGGGCTGAGCGAGGAGCCTTGAGGAACGCCGCAGATGACTTCGGTGGCCTCCGATCTGAACGGGGGGAGGCGGACTCTCTGTGTCCTTCCGGCGAGGAAGGAGGTGATCCACTCCAGTGCCTTCTCCTGGATTCCGACGTTGCTGAGGCGCTGTACTAGGGTACGGTGGCAGACAGTGTCGAAGGCCGCGGAGAGGTCCAGGAGGATGAGGGCCGCTGTTTCTCCGTTGTCGAGCAGGGCTCGGATGTCATCTGTAGCTGCGATCAGGGCGGTCTCGGTGCTGTGGTTGGCCCGGAAGCCAGACTGCGAGAGGTCGAGGGAGCCGTTCATCTCAAGGAAGGCGGCCAGTTGCTTGTTGACGGTCTTCTCGATGACTTTGGCCGGAAACGGGAGCAGCGAGATGGGGCGGTAGTTCTTGAGGTCGGTGGGGTCTGCTGATGGTTTCTTGAGTAGAGCGCTGAGTTCGGCGTGCTTCCAGCTCTCCGGGAAGGTGGCGGTGTTGAAGGAGGTGTTGATGATGTCCCGCAGGTGGGGTGCGATGACAGCGTCGGCCTTGTTGAAGACGTGGTGAGGGCAGGGGTCTGTCGGAGATCCGGAGTGGATGGAGTTCATCGTGCGGATGGTGTCTTCGGTGCTGATCGGGGTCCAGGCGCGGAGGGTGGTGGTGGGGGGCGGTGGTTCGGTCGTGGCGTGCGTTGGTTGAGTGCTGAAGCTGTTGTGTATGTCCGCGATCTTGTTGTGGAAGTAGGAGGCGAGGGAGTTGCAGAGGTCTTGCGAAGGTGTGATGTCGTTGTTTCCGGCGTTGGGGTTGGAGAGCTCTTTCACGATGTTGAAGAGTTCCTTGCTGTTGTGTGCGTTGTTGTCCAGTCGTTCCTTGAATGCGGTTTTCTTGGTGGCGCGGATCAGCTGGTGGTGTTTTCGGGTGGCAAGCTTGAGGGCAGTCATGTTGTCCGGTGTAGGGTCTCTGCGCCAGGTTTTCTCGAGTGCTCTGCAGTTCTTCTTGGAGCTCTTGAGTTCGTCGTTAAACCATGGGGCTTTCTTGCTGCAGGGTCTGCTCGGCGGGGTTTTCAGCGGGGCGAGGTCGTCTGCGCAGTCGCTGATCCATTTCGTGAGGTTGGTGGCTGCTTGGCTGGGATTCGTTGTGCTGGTGGGAGGGTTCTTGCTCAGGGAGGTAGTGAGCTGGTCTGCAGTGATCTTGTTCCAGCTTCTGCGGGGGGCCTGTTGCTGGTGATGGTGGAGCGTGGTCCTTCTGTAGCTGAAGTGGACGCAGCTGTGGTCCGTCCATTGGAGTCCCGTGGCGTGGCTGAAGGCGATGTCCTTGCTGGAAGAGAAGACCGGGTCGAGCGTGTGTCCAGCGTAGTGGGTGGGGGTGGTCACCAGTTGCTTGAGTCCGAGGTTGGCGAGGTTGTCCAGCAGGGTGGTGGTGTTGCGGTCGTTGTTGTTCTCCAGGTGGAAGTTGAGGTCCCCGAGGAGGATGTAGTCAGCGGAGAGGAGGGCGTGTGGACTGACGAAGTCGGCGATGTCCTCGCTGAATTGTGTGCGTGGTCCCGGGGGTCTGTAGATGAGGGTGCCTCTGAGGGTGGTCTTGGGGTTGACGTGGATCTGGAAGTGCAGGTGTTCCGCGGGTGCGAGGTTGTCGTCGGTGTTGGTCGTGATGCGGATGGTGTTCCTGTGGATGATGGCGATGCCTCCTCCTGTCTGGTTGACGCGGTCCCTCCGGATGATCTTGTAGCCGTCTGGGATGGCGATGGCGATGTCGGGCGCTGAGGAGGCGTTCATCCAGGTTTCCGTGAGGAAGGCGACGTCTGGGGCTGTGGTGTCGAGCAGGTTCCAGAGCTCGATGGCGTGTCTGTGGACGGAGCGGGTGTTGAGCAGGATGCACTTCAGGTGGGTGCTGCTGGAGTTCGGCTTGGTGGGTGCTGGTGCAGTGCAGGTCCGGGTGCAGGAGAACTTGCAGGACTGGCAGATGAAGGGTCCGTGGGTGCGTCTCGGGGTGGCTCGGTAGCAGCCCGAGGTTCGGCCGGTGTTGAGAGCGTTGAGTTCGGTGGAGTCGTAGGTTCGTCTGGTCGGCTTCCGGCGGGTGGGCTGGGGTCTGCGGGGGCCAGGGGTCCTGGCACTGGGCGCGGTCCAGGCGCGGACGGGCGCAGACGGGCTTACCTTTGGCGCACCTTCGGCGCTCAATCGGTGCTCCCGCTGCGCGCGTCCGCTGCGCGGTCGCTGAGGGGGCGTCATAAGAAGGGAGCAGTGAGGGCGGGTCAGCTGGGAGGCGGGAGCGTCTCAGCCAATCGGCTGGCGGGGGGGCGTGTCTGCAGTCAGTGGCGGCGGGAAAACCGGGTGCGGGCTTCTCTGGCGGCCCTGCGGCGGCTGGGGCGCCGGGAGCAGGCGACGCTGGAGATCGGTCGGCACAGGAAGCAGGAGGGCGCAGGAGCAGGAGCGAGGATCGTGGGGCGACCAGGCCGGTGAGGGCGCAGTGGTTGCCTTCCTGCACATACACAATCATTAAGGGCGTTTTACTCTTTGTGGTTTGCTCTTTCTATGTGTGCTGCAGAATGCACACACAGAAAAAACAAAAGTGAGAAGAAATAAAAGTATTTCTCCTTGTTGTGCCATTCTAAAGCCTTCTATTTATTGCATGGTGTTAGTTTTTTAGCGCAGCCTCAGATTTACAGATCCTTGTAAATCTGAGGCAGTGTCAAAAAGCAATGGGTGTTGCATTGGAATGCCCACAGCAACACCCATTGCACGGTCTTTTTCTGCAGATACTTGCTTGAAAGGGTACCATATTTACAAAGTGGCGTTAAACCACAAAAAGTGGCTTAATGCCACTTTGTAAATATGGTGCAGGGCATTGCGTCCCGGAAAGTCGGTGAAAGTGATGATCTGGTGGCGCAATACCCTTGTAACATTTACCCCTTGGTGTGCTGAATAGTGAATGATATATGATATATGCAATACCTTTTTCTCTTGTGCTCCCGGTAAGTAAAGAGTTGCCATGAAGGGAAACATTAAGATGCTTAAAAGGAACTTCAAAAGCATTAACGAGGAAGCCTTCCCTCGAGCCCTTAAGGAAAAGCAATGGACGGAATGTAGTGACCCTAACTTGGCAGCCATAGAATATTCAAATTGGAATGAGGCAGCAGTTGACTCTCTTGCTCCTCTCAAAAACAGATAACATAGATAGGAAAAAGCCTACATCGCCATGGTTTTCAGAAAAGCTTAAGTTACGTAAGCAATCCTGTCTCCACCAAGAATGCATCTGGCTTAAACATTATGACCTATCAGAGAAAATAAAGCACAAAGCTAGGCTGTTAGAATATGAACTAGCTAATAAATCAGAAACATCATCTTTTTATACTCAGATTACGTCATCCCTCAAGTCTCCTAGAGATCTTTTTAGTCTAATTAGCTCATTATTTAACCCTCCTACGTCTATCCATCACGAGAGCTCACATGTCTTTTATGATGGAATGGCTAACTATTTTCACTCCATGATTGCCAAAAGTTATTCCTCCCTGGAGAATCTTAATTCCAAGCTTCTTAACTCTGATCAAAATATTAATCTCTCCTCCCTCAGCGCCTCTCCTAACATGGAAAGGGAACAGTCTCTATCTGCTTTTCTCCATCTTTCAAACGAACGGACCAACCAGTTTTTAGAAGGGATTAAATCAGTTTCTCCATTGGAACCTTGCTCCCCAAAGGTAATGAGGTTAGGTATAGAGACCATTGTCCTTCATCTGACAGCAACGTTCAATTTGGCCATCACTTCAGGATGTTATTCACTTAATTGGAAAACAGCGGTCATCAAGCCTCTATTAAAAAAAAAAACTAGATTCTACAGAATGTAAAAGTTATCGACCCATTTCCTTACTTCCGGTTCCTGCTAAGATCTGGAGAAACATCTTAATGCACAACTAAGTATGTATCTGGAAAAACAGCAGCTACTGGATCCCTCTCAATATGGATTTAGGAGTTGCCATAGGTCGGAAACTGTATTAATAACTGCAACAAATAATATTCGTACCTTGGTAGATGCGGGGCAAACAGTGCTGTTGATCTTATTGGATTTCTCTTCAGCAGTTGATACCATCTCTCCAAACAAGCTGATTGACCAGCTTCAGGAATTTTGGGTAACAGACTCTGCCCTGAAGTTGCTGGCTTCCTTGCTAACTGACAGTACACAAAAAGTCAAGATGGACCAATTCTATTCGTATCCCATTCTTAATTGTTGTGGAGTTCCACAGGGGTCCTCTTTGAGCCCTACCCTCTTTAATATATATGTCTCCTCATTGGCAAAACTGATTAGATTCTTTGGGATGGAGGTAATATCCTATCAGATTACATACAATTGATAATGTCCATTACTGAAGACATGGAGGCCTCAGCTGCCAATTTTAACAACTGCATGAAGTTGGTGGCATTATGGATTGAAAACAAGTATCTCCATTTAAACGGAGACAAAACAGAGGTTGTAATGCTTGGGAATCAGCACCCCACATGGACACATTCATGGTGGCCTGAAATGTTGGGATTCTGTCCCTGCCCAGTTGATTCAGCAAGGAATCTTGGTGTCATAGTTGAATCCACCTATCTTTTAATCTCCAGGTTAATAAGATTGTGTCATCTTGCTTTTGGGTCATACGAACCCTTAGAAAAATATTTCCATTTCTTTCCTTGAGCGCTCAGAATCAAGCTGCTGCAGCATTGATCCTATCGAAGATGGAGTACTGTAATGCCCTTTACTTAGACATGTATAAGGCCTCCTTCAATAAACTACAACTGGGGAAGAATGCGACAGCCAGACTGGTCTTAGATACTCATAAATATCATTCAATATCGGCCGCCACCAAGAAATTACACTGGCTTCCAGCAGAAAAAATAATTATGTTCAAAGCCCTGTGCATAAGGCATTACATAATTTAGGACCAGAGGGAATCAGGCATATCTGAACAATAAGTCCCAACTAGACCACTGCAATCGGCTAATAAAAACAAGCTTGTTTTTCCTAGGTACAGAAGGTCATGATGGGGAGGAAGGGCCTTTTCAGTCACAGCGGGTAAGCTTTGGAATACTCTTCCTCCATCTTTCTCATGTGTAGAACTACCTCTTCCTTTTCATAAGGCCTTGAAGACCTGGCTTTTTGCATTGTAAAAATGACCTATGAAGATTCTTTGCTCCTGTCAGATAGAAGAACTGTTTGCAGCGCCTTGACACCTTCGGGTATTTGTTTGCGCTATATAAAATGGTCATTCATTCACATAAGGTAGTGATCTGAAAAGTCTACTGGTTATGGGAATTGCTTCTCTAAGCAGCCTTTCTTTCAGATTAGGAGGTCTAAAATGGCACCGTTGTCAAGTGTGGGTGAAGTGCAAGGATGCTCTAGGCCACTGATTTAAAGAATGAGGGCCAGCAGAGCAGACACCTTCTCTTTTTAATCACCCCAGTGCAAAAACAAATGCCTTGTCTTTTTAATCTCCCCATTGCAAGTTAGAAAAATTGTGTTTCTGGTTGAAATTATTTTCTCAGCAATCTTGTCTACCATTTGTTCTACAAATAGCACATTATCCCCTGGTGGGTGGTAAGATAATGTGGAAAGTCTTGGTATTGGAGTTTTATTTTTGCAATTTGACCAACAAACATTGGAAGGAGGAAAAATGCTTTACCATGTTTTACATTTAAAGGAGAACCTATGAGTGATAGTGACACCTTCACTTAATTGTTCTTCCTGGTCTAAGTGTAAGAGGGTATAGCCAGAGGGTGCAAGGAGGTCGAGGCCAGCTGACTGTTAGGAATATTAACCCCTTCGATGCTGGTGACGGAACCGTTCCGTCATCAGTCACGGCTGAGCTGTGCTGATGATGGAACGGTTCCGTCACGACCGCGCCCTGTTCTGGAATGTCCAGCACAAGGGCGGAATCGGCGCCGCGGTCAAGGTGTTAAGCATAGGTTATAAAAACAATTCATATCTGCTATTTTAATTTTATGGTTGCATGCAGATCAGCAATTCTGGAGCATGCAAATGAAGTTGCAGTGCTCACTTCTTGTACATGGGGAAGGGTAATCAGAACCTGAATAAGATGGCTTGGGTTCACTTTGTACCTTATCAGGCAAGATGAGTGTCTGGTTTCCACCTTAGTTATAGGACTTGCAGAGCAGGATTTAGCATTGGTTGGGAATTTTGCTTGGGTGCAAGAAATAGTTGTATTTTTCAATAAACAAAACATTGATCTTTTTGGTGTAGGTTCTTTATTATAGCACAGGATGGTTGTGGGTTGTGTGATGGTAAGTGTGTGCTTGGAAGGTTAGGCTTTCAGAGGTCGAGCTTATTTTATGTTGTATGCATATGTTTTTAATTTCCATGTGAAGAGTCTCTAGTTGGTCAGATAGAGAATGATGATAAGACCTCCATTTTGAGAGCATTAACTTGGGTCTTTGTAGGGTCTTGGTTTTCTCCTGATTCAAGTGTAGCCAGGCCTACTCAAAATAATCAGGTGTTGAGAACCCCATGGTAGGGGTTTTCCTAATTTGTTGAATTTATTTCAGTTCTATTTCTTGATATATTAGTAAGAAACCAAAGGAGATTATTGCAGTCTCTTCATAGATCAAAGCATAGCTTGGTGGTCATTGATTTAGTTTTTGGGCTTTGCTTTCATCCTTTGAATGAATGAATGAATGAATGACAGAATGAAAGAATGTATACAGCGCAACGTTCAGGGGGCAGGGATCAAGAGGGGAACCTGATTTACAGGAGAGAATAGCTTGCCGCGACTGTTCAAGGCTAATTTCCTTAAAGCAGTTGGGCTCTATTCTGTTTTCTAAAATAGCTGCTTTTATAGGTGAGGAGATATTTTCTGTAAAGACTTTTTTAAGTCTATGATTTTCTTGTCCAAAAACACAGCAATCTGATCACATAATCCTCGTGACGGAGGAATTTCATGTTCTTTTTGGATCAATAAAAGATGTGACAAATTTGAAGATGGTTTTCTGAGTGGATGGTGACTTAATAATGAGATTGGAGTAGTGTGTCTTCTTTTCTATTCTTGCTGATGATATTGTTTGAGGGCTGTGTTGAAGGGGAAAAGCTCTTCTAGTTTGTAATTTTTCCCTCATATGCGTTCCAATGTTTTTGCATTGGCCTAGTAGTTCTTTTAGCCGAGTGGTGAACCAGGGGGCAGAGTTTTTATAGAGGGTGCCTTTTTGAAACGCCTAATACCTCAAACTAAAAACGCCACTAATGATACTCTTCCCGCCCCTAGAAGATACAAAGACATCCAAATTATTGAACACTTAACCACTATACATAATGTGGAACTTTGCCTCCTATGTGGCAACCTTAACAACAACAAACATATTATTATATTTGCTACAGCAGTTAACTTATTAAGACTAAGCCAATGTCAAACATGAATGATGGAAAGAGCATTTAAAATATGCCCTTTTTCACTAAGATATACACTATAGGCTTTATTATGAGTTTGGCTTTCCAACCGCCCGAAGACTGCGTCCACACCTGCCAGTAGCCCACAGCGATGGTGGTCTTCAGACTGCTGTATTACAAGATGATCACTGTGCCCGCCATGTGGCAGCAGAGATCTTGCAGCGGTGGTGATAATATTTCCATATGTATCGATGTCCGGTGAGCATTTTGACTGCATACGTGTCGAATGTACAATACACATGTGCATGATACATGTGGAAAATACCACCTTCCCATTCTGGAGTACGGCCCATATGTGGGCTGGCCTGGCAAAAGGTATATGGTACTCACCTGTACAAGGCCACAAACAGGATTGTATTCTTTGGGGTGAAGTTGCTGCTGTGAAGGGGGGACCTGGAGAAAGGGATCCACGTCAAACTCTGCCTGAAAGAACAAGAGCGGGGTAAGTATGGACCCTAAATCCTTTGTTACCTCCGTCTCCCAGTTGGTGTCCGGACTGCGGCAGTCGGCTTGTCGGAAAGCAAACTCGTAATACGGACAGCAGTAGAGCTCCTCTGTACCAACCTATGGCAGCTGTCTTAAGACCGCCGTACCCAAGGTGGTGGTCTAATCGCCGCAACCTAGGCGGTCCAACCACCTGATTACAAGTTTGACAGTCGGAGCTCCACCAGCCTGACACAACAGCACCACCGTTATCGAGTATCCAAAGGTGCAGCGGAGGCAAATACAGTGCAGAATGGTGGTGGTGCAGAAGCAGGCACCGCAGTTGGGATTATGACTTTCCTTTTTGGCAGCTTTATTATGGGGGGAACCCTGCCATGACAAGAAAGGCAGAAAGGGAAGGAAGGGGCGACAAACAGGCCCTTCAGGCAATTTTGCCTGGGGGATAGGGCATGGCCCACATGTTGTGCCCCCCTCTTCATGCACTTCTGTGCATGCAGGATGTGCCATGCATGACATAGTGCATGGTACACATTGCACGGACCTGCAGAAGGCGCTGAACCACGGCGGCATCTGCAGCAGTCCATCTTAATGGGTGAGCTATGCCACCGCTATGGCATCGCTGACCTCAGCCCGCCAGCCCAGCGGTTCACTTGTAATGCAATGGTCTGAACACCGCAGGTATTGCTGTGTTCTCCCGACCGCGGTATTGGCGGTCCAGCGTACAGCACACTGATGTAGTAATCGGGCCCTTAGTCCCTTAACAGGCCACTTTGAAGACACCTGGGTAATCAAACTGCACCACTCAGGACACAGACGACTACCCAAATTCCAAGTACCATGGCTAGAATGTCTACAACAGCGTCATGGCTGAAGAAGCCAAAATCAACAATGCAGTAAAAGGATGACACAATGCCTTCAAAGCCACAATAGGGAGAACCAAACTAACACTTCACAAATTCGAAGAAGCCCTGCAAAAAGAACAAAGCTACAACAACTAAGATTTAAGAAGTTAGTAACCCAAATTAAAAGTACAATAAGCAAACAAACCTGTAGAATGTACGAAAGGCTAAAATGTAAAGTTAGTATCTTTATAAATACTAAAGGAATAAACTACTTACAAACAATAGCAAAATTCCTATTATAAAACACCAAACTACCTATAAAGACATGGGCAAACCTTAACGAGGGTGCACACCATCATAATTAAAAAAGTTGTAAATAAATGTTGAACAATTATTTTTATACATCAGTCAAAATAACAGATAAATAAAATGGAAAAAATCAACACATCACCAACCACAAGGCACAACATTATGTAAAACAAGGCATTGCAACTATGGCAATACACATACATAAAAAATTATCTTTCTCATCTACAAATAATTAACAAAAGAAACCTACAGTTCTATAGCTGCAGAGGTTCATCCATATCTATGTTCTAAAAATGTAATCCACCAAATTTGGGATAATTAAGTCCCAAAAAATCCTGAAAATATGCAAAAATAAAAGAAGTCCAAAATAAATACAACAAAGCAATCCAACATGATACGGAACCATGGAAAACCAGGAAAAAAATATGCACCAGGAAACTTACAAAATAAAAGGAAATAAAATATTAAAATATTGACTTACTAGCAACCAAAATGATTTCCTTTTGAAAAAAATACAAAATGCACATATCCATAGAATAACTTTGGATCCATAAACCTGTAATAAACATACAAAACTAACCCACACAAACATTACTTTTAACCCCTTCGCTGCTAGGCCTCCCCTCCCCCATGTGCAAAGCCTTTTTTTGACTATTTGGGGTAGTTTGCGCATAGGCCCCTGTAACGTTTTGACCAATTAAGGTATCCACACCAAATTTGTGTCCTTTTCTTCCAACATCATGGGGATTTTAAAGGTATTCAGGGTTTGTTGATTCTCCTGGAAGGGACCCAGAAATTCACTAAAATACAGCTATATTTCTTTTTTTTCTTTTTTTTTTAAATGGGAAAAAAGGGCTTCAGATGAAAGCGTCTATTTCTTTCCCTCCAAATGGTATCAACAAAGGGTTTGTAGTGTTGAAATAACCATCTTCCCAGCGTTCAGAGACTAGTATACTTTTATCAGAAAAAGAAAATTTTTTACACAGTTTTGGGATTTTACTGAGACATAGCATATTTTTTCTATTTTTTGTGCTTTCAACCTCCTTCCAGTTAACAGTAAACATGGGTATGAAAGCAATGATGGATCCTGGAAAGCTATACATTTCTGTCAATGTTTTGAATTCAGAAAGGGGTCATTTGTGTAGATCCTGAAATTGTTTCTTATGAAAACTAACTGTTGAAAATAGGAAAAATTGAAAATGAGTTAAAAAAACAGCCATTTGTGCCAACATTTTCACTTGTAACTTCTTCTAAGTATGACCGATTTTTTAAAGCAATATACCGTTACATCAGCTGGACCCTTATGATTGTGGGGATTTATACAACTTGTAGGTTCATCTAGAATCCAAAGAACCCAGAGCCAATAAGTGAGCAGCCTCTTGCAATTTTTTTTATTGTGTACCGGGTATATAGCAATTCATTTGGGAAAATATAAACAGGGAAAAATCGGTATGAAAGACAGCTAAGTATTTCCCAAATGGGAACAAAATATAGAGTTTAGAAACTAGCTATTTGCATATCTCCAAAATTGTAGGTACCCATACTAGCATGTGAATTATAGGACAATTTTCGAAGTGACTTCTTTTTTACACATTGTCTTACATTTGGAAGGCAGAAATGCATTGAAAGTCAATAGGGAATAATAGTTGCTCTACAATTCTGTATTCCCCTACATCCCCTGATAAAAATGGTGCCTCACTTGTCTGGCTGTAACCAGGTTCTGTTACCCAGAATCTCTTGCAAACCTCAAACTTTTTTTTTAAATGCGTTTTTCTCACATTTCTGTGGTGGAAAGTTCTGGAATCTGCGTGGATCCACAATATTTCACCCACTCCGCATTCCCCAAAGTCTTCTGAGTTCAATGGTACCTCACTTGTGTGGGTAGGCCTAGTGCCCGCAAAAAGAAATGGCCCAAAACGCAACATGGACACACCACATTTTTACAGAGAAAACGGACCCTTTTATTGCAAAGTGCCTAGCTGTAGATTTTTAACCCTATCTCTAGGGAAACCTAGCTAACCTATACATTTTTCAAAACTAGACACCCAGAGGAATCGAGGATGGGATGACTTGTCTGGCTTTCACCAGGTACTGTTACCCAGAATCCCTTGCAAACCTCAAATTGTGCTGAAAAAATAAAAAAATTCTCAAACTTCTGTGTGGGAAATTTGCAGGATCACTGTGCTAACTCAAATTGCATACCACCCAGCCTTCCCCCAGGTCTCCTGATAAAAATGGTATCTCACTTGTGTGGGTGGGTCAAGTATCCGCGACAGGCAAGGGCCCAAAACAAATTGTGGAGACATCAAAATGATCTATCACAAACCAATTTGCTTTACTAAGGGAGTCACATGAGTTTTTGGACCCGGGCTTGGCGGCCATCTAGTGAAACATACCAAACCCACACATTTCTGAAAACTAGAGACCTGTGGGAGTCCAGGGAGGTATGGCTTGCGTGGATCCCCCAACGTCTCCCTACCAAGAACTTTTGCAAGTGTGCTCATAAAGGAATAGTTCCGTCAGGAGCACACTTGCACTTTTGCTTATGACGGAACCATTCCTTCAGGAGCATGGAAGGGGTTAACTACAACATAAACATTACATTACAAGTATAACATGCACAAAATATAACATAATATTATCTTCATTAACTCAAAACTACTACCTAAATCTAACTTACCATTCCATAGTGCACTGCTACACAAAATAACACAAACTCCAACTAAACAAATGTAAATTAAAAACTAACACTAAAACTACCATTAACTAGCTCTACCTATATCCACCCTACTCCCAAGTCCCTATAAAAAGATTTTTAAAAGTTCTTACCTTATCCGATGATATCCAGTAGGTAACCGCGTCTTACTCCCATGAGGCCAGACAAAAAATTATAGAAATAGACTACATAGGTACACATAGCTGTAAAAAATGGCTGTCCCACTTTGAAGAACAATGGGACTTTAAACAAAAGTTATTAAAATATATTATACATTTTTTTTAAATGTTAAAAAAAAACCATAAATAAATGCTTAATGAAATTATAAAATGTTATATAAAGTACACAGTAATACAACAAATGCAACAATATAGTATTATATATAATATACTTTAAAAAAGTAACTAAAATATATTAGGAACAATGTATCTTAAACAAATGTATATGTTGGAAATGAAATTTATCATGCAATGTTTAAAAAACATATGTAACGCTTTTTATTTTGAAAATGTAGAAAGAATGTTGGCAAAACTAACAATAATGTTTTTAAATGTTAAAAAATGAATATGAGTACAAAAATGTGAACATATAAATGCAATAAAATGTAAAAATAAACATAAAATAACAAACTGTCCGATAGTTTTTGTATAAAAAAGTTATTATTAATAGTGTATGTGAAAAAAATGCAGTGCTTAAATGTTTACATTTAATATTTACACTTTAATAAATAATGTTACAAAATAGAGCTCCCACTTCTTTTGAAATATTTTTAGTCATTATGTTGTACACTAAAAAAGACCGAAATTACTGATCCCACTCCAGTGCAAGCCATTTATGGGAAAGTGTTGGACACTAACGGGGTAACATTTACTATTCCCACTCCAAGCAAAGCCATTTTGACGAAGGTGTTGGACAATAAAGGAGTGACATTTTACTATTCCCACTCCAATCTAAGCTATTTAGGGGAAGTTGTAAGACACTTAAGGGATGATATACACTACTTCCACTCAAATCTAAACCATTTCAGGGAAGGTGTTGGACACCTTCACTGAAAGATACATTTACTCTCCACTATTACAATCTTAGCCATTTTGTGGACAGCGTTGTACACTAAAAAGGTTACATTTACTATTCCTCCTCAACCTAAGGGCCTTATTACGACTACAGTGGTCCATGGTACCACAGTAGTGGTGGTCCGACCATTGCCACACTGCAGGGCTGCCCACAGTATTATAAGTGTGGCATTTGGACCGTCACTGAACTACAGCTACTGCCACCGATCAAGGATACTGCAGCAGTCTGGCAGAAGTTCGAGGCCAAAATACGCTTGCGATGCCACAGCGGTACCCCCAAGCATATTTTTTAAAGTTGCCTCTCCACTGCCCTTTCATGGCGCTCGCAGCGCCATGAAAGGGTGGCGGTAAGGCAACAAATGGGGCCTTATAGTGGCTCCCTTGTCCATGTGCATGGGGTGCATGCAGGTAGTTTTGCACCCCAAGTTGCGGCATGGCAAGCCATGTACATCATGGTCCTTTCCTTCCTGTGCAGGAACGGGCACTGTTGGTCTCACGATGGTGCTGTTTAAGGCTCACAATGAGCCTTTAAACTGCAATGCCTCAAGACCGCCATGCCGCCCGCCCGCCCTCCAGACCACAAAGTTACTTGTAATCTGGCAGAGTGGGCGCCTGTGAGGTTCGGCGGTCCTGCAGCAGGGGAGTGGTGTGCCAATCAATGCAGGACCGCCGAAACTCGTAATAAAGCCCTATGCCATTTTGAAAAAGGTGTTGGACACTAAGGGCCCTATTTGGATGTCGGACGGAGAGCCTCCGACCTGTGGTTGGAAGCTCTCCGCCCGACATCCTGAAGTTTCCCTCGAACCGCCGTATTTTGATTACAGCGATCATAGGGAAAACTGTAAGGGGATTCCGCTCCTCTTCCGATGGGCTCTGTGAGCCTGTCAGAACAGAACCAGAAAAGTTATCCCTTCAATGACAGCAGAGCAAGGCTCGGTTCCACCATCGGGATCGATGTCGGTTGATGACAGCCAATCCATGTCGGCCTTTCTGACATGAATTGGCTGTCGGAAACTGAATTTGGGGTCCTCTAGCAGGGCTTACTTCCCCCCTGGCCCTCTGCATATGTGCCTGAGGGGCACCAGTGCCTCCCTCAACATCCCTGCACTGTGTGGCAGGCAACGTAAAGGTGCTCACCATGTGGTGCAAGGTTGTTTACGAACTTCCATTTTTCAATGGGAGCTTGTGCTGCATGCTGCCGCACATGGTCCCATTAAAAAGTGGATGTTTCCGATCGTACTATAGGGCCGATTACGATGTCGGGCGAAAAGCCCCCTCCCGACAATCGGAATCTCCTTGAGCTTGTCGGATCCCTTCCGACTGACTCGGTTAGTTTACACACCCCGATTACGATGTTGGCGGTTGGAAGGTAAACAACGTAGTCATTCCGAATCGGTTCTGACCGGCTCTCGGAGTAGTGACATTGGGGGCCCCTAGCAGGGCTCCCTGCATCCTGCGGCCTCCAGTTGGGGGCAAAGGGGTTACCTAAGGGACCCCCCTGTAAAACCCTGCAGTGTGTGGCAGGCACCCTGGAGTGCCCACGACAGGGTGCAAAGTTTTCCACACACACCCCATTTCTCTATTGGAGCCTGTGTTAAGGCCGGTTGTCGGGTGGAACACGAGTTCTCATAGGAAACAATGGTAATCTGAACGAACAGTGTTCAGCCGCATTGTAATGCGGTGGGCTGAACGGCATACCGCGAGTCAGTCAGACACGATTCTGAGTCAGTGTATTGCGGAAGCTTTATCGACATCGTAATGAGCCCCTATGTGCGGCTCAATCCAAATTAGGGTGTCGGAACCGCTGACCTATGGTCGGGTGGTTCCTTTCCTGCAACGACTGACATTGTAATGAGGGCCTAAATGGTTGATGTTTGATTTACCCACTGCAATCCAAGCCATTTAATCGAACATGGTAGAAATATAGGAGTCACATTTACTATTCACATCCCAATCCAAGTCATTTTGGGGAAGGTGTTGGACACTAAAGGGGTCACATTTAGAATTCCTACCCCAAACTAAGCCATTTAGGGTAAGGTTTTGGACACCAAGTGGGTGACATTTACTGTGTCCACTCCAATCTAAGCCATTTAGGGGAAGGGGTGGGACATTAAAGGGGTGACATTTACTATTCCCACTTCAACGTAAGCCATTTAGGGAAACATGTTGGACAGAAAGTGGTGACCTTTACTATTCCCACTCCAATCTAAATCATTTAGGGGAAGATGTTTGACACCAAATAGGTGACATTTAGCAATCGCACCCTAATTAGAGGTAACATTTACTATTTCCACTGCAAACTAATATACATTCTAACGTAATACAGTAAAAATAACACAACATATAAATACATTTTTTTCAAAATATATATTTTCATTATCAATTAATTCTTAATTTGATTGATTTAGACAGTATAAATACAAAGTATATTGCACAAAAAATCTACTATATAAATATTCAGTTTAAAAATGTAAACAAGATACATTAATAATAATTTACACAATAACAGATAATAATGTAATAAATATTACACATATAATATATAGGGCCTGATTACGTGTTCTGAACCTGTGGTGGAGGTGTGGTGGCAGTGGGGGACCGCTGCACCACTGCTTCAACTGCTGTATTTCAACTATGGCGGTTGAACCTCCATGGCACTGCTGCAACCGCCAGGGATCATGGATCGGCAATGTGACACTGCAATATGCTTGTCAGGGGAGCTGTGGCCCCGCCAAGCATTTTACGAGTTTCTTCACTGTCAGTGGTCTCACGGCAATGTTCACACCATGAAACTGCTGGCGGTGATGAAATAAGAGGGCCCTGAAGGGCCCCTTAGTGCCTCAGCCATGGGGATGCATGCAGGGGGCACATGGTGTGCCTCCCTGTCTGCATGCATGCCCATTTGCTGCACAGCATGGACTGAATAGTCCATGCTGTGCAGGAACTTGCTTTGGCGTTCCCATTGCGTTGCCTTTTTTAAAGGCACAACTGTGGGAACGCCAAAGGACCACCCGCCTGAGAAAAAGGAAACTCATACTCTGGCAGGTGGCCGGCAGTCAAGTTTGGTCGTGCAGGAGTAGGGCGGTGGCGCGCTGCCCCACTCCCGCACCACGAAACTCGTAATCACCATAATCATTTGCCATCACATTTTTTAGAAAAAATTTAAATTAAAGACCTGAAAAAATAAAACAAATTATGAATTTAAAAAATATATATAATATTCATTACATTAAAAAAATGTATATTCATTTATTTATGTACAACATATGCAGATATAAAATAAAACAGGTAAACATATTAAAACATATATTTGCTAATAATGACTTTTTTTTAAAATACGTAAAATGTTTAGCTCACATAAATGATAAATAAATATAACAAATATGTATTTAATATTTATACACCTAAAACATACATCATGTTATATTATTTTATAAATTACATTTTAAACAAAGAAAAGATAAAAAACAAAAAAGTAACTATTAGATTTAAATAATTTAGAAATATTCAACTTAAAACCATATTAAAGAATGAACATCTAAGAGAATGTTGAAAATATTAATTACACGAAAACATTTAAAATGTTGCCAAAAAATCTCCAATATATACTTTTGTTATAAAATATTGGCAAAAAGATCATTTAAATTTTTTTTAACTCTGATTACCAATTACTACAATAAATACTACAAACAAGTTTTTTTCTTAAAACTCACAACAAATAAAAAAAGTATGATATAATAAAACATATTACATAGAAATGTAGAAGTGAATCGCATTAATATTAATATACCATGCATTACAAACAAATGCAAACTTATTTTAGAAATCTCCCCACCCTTTTCCTCTGGAAAACCCAACACCCCACTCCTGTAACATAATAAAATCTATAAAATGAATTAAATAACTCATAATAATGTTCATAATATTTACAAATCAAAGAAAACAAATTAGAAACTAATCATTTACATAAAAATGAACATAAACTAATTAAATACTAAAAAAAAAAGAAAATGACCCATATAAGCGATATTATACACAAAAACGCTGTGTTAACTAAGTATTCACAACACGGAGGCACCATATGATGGGCCCCCGACAAAGCGTCAAATGACCACGATAAAGTCAACGCGAAGCCTCAAAAATGCGAGACACGAACACTACAAAACGTGCGATGATGCTAATCGCGAAAACAAAAAGCAGCAAAAACCAGCGGCAGGCCTGCAAATCCCAAGCGTCTGGCAGGAAAATGCACTATAAAAGCAACCAAAAATACACACCAAAAACATTTCAAAGTGCATAGCAACATGGATGCACCCTGACAGAGTGCAGAGATGAACCCAAACCCCACAAGCCCCACAGACCACCAGCAAGGAACAACGGACTCGGGGAACGCCAAGGAGGGAGAGGAAGACGGGGTTCAGTCCGCAGGAAAACAAGATCAGCGTCACGGAGGTGACAGATCACTACCAACGACTGGACTACCGTGAATGCAATTGGAGTGTTGAGGAGGTCAATGAAGGAGGCCAAGAGGCGCTGGCATAATGAGAATACTAAACCAAGCACAAACCCTCTGCCAACAGGAAGGTTGCAACAGTGACAGGAGGTGGGAGTCTTGCGCCACACGAGGAGCTGGAGGAAATGGAGGCCACAGTCATCAGTGTGGAGACGGTGCAAGGAGGTGGGAGTACGGATACAGCTCGAGAGGACCTAACACAACATCAACAGGGTGAGTAAGGAGCTGGGACTGGGGGGACGGAGGGAGATGGGCACAATGGCACACATGCACAACGATGTGTAGCACACTGCACATCCACAATGACCCAGGATCATGTCCCTGATCCCCGTGGCACACTGCAGCACACACAAATAGCAATCACAGCACATCCCACGACAATGTGGTACAAAGTGCAACATCGACACTGCAGAACAGGGGACACAGCTGGGTCAGATCATGCGCAGAAACAGGCCAATCACATTGAACAGAGCAGGAAACTGTGAGATGCATATGTACGTGTACAACCTCACATCCGTCACGTAGTCCAAATGTCCACTGTCCCCCATCAAATTACCAGCACCACCCAAACAGTCACAATGTACATTGCCACACAGTCTGCATGTCAACAAGAATAGAACAATGGGCCAACATAAATATCAACACAATGTCAACATGCATCTTACCTTCACATTGCAGAGGGACAAACAACACCTCCAGCAGGGCAGACCAGATAAACCATCAGTGATGCTGGAGACGACCACCACACCTTCGGTACCGATGCCCTACAACAGATCATGGACATCTCAGGCAACCCACCACCAGGAGCAGGGCTCCCAACGTCACCGAGGCACACATCGCATACCAATGCCAGGTGTCAGATGCCAAAAGGAGGTGTCCGAAAAGGTGCGGGTGGGCTCAGAGCTCATGAAAGCCGAACTATATCACATACGGGTTGTCTAAGTCCCATCAGGGACCACCTACACCCTACAAAGGAGACCCACACTGCGACAGAGACACATGCATTTGCACATTTCCTGTACTGAACCACGCCAGAGTCCCGGAACTACCGTTAACACACCCACACTGGACCTGCGTACGACAGCCCAGTACACCCCTCTTACATATTGAGTGGGTGACGACAAAGCTACATCTCCAAGCTCTAAACCGCTGCCCGCAATGACATGGTTTGCGTCCACTGTACACAGCACTATGTAATGTTGTAGGGCCTGGGGCCCTCGTGCACACATCATGAGCACAGGGACACACACAGATAGTTTGTGGAACTGGCTACGGGCGTGTGCGTCCGGCCCCTTTATTGGCAGGGTCACATGTACAGTGATGCCTGTGCTGGATGTGTGTGGGGTCAGTGTAAACCAGCCCTCAGGGAGTTGTTGGTGCTGGCAACAAATACAACAGAAAACACAATGAATACGAAAACAGAAAACACCAGTATTACAGAGACAACTGCGGGGCATCATGGAGGTAGCCGGAGCAAGAACAGAGGTCACTCAATGAGCAAACAGAAGTGTCCGTGAGTTGCAGTGCACTGAGGATGGGACACTAGAGCTGAGCACGCTCATGTGAATAAAATGTCTAGGATTGGGTCCCTTCAGGACATTCCTAATGCAGCTGCAGTAGGGGGTGTCATACCTATATCATCTTCCTCATCATTGTCCCAGGTCTCCCACACTGCCTGAAGTGACATTGCTCCGTGAGCTCTCCACAGCACATAACCAAAACAGAAATAGACGATGATTCGTGGTGCACTGAGTTAGTGGCACCTGGAGTGTTGAGCAGGGGATCAGGCAGATGATGGCATCCATGACAGGTGTGAGCAACTCTGTCAGTCTGCCAGTACGACTGTCTCGACACTGGCAGTTGGCGGTTGGATATGGTCCTGGCGGTGGTGGCATGTGCCTCCTGCAGCGATGCGACATCCGGGCCGGTCAGGACTTGATTTAATGTGTGAGCCCTGGTGGACCGCAGATGAGGCCGGAGGCAGCAGACAGCATTGGGTTACAAACACATGGTGTTAATGACCCAAGGCCATCGTCTCAGAGGCCATCCAGTATCTCAGAAGAGAGGGTCCCTGACCTGAACTGCACAGAGTTAGTGGTCCCGGATACACAGCGGCCGGCACAGCCACCCCACCACGGGGCGGTGACTTGCGGTGCACTGAGGTAGGGCCACGCAGACTGGGTGGGTCCTCATCGATGTCCGAGGTGAATGTGGCGGATGGCTGCGGGGGACAGTGGAGGGTGTCCTCCAGGGCATGATGCAGAGGGCAGAAGCTGTCCGGAAGCAGCAAATGGAGGAGTGGAATGCTGCAGCCTTCCTTTCACCACCATTTAGGTATCAGCTACATGAGGATGTAGACAACCCCCAGTCCATAGACTCAGACATCACCAAAGTTCAAACAGAGAGTGTCCATGACTGCCTGGGAACAGACTTAGTGGCACCGGGGCTGAGAGGGGATGCAGTCTGTGATGATGCCGGTATAATGTTATGAACTCGGCCATTGCTAAATCAAGACTCAGTTCCAACTGTGTAACCCACTCAACCGCAGTGTGGTCAAAGGCATTGCCAGCAAGGGGCCACAGTCACGTGTGGTTGCAATACTATGCACAGAGTCGGTTTCGCCACATCAAAGGGAGTATAGTGATTTGAACTCTGCATTAACATGTGTACTCGGCCATTGCATGATCTAGACTCAGTCCCAAATGTGTGACCTACTCGACCGCAGTATAGTCTAGAGGCAGTGGTCAGCAGTGACCCACAGCCACGTGTCGTTGGCTCGTGATGCACAGAGTTAGTGACACCAGGGCAGTTGTCGGTAGTGTTCGATCACCTCCGTAACGATGATTCTTTTTGCCTCCTGACTGCAACAGGTCATCTTCTTACACCTCTCCTTACGTGCAATGATATATACTCTGCCATTGAAAAATCCTTGCTCAGTTCCAATTGTGTGACCAACTCGAATGCAGCGTAGGCTGAGGCCAATAGTCCGCATGGGCTCACAGACATGTGTGGTTGTAATGCTATGCACAGACTTGGTGACACTACATCGAAGGGAGTATAGTGACATAAAATCTACCATAAATAATGTTCTCTGCCATTGTGTAATCAAGACTCAGTTCCGAATGTGTGACCTACTAGTCCACTGTGTATGCCGGTAGAGTACGTCAATGAGAAAGGAGTACTGCGGGCCTTGTTCACGGAGCCTGTGATGGTCGTAGCAGGTTGCCAGGTTTGCATGCCTTGGGCTTGGAGCTTGCTCCGGCACGTGGTGGGCCCTCTTCGACACATGCCAGTGTCGGCAGGTGAGCAATGAGGCTTGGATGCGCAGGGGCGGGCATAACTGGTTCAGGGACCAGCGGCCCAGGGTGGAGAAGGCGCACAGGATCGCAGGCAACACCACTCATGGCATCGGCCTCGTGTCAGGGTGAGAGGCGCCACCCTGGCAGAAAAGTTGGGCATTCCGAAAGAGGACCTCGCCCAGAGCTACGTGCTTTTTATTCACACCCCTACGCTTGCCTGGCATACGCCGGGCCAGTCCACACCGCACATGCGTATGGGGGGACGTAACAAACTACATTCCCGTGATCTTCCCCAGTGGCTGGGGTGACATGGTTGCGTCCACTGTCCACTACACTCCATACACCAGTGGTGTATGTCGACATGGATATGTGTATGGTCTGCATGCTGTAGTCTGGACATCACATCCACGCCACACTTGGCATTGTGTACATTCTCATTCATCAGTCACTTGCCTCCTTCGCACATGCCTGTTTCCCACCTCTTCCCACATTCTGCTATTGTGTGGCTCAGGTGCCATGCCGTAGATGGCTAATGTACATGGCTGGCCAAGGTTCCCACAGTAAGTTGGGCTGTCATGTCCGGTGGGTGGGTATGCTGTTGGGCATGTTGTATGTGAGTTTGTAACGTGTGCATTCACAGTGTTGTGTGTTGCATGAATGTGGAGTTGAGGTGTGTGTTGTGTTCATTTGGTACTTGCCAACAAGCAGTGCATTTCCTTAGGTGCCATCCTGGTAGCACTGGTTGTTGATGGACTGTCGGTATATGTAGGTATCATGCACACTGCCTGGGTGGTTGTCGTCGACGTTGGTGAGGATATCCCGGGGGACCGCTATTGCCAGTACATTGATGGAATGCGTGCGCTTTCTGTTGTGGTTATTGAGTGCAGTGTTGCCAGGGGGCACCAGTAGGACACGTGTGCAGTCAATTGCCCCCAAAACATGCAGGAAGCCAGCTATGGCGTAGATGCCTTGCTTGGTCTCCGGCTGTTCCTGCGCAGTGTGGGGGGAAGTATAGGTAGTGAGGTACCAAGCTGACAATGTCATCCACGTCCGTTGTGAGGAACTTGGATTGGGCTGGCTGTGAGACTCCCCCGACTCTGGCAGTTGCTGGTTGGTAGGTACCAGAGGCCAACAGGTGGAGCACATCCAGCAGCTTTGTCTGAGGTGGGATGTTGGTTGTCTGCTGTGTTGGTACCATCAGCCTGTGGGCAATGATGTTGAGGATGCGCAGGATGGTTGTCCTTTTGGGCCTGTGGTGTGCACTGTCATTCTCTGGTGTTGGGTCTGTGAGGCTAGAGCGTGTTCTGAAGGTCCGCTGTCTTTGTCTGCGCTGCCTCAGTGTTGGTCCAGGAGGGGGTGTGGTCCTGGGGGTGGTGGTAGTGGGTATTGTGGCCCTCTTGGGGCTCCGTGCTGCATGCTCAGTTGCTGCATGGTATCTGTTGCCCTTCAGGTGTGTCTCTGGACTGGGCTCCCTTTTATGGTGCAGACTGTCATCCGACCTTACACCAGGATAGAGCAGGTGTTAATTTTATACAGCTAACGCGCCTTATCGCCTGTTTTGGGATCTTATCTCCAATCTGGCTGGTGGTTGAGAATGTTGCAGAGTGGTGTTGTTGCGGCTTTTTGCACGGGAACGCCTACTCTGCATTTTATTAGCGATAGTTGCCGGGGTCATCTGTGGCGATGTTTTTTGTGGCTGCTATCGCAGAGAAACTGGTGATATGGGCTGTTAGCAGCAGCTTGTGAATGGGGCGTTAGTTTTATTGCAACTTTGGTTGTGATAAAATGCCAATAACCCAGCAATAGTTCCTTAAGAATATGCTCCAATATTTTTTAAAACACTGTTAAAAACAACACTAAAAAATTACATTCTTACCTTTGATATTCCTGTCCACCATGTTTTTTGACATCACAATATTCTTGCCACAGTATTTATCACCATCATATTTTTGATTTGATATTATGTCAAAACACCTTTCAAGCATAAGTTACAAAATAAGGTAAAAAAAGAAAACATGCTGTTGTCTAAATGTGGCAGCCACATGCCTGCAATAAAAAAATTACATTAAAAAAGATTACCCTTCCATACTATTTTACTAGAATAATATGAGCACTCATTACCAGGCTGGTGGATGTAGAATAGGCATGGAATAGGTAGAAAACCCCTTATTAGTTTTAATGCACATCACATAAAAATAAAATCATTATTAGTTTTGAACTACTGCAATCTGAAGACATTGTTTAAACACGTAAGAATGACAACAACAAAAAATATTATAAAAAATGGAAAGAAAGAAGCATTGGCAAAGTTAAGGAAAGGCCACCAGCGATGGCACTTAAGGGCACTTCTTTTTGCGTGGATGTGCAATGTGATCAGGAAGAATGCCAACATTAACAATGCAGGAAGCCAATGGCTGGAGTGGACGGACTCATTGCCCCATTCTGTATGCTGTGGTGGGTAGAAGCAAAATTTGAATGGCTATTGAACAGATCAGTGAATGAAGAGGTCCAATCAAAACACCCCCACTCATGAATATAATTTTTTTTTTATATTATTGTTTTATTACATGAGGCTGGAGAGATAGCTAGACCTGAATCCAGGCCAGACCCAGCAAACCACTGTAGGAGAGTAGGATCTGCTTCTTATTGTTACCCCCACATTTAGCTGATGTATCACTGTTTTCGATTTAGACTGACTTGGATCCTGCTATCCAAGACCCCAGTCAAGCTGCTTTCTCCTCTAAATTGATTGCATGTACTTTAGGTACACTCCATATTGAATAGTGGGATACCCTTATCAGTCCCTAGTATATGGTACACCATGTACCCAGGGCATAGGTACCCCAGAGGCCTCCCAGGGGCTGCAGCATGTTTTATGCCACCCCTGAGAGACCATTCAAACTGACACCACAGATCTGCTACTGAAGCCTGTGTAAGGTGGTGCATGCACCCCTTACTTAGATATAGGTTACCTATATCTATTCTAATCACTGCACATATACACCTACCAGTCACCCCTATGGCTGGCCTTATCAATCTTGAAGGCAGGGTGCTGGGTTTTGTGTGTGAGGGTGCCCCTGCATGAGCAGAGCCCCTCTGCAGCCTTCGGAATCTATTCCTCGGGGTTGTCTGTAATGCAGCCAAACCATATAAGTGCATTATAACCTCGAAGTAAATGCTAACTTTAAAACGACTGCTTAGAAACATGTTGTGTTAGGTTTCAAACACCTTGGAATCATACCTCCACACCAGTAACTGGTGTGGGAGGTATGATTCCTCCCTAGTAGAACCACTACTATGGGGCACCTGTCTACCCGGTACCAGCTTTTTCGACCAGGGCAGCACAAAATGGATGCTGCCAGCCACAGACATGAGTCTGCTGAGCTGAGCTCGAGCAGGGTAAGGTTGGACAATAGGTTTCCTGTCACAGGGAGGTGTGGCCACCTCCCAGACTGGCTTTAGTGTATTGGGGCTGGGTGGGTGCACTCTGAGAGTGCCTGAAAGTCTGCAAAGGGGGCACATTTGGTGTCCGTGTGCAAAGTCCAGCTCATACTGGTTGCAGGAGCCATTTGCTTCTGCTCTGGTGCAAAACTGGACAAAGGACATAGATGTAATCACCCCTCTGTCTGGTCCCTCCCCTAGGAGGTCCCCAGATTTTGTCCAACCCCTTCCTTGTGTATAAAGTAGGAACCCGACTACAGGACTTTAGATTTTACCTGGACTAAGCTCTGCAAGCAGAAACCAAGTACTTCGACAATCTACACTATGCTGGATGACTGAAGAGTCTCCCTTGGAGTAAAGGAGTTACTCCTCTGCAAGGCAGGCACCTTTAATGCATCTGACTGGTTTGCATCTCCCAAGATCCTGAGGACTCCGAAGACTTCTACAACACAGGAGGTAGGTTCCTGAGTGTCCCTGAGGTTGATCTGCCCTTTCAGCAATTCTGAGACCAGTATCCCTTGTAGGGACCGTGCAACCAGAACCCCTGTGCTCTGTGTACTTTTGCAGCACCATATGCTTTTTGGCAATCACTGAGGCTGTGCTTTGAGCTACTTGTAGTCCTGACCCCAAGCAGTAATTGCATTGAAGATTTCCGGCCTACACTCCACAAGTGTTCCGTGGGCTGGTATTTTGTGATTCAGCTCGAGGTCCCTTCGCGATCCCTGGTCCGTTGGCTTGTGGGTCCCTGTTAAGGTAACTTTGATTTCTCTTGGGCTTCCCTGGTTGCTCAAGATGTGCCCTGACTCCCCATAGCTTGGAGAGTCTCCTGGCCCCTGATGGTCTACAACGTGACTGGTTTTCTCTGCCTGCGTGGGTTGCATTTGCCAAGGCTTGTTGGTGTTTGATCCAGACACTGACTGCTCAGCATTCGAAATCCTTTGTGGGCCAGCTCAAGTCCAGACTTTGGTCTTCACCAACGTCTCCTGGTCCCCGTGGCTGCAGAGACCAGCATCCCATCATCTCACGTGAAGCACCCGACATCGGTGGGCATTCGTCTACTGAGCCCCTGGTCACACTGAAGTGAACCAGACTCTGTCCCTTTTGCTTTCCGGTTCTTCTCACCTCGGAACAAGGCTTGGATACCACCGGACACTTTTCATCTTCCTGGCAGCAGCACTTCTTTAAGTCACACCATTGAAAATGACGAATGTTTCCAACATCACTTGACAGCTATGCACCCGGCTCGTCGGAGGAACGATGTAATTAACTTGAGCTACAGAAAGAAAGTTCATTACACCGTTCCTCCGACCAGAGGAACGGTGTAACTATCTTGAGCTACAGAAAGAAACCCTGACGCCACTGATGCAATACACGCGCTGTCAGCAATACCTCAGGTTGGATTAAGACAAACACCGGAGGAAACTTTGCAGCATTTAAAGCCTCGAGCAACACATCTGTTGTTTAATATCGGTTGAAATCTGTCCCCTGATCATTTTGGAAACACGGACTGATGGTGACAACTAAAACCCATCAGGGCACCCTGAAATACATTTAGATGAAGCCATGATGAGAGTCCCAGTACTACACTCCTGGGTCTTGAAACGCGTTGGCATCTTTTAACACAGCGGAATTGTGAATTAATATACGTCACTGCTCGAGTGAGATGGATTGAAAAATTATCCCCAGCTTGTACGCATAAATTATTTCCCTCTGTTAGGCATTTCCTTTGGCTCAAAACAGTAGATAGTTCCAACGTTTGCCTATCTGTTAAGTGACATGGGGGCATATAAAGGAAGCCGTTTGCGATTCACAAACGCCGTAATTCACAGAATGTTGGCGTTTGCGAATGGCAAACGGCGTTTTGGTATGTATGGGCCACATAGCAAAATAAGGAATCGCAAAAATTGCGATTCCTTATTTTGCTCAAGCATTTAAGGAATCGCAATTTTGCGATTCCTTAAATGCTATGTAGGGGTGCCTCGCAAATTGCGATTTTGGCTTTAGGAATCGCAAAATACCACCTACTCCAAGTAGATAGTATTTTGCGATTTCCTGTCAAAATGCTTTTTTTTAAATTCAAAGTGCCATGTGGCGCACAGACATGCCCTTAAGGCATATATGTGCGCCACATGTACTTACAATTCATAAAGGGGGTGGTGATGGACAGAGTATCTGAATTAAGCAGAACACTCCTACCCAGTCAAAAGATCAGGGCGTGACCCATCACCGTTTTTTAGCTCACTGCACCATCCCAGCTCAGAACCTGGCTACATGCAAATTAGTCTGACCCTGGCCCAGTGCATCATGGGAACAGGGCAGACCAAACTGCCAGAAACCGGTCCCCGGAAGCTTGTTTCCTTCCCAGTGTAAGAATTGGCTTTTGTAGTTTGGTTTGCCCTGTTCCCATCATGCACTGGGACAGGAACAGACTAATTTGCATACAGCCAGGTTCTGAAACTGGGATGGTGCAATGAGCTAAAAAACGGTGTTGGATCTAGCCCTGATCTCTTGACAGGGTGAGAGTATTCTGCTTAATTCAGAGACTCTGTCCCTCACCACCCCTTGTTGTAAATATTTTTGTCCACCCTAAGCGTGGAAGGGTATACTCAGACATGAGTCCCTTGCTCATTGCACCATCAGGATTCAAGCAAGCCGGGCCGAAGACGGCTGTAATGCCAGAAACCGGTCCCCGGAAGCTTGTTTCCTTCCCAGTGTAAGAATTGGCTTTTGTAGTTTGGTTTGGTTTGCCCTGTTCCCATCATGCACTGGGACAGGAACAGACTAATTTGCATACAGCCAGGTTCTGAAACTGGGATGGTGCAATGAGCTAAAAAACGGTGTTGGATCTAGCCCTGATCTCTTGAGAGGGTGAGAGTATTCTGCTTAATTCAGAGACTCTGTCCCTCACCACCCCTTGTTGTAAATATTTTTGTCCACCCTAAGCGTGGAAGGGTATACTCAGACATGAGTCCCTTGCTCATTGCACCATCAGGATTCAAGCAAGCCGGGCCGAAGACGGCTGTAATGCCAGAAACCGGTCCCCGGAAGCTTGTTTCCTCCCCAGTGTAAGAATTGGCTTTTGTAGTTTGGTTTGCCCTGTTCCCATCATGCACTGGGACAGGAACAGACTAATTTGCATACAGCCAGGTTCTGAAACTGGGATGTTGCAATGAGCTAAAAAACGGTGTTGGATCTAGCCCTGATCTCTTGACAGGGTGAGAGTATTCTGCTTAATTCAGAGACTCTGTCCCTCACCACCCCTTGTTGTAAATATTTTTGTCCACCCTAAGCGTGGAAGGGTATACTCAGACATGAGTCCCTTGCTCATTGCACCATCAGGATTCAAGCAAGCCGGGCCGAAGACGGCTGTAATGCCAGAAACCGGTCCCCGGAAGCTTGTTTCCTTCCCAGTGTAAGAATTGGCTTTTGTAGTTTGGTTTGCCCTGTTCCCATCATGCACTGGGACAGGAACAGACTAATTTGCATACAGCCAGGTTCTGAAACTGGGATGGTGCAATGAGCTAAAAAACGGTGTTGGATCTAGCCCTGATCTCTTGACAGGGTGAGAGTATTCTGCTTAATTCAGAGACTCTGTCCCTCACCACCCCTTGTTGTAAATATTTTTGTCCACCCTAAGCGTGGAAGGGTATACTCAGACATGAGTCCCTTGCTCATTGCACCATCAGGATTCAAGCAAGCCGGGCCGAAGACGGCTGTAATGCCAGAAACCGGTCCCCGGAAGCTTGTTTCCTTCCCAGTGTAAGAATTGGCTTTTGTAGTTTGGTTTGCCCTGTTCCCATCATGCACTGGGACAGGAACAGACTAATTTGCATACAGCCAGGTTCTGAAACTGGGATGGTGCAATGAGCTAAAAAACGGTGTTGGATCTAGCCCTGATCTCTTGACAGGGTGAGAGTATTCTGCTTAATTCAGAGACTCTGTCCCTCACCACCCCTTGTTGTAAATATTTTTGTCCACCCTAAGCGTGGAAGGGTATACTCAGACATGAGTCCCTTGCTCATTGCACCATCAGGATTCAAGCAAGCCGTGCCGAAGACGGCTGTAATGCCAGAAACCGGTCCCCGGAAGCTTGTTTCCTTCCCAGTGTAAGAATTGGCTTTTGTAGTTTGGTTTGCCCTGTTCCCATCATGCACTGGGACAGGAACAGACTAATTTGCATACAGCCAGGTTCTGAAACTGGGATGGTGCAATGAGCTAAAAAACGGTGTTGGATCTAGCCCTGATCTCTTGACAGGGTGAGAGTATTCTGCTTAATTCAGAGACTCTGTCCCTCACCACCCCTTGTTGTAAATATTTTTGTCCACCCTAAGCGTGAAAGGGTATACTCAGACATGAGTCCCTTGCTCATTGCACCATCAGGATTCAAGCAAGCCGGGCCGAAGACGGCTGTAATGCCAGAAACCGGTCCCCGGAAGCTTGTTTCCTTCCCAGTGTAAGAATTGAGTTTTGTAGTTTGGTTTGCCCTGTTCCCATCATGCACTGGGACAGGAACAGACTAATTTGCATACAGCCAGGTTCTGAAACTGGGATGGTGCAATGAGCTTAAAAACGGTGTTGGATCTAGCCCTGATCTCTTGACAGGGTGAGAGTATTCTGCTTAATTCAGAGACTCTGTCCCTCACCACCCCTTGTTGTAAATATTTTTGTCCACCCTAAGCGTGGAAGGGTATACTCAGACATGAGTCCCTTGCTCATTGCACCATCAGGATTCAAGCAAGCCGGGCCGAAGACGGCTGTAATGCCAGAAACCGGTCCCCGGAAGCTTGTTTCCTTCCCAGTGTAAGAATTGGCTTTTGTAGTTTGGTTTGGTTTGCCCTGTTCCCATCATGCACTGGGACAGGAACAGACTAATTTGCATACAGCCAGGTTCTGAAACTGGGATGGTGCAATGAGCTAAAAAACGGTGTTGGATCTAGCCCTGATCTCTTGACAGGGTGAGAGTATTCTGCTTAATTCAGAGACTCTGTCCCTCACCACCCCTTGTTGTAAATATTTTTGTCCACCCTAAGCGTGGAAGGGTATACTCAGACATGAGTCCCTTGCTCATTGCACCATCAGGATTCAAGCAAGCCGGGCCGAAGACGGCTGTAATGCCAGAAACCGGTCCCCGGAAGCTTGTTTCCTCCCCAGTGTAAGAATTGGCTTTTGTAGTTTGGTTTGCCCTGTTCCCATCATGCACTGGGACAGGAACAGACTAATTTGCATACAGCCAGGTTCTGAAACTGGGATGTTGCAATGAGCTAAAAAACGGTGTTGGATCTAGCCCTGATCTCTTGACAGGGTGAGAGTATTCTGCTTAATTCAGAGACTCTGTCCCTCACCACCCCTTGTTGTAAATATTTTTGTCCACCCTAAGCGTGGAAGGGTATACTCAGACATGAGTCCCTTGCTCATTGCACCATCAGGATTCAAGCAAGCCGGGCCGAAGACGGCTGTAATGCCAGAAACCGGTCCCCGGAAGCTTGTTTCCTTCCCAGTGTAAGAATTGGCTTTTGTAGTTTGGTTTGCCCTGTTCCCATCATGCACTGGGACAGGAACAGACTAATTTGCATACAGCCAGGTTCTGAAACTGGGATGGTGCAATGAGCTAAAAAACGGTGTTGGATCTAGCCCTGATCTCTTGACAGGGTGAGAGTATTCTGCTTAATTCAGAGACTCTGTCCCTCACCACCCCTTGTTGTAAATATTTTTGTCCACCCTAAGCGTGGAAGGGTATACTCAGACATGAGTCCCTTGCTCATTGCACCATCAGGATTCAAGCAAGCCGGGCCGAAGACGGCTGTAATGCCAGAAACCGGTCCCCGGAAGCTTGTTTCCTTCCCAGTGTAAGAATTGGCTTTTGTAGTTTGGTTTGCCCTGTTCCCATCATGCACTGGGACAGGAACAGACTAATTTGCATACAGCCAGGTTCTGAAACTGGGATGGTGCAATGAGCTAAAAAACGGTGTTGGATCTAGCCCTGATCTCTTGACAGGGTGAGAGTATTCTGCTTAATTCAGAGACTCTGTCCCTCACCACCCCTTGTTGTAAATATTTTTGTCCACCCTAAGCGTGGAAGGGTATACTCAGACATGAGTCCCTTGCTCATTGCACCATCAGGATTCAAGCAAGCCGTGCCGAAGACGGCTGTAATGCCAGAAACCGGTCCCCGGAAGCTTGTTTCCTTCCCAGTGTAAGAATTGGCTTTTGTAGTTTGGTTTGCCCTGTTCCCATCATGCACTGGGACAGGAACAGACTAATTTGCATACAGCCAGGTTCTGAAACTGGGATGGTGCAATGAGCTAAAAAACGGTGTTGGATCTAGCCCTGATCTCTTGACAGGGTGAGAGTATTCTGCTTAATTCAGAGACTCTGTCCCTCACCACCCCTTGTTGTAAATATTTTTGTCCACCCTAAGCGTGAAAGGGTATACTCAGACATGAGTCCCTTGCTCATTGCACCATCAGGATTCAAGCAAGCCGGGCCGAAGACGGCTGTAATGCCAGAAACCGGTCCCCGGAAGCTTGTTTCCTTCCCAGTGTAAGAATTGAGTTTTGTAGTTTGGTTTGCCCTGTTCCCATCATGCACTGGGACAGGAACAGACTAATTTGCATACAGCCAGGTTCTGAAACTGGGATGGTGCAATGAGCTTAAAAACGGTGTTGGATCTAGCCCTGATCTCTTGACAGGGTGAGAGTATTCTGCTTAATTCAGAGACTCTGTCCCTCACCACCCCTTGTTGTAAATATTTTTGTCCACCCTAAGCGTGGAAGGGTATACTCAGACATGAGTCCCTTGCTCATTGCACCATCAGGATTCAAGCAAGCCGGGCCGAAGACGGCTGTAATGCCAGAAACCGGTCCCCGGAAGCTTGTTTCCTTCCCAGTGTAAGAATTGGCTTTTGTAGTTTGGTTTGCCCTGTTCCCATCATGCACTGAGACAGGAACAGACTAATTTGCATACAGCCAGGTTCTGAAACTGGGATGGTGCAATGAGCTAAAAAACGGTGTTGGATCTAGCCCTGATCTCTTGACAGGCTGAGAGTATTCTGCTTAATTCAGAGACTCTGTCCCTCACCACCCCTTGTTGTAAATATTTTTGTCCACGCTAAGCGTGGAAGGGTATACTCAGACATGAGTCCCTTGCTCATTGCACCATCAGGATTCAAGCAAGCCGGGCCGAAGACGGCTGTAATGCCAGAAACCGGTCCCCGGAAGCTTGTTTCCTTCCCAGTGTAAGAATTGGCTTTTGTAGTTTGGTTTGCCCTGTTCCCATCATGCACTGGGACAGGAACAGACTAATTTGCATACAGCCAGGTTCTGAAACTGGGATGGTGCAATGAGCTAAAAAACGGTGTTGGATCTAGCCCTGATCTCTTGACAGGGTGAGAGTATTCTGCTTAATTCAGAGACTCTGTCCCTCACCACCCCTTGTTGTAAATATTTTTGTCCACCCTAAGCGTGGAAGGGTATACTCAGACATGAGTCCCTTGCTCATTGCACCATCAGGATTCAAGCAAGCCGGGCCCGAAGACGGCTGTAATGCCAGAAACGGGTCCCCGGAAGCTTGTTTCCTTCCCAGTGTAAGAATTGGCTTTTGTAGTTTGGTTTGCCCTGTTCCCATCATGCACTGGGACAGGAACAGACTAATTTGCATACAGCCAGGTTCTGAAACTGGGATGGTGCAATGAGCTAAAAAACGGTGTTGGATCTAGCCCTGATCTCTTGACAGGGTGAGAGTATTCTGCTTAATTCAGAGACTCTGTCCCTCACCACCCATTGTTGTAAATATTTTTGTCCACCCTAAGCGTGGAAGGGTATACTCAGACATGAGTCCCTTGCTCATTGCACCATCAGGATTCAAGCAAGCCGGGCCGAAGACGGCTGTAATGCCAGAAACCGGTCCCCGGAAGCTTGTTTCCTTCCCAGTGTAAGAATTGGCTTTTGTAGTTTGGTTTGCCCTGTTCCCATCATGCACTGGGACAGGAACAGACTAATTTGCATACAGCCAGGTTCTGAAACTGGGATGGTGCAATGAGCTAAAAAACGGTGTTGGATCTAGCCCTGATCTCTTGACAGGGTGAGAGTATTCTGCTTAATTCAGAGACTCTGTCCCTCACCACTCCTTGTTGTAAATATTTTTGTCCACCCTAAGCGTGGAAGGGTATACTCAGACATGAGTCCCTTGCTCATTGCACCATCAGGATTCAAGCAAGCCAGGCCGAAGACGGCTGTAATGCCAGAAACCGGTCCCCGGAAGCTTGTTTCCTTCCCAGTGTAAGAATTGGCTTTTGTAGTTTGGTTTGCCCTGTTCCCATCATGCACTGGGACAGGAACAGACTAATTTGCATACAGCCAGGTTCTGAAACTGGGATGGTGCAATGAGCTAAAAAACGGTGTTGGATCTAGCCCTGATCTCTTGACAGGGTGAGAGTATTCTGCTTAATTCAGAGACTCTGTCCCTCACCACCCCTTGTTGTAAATATTTTTGTCCACCCTAAGCGTGGAAGGGTATACTCAGACATGAGTCCCCTGCTCATTGCACCATCAGGATTCAAGCAAGCCGGGCCGAAGACGGCTGTAATGCCAGAAACCGGTCCCCGGAAGCTTGTTTCCTTCCTAGTGTAAGAATTGGCTTTTGTAGTTTGGTTTGCCCTGTTCCCATCATGCACTGGGACAGGAACAGACTAATTTGCATACAGCCAGGTTCTGAAACTGGGATGGTGCAATGAGCTAAAAAAACGGTGTTGGATCTAGCCCTGATCTCTTGACAGGGTGAGAGTATTCTGCTTAATTCAGAGACTCTGTCCCTCACCACCCCTTGTTGTAAATATTTTTGTCCACCCTAAGCGTGGAAGGGTATACTCAGACATGAGTCCCTTGCTCATTGCACCATCAGGATTCAAGCAAGCCGGGCCGAAGACGGCTGTAATGCCAGAAACCGGTCCCCGGAAGCTTGTTTCCTTCCCAGTGTAAGAATTGGCTTTTGTAGTTTGGTTTGCCCTGTTCCCATCATGCACTGGGACAGGAACAGACTAATTTGCATACAGCCAGGTTCTGAAACTGGGATGGTGCAATGAGCTAAAAAACGGTGTTGGATCTAGCCCTGATCTCTTGACAGGGTGAGAGTATTCTGCTTAATTCAGAGACTCTGTCCCTCACCACCCCTTGTTGTAAATACATGTACTTACAGGCACATTCCAGGGGTGCAACAGGTGTCCTTTGGACACCCTGGCAACCTTGGAATTGCGCTTCTCAAATTGCGATTTTCTCATAGAAAATCGCAATTTGAGAATGTATCCCCATTTAGGAATGAATGGGACACTCATTCCTTAATTGCGATTCGCAATTTGGTAATCGCAATTAAGGAATTTTAGAGATTCGCAAAAAATTGCGATTTATTACCTACATTCCATTTTGCAATTCTCAAATAGCGATTCCTTAAAAATCGCTATTTGAGAATCGCAAAATGGAAATTACCTACATATGCCCCATGGTGTATATAAAATGTTGCTTTTGAATCTATGTATATAATGATGTCGCATTTCACTGTTTGTTTACGAATGTCTTTTGTGAATTGTTTAATGTATTGTTTGTAGATGTCTTTTGAAAATTAGTGTTGTTTTCTTTTCTTGCATTTGAATTTTGCTAAAAATATATGAAAATAATTTGAAAAGGAATGGTTAAATAAATACCTTATTCAAACATCAAAAGGTAGTTGTTTGATTAGCGCTCTAAAGTAAAAGAGAATAAGCTGTGAAGGAGTCAGGTTCCCCCCTTTTTGTGAATTTGTTAACTTTTAGAAAGTTGCCATTTTTTTGCCTTAGCCATTTGGTGCCTGCAGCCTGTCTCTGGTCACAAATTTGGATGTAGTTGGCAGTGGGGCTTTGTGTATTCCTCCTAGACAACTTGCATAATGGGAACGTAGGTGTAGTTGGATGGGCCATCACGGGCAGTATGGGTGGGAGCAGCTGGGTCCAGCCTCATTTACACCTGAATAGGTTGTGTCCTGTCTCTACACAAAGGGCTGCCTGCTCCCTGCAGTTAGTCTGGAGACAGGGCAGAGAAGGCATGGCATCTGTGCACTTTCTGCAAATAGATAAGCCCCCTGACAAAACATGCTATTATCGCCCAATTACCTTGCTGAATAGCGACTATATAATTTTCACCAAAATTATTGCGACCAGGCTAGCCCTCTTAGTGCGAAATGTGGTCCATTTAGACCAAAGTGGCTTTTTGCAAGCTAGGGTTTCGGCAATTATCATGCTGAGAATGGCTTTGGTTTAGTTCAATGGGAGGTCCTGTTCGCCAATCTATTGAATTTCGGTTTCCTTCGGAATATGGTAGTTCTGCTAAAAACCTGTATAGGAATGCTCAGGCTAAAATCATAACCAACTCACATATTTTTGAGTATGTGCACATTTTAAAAGGGTGGCTTTTTATTCCAAATGGATGCTATACTTTACCCCCTCTAGGTTGTAAAAAATGTTCTTCACCATCTCGGCAGCTTGTTTTAGGTGTGACCATGTGAGGGGCGATTGGCCACATATCTGTTTAACATGCCCCACTCTTAAACATGTCAGGCACAGAGTATTTGGTTTAAACAGCGATAAGCTGCAAGTTATAATTGATCCAAAACTGTCTTATTTGGCATATGCCCCATGTCAACTCAAACTACATTACTCCAGCAACAATTCATTTTTATTTCTACATTGATAGCTAATTCGTTCATATTGCAATTGCAACAGTGGAGATCCTCTGAAGTACCTACCTTTAATCACTGGTTGGTGAACATGAAGCGGGTGACACGCTATGAAGATCTCTAGGCTCAAAGAGTTGGTGCTCTCAAAAAATATGAGGGGATATGGCATGATTGACTGCATTGAGTTACTATGGCCCCGATTCCCAAAAGTAATCTGAGACAAAATCCTAACTTTACGACTTTCGATATTCACAAAGGGCATTTAGGACTAGTAAAGGTAGGAATCCTAGAGTTATGTCTGATGCTCGATTGAGTTACTATACAATGTTTTTTTTGTTTCGCCTGTTGTTTTAGTTGTGTCAGTATTTTTTATCACATTTGCAAATTAGGGTGATTTTGCACTTTATGGAGAACTATATTCCTTTTTCTTATGCATTTTGCTGGATGTGCACTGTATCACATGTATTTGATGAATTTCTGAATAATGATGGATGTTTGTAATGTTACTATGCACTTTTTCTACATTAGGTAAATAAATAAAAATCTTTAAAAAAGAAAAACACTTCTGGACCTGTGGGGACTTTGCCAGGAAGAAGAGCTGCTGTGCTGCTACAATGATTGCCACTCTCCTGGACTGCTGCTCTGAAGGACTGCTGCCCGGCTGTGCTGACCTGCTGTCTGCTTCCCTCTTGCCTGGGAAAGAATAACTGGACCTGTACTCCGACTTAAACCCTGTCTCCAGAGTGACTCAAAGGGAAAGTCTACTGGTCTCCTGACCTGAGCATCTGGGAGATAAAAGGCTCCACAAAAATGTCTAAATTTTTCTGCAGTGAGTTCCTGACTCCCAAGTGGAGCGTCTCAGGCCCTGGACTTTTGATGTAGCTCCTGAGCTCTTGAAATCAAGCTTTTGGGCTCTTCACCACCGCGAACAAGCCAGTTCACACCAGAGCAGGGCCGCTCGAACTGAAAGTCAGTGCAGCCCTTCACCACCCTGCCTCTTCACACAGTCCGTGGGGGAATGCCCACATGAAGCTCCAGCCTGCCGATCCGTGACGCCCAGAATTTTTTTGCGCCACACTGGCCACTGCTAGTGACGCGCTTCATGCCGCCCTCTCGAACGCAAACGGGACTCTTGCCACAAATCTAAAGAAGGTAAACCTTCAGCCGGACTAATCGTGGACTGTATCTGACTTGTGCTCATTTGTGGTCTGCCTGGAAATTTGACTTTGAACCATTCCAGTGCAACCAGATAGCTGCAGTTGGCACTTTATGCTTTTAGGCACTAAATTGCTGTTTATTCTTTAAAAATCCATAACTCCGGCTCTACTGATTGGATTGTGTTATTTTGGTCTTGTTTTAAATCAAGCACTATTCTTCTAATTTGGTGTGGGAACTTTTTGGGTGTAATTTTCGCAGTTTGATGTGTTGCACAAATACCTTGCACATAGCCTCTGAGGTAAGCCTGACTGCTCTGTACCAAGCTATCAAGTGGTTGAGCACAGGTTAATGTGGGTTTTGCTTGTGCATCACCCTGCCTGGATTATGGTTGCTGTTTAACCAGGGCTCACACCCCAGTGAACCAGTACAGCCCAATTTCAAACAGTATCACAGTAGAGTAAGTTATAGTACAAAAAAGCAGATCATTACAATAACACACGGTATATAGTAAAAAACAAAATCACAGTTCGATTTCTAGGTGAATCTTGGGCACATTCCCTAGTCTGCTGGAGAAAGGACATATTCTATTTTAGTGTATTACATTAACCAGCTATATTGAGTCAATTATTGGTTTCCCCTCGTGGGTTTTTCGCATTTCTGTCCCCTAGACCGTCCACCGTGCCCTGTGTTGGAGGCCTAAATATCACCATCTGCTGTTCCCTTTGGTGGAATTGCTGCTGCGATTTGCACCACCAAAATGTCCCTTTCCACGTTGAGATATTCCATTCATTGGAGAAGTATCCACAGCAAGGGAAATTCTGTGGAATGTCAAATCCTCGTGTAGCACAGCCACACTGACTGGCAAACGTTCTGACAGCAAAACTCTAAATCAGCCCCTACGACCTCCAATAGGGATTCATTTAGAGTTGGGTGGTAATGGAAAATGTGTCCTTTGCTAGAGAAAAGGTTTAAACTTCATTCACCATAACAATTTTATTGAAAAATAAATTCAACCATTGGAATCTCCTCCACATTTTCAGAGGATTTCCCTCTTCCACCATATTTTGAATCAAGCCCTAAAATGTATAAATACTATTTTTGGACACCTATTTAACGCGATGCCCTCTACCCTGCAGGCCGCCCGACACGGAGCCGCAGGTGACCCTCATAAGAGGGCGGGCACCGTAGTGCCACAGGAAAGCCGGCGCACCAGCCCTCAGGGGTCCAGTGGCCGGAGGCCGCTGCCTGGGCCATGACGTCATCGCTATTTATTGGGGGGCGTGGGGGGACAAGGTATTTATGTCTCCTCCACGCCCCTGAGCAGTCTCTTTTGTTTGCTGCCCTCGATGTTGAATGCTGCCCAGGGCGTTACGGACTTAAGGTGAGAGCCGTTTTGGGTCCGTCCATGTGGGGGGTTTCTGGGCACAGGGTTGGGGGTATTTTAAATTGGTAATATTGCTTTACTTTTATTCGTAGGTGGCCTCATTTTTCGTTTTGCCACGGGGTTACACACTATAGCTGGGAGTAATTTCGTTGTGCTCTGTTGTATGTTTTCTTAGTTTCCTTCCTGGGTTTTAACTGTTTTACTGTGTAACGGTTTTATGTTTAACTTTTGGTGCTCCGCTACTTGGTATGTGTTTATTTAATTTTCCTATTGCGGGGCGGGTTCGTGGGGAGCAATTCAACTGCTGAATCTGGCGCTTCCTTTTGCGCGTCTGCCTCGGGGTCCAGAGGGCCAGGGTCCTTCCCGAGAGCCTGTGGCTTGGCTTAGTATTTTCCCCGGAGTTTGGAGGTGGGGGGGGCTGCGGGCAGCAGGCCTGACCTGACCCTCGGGGTCAGGGACCCTCTCTGCGGGTCTTTGGCTGTTGCGGGCTAGGTTCTGGCATGCTCCCTCGAGGGAGATAGACAGTCCACTCGATGATTTGGGCAACAGTATGAGGGGAAAGTTGTCGCTCTCGTAGATTCCTCGGGGCAGGTTACTGTTTAGCCCAGGTGTCACAGGCCTTTCTTCTGTGGAGTTTATGTCCCTCTGACGGTGACATGGGTTTTGGGTGCCTGTGGTCCTTTGTCGGGGAAGGTGGCCATTGGTTGGGGCCGCCATTGCCGGACATGAGGGTCAAGCACCCAGGCGGCCATTTTGTGGTGTAACGGTCAGTTCGGCCATGGGGGGAGGGGCGGGGTTTGGGTGGCCATCTTGTTCACCTTTACCTCAGGCCTGCCCTTTACAGGGATGCTTGGCGGTGCGGGGCACCGCGGGTGCAGCTGGCCCCAGGTTTAGTACACGGGCCAGCGACTTTAATAAGGGTTTCTGCTTTATTAAAGTCTCTTCTGCTCCGGCCTGCAGCTGGCGTGCACAGCATCTCCTTTCTACGTCTCTTAATAGCCCACGTTGTAGCTCTCTCAGTATTTTAACTGCTTGTATTTCATGTAACCCTTCGGACTCCCTACGCGGTCCTCATGTCTTCTTGCCTTCCGGGGTTTTCGAGGGCCCGACCCCCGGCGGGCCCTTGTCCGCGTTTACTGCCTGCTTTTAACTAGCAAAGTAGTGGCCTTGGTTCATGCTGCAGGATTAAGGACCTTTTTCATTGAAGGCAGGGGTTCGAGTACCGGCGCTGCCAGTTACTTGCACTTCCTGCCCTGCTTTTCTTTACGGAATTTTTACTCCGGTGTGTCCCGTTAGCACTGCCAGGGTGAGCACTTCTCTGGGTCCTGCCCCCTGCTCTGACCCTCTGTCCAGGGCATTCCTCCCTTGTGAAAGTGTACGGGGCGCAGGGCCATGCATTGCCTCGCGGGTCGGGCGTGGCAGCATCCCTCTCCTTTTTCAGTCCCCCGCGCTCCCACTCTGTATCTGGTTATGGAGGTTACAGTGAACGGTTCCGCAGTGCCCTGCTGTCTTGCTCTGTGCGCCTCTTCGTCTGTTTCCCGTGTCCCGGCCCGCCTGCCTCCAGCATACCAGTGTAGGTTCTGGCGGGCCGAGGGGGGGGTTCCACTCGGCGGCCTGTGGGCTAACGCATTACGCCCCCCCCCCCCTCTCCTTGGCTCTCGTGGGTCTCGGTGTCGTGAGGCTGTGGCCTCTCACACGAGTTCAGGTGCACATTCAACCAATTTGCTAGCGGAACGTCGGATATATGCTGTCTTTTCCTTTCAGGGCTGCTGTTCCTATTGGGCAGTATTAACGGGCTTATTCCTAACCATTTAACGAAGGATTACTTCAGGATACAGTTTCGTTAAAGTTGCATGTGGGATAGCCTTGGAAGAGCAATGTTGGTATAGCTTGGGAGGAATACACGTTCACAGCGCGACGCATTCTAAAGGGTGTACAGAGCGGGGCCTCTCTCGTCAGTTTCGGCCTTTTGAATATTTCACTCGGGGTACAGGTTTCCCCCGATTCTGTGTGGCGGAGTCGTTTTACGTTGGATTCCTATCCCGCTTGCACTTGGCACACAGCGAGGAGCGCAGCGGTCAGCAAAGAGGTCTCCCGGGTCAGCTGCGACTTGACAAGCACCGGTGTTTCTCCGCCCTCGCCCCCCCCCCTCCGCCCGGGGCGAGGGGTGGTTTTCCTATGTGGTGGCCGGCTAGACGGTGGCATTGCACACGAGTTCAGGTGAACATCACACCAGTTATAGGGAACGGCAGGCATATGTTTTCCCTCCCTTCCAGGGTGCTGTCCCTATCGGGCAGGGTTAGCAGGTTATTCCTTATGAGTTAACTATGGACTACTTTTGTATACATTTTCTGTAAGTAAGGCATGGGGATAACCATGGAATAGCAATGTCGGTATAGCTGTTGAGTAATACATGGTAACTTACGAGGGCTGAGATTGGGTTCTTTTAAGGTGGCACTAACAGTCGTATCTTGCAGGACTGATTACAGATGGCTATCGATGTGTGGAAGGCCATGAACGGACATACAGCGGCAAGAAGCTGAAGAAAGAAACTTACAAGGGGTGATATTGAATTCATGTATGTGGCACTAACATCCATATCTTGCAGGATGAAATGCACACGGCTGGGGGAGCCGGGAGTGGAAGGAGCAGAAACACGGCGTCAAGGCACTTAAAATCTGGAATGCGCGCAACAAACCAAGGAGACCTAGAGTTGACAGGGAAGGGACGTTGTAACACTGTTGTTTATTTTTCAGACTGCAAGTAAAAAATCATCAGCGGACGATCAAACCAAAGGGGACAGGTTGATGCGTGTGGTCCAGTGACAGGTACACTGGTAGAACAAGCTGCTGGGGGTTGCCGGGGAGGCAATAGGGGAAAGGAGAGCTGGTCAGTTGTGGCCTATAGAAATTGGCTATTACAAGTACTCCTACTAACGTCCGCCTTTTCCCTCCATAGCCTCTTCTCACGCTCACTCACCCGAGTCCTCCATGCCGCTCGAATCTTTCTTTCCGCTTGTTGCATCACTGGGATATTTCAAGTGGTTAAGGTATGGCGCCATGTCAGTGGTAGTAATCCTTCATAGGTATCGCAAGTGGCTTTTATAGGGGCATGAGGAGAACGCTAGGATGGCCTAACACGTAGCGGGGTGCACTCCCTTTTCTACCTTTTACTTATATTGTACAGTGTTGTTTTTGCACTGGGAAGAGAAAGCCCCTTTCCTCGAGGGGGTTTCGGTATCACCGAAAGGCACTTTCCCATGGCTTGCGAACGTGTCATCCGCTTCCCATGCTGGAGCTCAGGGATCCTAGTGGGGCTAACCGCAGCAGGAGTCTACGGGGGCGGGCGTGATCTGTGTAGCGCCCCCTAGGTGCAGCGGCACTAAGTGCACCCCCCCCCTAGGTGCAGGCACACCATTTGGAGGTACTGGGAGCAATTTTCTTAAGAACTTGTGCCCACTTGCCCAATGGCCACTCGCATGTCATTTGCACGTTCTCTCTCATGCAGTCATTAATTTACTGGTTTTCCAGGCACTAGATAGTGCAGAACAGGTAGAGTACCAGGATATGGCGGGCGGGTCAGGTGCAGGTGTGGGAGATCGGCGCAGTGGATTGGCTGGTGGGTGCTTTCCCTGGAAGTTGGGATACTCTGTACAAACCTCAGCTTGGCCCGTTGTGGTGCCTAGGAGGACATGTGTCGTAAACTAAGCGGTTCCGATCTATTGCATGGTGTGAAGACTTCGCTGGTTTCTAGTTGCATTAGAATTATGTGGCCTGCTGACGAAGCCGTTCCTAGCTACTTGGGCACGGAACAAACTGAATTGCCATACATGCGTACATGCGTACATGTGTCAGGGCTGTAATTAGGAGTTGGGCATCAGTAGATTTGTATTGTGCCCGACCTTGTCCTGATTAATGGCTGTGACTCCCGATTGTATTTGGAGGCTATAGTCGTGCTTGCGGTAACTGGAATAAGGCGTGTTGGTCACATACTGTATGCGATCTCTGAGGAGGATCTTGGTGATTTTGTTCTGGTCCAAAGCCGAAGTGAGCTGCTGGCGCAGGGCCAGACTCATTAGGTGACTGCAGCGAGGCAAAGGTCTTCTAAGGGCACAGCTACAATATGGTGCAAGAGAAGGAGTCCATGAGGACCACCCCTCACAAGGAGGGCTAGCAGGGGTCACTCTGGGTACCTAGCTATTAGCTTCCAGTGTTTTGAGCCTTTAACCAGCATGCAAAGTTTGAGGGAAGCTGCTGAGTTGCCTGAGATTGTTGCTCGTCCCGGTGCTAGGATGGTGACGCTTAAGGGTAAGGTTCTAATTATTAGTGGCGTTTGGATACGTTGACAGGTGGCCCTTTCTCGTGTAACACAGCGATAAAGTTGCGAGTTGTGGAGTGTTGAACTTGATTGTTCGTGGAACAGCAGGAATGTGGCCCGATTGACCTAGTGAGTTTTGTCGTCCAGAGTAGTCCTTTATCCCAGTTTGGAGTCCCTCTAGGGTGCGGAGCCACTATACACATTTCGGTTCTTTGTAACATGCTATTTTGTTCCAGCTCCCTGGAAAGCAAAATACTTTATCGCTTTTGACAGGATGCACCAGGAAGCCTCGAAATGTGGCAGGGTAAAATCTTTCACCGTTAATTTATGGGGCTTGCCTTTATCACAGGTAGGAAAGGTAGGTACATGTATTATTGGGACAAATTGTCTCATACACATGTTTCTAGCAGGCAACGTGCATGCCTCCTCTGGATAGGGATAGTAGGAGTGCTTATCGTAATTTGTTACGGTTATATCAGGTACTATCGGTTTGTTTACTTTCCCAGCCACAGATTAGTTTGACATTTATTGGCACGCGTCACCCAGTTGGGTTGTGTCTTGGCAGGTAGGCCTGCAATGGTTTTGGCTAGGTTTTACTGGTAGGGCCCAGAGGGGACAGGTATAACAGTCGTCATGCAAACTGCATGGGGAAGAACCAATGTCACTCTTTGTGCTCTGTACCTTGGACAGGGCACACATAGCGGTTGATCCCGGGTAGCCTGATTAAGGGTGGCTAGTTCGTGCGGGACCATGCAAGGAAGTTCTATTGTGGCCGCTATTCTTGTGCAACCAAGCAACATTGACTGGCACTTTGACTCCCAAAGTAGCGTATATACGGCATTGTTGCACACAGGCATACGTCTTGTACGGGAATTTCTGACATATGCAGCCTTATCCTTGACATTTTAGTGTCTTTTGTTAGTCATTTGGTGTATTTACTGATTTGGCTCTGACTCAGCTACATGTTCCATGGCTGGCACGAAAGTGTTATTCTTGTCCTTTGATGTCACTCTTAGTGCACTGTATTGATGGAAAGGTCACACATAGACACCTAGGTAGCTATGGAGGGAGGCGACTTTTCTTGTTTTGCTGCGAGAAAGCTATTACTGTGGCTTAGTTTGACTCTGCTATGAGACGGCCGGGTTGGTATGTTATCGCTCCATTTCCACGTAAGGATAGGGAGGCGTTGTCTTAGCGGCCTATCACCAAGCACTTCTCAGCACTTTGTGCCTGAGCAAGCTGGGTAGCCCAGGTAGGCGATTGCTTTAGCTGTCTGTTGGTGAAGGGTCCGCAAGGGACAGGAATTTCCTCAGTCTAAGTCCCTCATCGGGGGTTGACTCGCAGGGAGGGCCCATGGCTAGGTGCTTGGATAGGCTTTTAAACCAGACAGCATCAAGTTAGTTGTTATTCTGGTAAGATAGTCGGGCTTCCGTTGGCAGTGTCCACTTACCAGGTAGTAAGAGGAGGAAGTTTTAGTTCCCTGATTTCCACAGGATGCATATACTGTTGTATAGGCTGCTGGTTAAGCTTCATAGGGTACAACTTAGGCCAGGCACAGGGGGACGCCTTGGCATGCGTCTACCACGAAGGGATTCCCTACACAGTGTTATAAGGGATCTGGCCCGCGCGAATCTCGCACTGGCCTCATACGCTTGATGGAGAGGCTTGCGTCCAGCGGTGGGCCGCTCAACTAAGGTATTATGTGAAGGGGGCAGGCAGGGACAAAGAATTGATCCTCGGGATCTGTCTTGTCAGTCTTTTGACTCAATGGCATTCCCACAGCCGAAGTCAGGGTCAGGTTGCATTCTGGTAGTTCCCCCTCCTACCGGGCTGGTACGCTGGGACACCCGTGCTCATGTCACTCTTCCCATGGCACGACAGTCACTACTAGGTGTGAACGGCCAGTTACAGGCCTTAACAGGACCGGACCAGCCACTCTCTTTTCTGGTCACCTTCAAGTACTGCAGGTCACATACTCTGACTGGGGGTGCGGGGCCCTATGCCAATAACATAAGCTGCGAGGGGGCATCGGGCTGTCAAATGTCATCATGGGACGGAGAGGGGCATTAGGGGCCTAGTGCAGGACGCAGTATTTGCAGGGACATATGGGTCCCGGCGGAGCCCCCAAAGGGATCTCAGTGAAGCAGGTGACACAAAACATGATAGCCCGACACCGTTCTGGTGTATGTATCTAGACTCACGCGGGTGGTTAACAGGGAACGGGATTCTGGGTCCGGTCATAGGGTCAGCTAGCAGGGTAGACTGCACCAGTTGGCCCTTCAGAGGAAGAAGACAAGGGTAATTGGCCACGCGTTGGTGTCGGATGAGCGCTGTGGTCTGATTCTTATCCCGAGCTCCAGTGGCATGATGACCTGTCTGGGACAGTGAGGCAGCTGGCTCGCACGAGGTTTGCTGCGCCATGGGTAAATATTTTGGGCAGAGATCGGGCCTTCTGCATGTGGGCCACAAGCCAAACTCCCTGGGTGTTGCTGGGTGGTTAGCAGGCACCGGGTCTACTGTGTCCGGTCACTGGGTCAGCAAGCAGGGTGCCTGCACGTGTGGGCCCTTCATGGAAGTTGTCAGGACTCTTTCCCTCCACCTTGTTGTGACACCAGGCTGTGTCGCCGGGCAGCTGTGGGGAAGTATTGGTAATGTGTATCAGCTGGGGCTAGCAGGCACTTTAGAAGAACACTAGGGGAATTGCCCACACGTTAGTGACAGATGAGCGCTGTGGTCCGATTTCTTATCCCGAGCTCCAGTGGCATTTTGCCCTGATGGACCAGTAAGGCAGCTGGCTCGCATGAGGGTTGCTGCGCCATGAGTGAATATCTTGGGCTGAGATTGGATTTGGTGTGTGTTTAATAAATAGTTACATGCAAAACTTCTCTTTATGTACCAGGAACAACGGTCTGGGTGCTGGGACACGAGGGGGTTTCCAGGTTGACCCAGTGGGCAGAAAAGAGAAAGTGGAAGCATGGGTTTAGCAGAACTCGGTTTCTTTGGCATGGAGTCACTGGTTTACGATGGAGCGGGGTGCTTGGTTTGCTAACACGTGAATTACAAGGGAACGCTCAGCCCCCAGACGTGCTCATCCTGCACGTGGGAGGGAACGACCTACCTTGCCTAGGGAAAAGATTTCTCTTAAGGGACATGAAAGTAAACATCATCAAAATCAGCAACTTATTGGGTCCTTGTGATCTTTGGTGGTCGGAAATCACACCACGCCGGTGTTGGGCAGGTGCTCGCTCTGTGCAAGCAGTGGAAGTGGCGCGAAGAAAATTAAACTGCGCTATGCGTAAATTCGCTGAGCTGATGGGCTTTGGTTTTATTAGACACGGGGAACTCCATGCCAAAGCCCCTGGTTGCCTAGACGAAGAAGGCGTCCACCTGTCCGACGTAGGCATGGACTTATTTCTTCTGGACATTCAGGAGGCACTAAGCTCTTCAGGCTGCATATAGGAGGTAGATATGGTGGCGGGCCCTGCCTGTGACGGTCGCCACATCCAGGGCTGTGGAGGAGTTACATGATGATCCAGAGGCGAAAGGTACTTGGGAGTACCCTATGCAGAAGCACAAAGGGTGCTGAGGCCTATTATCCCTGGGAGATCCGTGCGGTGGACCCTGGGGGTGCAACGGCGCCCCGTTATCCTACGGGCAGTTGGTTACCTGGACAACCGGGGGTTGCTTGAACGCTCCGCCCCTCGTAGGGGGGGGCGTGGGCTAGAGGGTGGACCAATGGTTCACCGGACAGGTGAGGGGCTACCCTCTCACCATCAACCGCTAAGCACCGCATGGCCAAGGCCGCGGGCTACTTGGCCTATCAGGTGGCAAGCTGCGAGGGGCGGCTTGCCTTGGATCATCTGTAAGTTAACCCACCATGTCTTAGCAATGATATGCTAATAAACCTGCGACTACGTTTTCCCAACAACAAGTTGTCTTGTCCAATTATTTTGATGGGGTTCATGTATTTGGAGGGATGGTGGGCGCGCCGATATTGGCACTATGTGCACCGACTCACTGCTTTGAAACAAACTTTTATTTAGGCATTCAAAACCTCATCTAACGTGCCATTTTACAATTCCTAACAAATATTTACGGGAAAATGACATTCAGGATCCGATTATTTATAAAGAGAAGGGCGGGGTGGTCTTCTACATATCGATATATATAAACACGGAGTACCACCACAATATAAACAGATATGTTTTGTTGTTTACGTGCCAGAGAAACAAGCTGCATTTTACCACCAGGATTTCTCGTAAACACAGCTTTACACAATCTTTGCTTGGTTCCTTGAACTCTGTAGATGGCGTTTGTGAGCGTTACAAAGTCAAGGAGAAATATAATCAGATAATATGTCGATTCCCATTTCTAAATCACTTCTAGCGAGTGCTGTGCAATTTTTATCACAATAATAATATCCAGATTACTTACCAGCAATCTTCATTACTCCGGGCTTTTCCCATCCTTTTTTTAGTTCATGTATTGTGACGTGCTCTTTCCAGGTATGTCTATTCGGTAACCTGTCTCAGGGTTGTGGAATTTCTCGGAAAGAAAGGACTAGTGCGAGATAATTATAATTTACCTTTACCATTTACTATTGGTAAGTGACTGTGCTAACGCACAGATCTTTCCAGGTAAATAAAAAAGTAACAGAAACCACATGGACAGATGAAGCAGTAAAAGAAAATTATAGACCTGTATATCAGTTTAAGGATTTGAGATACCAAGGCAATGTTGAATGTGTTTATTCAGCATCTATGTAAGCAATCAGCAGCTATAGTCAGGATCTGCAACTGCCGCCCAGTGTTTTAAAACATTATGGAGTAATTTGAAATTTAAAGTTTATTGTTTAGTTAATTAAAACCATAACAATTTGATATATGATGCACAACAGGTATACAAATGTATAAGATGGTCATTAAAAATCAGTGATAAAAAGGCTTGTGGTAAAAACGGAAGGTAAAACTAAATAATTTTCCTACTGTTATTTACATCACTATGAAAATGATTCAGGCAGAGAAAAAATTCAAATCATTAACAATTTAAAATCCTCATGTTGCTTTATGCATTGATCAAATGCCTGTAGGAACTTCACCAGCTTGCAATGTATTCGAGGAGCGGTTGTATCCAAGCTTCCAATAATGGCAGATCTGCATGTTCGTAGTCTCCTGATCCGAAAACTTTCCTTTAAAAAGTATGACTGCTCCTTGGACAGCATCTTACAATGACAGACTATGTGTATTATATCTTCTTTATGGCTACCACACAGTCGACATGTAACGGCAGCGTGCTGTTTCCAGGCAGGATCATCGGCTAGTGTCGGAAAGACGCCAAATCTCAAAGACATCAGCTTTCTCTTAATAAAAATAGAGTAGGTTGCTTCCAGGTACAGTGCTCGTGTCAGTGTCTTATAGCCATTTATCACAGCCCATGAGTGCGAGCGATGGGAGAAAATTTCTTTGTCTAAAACTAATGAGTGAAGTTTGGCCACTTTATTTAGAGTCTGTTTTAGAACAGCGAATGACAGATTTGTATCCCATAAGGTTTTTGAGCAGGTTGTCTCCAAGGCGTGCGTGAGGAATTGATTTGCTTTGGATTTTTTTTTAGATTTGAGCTCTTGCCATAGGTAGGTGTTAAGATTTTTATTACATGCTTTTTGCTTGATCTGATACCACACCTTAATGAAGGAGTATAATCTGCCCGGTGTTTCATTTTTTAATCCAAACTCGAGTCCCATTTGCGCTGGTGATGTACTGTTTGGTAATCGTAATATCTTTTTGTAAATTTTAGTTGTCAGGCTGTTTAGTAAGTCAGCGTCTTTTCCATGCATTGCCACACTTGTATAGGTCAGAGTTGGGAGAACTTTGTCTGCCATCACAGTTAATAAGGGTTTAAGTGATGGCCCTTCCAATTTTTTTGACAAAGTACTTAGTCCAAATAATAGGGCACCAGCTCTTTGAGTCAAATATTTCCTCTGTTCTTTAAAATTGAGTTTATCGTCTATATAGAAACCCAGGTACTTATATGCTGAGACTTTCTCTAACGGGTTTCCCTTTAACCTAATATCAAGGTGCGATCCACGTCGGTTGGTAATCAACATGGTTTTGGTTTTTGAGATGTTTAATGACAACTTGTTTGCCAACAGGAAAGCCGAGAGTTCCATTACTAATCTGGTGAATCCCACCTTTGTTAGGCTCAGGAGTACTATATCATCTGCGTAAGCCAGATGGGTGAGCTGTAAAACACCTAGTTTCGGTGGATGGGCATTGCAATGGTTCAGTTTCCCAGAAAGATCTGAAATGAAGAGGTTAAATAAATGTGGAGCAAGAACACACCCCTGTTTGAGGCCAATCATTGTGGGAACTTTTCTCGACAGTCGTGTTCCATCGCCTATTTTTACTTGCGACTAAGTATCCGAATAGAGTAGCAGCAGACCCCTTAGGATATTCTCCGGTATTGCCCACGTTCTCAGTTTCGCCCACAATAAGTTCCGGTCTACACTGTCAAAGGCCGCCTGAAGATCAATGAAACACATATTCAGGTCCTGTTTACTACTCATGCACTTCTCCGCAATCATAGTGATGGATAGGATGTTTGCTGTTGTTCCAGTCCCCTTCCTGACCCCGTTTGATTAATGGGGATCAGGGCTTTTTCGCCTGACCAGGAGACCAATTCGTTTAATAGTAAAGATGCAAAATATTTTGCCTCGACGTCCTGCAATGCTATCAGACAATAATTGTTTGCTAATGATCTTTCTCCACCTTTATAAATTGGCATAAATATTGATCCTTGCCAACTTTCAGGTACTTGATTCAAGTTTTGCACATCTGAGAACAGTTCCGCCAGGCAAGGTCCCCAAAATTCAGGGGCATATTTATACGCCGCTTGTGGGATGCCATTCGGGCCTGGTGCCCCATTGGGTTTACCTTTTTTGATTATTTTAATTATTTCTTCCGCCGTATATGGATTATTCTGAAGGTCTGTAACCGATATGTTGCAATGTGCGCTGGTCAACGTTTTACTCCAAGGTTCTTCTACGAGGCACATTTTGTTTTGACTTTTTGTGCATGGTTCACTACTTTGAGTTATTGTCGAGGTGTCTGTAAATTTTAATGCGAGAAACTCAGCCCAATCCGATTCCTGCACGTTAGAACTTAGGACGTTACAGGGTCTTGTTAACTGATTTATTGTTTGCCAAAATATATTAGTGTTCTGTAGTTTTGAACTGTGAATTAGTGTTGACCAGAAGCTATCGTTTGTTGACCTTTTAAATTCCCAGATCATATTTTTATACTCTTTTCTTTGTGCACGGAAGCTGGCCCATTGGGATGTACCATGATCTGCCGACTGTAACTTCCTTTGAGATTTTTGAAGTAGTCTTCACAGGTCTTGTAGCTCTTTCGGGTGTTTTTTCTGTGATCCGTCAGTGCTGGATTTCACGACAGGCAGCTTCATCTTTTGTTTCAATTTTGACAGAAAGAGAGACCATCCTTGGATAGCATTCGTTGAGGAACTCCCTATCTCAGTCAATGTGTCCTTCATTGTAGAGAACCACTCATATTCATATATGTTGGACCAGTTTATCCGTTTCAAATTGACAGAGCTTAACTGGCCTTCTAATATGTATGATGGTTGCAATCTTTCCTTGTCAAGGTTAAAGGTGGTATGTTGTAGTGCATGGTCACTCAACAGGGTAAACTCAATTTGAAAACTAATCACAAAGGGGATTAATGAAAGGCCAACCATTGTAAAGTCCAACGTGGATCCAGAATGTGGACCCATAGTATGTTTTACTAGGTGGTTGGTCCTCGGCAAACCTCCCATTCAGTACACGCAATCCGAGAAACTCCAATTCAGTCACTAATTGGATTGCTAATTGGTCTTTCCATGTACCAACATCTCCTTGCATCTCTTCGGGAACACCCCAGTAGCTATTATCAGTTAGTAATTTATCATCATCTTCCGGTGTTAGGATCATGTTGGAATTAAAGTCACCCGTGATTATTATGTTAGATAGTGGGTCAGTAGACCGTAGGTCCGTAATGACTTTGCACAGTATCGCATTCTTTAATTTTTTTTCCTTAAGTTTTGGTTGCGTATAGTAGTTAACCAGAATTGTTGGTTTGCTATTGTTATTATTTTGATCTGTTAATTTGATTAACTGAATACTGGGAACTGGTGATTGTAATTGTACTGAATTAATTTTTAGGGATGAAGATACGTATACTGAAAGGCCACCAATGGCACGGCCATAGATCTTACATTTTTCCGCTGCCACGCCATGATGTATAAACCCAGCTAGTGCTATTTCTTCTCGTAGCCAGGTTTCCTGTAGTGCGATTATATCACAACCACGCCATTCATCCAATGGAAGACCTCCTTCTATCAATCGTTTTGCACAGGAAATATTCCAGGATACCATATGTATGACCTTATTAGTATCTTGTCTCTGTTTACCTATGAGCGGTCAGACCTTCCGTTTTTCATTTAACATACCGGGGAGCCATTTCCAGTTGTCCATTGTATTATGTGATTCCTCATTACCCCATTTTGATTCTTCACATACTGGCGAAGGTTCACTTCTACCCTTTGCATTAAATAGAATGAAATATTCGAATGCCCCACAATTGAAAGATATCCACTTTCCCCATAATTGCTTCTGCTATTTCTATTGATTTCCAGGTTGTCAAAGTATGTTCAGCTGATGTATCCTTAGGGTCATTTAGAAATTCAACCAACTCAAGATCAGCTGTGTTTATATCTTTTAGGTAATCGAATTCTGCCAATAGCTTCAGAATGTTGCTCCTGTTTAGTATATCATGTGCCCCCTGTGATTTATACTCTGGTGACCAAATTATTTTGTGCAGCTCTATACCAGCTTTATGATTGGGTGGCCTTGTCGGAATGACAGATTCCGTATTTTCCTGTGCAACCTCTGGATTCTTTACACAGAATTTTAATGTTCTCTGCGTCAAGGAGCTTAAATCCACATTCAGCCCTTAGCGTTCACGGTGAGGTGAGACATCTCTAATTGTACTCCCCCGATCTGTTATTAGTTGTATCGAAGGAGCGGGAATTACCTTTTGACCTTCATCACGACGTACTGACATTTGTGCAAGGCTAATTGAACAATCTGGGGCAGTATTTTTTTCTGTTGGTTGAGCATCTACCTGTAGTATTGATGGTATTGATTCCACTAAGCTGACACTGGATTGCAAGTGCCCCTTCTTATCATCCTTGTCCGAGCCGGGGACAATGACTTCAATGGGCTTGATCTTGTACATTGCTTCTAGCTGTGTGGTCTGATCACCAATGAAATTACAATTTCTATCTGGATTTGGAGTGGGCGAGTGATTTATGCCAACATACTCGGTTTGCTCATGTGTAGAATTGGAAGATGTGTCGAATTTCTGGAGGTTTTAAAGAGCATTTTTAAACACTGATTTATCTCCTTTGAACGTTTCATCACTTGCAAATGTGTCTGAGTGGCTTCCGAAGTTGCCAGTGGTTTTTAGTGGACCTTGGTTCAGATTAGAAAAATAGGATAAACTCCGATAGCCTTGTTTAGAACAACCTCACTTATCTTGTTTCAGGCTTTCCTCTCTTTTTTCCTTTGTCTCTTGGTTAACATTAGCTTTGTGGTCTCATTATTTCTAGGGTCTTTCACAGCTGTTATCTCGGTTACTTCACTTATATTGATATTAGCCGGGGCGACATTGGCCTCATTGGTACAAGACGCTTTTATAGTATTATCATCATCCTGTAAGATTGCCTCGGGCTTAGCACCGATTGCTCCGTCCCGCATCTGATCTACATGAGAATTTAGAGTTAAAATCTGGTCTAGGATGACGGGAAGGGTGCTCAATTTGTCCAGAACAGGGCCACAGGATCAGGGGGATTGTAACTGATAAGTGTGGGCTTGTGCTCTTGTTATAATGCTATTTAAGTTGTCCAACTTTGTATTAATCCCAGCAATATTGTACGCGATAATACTCATTAGGTCGATTTGAATGTCCAACTTGTCAGATTGCATTGACATAGTTGTTACGGACGTTTGCAGGACTTTTAGGAGAGGGTCAACCAAATTCACGAAGGCCTTGTCCATTTGAGATTTAGTCATGGGGTCCTCCTTTGATGGATCTTTATGGATTGAATTACCTAATGGTGGTGATAAAGCCGGCCTGGGACCCTTTGGTCTCTGTAGGTGTTCCATGAGGCCCTCACAGGCCAGGTACTTGTCCTCCTTGACATTATCAATTTGACCTTCCCCCTCTAGCTCCCCTTTACCTGCGGAGAAGCCAACCAGCTGATCCTTCCGGTCCCTTTTATCTGAAAATGAACTTGTGATGAGACTGGTACAGGCCAGCTCGGCGGGGGCCGGTTCCATCGAACCGCACTGTAGACTTCCCCAATATCTGTAGGCTCTGTTAAACCCAGAAAAGCTGGGCTTGGAGTAATTGTTGTTAACACTCCTGGGGACTGCAGATTTGAAGATGTCGTTGGTTTGACCACTGGGATATTATGTACCAATGCTGTAGTTATAACTTCGTAATTTTTCCCCCACACGCCTGTTGATTTTTCAATGTTTCCTAAACTCTCCATCTGGTCAATGTGTTTACAGGGCTCACATGTATCATTTGATTGCTTACTATGAGTCACAAGGGCAGGTATCATTGGTGGTATGGAAAAGGCTTTATTTGGCATGGCCGCCCCATGTTCCCCAGGGCGAGTCTCGGTTGTGGGCTCAATCGGTGTTAATAAACCCGGGACTCCTTCCGTAGATGAAAACACAACAGCCCCAGGGTCTTTCAAATACTGGAATCGAGAACATGACGTGTTTTTGTTTTGGATTGACTTTTCAAAGAGAGAGGCAATTGGTGAGATCAGTGGATTTTGTTTTGGACTATTTGCTTTATTTACATTCAGTTTTTCCAATCTTTTCCGTTTGAGGGTGCCTCGTGAGGCTGAGATCTTATCCCTGGGTGCCTTCCTCACTTTACCAGACCTTATGGTGAAACTTGAAGGTAATATAACTTGAATTGACTTTAAGTTGGTCTTTATCTTTGTCTTTGTTATATCCTAGTCCTTGATTTAAATCTCGGTCCAGACTATGTAATGGTTTAAACAGACCCCTTGCTGAACCCTGTGAGCTGTTCACTCAACCTCAATAGTACAAGGCTGCGCAGACTGCACGCCCTCCCAAGCCTGTCTGCACCCTCCGTTCTTAGCCGTGTAACCACTTCCTACACAAGCACGACACACGTGGTCTGGTGCAGCTGCCATCAGGGAGGCAACGTTATGCTGATTGCGCTATTGCAATTGCCGGTTTTGCAGTATTAGGCAGGGTTAAGCAGGGGCAATGAAGTGGGTATGACCCGGTCAGATTTATATTTTCGCAGAAGTCAGTCATTGTCAGCACACCTTTATATAACCTTAATATAACCTTTTTAGAACTGCGCCTTTTCGAAGGAGCTCTGATGGTTCTGAAAACACGCGGCTTATAGTTTTGTATTGTAATATAATGTTTGTAATAGGCACTGCCCGGTGATGATAACCTTCCACCAGCTTACCGCTTGCCGCTTGTGCTGAAGCCAGTTGACCATGACATCGGCATCAGCATTCCCATCTTGGCTTTGCTTGACTTGGCTCGACTCGGCTCGGCTTGGCTTGGTTTGGCTTGGCTTATCAATCCCACGACTCCACAATTTGGGGCTGAAGCTGCCGAGCTCACATGGCCTCCCAGATCGCCCAGATCGCCCAGGCCGCACAGTTGCAGGTTCCTGATGCCTGATGAAGATGTCTGATGTCTGATGTCAAAGTATTAAAATGAGTTTTTAAGATGAGTTTTTAAGCCAGTGGCAGAGAAGGCAAAGAATGGCAGGTGGGAACTCAATAGTCTCAGCGATGGTGGTCTTAGTGCTTAGTGCTTGGTGCTTAGTCGTCTAGTCATCAGGACGTTTTTCGGAACAATTTCGGAACAATTTTCCGCCGCTTTTATGCAGTGAAGGTTTCCTTTTTTATGCAATAAAGGTTTCCCTTTCCCTATACACCAAAGGCGCCACTGGCAACCAGTCGTCAGCTATCGGCTGACTACAACCGGCCCGTTGAGGCCACAGCCCACAGCCCGCAGCACGCAGGCTACAGCAGTCTTCAGGTGAACCCCTGCCGACTTCCCAACCTCGGGGCAGTAACGGACCTGTTTGGCTGGGTCTGGTAGCGACCAAGCTCCCGCTCCCGCCGCGTCGGAGCTGATGTTGGAGATTTCCTCAAAGCGCACCGATATCCTGCAAGCTGCGCGTTTAACCGCTCGTAGATCTGCCACAGCCACGGAGAGGCCCCAGCAGAGCAGCAGAGCAGAGCAGAAGAGCAGCAACAACAGCGTCCAGCACCGCTGTCCAGCGTCCGGCAGAATGGCATTTTCGGCAGCAGCGTGTCTCTCTCAGCTCTCTGGCGCACTCTAGTGTTCAGCGGTTAACACAGTGAGTTGGTCATTATGGAGTATATTCTCAAGAACGTGCGATAACCATTGCAAAAGTAACTTAATGCAACTCTCAACATCGCAGTCTATAGCAGGAAAATGACGCTGTGTTCACTAAGTATTCACAACACGGCTGTACCATGAGCTAGTCACCGAATAATGCGACAAATAAGCGCGTTAAAATTAACCCCACACCGTAAAAATGCGAAACACGAATGCAAGAAAAGCTGCGAAGAGGCCAATCGCGATACAAAAATCTGTGAAAACCAGCTACAGGCCTGCAATTCACACGCGTCAGGCAGGAACAATCACCATAAAAGTAGAAAAAAAATGACAAACAAATGCCAAATAACAGCGAAGCTCAATGGATGTTGCCAAAGCAAGTACGGAGGAGAACCAGAACCCAACAAGCCCCCCGGAGGACCCGCCTAGGATCTCGGGGTCAGGGAAGGCCAAGGAGAAGAAGAGTAGGAAGAAACGGTTCAGTCCGCATGAAAACAGGATCCTGATAACAGAGGTGGTAGAACAACATCAACAACTGTTCGTCACCTCCACTGTGTCATTGGCAACCAAAAATGGACTATGGCAGTCCATCGTGGACAAGGTGAATGCATTGGGAGTGCTGAAGAGGACAATGGAAGAGGTCATGAGGCACTGGAATGATGTCAAGCGCAAAACCAAGCTGAAACTCACCAACAACTGGAAGGCAGCATTGAAGACTGGAGGTGGGAGTCCTGCTCCACAGGAGGAGCGGGACGAAATGGAGGAAAGGGTGTCCACAGTCGTCAGTGGGGAGACTGTGGAAGGAGTCGTGGAACAGGACACTGCTCAACAATACCGGACACAACAGCACCAGGGTGAGTAACGACCAGGGACTGGAGGGTCAGGGGGAGATGGGCACAATGGCACACATGCACAATTAAGTAGAGCACATCTGTGGACAAACCATGCCCCAGACCACCAACTCCCAGCAAGAGACTAATGTACCCAAGTTTGCAACATCTCAGCACTGTGCAAGCGCAAAAGTCAAAGGCACACCGCATGAAAGGGATAAGGGGCAGCAAAATCAGAGCTGCAGGGGCATCTCTCCCAAAAAGCAGCAAACACACATAAAATGCAGAGCACACCAACACTGACAACAATGAGGTACAAACCACAAAACACCTGCAACAGAACACAGGACACAACTGGTGTCGCTTGGGTATAGACACTGGCCGATCACACTTGGCACTGCAGGGAAATGTGAGTTGATAATGTACAAGTACAAACACACACACGTCTGTCGTCGAAATGTCCACTGTCCCCATCAAATAGGCAGCTCCTCCCCAAGCTCCTCCCAAACTGTCAGACCAAGGAGTGCGACTTCCTCAGGAGCAGATGACCTTACCCCAAATCCACCAAACCCAAATCAAGGACTGATAAAGACAACTGTCTCTTAATTAAACCCGGGGGAAAGTGGAAGTGGAAGACAAAACAAGAGAGACTGCCAGGCCACACCTCTTCTTCTTAACTTCTTTTCTTGAGTTTTTCTTATCTGAAATACATAAACAACAGTTATCTTCTCTAACCTATCTTCCTAACTGAATTCACAATCCCTATCTTTCTATTCTTGCTTCTTACTCATAAATGACCTAGATTAGCCCCTCTCTGGATGTTTCATCTTGTGCCAATACTATTTGATTGACTGAAAGAATTTGCGATTTGAGAATAATCAGTTTTTTAAGATTTGTCTCAGTATTTTGATAATTGGATATTGTCTCTTCTCAAGTTCAGTAGATTTTTCTTTAGCTGCACAATGCTCAATTAGAACCATATGTATTAGAAAAGATCCTAGGACTCAGATGTTGAAAGCCAGAATACTGTTCTCCTCAAATATCAATAAAATGATCAACTCTGCTTCTTCAGGAAGTAGAACTCCGATACTCAACTCTGGTCGGCAGACATAATATTCAAAAACTCTTACTTGTTGGTTGGAAATTACTTCTCTTCGCCAAAGTTAATTTCCTTACTTCACAATTTGTAGCCTCTTACTGCTCAGGTTCTATGGTAAGAAGATGCTTTGAAACTCAGCTCGACTTTCTGTGAAGAATGTATTATAACAACACAAATAAACTTAGGAAGTCAAAAATGCTAGAATATAGTAATACTGAACTTCCCTTTTAAACTTGGACCAAGCGCGACAAGTACTCAAGAAATATTCCAGTCAGGATAACGAGCGGCACGAAAACTAAACCGCTCCTCAAGGTTTTTTTACAGTTGAAGTGCGTTGCGCTAAACTTGCGCATGCACACTATTGACTCTGAAATGTCTAGAGGGAAAAAAGACTGGATCTCGCACCGCTACAGGAAGCGGTCGCGGTAAAATCATTCCCTGGGATGACGAATCTCCTTAATAGGCGCAATACAGTTCGTAAGGATGTTTTCCAACATGGCTTAAGTCTCTTCACAATGTAGAGGTTTTTAATCAATAGTGTTTTCATGGCGTGGGTGGTGGATTTCTTTATATGAGTACTGGAACTAGGTAAGAGGTCTGTATGAAAACATATACAATGCGACAACATACATGTGGACACAATGTTAACCTGCATCTCCCCTTCATATTGCAGAGGGAGAATCAACACCTCCTGCAGAGCAGCCCGATCCTCTCTTCTCTGATGACGAAGAGGACCACCACAGCTTCGACTCCGATGCCCTCCAACAGCTCATTGAGAGCCTATGCAGCCCACTTTCAGGAGCTGGCCAGCCCAGCGGCTACGAGGAGACCCAACCACCTGCACAGACCACACAGTAGGCAGCAACCACCACCACGGCTGCCTCCCAGGACTCCCACGAAGAACACATGGCCTTCCACCGCCGTGTTTTGGGGTGCCAGGAGCAGCTGACTGAACAGGTGCGGGGGGCTTTGACCATATGGCAGACAAACTATATGCCATACATGGGTATCTGAGTCCCATCAGGGATCACTCACGGTCCCTAACAGACACCCACAGTCTGCTCCATGCTCTCCAACAGACCATGGCTGACATTGCTGGAGCCCTGACTCAGAGACTAGAACAACTGTCCAGTCAGATTGGCTCTAGTGAAGTCACAAGGGAGTTGGGAAACATGCGGAGGTTAATGGAGACCATGGTGCAGGCGAATGCGGAAAGAGCGGGTCGCTGGGTTCCTCAATGACCTCAGGCATTGCTGCCACAAGGCCTGGTGCTGGTTCATGCTGCTACCACTACATGCACATTTCCGCCCCCTGAAGTGTCAGTGCCACACAGTGCGGCAGATCTTCCACCTCTGGCCACTGATGTGTCACTGTCACACAGTGCTGGAGACAGAACACCACCACCCACACGTGAGGCACATGAAACAGCAGGGTACAAAGATGCGGATGAATCTGCCCTTGTGGTAAGAAGGACGCAGTAGCACGCATCTCCGCCATAGGCCGGATTCAGCTTGCTTCTGCCCTCTGCATCATCACCTTCCACTGTCCCCGATGCACTCTGCGACACTCACCTTGGACCTCGACATGGACTGCCATTTGCTGTTTGATCACCAATGACACAGCAATCTGACTGCGGACTAAACTCTTCCTCTTTGTTTGGACTTATCATTACATGAAGGACTCAGGCCAGCCCTCCATGGGCCAACATCGTCATGTGGGGTTTGCAAGGCCGTTTACTGCTCCACATGCGACTCCACTGAAAGTGCATTAAACATTCATAATCACACAGATGTGTGATGTTGATGGTCTTTCAAGTGTGGAAGTATGGATGAATGTAGGCTCACTGGACTTCCCTTTTGTCCATGTAGCTCATGTCGTAGACCAGGGGTCACAGGGTGACACATTGCCGAATGTGGTCCGGGTGGCGCTGACATAACAACAGGGACACATGCATGAGTTACTTCCTTGTCCAGCCCAGTACTGAACAACGCCCAGGGCCCTGGGATCATTGTTCACACCCTTACGCTGGACTGGCATACGCCAGGCCAGCCCACTCTTCTTACGCTCACAGGGGGGGACGGCAATGCTACATGTCCCAGGTCTTCAGGGTAGTGATCTGCTGGTCACAGGTCTAGTTGACAGCATGCCACAGCCACTCCCTCACGGCTGGTTTACACCCACACCACACTCATCCAGCACACGCGTCACAGGACATGTAACCCTGCCAATAAAAAGGCCAGTCGCACCTGGTAGACACCATTTTCACTCTCTATCTGGGTGTATCTTTGTGGTGGACATGTAGGCATGAGGACCTAAGTCCCTGCAACATCGCATTCCCAGGGCCGGAGGAGACATTCTGTCGTCTGCAACACAATACCCAATTATACAGGGTCTATTACTTTGTTGTCACAGACTTGGTGGCACCGTATACATTGCTTCCGGCATAGGCATACCACCATGGGACGGTGACTTTCGGTGCACTGAGGTTGGGGCACCTTAAGTGCGGAGCTGTGTGCAGCCTGCGATGATGCCCCGTCCCGGCCATCCGGACTGCTTAGGATTTGTTTGTGCCCAGCTGGACCGCAGTGTCGGCCAGAGCCAGTGGGCAGTGCGGGCCTACTAGCACGTGGCGTCGCATCCTGGATTACAGAGTTAGTGACACCTCAAGGGCTGAGCAGGTGTGCAGCCTGCGATGATGTCCTGTGCACTGGTATGTCCTCTGCCATAGCGAAATCAAGACCCAGAATCAAATGTGAGACCTGGTGGCCTGAGAATCAGGGATGCATGATGTGGAGGGTGCCATGTCCATGGGCCCCGGGCTTGGAGCTTGTACCAGCACATGGTGGGCCCTTATTGCGACATGCCGGTGGCGGTTGGTAAGCAGTGAGACCTGGGTGCGCAGGGGCGGGCATGCCATGCTGGGTGGCGGGAGGGGCTGGGGTGCAGCTGCATGGGTGTGCAGGGACGGGCATGCCATGCTGGGTGGTGGGAGGGGCTGAGTGCAGCCGCCTGGGTGCGCAGGGGCGGGCATGCCACACTGGGTGGCGGGAGGGGCTGGGGTGCAGCTGCCTGGCTGCGCAGGGACAGGCAGGCGATGATGTCGTGTACAAATGTATGCACTCTGCCATTCATGTATCTGGACTATGTTTCAGATGATGGATTTGTTTCAGATGTGGGACCTGGTGAACTGCACCACATACCGGCATGTGGTTGGAGACACACCGGCATCAGCAGGTGAGCAGTGAGGCCTGGGTGCGCAGTGTCAGCACTCTCTCTCCCAGTCCCTCTCTTCTTTTCTCAGTGTCTCTCTCCCCCTCTCTGTACATCTATCTCTCCCTTTCTCTGTACGACTATATCTCTCTCCCTCTCTTTCTCACTCTCTATATCTCTCTCTCTCCTTCGCTCTCTCTCTCCCCCTCTCAAGACACACCTTCTCATAATGATTTCTGTCTTGCAGGCTGTGACCTACGGATTGTCCTGAGGGGAGCTGCCATGTGTCTTCATTTCTGTTCTGTGTTTATTTGAATACATTTTCATTTGTTAATTCAAAGGTGAATGTGTGATGCTCATTTTTGTGATGACACATGCATGTCACCAAATGTGATTGTGCGATAGGAGGCAGATTATTTGCTACATGATTCTGTGCAGTAGATGTGTCATGTCTTTGAACGGGGGGCGGGGAGGAGGAGTCCTGGGGAGGGTGGGGGTTGTGGCCCTCTTGGGTGTCCGGGCTGCATGATCAGTGCCTCCATAACATCTGTTGCCCTTCAGGTGTAGCTCTGGGCTGGGCTCCCTTTTCTGGTGCAGGCTGTGGTCCAACCTTACACCAGGTCAGATCAGGTGTTAATTTCCTGCTGCTAAAGCGCATAATCGCCTGTTTTGTGGTCTTACAGGTCGTTGAGAATGTTGCAGAGTGGTGTTGATTGCAGCTTTTTGCACTGGAACGCCTACTCTGCATCTCATTAGCGATAGTTGCGGAGGTCATCTGTGGCGATGTTTTTTGCGGCTGCTATCACAGGTAAACTGGTGCTATGGGCTGTTAGCACCAGCTTGTGAATGGGGTGATACCTTTATCGTGACTTTGGCTGTGATAAAGTGCCGAAAACACAGCGATAACTCCTTGTGAATATGCCCCTACTTTCCAAGGGCCAGCCAGACAAGACCTGGGTGAGACCTGGGTGCGCAGGGGCGGGACTTAATTTAATGTTAATTTAATGTTTGCTATTTCAGTTGACACACAGCAGGGCTGCAATTTTTGACTTGTTATATCATATATTTCTATTGATCACCAATACACAGCGGAGAGTGCTGTTGGCTTCATGTATACTCAGGTTATCTCCCTGGTTATCAGAATAATTGGACAGGACGTGTGTATGTCCGAGTGTTTATGTGGCCATTATTGTTTAAAGTGCCATTAAACTCAACCTCCACGCTGTTGTCATGAGCACTGACAGCAGAGGGATTACTGTGTGTGCTAAGACCCTGAAAATGTTAGAATCCTACAGATGGCCTTATATTTTATTTTTCATTCACATTTTGACTCACGTTTTTGCGGAACGTGTTTGTTGAGAGGAGTGTTGTGAGTCTGAAGATAGCCCCAGAGTATTCCTTGATTGCTAGGCATTTTCCTGCCCTGCCTCCTATACGTCTAGCTGACACAGGCCCACTTTGAGAGTCTGATATGTGTTGTCCACTTTCCAATAAAAATATTTTTGTCTCTGGGTTGGTATTTATAATGCCATACTGACAATTTTAAGAGGTCAGAATATGCAGTTTTTCAGGTATCGCCGGATCACGTCCTGTCTATATTTTGGGAGAGATACAGGCGTACCTGCAGCAATCGAGAGACAGTACCAGTGGTGACTACTCTGCTACGGCGGAGGTGCGTCGCCCCACTGCTATTTGAGCAGTGTACAAAATATAAATAAAATGATAATAACAAGCAGTTATTATCATTTAATTTTTCTGCGAGGGATTAGAGCCAGGTCGGGTGGGGTGGAGCTGAGCACAGTGATGAGTGGTTTTTGCATTCCCAAAGTGTGCATGATTGTTTGGCCGGCCCTCTTGTTGCACAGCCCCATGGAGAACATGCCCAGGCTCTCAGGTACTGCCTGAGCGGCCTGCATGCAGCTTCCTGATTGGCTGGGAGAGTCTGGGTGTTTCTGGTTCTGCAGAGTGAGGATGGAGACGGAGGTGTATTTTTTTATTTTGTGAGTGAGGAGTGGTTTTTGCATTCCCAAAGTGTGCATGATTGTTTGGCCGGTCCTCTTGTTGCACAGCGCCATGGAGAACATGCCCAGGCTCCCAGGGACTGCCTGAGCGGCCTACATGCAGCTTCCTGATTGGCTGGGAGAGTCTGGGTGTTTCTGGTTCTGCAGAGTTAGGATGGAGACGAGGGCGCATTTTAAAAAAAAATTTATCCAGTCCTCTCCCCTCCCCCCAGCCACGTACCAAAGCAGCCACCACTGGACAGTACAAGTCACATGTTTCACTGTACTTTCATCAGAAGTTATGGAAAAATATTCCTTTTATTTTTCTCTAATTGCTGGAATATATGTGCTCATGGTTGACACAGGAGAGAAACAATTACATGACTTGCACAGGTAAAGCCTTGTTGCAACGAGCAATGTTAAAGAGAGTGATGTTCTAATGCATGTTTTTGTGAATTTTAGAAAGAGTGACAGTGTTGTAGTGGAAGGCAGTGTTACCTGGAAGCATGTAGCCAGCACCCAGGCTCACCTGAGCCCATCACAATGCTGCAGCGTTGTGATTGGTAGAGCACCATGATTCGGCGCTCACCCAGGGACTGATAGCCTGGGCATGTTCTCCACCCAGGCTGTAATGCAGCCTGCAAGGAGAACATGCAAAGTGGGAAGAGATGTGGCGCCGCGGCCAGGGCGATTCACTCCGGAATCTGGGGATCACGTTCGATCCCCGGTGGCGGCGGCAGATTAGCCCAGCACCATGTGACTCTGGGCAATAGCTTGCTTAATCTTCCCGACGGCCCCCAGCGCCTAGAGACCCTCAAGGGTAATTGTTCGCGCTTTACAAATGTGGATTATTATTAAAGTGTGTATGATGGTGTGGTCGACCTGAGCCGGCCGTCCAAACTGTCATGCGCACTGATAACTCCATACCACTCCCGTGGGTGCCTGTTATTCCTCAGTCCATGCCCCCAAGACTCTGGGACACTAAATAAAACGATAAAAAACACAGCTTATTATCGCTTTATTTTTCTTTTGTTTATGCTGCTGGAATGTGCGACGCCGCTCGCTGCATACAACACTTACCACTGCTGTTGACTCCATGCTCTAGCAGCATATTTGAACAGGGGTTATAGTCTAAGTATGTGCACAGAGCTTGGTTACAGTGGCACAAGGACCATATCTGGGCATACTCTTGTCTCTCAGAGCGTTACATTACAAAAAAAAGATGATGGGAGCAATGCTTTCAATTTGTCTAACCACTGGCAATTGTTTGAGGGGGTAGCATTCCAAACCATCGCTCTGTTGCCCACTACGCCACCTGAGCTTGGCCCCAGCCATATACAAATCAGTCTTGACCCTGTTCCTATAGGAACAATCCAGCTTGAGCTGCAAGGCCAAGTCCACCCTAAACCGGTAAAACACAAGCCACTGGAATCAAGCTACACTTGATTGAAGAGCCCCAATCAGGGAGAAACCAGCCTGGGGTTCCTTGTATTCTGGTTCTGGTTCAGGGAGGACCTGAACAGAAGGAACAATATGCAGTGGACATTCACTTTTCTACATTAAATATATTTAGATTCATTGTAAAAAGCAAAGTTTAAAGTGATATTATCAATAGGTGTTGAAATAGGATAAAAATAAAAAAAAACTGAAATTCACCATTTACCAAGCTAACTATAAATTGCACCCAGCCATGCAGTCCTTATGACCTCTCATATTACATCACTCATGGCATAATAAATGAAAATGATTTATGACATTACTGATGATGTGATTGATCTACCCATACGGTGTGTGGTCTTTGGATGTGAGCAGCATGTGCTGGGTACAGAGCCTAGTCTTGGGTCACACTCAGGCACCAACCCAGTGCTGCTGCAAACACCTGCTGTGCATAACGTTACTTTGACCTGTCAGCCTTCAGGTGGTCTTTCCCCAAACGTTTTGCTATACTTCTCTATATTTTGTATCGTGTTTTTGTTGCCTTAGGACTCTGTGCACGTTACAACTGCTAAACAGTGCGAAAGTGCATGTACCCACTACTTAAAACATGGTAACATTGACCTGTCACCAATTGGCATAATTAATATACTTATAAGTCCCCAGTAAAGTGGTACTAAATGTGCCCAGGGCCTGTAAATTAAATACAACTAGTAAGCCTGTAGCACTGAATGTACCACCTACTTAAGTAGCCCTTTCAAATGTGTATCAGGCCTGCCATTGCAGCCTGTGAGTACAGTTTTAAACTGCCATTTAAACCCAACAAAATAAACCTTTTGCCAGGCCTAAGACTTTCTTTCTAGTATATATGTCACTCCTACTTTAGGCCCTAAATAGCCCAAAGGGCAGGGTGCAATTTAATTTGAAATAGACCAGATACTTTTAAGTTTTACACGTCCTGATAGTGAAAAACTCTAAAAGGATAACATTGGAGTCACCTTATGTGAGAAGCGGGCTTGGTATATGGTGCACCAATCCAGACAACCCTTATGGTGATTTTAGTGGTCTTAGACAACTTTAGGCAGCTCTTTACGTGATAGATGTTCTAAGTGGTAACTGTAGAGAGCAGTCGTCAGGCTTAGTCCAGAAGGAGTGTAAAGCAGCTTGTTTTAACAGAACGTAATCTTATAGGTATAGATTAAGTAATTTTTTATAGATCTGCGATTGGCCTGTGCCGCTCGCTGTCCCTCGCTCTCGTGTTTACGTGGTGGTGCACGTCATTTTGCTTGAGACTACGTTACCCATAATACCATGCTAACCTACGCACAGTACTAAAACGTTCTTAAATCTTTGCACTCTGTTACACAATTGCGTTAATCACTGACATCTTTTCATCGTCTTTGCGTGAACCACATGTATCATAATTAGTGTCGTTAAATTCAACCTGAAGAAACATTGCTATTTTAAAAAACGAACCAGATCTTATTCCATGAATGTCGAGCCTTTAAAGATAATGAGACTAAAATCAAAAAGACTACCACTTTTGTGGGTGCAATCCCAACGGAGGAAGGTAGCATAGAGAACGAGATTTAAATGAAGGGGTAACAGCAGGAGGGTAATTTCGACCGGATCGGAAACAAGACAGGATGGATTTTAGTGTTCATTGCACGTACGTGTAAGGAGCCAAAATGAAGCAGGGAGATGGAATGTGACCAATGGACAAAAAGACTTGTGAATGATGACATGAATACTTTGTTTTACACTAAAAACGTACTGAAAGAGAAATCGAGGTAATCATGTAAAAAGCACAGGGGCATAAAACGTGGTTTCTGATAGTAAAGGGTGAATAGAAAACGTTATATCAACAGGGAGGGGAATAAGAGCCCACAGTCTCTATGTACAATAGCGCTGGATATGAGCGATAAAAATGTTGCCGGATAGGCACTGTTTACAAAGGTAGTGATTGCTAGCGTTGAGGCGACAGGTTACTTAAGAAAATTTGCACAATGATCATGATGTACAAGCGTTTAATTATACAAGACTAGATGACGTGTAAGATTAATATTGAATTGAGTCAAGTGAATACACGATGTTTACCTTTTGCTATTATTGTTGTTTATAGTGTTCCCTGACGAAGGGCAGTGAGGTGCCCGAAATGCATTGGATTTTTAAATAAATATTGCTTTGGACGAACCGCTGCGTTGATCATGTTTGAAAATGAGGTCCGGAGGACACCGCTCAAGCATTAGAAATCTGGAAAATGGCAGAATATAACCTGAATGTGGAGTGAAATGACAGAGTAACACAGAAAATGTGGTAAAACGTGGAATAATATGGTTAAAACTATGGAATATTGGAAAATGGAAAAACATGGATTATGGATGGAATGTAGCCAAAAGGCGAAATAATGGCAGTTGCGACTGGTTTTGGGGTGACATGTGTTACCCCACCCTTCTTCATTGATTCAAAGGTGTCACCGGGGGAAGCACAAAAACCAGTATTGCACGCTATAAAGGATGAACTTTGGACAAACAGAAGATAAATAAATATTGACTTTTAAAAAATAAGTAAAAACAGGTGTGCATCCCACCTTTAATCAGATTGTTCGAAACTGACTTAGCCATGATATCCTATGGAAGGTGGATATCATGGCTAAGTATGTGAGGCCCTATCAGCAAGCTATCGCCAAAAGTTGTGTGATTATCGCTGGATTACCTGCGATAATCACACAGTTAGGCAGCTTGCACTCTGAATTTTATCACTGTAGAGATAAGCGCTATCTCCGCGATAAAATTCAGAGTTGAGAGGCGATAATTATCCTAGCGCTAAGTACGCTTAGCGATAATTATCGCGCCCTCTTGATAATATGCCCCATAGTTTTTAATGTTTTTTTCTATTTCAGGAGAATACATGATCAACTGAATAAACGTCTATCGAAAAGAATGAATAGGTACTGATACAATCTGGATTTTAGGGGCAAGGAAACTTTTAAGACTAGACAGAAATTTAATTAACAGTTTATAAATTCTGTGCACCGTGTGAATCATGGTTGCCAACTCTGGCATAGTTGCAAATGTAATCACCCACTAGGGATAGACACAGAAGTTCTGATTACAGATTGTTGACAATAGTCTGTTTATAATGAAGGTTAGAACATTAGCATGATAATTGAATGTTGGCTAATGAAATTGATGAGTTAAAATTATTTGAACAGGTGGAATACGTTAACACTGCCTTTTTAATAAAAATCTACATATAATGTGGTTGCCAATTTGTCTCTGACCGTTACTTTAATTGAGGAAAAGGTTATGGTGGACTTGATCTTTTCTGCAGGGTCATCTCCAAACCTTTTGCCTTTGCACTGCTTTGCTGAATTCTTTTTTGTTGGCCATAGGACTCTGCACACTTTACCACTGCTAGCCCGTACTAAAGTGCTGGTGCCCTCCCTTTTAAACATGGTAAATTGGCTTATACCAACTGGCACATTTAATTTACTTGCAAGTCCTTAGTAAAGTGGGACTACAGGGACCCAGGCCTGGTACGTTAAATGCTACTAGTGGGCCTGCAGGACTGATTGTGTCACCCACTTAAGCAGCCTTGTAAATTATGTCTCAGTCCTGCCATTCCAGCTGTGTATGCAGTTTTAAACTACCATTTCCACCTGGTAAAATAAACCTTTTGTCCATTACCCAACAATTGAAACAATTAGAATACCTAATAGACGACAACTAAACCAGAGGCTTCATGCATCTACTTTGGTGCTATATCATAGAGCAAAAAGAATACCACAGGGACTTCAGTTATCTATCAGACAAATGTTATTTAGATTTCACCTAAATCCAGCATTCATGGACCAATGGTTTTCTATTCTCAACAAATGTTCTTTGAACTTGACAACGCGAAGTGTTTTGGATAAACTTTCTGGATACTCTAGGCCCGAAAGGGTTAAACGATAGAGTAGAGATGAGTTGCTTTTTATGTAGTACACTGGCTATATCTTGAAGTTATTGTATTTATATATTGAAATGTTTACATGTAACAAGAGCCCACACATGATTTGTTATCTTCAACACTTCTTTTTTCCTGTTCTGTTAAGTTTGAGCATTTTGGGTTTTTCTATTACATCTGGTTCTACATCTCATTATGTCTATTTTCTAAGCCCATGACAGGGCATCTTGGATAGAACATCTATAGGCTGTTAGAGTTAACACTGGATGCAAATAATGTACAATCTACACACACACAGTCTAATGGTGATGTCATCTCCATTTAATTAATACATGCCTGGTACTACAATGTTGCAACTACTTCTGTCGTCCTTTATTCATTTCTCCTATTTTTGGGGTTTTTGGTTTCCAGCATTATTTTTTCACCCGACCTCAACTACCATCGGTTAGGTTCTAATATTTATTTTTTATAAAATACACATCCAATTCACTATCAAGATCGGGTCGTGTTTAGGACTTCAATTCCAGTCTCTTTTCTAGCTTCATTATGAAGTACGTTGTTTTGACACATTAATACCGTACGCACAGTGTAGAAGCTAATTCAGCTGACGACACATGAGATACACGCATCCCTTCTCCTTCTTTGGTAAGATTTCCATTTATTCTCGGTTAGTGCCATTCTTTTCCCTGAGCGCTTCATATTTAGAGGGTCAATGTCATCGTATTTCCGTTATTCCTTAGTTCGACGACTGAGCAGCAGATTGGTATATTAAGATCAAGTCTTACCGGCATTTTGTGAGTGTGCGCTATTTTATTTAGTTTAGCTTTGAATTCATCCATGTTTTTCTTGATAGCACATTGTGCTTACTGGATAGATATGTTTTACATTTTCTTAGGAACATGAGGTTTCCTTGCTGCATAAGTTTTTTGAACGCATTGCGGATAACACTGATACTGGCGAATATGACCATACTCATATTCCCCTTTATTCAATCACGAAACATAGACATAATATTTTACACAGTATCCTTATTCATGCAGGATTCAGCCTTCTCATTACAATACAGGTACGCCATTCTTCTGTTTTCTTTAGTGCATCTTGCTCAGCACCCCATTTCACATTTTCGAGGTGATCTATTTAAAAGGGTCAAGATCACTCTTTAAACCTTTTTTCTAAAAACTTCAGAAAAACTATATTCATTTTGGTTTTCAGTATTCATTACTTTGGCTTGTCTAGATTTCACATCTCATTCTCACTTCCACGTTCTGCTCACGTTTTATTTATTCCAACAATTTTCTTCTTCATTCCTTGATTTGGGCTAATTTTATATCATGTATTAACATGTGAGTGCATCTATCACTTGTTGGGCTATAGGATTCTCTTTATGTATAATTATGGTAAATAATATATGAATGTATAATTTGAGATTTGTTTGATTACAGAACCCGCCCCTGAGGAAGGGACCGCAGAGTCCCGAAATGCATCGGGCTTCGTATTAATACTATGACATAATCTGTTATTGTAACGTCTGTAATTTCTGTACACATTTTGGTTTGGATTGTAAACCATAACAGTAATTTGTATGTTCTCTTTGTTAATTATCAAACACAGCACACACAATGATGTGTTCCATATGATTTATTGATGAATAATAATCTGCATAAGATACAACATAACTGAGTTGTTTTTATTGATTAAATTGGTTGTGTTCGGATTTAACTTGCAGAAGATATAGAACGGCTAGTTCTAAGGGAACAGTGCTCACTGCATTCAGGGTTTTTATCCTGTTAGACTCCGAAAAAACCTATTACCAGGCCTAAACATTCCTTTTTAATATATATATAAGTCAGTTCTTGTATAGGACTTAAGCAATCCTTTGGGCAGGGTGAATTTTATTTAATACATTTGATATGTACTTTTAAGATATACATAAACTGGTAGTGAAACATTCCAAAATGTATTTTTCACTATGGTAAAGCCTACCTCTCCTATAGAATGATATTTGGTTAACCTATTACATTTGTTAAGTAATAACTTTTGATTGGGAGCAGGAGGGAAAGTAATGTTTGGTGTGTGAGAAACTGCAACGTAAACCCTACTTAATGGTAGAGTCAGATTTTAAGTCACAATTATGAAAATGTCACTTTTAGAAAGGTACAAAAGGGGGTGGTGATGGACGGAGCATCTGAACCAATCAAACACTCACACCCAGTCAAAAGATCTGGGTTTGATCCATCACCGTTCTTTAGCCCACTCTGCCACCCCAGTTCAGACATGGCTATATGCAAATCAGTCTGACCCTGTGCCTCATGGGAACAGTCCAGCCCGAACTGCCAAGCCATGCCTTCCCTGGACCGGAAACAAGCTTCCGAGGACCGGTTTCTGGCATTCCAGCCGTCTTCAGCCTGGCTTGCTTGAATCCAGTGGCAAAGTGAGCAAGGGACTCCCGTCTGAGCATACCCTGCCACACTTATGGCGGCCAAAGTGGTACAAAAGGGGGTGGTGATGGACGGAGCATCTGAACCAATCAAATATCACACCCAGTCAAAAGATCTGGGTTTGATCCATCACCGTTCTTTAGCCCACTCTGCCACCCCAGTTCAGACATGGCTATATGCAAATCAGTCTGACCCTGTGCCTCATGGGAACAGTCCAGCCCGAACTGCCAAGCCATGCCTTCCCTGGACCGGAAACAAGCTTCCGAGGACCGGTTTCTGGCATTCCAGCCGTCTTCAGCCCGGCTTGCTTGAATCCAGTGGCAAAGTGAGCAAGGGACTCACGTCTGACCATACCCTGCCACACTTATGGCGGCCAAAGCGGTACAAAAGGGGGTGGTGATGGACGGAGCATCAGAACCAATCAAACACTCACACCCAGTCAAAAGATCTGGGTTTGATCCATCACCGTTCTTTGGCCCACTCTGCCACCCCAGTTCAGACATGGCTATATGCAAATCAGTCTGACCCTGTGCCTCATGGGAACAGTCCAGCCCGAACTGCCAAGCCATGCCTTCCCAGGACCGGAAACAAGCTTCCGAGGACCGGTTTCTGGCATTACAGCCGTCTTCAGCCCGGCTTGCTTGAATCCAGTGGCAAAGTGAGCAAGAGACTCACGTCTGAGCATACCCTGCCACACTTATGGCGGCCAAAGCGGTACAAAAGGGGGTGGTGATGGACGGAGCATCTGAACCAATCAAACACTCACACCCAGTCAAAAGATCTGGGTTTGATCCATCACCGTTCTTTAGCCCACTCTGCCACCCCAGTTCAGACATGGCTATATGCAAATCAGTCTGACCCTGTGCCTCATGGGAACAGTCCAGCCCGAACTGCCAAGCCATGCCTTCCCTGGACCGGAAACAAGCTTCCGAGGACCGGTTTCTGGCATTCCAGCCATCTTCAGCCCGGCTTGCTTGAATCCAGTGGCAAAGTGAGCAAGGGACTCACGTCTGAGCATACCCTGCCACACTTATGTCGGCCAAAGCGGTACAAAAGGGGGTGGTGATGGACGGAGCATCTGAACCAATCAAACACTCACACCCAGTCAAAAGATCTGGGTTTGATCCATCACCGTTCTTTAGCCCACTCTGCCACCCCAGTTCAGACATGGCTATATGCAAATCAGTCTGACCCTGTGCCTCATGGGAACAGTCCAGCCCGAACTGCCAAGCCATGCCTTCCCTGGACCGGAAACAAGCTTCCAAGGACCAGTTTCTGGCATTCCAGCCGTCTTCAGCCCGGCTTGCTTGAATCCAGTGGCAAAGTGAGCAAGGGACTCACGTCTGACCATACCCTGCCACACTTATGGCGGCCAAAGCGGTACAAAAGGGGGTGGTGATGGACGGAGCATCTGAACCAATCAAACACTCACACCCAGTCAAAAGATCTAGGTTTGATCCATCACCGTTCTTTAGCCCACTCTGCCACACCAGTTCAGACATGGCTATATGCAAATCAGTCTGACCCTGTGCCTCATGGGAACAGTCCAGCCCGAACTGCCAAGCCATGCCTTCCCTGGACCGGAAACAAGCTTCCGAGGACCGGTTTCTGGCATTTTCTTGTCCTAACCATTTGGTGCCTGCACCCTGTTCCTGGGCCACATGGCTAGGCATAGTTGGTAGTTGGCCTTTGTATATTCCTCCCAGACAGCATCCCAATAGAGGGTCTCCGTGTTGGCAGGATGGGATATCTCTGGCAGGATGGGGGATGGAGCTGTCACCTACCACACTTGCACTTCAAGGATGCTGGCCCAGCTCATTCACAAAAGATTTTGCCCAAACCTATTGTGCCCCGAGACGGACTGAGAGCAAAGCAGGAGAACAAGAAGTTCCAGACACCTCTATAGGGGGAACTCCAGAAGCTTCTCTCACTTCAAAGCTACAGCAACAGCTGTCCACGACACCTGGCCTGGTCTTCTCACTACCGCGAAGACCATTGGCTATGCTCTCCCTGCTGCAAGCTGCCTCCTCCATCGTGAACAAAACTATTTGAGCTGGACTGTAGAAGGTAACTTTTTCAGTGGGCTAACCTGGTCCCTGTAGCGGGCCCATCCTCCATCGCGGTTGTCCTGAAATTGTAACTGTTAGCCGGTCTTGCACGAACAGATAACTGCTAGTGGCGCTCTGTACTTTTAGGCATTATACCTACCTTAAATTTTGAAATTGCCTATCTCTGGTTCTATGATTGGAATTTTGTCATTTGGGTATCAAAACATTTATTCAATTTTACTCTATTTTTCTAAATTGGTGTGGGATTGTTCTTTTGCTGTGTTTTCAGTTTATTACTCTTTGTGTGCTGCATACATACTTTACACATTACCTCTAAGTTAAGCCTGACTGCTTTTGTGCCAAGCTACCAGAAGGGAAAGTGCAGTTTAGTCACTTTTTGTGGTTCACCCTGACAAGGATTGTGACTGTTGCTTGAGTAGAGTTTCTCCCCCCTCAACCATCAACCCAATTCCTCACATTGGTGTTCAGTGGTGGAATTCAGTACTTGCGCCTGTGCAGTACCATATAGTAAATCGTGGAACACAAAGATCCCATTATAAATAATTTGATACCAGATTCGACCTCTTTTTAAATTCTTTTTTTGCTCTCAAATTGGTCATTTTTGCAAATGCAACTCTTTGCTTACCTCCATACACTTGGGACTCTTTTGTTGTTGCACCTGTGATACCTTGCCAGAGCGGACATGGATCCCGACTGCCAATCAGGCTACAATATGATGGAGCTGGTCCAGCTTTATGGCTTAAGCAATGCTGAGCTGAACACGTTCTGCAAGAGGAGGAGCTGTCCATGAAGGAGAGATCTTCTAAACAGGTCTTTTGGATGCCCTATATGTTTTTGAGGTAGAGCCCAGTGGAAGACTCCACAGAGTATCAGGATTGCCCTGGGAGGGATGCTGAAGAGCCGGAGGGAAATTACTTTGCAATGACTACAAGAGAGAGAGGAGGGCCCACAGAGATGGTGTCTCCTGCTAGATCTCCTGCAGGACGCAGTGTATCCTCTCAAGTCAAGTCAAGTCAAGTCAGAATTTATATAGCGCACTACATACCCGTAGGGTCTCAAGGCGCTTGAGGAAGGGGGGGGTTTACTTATCGAATATCCATGTTTTAAGTTGTTTTCTGAAGGCTAGGTGGTTTTGAGTAAGACGGAGGTGGATGGGAAGGGAATTCCAGGTCTTGGCCGCTAAGTAGGAGAAGGATCTTCCTCCCATGGTGGTTTTGCGGATGCGCGGAACAGCGGCGAGGGCTAGGTTGGACGAACGCAGCTGGCGGGTGGGGGTGTAAAAGGAAAGGCGCGTGTTGAGACAATCAGGTCCAAGTTCGTATAGGGCTTTGTGTGCGTGGGTGAGGAGACGGAATGTTATTCTCTTGTTGACGGGGAGCCAGTGAAGGTCTTTCAGGTGAGCAGAAATGTGGTCTGTGCGGGGGATGTCTAGTATGAGTCTGGCTGAAGCATTTTGGATGCGTTGGAGTTTTTTCTGTAGTTTCGCGGTGGAACCGGCGTAAAGGGTGTTTCCGTAGTCCAGACGGCTTGTAACCAGTGCGTGGGTGACCGTTTTTCTTGTTTCGGTGGGGATCCAGCGAAACGTTTTTTTGAGCATGCGTATAATGTTGAAGCATGAAGAAGAGACGGCGTTGACTTGTCTGGTCATCGAGAGTGAGGAGTCCAGGATGATGCCTAAGTTCCGTGCGTGGTCCGTCGGTATGGGGGCTTTTCCTAGGGCCGTTGGCCACCAAGAGTCGTCCCAGGCGGAAGGGGATGAGCCTAGGATGAGGACTTCCGTTTTGTCCGAGTTCAGTTTTAGACGGCTGTGTTTCATCCACTCGGCTACTTCTTTCATCCCTTCGTGTAGGTTGTTTTTGGCGATGGTTGGGTCTTTGGTGAGTGAAAGGATGAGCTGAGTGTCATCAGCGTAGGAGATGATGTTGAGGTTGTGTTGACGTGCGATGGTTGCGAGGGGGCTCATGTAGACGTTGAAGAGGGTGGGGCTGAGTGATGATCCTTGCGGGACGCCGCAGATGACTTCGGTGGCCTCTGACTTAAAAGGGGGGAGGCGGACTCTCTGAGTTCTTCCAGCGAGGAATGAAATGATCCAGTCCAATGCTTTTCCTTGAATTCCGATGTTTCTGAGACGTTGTATAAGGGTGCTATGGCAGACTGTGTCGAAGGCCGCAGAGAGGTCAAGGAGGATAAGGGCGACTGTGTCTCCGTTGTCCAGTAGTGTTCGAATGTCGTCTGTTGCTGCGATGAGGGCGGTCTCGGTGCTGTGCTTGGCTCGGAAGCCAGACTGTGAGGAGTCGAGTGATTTGTTAGTTTCGAGGAAGGTGGCGAGCTGATTGTTAATGGCTTTCTCAATGACTTTGGCAGGGAAAGGGAGGAGCGAGATGGGGCGGTAGTTTTTGAGTTCGTTGGGGTCAGCTGTGGGTTTCTTCAGAAGGACGCTGAGTTCGGCGTGTTTCCAGCTATCTGGGAATGTGGTGGAGTTTAGGGAGTAGTTGATGACATCTCGGAGATGGGGTGCGATAATGGAGTCTGCTTTGTTGAAGATGTGATGGGGACATGGGTCTGTAGGGGATCCTGAGTGGATGGAATTCATCAGGCGAATGGTCTCGTCTGTGGTGATTGGGTTCCATTCGAGAAGGATATTCGGAGGGGGTGACGGTTCGGAGGTGAGTGGGGTGGATTGGTTTACAGGTGTGTTATCAAAGCTGTTATGGATGTCGGCGATTTTGTTATGAAAGAATGAGGCAAGGGAGTCGCAGAGGGCTTGAGAGGGGGTGATGTCGTTAGAGCTGGCGGTGGGGTTGGTGAATTCTTTGATGATGTTGAAAAGTTCCTTGCTGTTGTGGGCGTTGTTGTCTAGTCGGTCTTTGAGTGCTGATTTCTTGGCTGTCCGTATTAGTTGGTGGTGTTTGCGGGTGGCGTTTTTGAAGGCGGCTTGGGTGATAGTGTTTGGGTCTGTTTTCCAAGTTTTCTCAAGGGAACGACAGAGCTTCTTGGATTTCTTAAGTTCGTCGTTGAACCAGGGGGCGTTCTTGCTACCTTGCTTGGTTTGATGTTTTTTCAAGGGTGCTAATTTGTCGGCGGTTTGGGTTAACCATTGTGTGAGGTTGATGGCGGCTTGGTTAGGGTTCGTTGAATAGGCAGGGGGGTTTTGAAGAAGCGATGTGGAGATCTGGTCGATGGTGATTTTGTTCCAATTTCTTCGCAGAGTTGGTTGAGGGTGGTTGTGGGTCGAGGTCTTATTGTAGATAAAGTGGATACAGCTGTGGTCCGTCCAGTGGAGGGGTGTGGTATGAGTGAAGGAGATATGCTTGCTGGAAGTGAAAATAGGGTCGAGTGTGTGTCCTGCATAGTGTGTGGGGGTGTTAACAAGTTGTTTGAGTCCGAGATTGGCGAGATTGTCCAGGAGGGTGGTGGTGTTACTGTCGTTGCTCTTTTCTAGATGGAAATTGAGGTCTCCTAGTAGAATGTAGTCTTCTGAAGGGAGGGCGTGTGGGGTGATAAAGTCAGTGATGTCTTCGCTGAATTTAGTACGGGGTCCTGGTGGCCTGTAGAGGAGGGTGCCCCTAAGTGTTGTCTTGGGGTCGGTGTGGATCTGGAAGTGAAGGTGTTCGGCGATAGCAAGGTTGTCATCTGAGCTGGTTGAGACGCGGATGGTGTTCTTGTGGACGATGGCGATGCCTCCTCCTGCCACAACCTTGTCCCCTGAAAAGTTGAAGAACAGACAGGCTGAGAGGGGCCAGAAGCTGTAGCTAGCCAGGCTGGCTGCAGAAGAGAGACAGGCTGAGGCAGATAGAGCCTTTGGGAAGGAGGATGCAGAAAGGGCCTTTGCAGAAAAGAGGATGTTGTGAGCTCATGACCTAAGTATAAAGAAGCTGGACTTGAAGGCAACACAGCTGTCAGAGTCCAGCACAAATGGTGGCACCAACAGCAAAGTGTCCAATAGAAAGGAGCCCACATACCAAATGGCATGGTGCCCAGCTTTGAGGTGCAGGGATGATATTGATATGTAGTTCACTGCATAGGAGGCAGACCTTATAATACACAGTGTCCCAGGGAAGTTTTAGGGAGTCAGTCTGTGGAGTCACATGCCAGCTTTGGAAAGCAATAACCTTTTGGCTTTAGAGTTGGCTGACCAGATGTCTGACACCTCCATGAAAGCAGCACGTATTACTAAGTTTAGCCTCACCCCAGAGTGATACGCTTAAGGTGTAGGGACAATCACAGACTGCCTGGCCAGTCTTGGAGAGATTTTCTGGACTTCTCCAGTACGGCACTGAATGGTTGGCTGAAGGGCAGCCAAATGAATAGTTGTGAAGGGCTGTATGATCTAATTGTATGGTCCTAACTGTTTGGTGCCTGTAGCCTCTTCCTGGGTCACATGACTATTTGCAGTTGGCATTTGTGTATTCCTCCCAGACAGCATCACAATAGAGGATCAGGGTGTTGGCAGTTATGGGCCTTCTCTGGGAGGATGGTTAGGGGGACTGTCACCTACCACACTTCACCTCAAAGACAGTGACCCTGCTCACACACAAAGTACTTCAAACTAGCCTGTTGGGCCTCCAGACAGAGTGGGACAAGGGCAGTGAGGAAGGAAATCCCAAACACCTCTGTAGAGGGAAACTCCAGAAGCTTCTTCCACTTCAAAGTGGGCATCAAGTATAACAAGCATTTACAATGCAATAGGTCTCCCAGTATTAAAGTTTGAGCTATTGGCATTGTATATTACAATGTGTTACATTAATTTGTTATCAAACTCTGAATTGTTGTATAAAGATGATTTGTGTCATGTGACTTCCCTACCATCTCCTGCATGGCCTGCTGCCTGCAATGTCGTAATGCAAGAGGATGTTCCTGAAAGAACTTTACAATCTACTTCAGCAAAGACAATCAGACACTGTCAGACACAGAGACGAACCAACACTGTCAACAAACCATAGACAAACGGACACTATCAGAGACACCCAGAGAACAACCAACACTGTCAACTAACCATAGACAAACAGACACTATCAGAGACACCCAGAGAACAACCAACACTGCCAACTAACCATCGACAAACAGACACTGTCAGACACCCAGAGACGAACCAACACTGTCAACTAACCATAGACAGACACTGTAAGACACCAAGAGACGAAGCAACACTGTCAAATAACCATAGACAGACACTGTATTACTCAGAGATAAACCATCACTATCTAATACACATAGACAAACAGACACTGTCAGACACCCAGAGACGAACCAACACTGTCAACTAACCATGGACAATCAGACACTGTCAGACACCCAGAGACGAACCAACACTGTCAACTATCCATAGACAAACAGACACTGTCAGACACCCAGAGACGAACCAACACTGTCAACTAACCATAGACAAACAGACGCAGTCAGACACCCAGAGATTTCAAATTACATTCAGTATCCCTCGAATAATAATGAATGCGTTAATAAAGCGGATTTATTTCGAGTCAGATCGGTAAAACATTTCGGTATAAACAAACACTAGAGCTTTCTACCAACTTCCACTGTAAGAGAATTCTTAGCGCAGAGATACTCCCATGTGGAGTCGATTCTAGCCGCTTTACAAACCCGCTAATAATACACTTGTTACGGGCATAAAAAAAAACCTGGCCAAACGGTGTATCTTCTAACAGTAATACAAGTCAAACAACACTCAGTATGCTGGAGAGAGGAAATTGGGGTGCGCTTTCTGTGTTGAACTAAAGATGATAAAAACGTCTTCGTCAATTAGTACTCACTTCCATCAGAGCTGCACTAGGGAGGTAGCAGTCAGACAAAAAACAAGTTTCACTTTCAGTTCGCCACTAAATTGGAAATAAAACTGAATGTCCAGATTAGGCTGCCAAAAGTTAAATGGTGAGCCTTGATCTCTTGCTTTTGCATTATGTGTAGTAAACAGAACTTCCAAAGTGTTCACATCATATGCGATCTGAAGCATGCGAGCAGAGTGCCACCGTAAAATAACGCCTGTGTTAAAAACCAGAAAAGCTCATGCTTCCCTAACTCTGAGCACTAAAATACGGTCCCTACTCAAAACGGACCTACGGAAAATGCAGAGCACATCCAGATTAATAATTTGCCCGTGCCGATGGAGGAAGCTGATTACTCTATATTAACTATAGAGTGTATACACAGCATGCTGACCATTTGACAAATTAGAGGTGCGACAACCCCACTAATACCAGGGGTACGTTTTGACAGGCAGCGTGCATTGCGCCCCCCTCATGTACTAGACGAGAAAACAAACTGCATATATTGTTAGGACAATGACACAAGGTACCTTTTGTCTTTGATATTAAATTCAATGCGGCGTTTTCTGAGGATGCAAATTGTATTTGAAGTCAGAGACGGTTCTAAACAGATGCGCTACAAAACATAGTAAACATTATAACTAGATGTTGCATCACGACCCTGCGGATCTACCGTAGCATTGGACTACAAACTCTGAGAAGCATTAGTAGCAAATGACGTAACACCACTCTCACGCCATTAGGTTCCACTATGCTCGGTTTGTGCCATGTAATTGAAACTACCTGCAAGGCTTTAAGTTTTGAAACAGATCTGCGACAGTTTGAAAGGCAAACTCCAAACTACATGTTGCGCCCATACAGAAGCAGTGTGTTGAATGCTAGACACTATACATAGCGTACTCGTGCACCGAGTGCTGACAGGCTAAAAGGCAACACGTCCCCTCCCACTATGCACAGAAGTTAGGATGGTATGGCTCTCACGTCATACCTACTTGCTATAAACAACACCTATAGGGCAGAAAAAACACAAGGCTCGTGCACCGCACAGATTCGAGTAGAACATCTACTAAAGGTCACAACACCCCTGTCCCCCCCGCCCCCAGAACGGACTCAGTGGATGACGTCGTACTGCACCCTCCCGGCATACATTGAACTCGGGCCGTGACGTCACAACGTGGCTACTGTCACCTTCTACAAGCCAAGAGCGCAGCTGCGACCCTCTCAGCGAATTCCCAGCCTGCACACAGACCAGGGACGCGTATGACGCCATACCCAGCAACGCCTGCAGACCATAAACAAAAGACAAGGCCCGTGACGTCACATCAGTCGGACTGCACAGGGGCTGAGGGGTCCGAGGTCAGGCCCTCCTGCGGGGGCACAGTGACGTACCGAGAGGGGGCTCGGCCGCCTGCAGCACTGAGCCTTCCCAGACATCAGAAAGTGAACCGAACACCCGTTCCCCTACACCAGCACAAAAGCTGCGCAGGCCCCGGAGCCCCCGTACCTTGGTGCGAGTAGGGTGCGGATCCAGGGGGAAGGAGGGGGGTCGGTCTAATGGTGTCTTTGTGTGTGGGGGGGAAGGGGGTAACTAATTGGACGAGACGCAGCCGCTCCGCCCCGCTGCTACCGCACCGAGCGAATGAGAGCGACAGACAGGAACTGGGGGGATTTACAGATCAAATAGGGCCTCCCGGTAGGGCTGTCCTGCGCGAATGCCTGAGTCAAGTGACGGCGTCAGGCACGGGCTGTAGATCATGGGTCCACAGCGGCGTCGTAGGGTAGCGCCTTGAAGTGCGGCGGAGGTGGAGAAAAATACCTCTTCGCACGAGGTCAGTTTAACGGCGTACTCTATATGAAGGGGTCTTTCAGGCGACATCTAACAACAACTAAATGGCCCAGCGGAGGCGGGCGGCCATGAAACACAACGGTCTGCCACACTTTGAGGACCCCAAACGTGAGACGAAATCGGCCATGAAAAGAATAGGAGGTGCCTGCCCAGGAGAGGAGCGGTGGCGGCTGAAGTCCGGAGTGGCGGTAAGTGGGGGTGGGGGGGCGCTCGGTGCACTTGTGGGTGTGTGTGTGCACGCGTGTGTGTATGCGACAGCGGGGGTAGGTTCTCTGTATGTGTGGGTGCGTGCGTGCATGGGCGCTTGTGTGTGTGTGTGTGTGTGTCTGTGTATGCGTCTGTGTATGCGCATGCGTGTTTGGTGAAAGAGCTTCCCGGGAGACAGCAGCTGAGCGCGTTCGCGAGCGCGTGCCCCGCTCAAATAGCCTCCTTGAAGAGGCAATGCGCGCGGCCAGCCCTGTCTCCTGGGAAGCATAGTCACTGACAAAAGATCTCCTGGCGGACACAGCGCTGACGCGCTGTTAAACGCCAGGAGACCTAAAAAGGGGACCCTCAAACCCACTTGCTGAGAAGGATGACTGGACCTGCTCCCTTCATCCCATGAATGAATGAATGAATTGGGATTTGTAAAGCGCAACTAAACACGTAGGCATCAAGGCGCTAAGAGATGGAACAGCTGTTTGAGAGAGAGGTGGGCAGATCACGGGTAGGCTTCTCGGAAAAGCCAGGTCTTAAGTGCTTTACGCAAAAGGGCGTGAGAGGCAAGCCCCTTGAGGTCATCAGGGAGCTTGTTTCACATTTTGGGTGCAAGGGAACGGAAAGCCCTTCCGCCCCATCTGGCCTTGAAGACTCGGGGAACAGTCAGGAAATTTTTATTGGCAGAACGAAGAGCCCCGCCGGGGACATATAGGGACACATGGGAACGAATGTCTTCTGGCCCAGTCCCATTTAGAGCGTGGTGAATAAAGCAGAAGGTCTTGAAATTAATCCTGGCCTAAATGGGGAGCCAGTGCAGGTTCCTCCTAATGGCAGTGCCTGACGCGCGCTTCGGGGCATCTACGACAAAGCGGGCCGCTGCGTTTTGCACAATCTGAAGGCGTTGGACCAGGCCGTTGTAAATGCCTAGATATAGTGCATTGCAGTAGTCCAGCCGGGAAACTATAAGAACCACCGCAACTTGTTTGCGTGCTTCTCGGGAGAGGTAGTGGGTGATTTTTTTAAAGATTCTTAAAGCACCACAGCAGGTAGAAACTGTCCTGCTGCCCTATTTATCAAGGGTAAGAGTGGTGTCCAGAATAACACCCAGATTTCGGGCCGAAGTGGAGGGCGTGGGACAGGTGCCAAGGGCAGAAGGCCACCAGTCCATTGACCAGGTCTCGTGTTTGCCTCCAAACATGAGAACCTCTGTTTTCCCAGGCTGAGAGACTCCAACAGTCAGCTAATTGACGACCTGTTCGGAGCTACAGGGACATAACAAGCTTCAGGAGCCTCCCTGCATCTGCTCAGTTGACCTGCAGCTGGACCTGCAACTGGAACTGCCTGAGTCCTGCTGGCCTCTGTGGCAGTGAATCCGAATCCCCAAGAGGTGATTCCCCAAGTTCTGGACCCCTGGCTGGTATCTGAGTGTACTTCAGAGGATAGGTCCTGAAGTTTTGCCCTCCTCGTGACCGTGAACAGGCCCGTTTATCCCAAGATCTTGTTGTGCCGACTGCCAGCCTGAAGCTCCAGTGAACCTGACTCTTTGTGTTACAGCAACCACCAGCTACGACCAGCAAGCGAGATCTGCACTTCGCGCTACAACAGTGACAGCCAGCGGTGACTGTCAATGCAAATCTCAAGCAGTGACCATCAATGACTCCCAACTGGATCTTAATGCTACCGTGAGAACTAGTCTGCTCTTCATGCTGCAGCAATGACTATCTGAGGCGCTCTCCCTGCTCCTTGAAGCCTTCTCCTCCAAGAACCAAACTCTTTGCACTGGACTTGAGAAGGTAGCTTTTTCAGTGAGACTAACCTGGTTCCTGTATCCAGCTCGTGCTGTATCGCAGTTCGCCTGAACTGGTGACTTTCACCCAGTCTTGCATGAGCAGATAACTGTGAGTGGCGCTTTGTGCTTTTAGATGCTATACTTACCTTACATCTTTGAAATTGCACGTCTCCAGTTCTACAAGATTGGATTTTCTTTGTTTTTGTTTCAAATAATGTATTAAACTTTACTCTATGTTTCTAAATTGGTGTGGGAGTTTCCTTGTGTTGTGCTTTACCTTTATTACTGTCTATGTGCTGCATGCATACTTGCTTCTAAGCCAAGGCTGACTGCTTTTGCGCCAGACTACCAGAGGATTAAGCACAGATTAATTTAGTGACTTTTTGTGGTTCACCCTGACAAGGATTGTGGCTGTTGCTTGAGAAGGGTTTCACCCCCTCTACCACTAACACAATTTCTCGCAGGTTATCAATGGCAATCATTGCCAATATTTCCTGAAATTGGTCTATTTATATTGGATTGACCACATAAAAAGTAATAAAGTACCAAATGCTAGACACATGTATTGACTCTTGAATGTTTATTCGCACAAATATTTGCCTAAAGAGATACAGTGAGATATTTGGATCTTTCCTAAAATGCATTATTATGAAAAGATAAGAATGGACTTTAATATTGACTTAAATAAGGAAAATGTGAAGTGATAAAATGTAACATACTTATTGAGCATAATTCTTCAGTCTGTTCTCAAGTTCTGTTTCTCAAAAAGCATCAGTCCTTTGTTCGTTTTTATGGCACTTTATTTGATAACACTGAATGCAAATTATAAATGTAGATAGGACCAATTGTTAATGTCGTAAAAAAGGTTCCCGGCCGGACCTGAAATGCGTTGATGTACCTGTTTGGACACTATGCACAAATAAATGCTTAATAACTGCTCCTGATTGTGCTTCCGAGGTGTTCCTTCAGGCGTATTACATTATACATTGGTTACCTTTACCTGCTCCTTTTCGGAACTGTCCGATTAAATGAATTTGGTATTGCGAGTGAAGATCACGCATATTCTTATGCATATATATGCCAAACCCATCTTCTTGTTCTTTACAGGACTCTGAGGAAAGTAAGAGGACAGAAAGAAGCATGCGAGTGGAGTATTGCGGAAGACGGAGGAAGTGTGGCAAGGTAAAGTCGCACAGTGCATTAGTCTGTTTCAAAAAAGGAGTATCGCCGAATACTGCGGTGGTATCGTCGCATAACACTGTTTAGGGACTTTAGGTGTGAAAGGATAAATGTATAGTGAGGACAGTCTATGAAATCTCAGCCTTCAAGCACAGGGATCATTTTGTGTATCCTGATTAAAACTTACTGCTGGGAGAATAGTAGGACTCAACCCGAGCTTGAAAGAAGGGTAAAGGAGCAGCGTCTACTTTACTTACGATAGAGGAATTCTGTGGTAGGTTAGATGGACGCGCTGCCTACTGGTAACACAGAGTTCATGCGTATATGAATAGGGTTTTCCATATGAATGTGTGTAAATGAAATTGCAATACGCGTTCTGGTGAAACTCTGGGATTGTCTCTAAGGAGGTGAAAAAGATCTCTGTATGTGCTTTCCTGGAGATACGAGTTTGTTATTGCCTGATAGAAGGGTAAGGCCAGTAGTGTTGCTTTATCGACGAGTCTAAAAATTCTGAGGAGATAAGCGTCGTCTACTCCGGTTACAGAATACTTGTGCGATTGAAAATTCTATCACTTTATTAGCGAAACAGGTTAGTGGAATTGTTTTGTGTAAGTTACTAACTGATTTTGTAAAATATCTAGTAAATACGGCTTCTTGAAAAAACCCTGTAAAGGAGGGGTCAGTCGGCGCTGCAGGAGCCGGAGCGCTGGTGACGTCAAAAGTGTCGCACTGGGATTGGTCCACGTGACTAAGACAGAGTAGGAGCTGATTGGTTCATCACAGAAAGCAGCAAAGGCTATTGCTTTAGCACTAAAGTAACGTAAGTGTTCTAACTGGTGCATTAGTGCGAACCGCGCTGTGATAGGTTGGTGTTACTGAATCAGCAACAGAATAGTACGCGATCTTTTGAAAGCAGGAAAGTTTACCGAAAATGTCATACTGCTATTATGATGATGACAAGAAGAAACCTTCATGGTTTAAAAGGCTGAAAAACATGTTTGTAAAAGACAAAGAGGTAGTTACGAGAGAGGGAAAAATACTTCCTTCACCGAAAACACCTGCTTCCTATATGTTGACGAAATATGGTTACCATACGTGTGTTTGGTTGGAAAATTGGGTACATTATACCAAGGATGATGGTGTGTTAGCTTTTCCGGAAGGAGGATCATTTGATTTGGCTATTTTGAGGCATTTGAGAGACAAAATGATGAAACTGGAAACGAGACCCAGACCAACTCAATTTGAAGCATTGGTTGAGTGGGAAGATGAGATGCATGAAATGGAGAGTGAGAGGTTAAGTAGGCATCTTAGACCGAGAGGTAGAGGTAGAGATTTGTGGAGAGAAACACATGAGACTAGAATGCGAAGATGGAGGGATGGAAGTATGTGTGATGGTATGTATCCAGTCAGATTGGTAGAAGAATATGAGGAACGAAAAAGTACAGAGAAGAAAAAGAATACTGAATTAGGAAATCAAAGCTATGGTGAAAGTGAATCAGAGGATGCTGTTTTAGAAGAAATATTAAATAGGAGACCGCCCCCATATCAACCAAGTTCTTTATGGACTACCCCAAATGCCCCGATGGCAGAAGAAAGAGTTAATGAAAAGCCAAGACAACCATCAAATTTTAGAGACTTTCCTGAAAGAGTAGAAACAAGATATGTCCCGAGTACACCGATAGGAGAAGCTAGAATTACGGGTACACCTGTACAAAGTAATGATTCACACAGAATTGTGCTAAGTGCAGAAAGACGAAGTAATGAACAGCCAAATATGTCTGATTATGAGAGTTCTGCACATGAATTGATTCAAAACCTTACTAAAAATATGGAAGCTGCATTTGTACCAGTAACCATAGGACCTGTGATACCAGTATTTGAAGATCAGAAAATAAAAGAGCCGAGATTAACCATTCCATTACAACAAAGTCTACAGAGAGCAAAAGAGAGTGCTTATCCTGATTTATCGGAAATAAGGCAGAATATAAGTGTAAATCCACCAGAGTTAAATTTTAATCAAAATATGTCATGCGGATACCCGACAGGAGCCGAATCTGACTCTGCCACTCCAGAGAGAAGTGCAGACAAAGTAGATTTAACGCAGACACCCATGGGACCATCAGAAAAAGAGTTGAGTGAATTGATAAAAACGTTAAAATTAAAAGAGCAGGAATCAAAAGTGTTGGTTGTGGCTAAATTAAAAGTAGATATGAAAGAATTAATAATTGGAACAATTGGGACAGACAGATTAAAAACTTACCAGGATGATGAGCTCATGTTTTTATGTAAAAGCATAACATGGAGAGCTAAGACAATGTACGATCAATTAGAAGAGGTGGCAAGTGAATGTGGAATAGAATTTTCTAAAATAAAATCATTACAGAAAACTTATCGAGTAGATTTTGCAGAAAGAGACATTGAAAACATGAACACTGCAGGAAGACTAGTTCAGATAAAAGATTTGATTGTGTTATTGCGCAAGTGGGGTGATGTAGGTAAATGGAGAGTCAAGTGGGCAAAGAAGAAGGAAGAGAATAGTGATAAATCTACATTAGCTTTCCCCATTAGAGAAAAGAGAACAGCGGCAACTGAATTCCCTATGAGAGAAATTCATGGAGGAGGATATGTACATGTGCCCTGGAGCAGGCAAGATATATTGTCATTTACGAATGATTTCCCTAGACTGAGAGAAAAACCAGTAGAGTGGTATTGGCAAGTTGACAGATTTGTAAAGGTGTCAGAAGTATTGTGGATTGATTTGGATGGATTATTTGACATAGTAGTGCCAACAGATTTATGGACAGAATGTAAAATAACTGTGGATTGGCCAAGGGAGGAGTATTCCAGAGATGAGAAAACAGGAGCTCCATCACCAGATGTGATGAGAAAATACGAACAAGTGATAGTGTGGTTGAAAAACAAAATACCTCCAAAAGAAACTGATTGGGTAAAGATAGACAGGACCACTCAAGAGCCGAAAGAAACTGTGCATTCATTTTATGAAAGATTATTGTTGGTTTTCAAACAATATAGTGGTTATGAGGAATTAAATGAAAAGGATATGAGCCATTTTGTGTATAGGTTTGTATATGGATTAAGACCAGAAATTTCAGACATGATTAGACATAGTATGATGGATTGGCAGTCGAGCTCAGTAGATAAGGTATTAAGACAAGCAAAATATTGTAGTGAGGAGATTGATGCAAAACAAAAGAAGTTGAAAGAGAAAGCCATGTGGGCACAAGTAAAAGTAGCGGAACAACAAGTAGCACAGATGGAGAATAAGAATGCAGGGGAACAAGGTGGGTTTAAAGGCAAACCTAAACTGGTAGGGAATATTGACGAATTGAAAAAGAAAATGCCATGTTTCAATTGCGGCAAGATAGGGCATTGGAAACGAGAGTGTAAATGTCCGCCTAGAGTTAATGGGGAACATACATCATTGAATCCACAGGTGCAGTTTGAGGTAAATCAGCAGCAACCGCAACAACAGCAGATAGCAAATCATCAAAGTCAGGTGCCGCAACCGCCACTGCCATACAGTGGGAATCAGCAGAGATACAGCGCAGAGACAGGATTCATCGGAGGTGAGCAGGTAATAAGACCGCAAAGAGTAAATGCGTGTCCTCAATATTGGTTACAAGAAGAGAATGGCAGTGAGCCGGGTGAAAGTTTATGACGGTGCTTGAGGGAGGAAGAAGAGTGTATGCTTGGAGCCACTCTTGAGGTAGATCAGTCAGGTCCATTTGTGAGCAGAAAGGTGAATGATGTGGAAATAACTTTCCTAGTGGACACTGGTGCTACCCGTTCTACTGTTAGATCAGTGGAAATTCAGAATCTTCCTCTCTCGGGTGAGACAATCCAGGTTGTAGGTGTAGCTAGCAGACAAATAAATACTCCTTTGACAAAACCAGTTGAAATAGAGATTGGGACATACAAAGATATGCATCGGTTTGTGGTGTGCGACAGCAGTCCTGTTAATTTGCTAGGCAGGGATATATTGTGCAAAATTAATTGTGACATATATTGTTCACCAGATGGCATAGAATTGAAAACCCCAGATGAAGATAGTTTGTATAAATTGACAATGCTCATGGTTGAAGCGGAACAGGATAAACTGTTTCCTGTTTTTGATAAAGAGAAAATTCCTGTTGAACTGAAAGAGGCAGTGAAAGAAAGCGTGTGGGATTTCACTGGAAAAGATATAGGTTTGATGAAAGGAGTTGATCCTGTGAAAGTGTCTATTAAAGAAGGTGCACGTTACCCGAATATACCTCAATATAAAATGACTGTAGAGGTAATTGAGGGAATTACTCCAGTAATTGACAAAATGATTGAGCAGGGAATTCTAAGAGAAATTGAGAGTAGTCCTTGTAATTCACCAATTATGGGATTGAAAAAGCCAAATGGAACGTTTAGAATTGTGCAGGACCTGAGAAAGGTTAATAAAATTGTTGTCCCATGTTGTCCAATTGTCCGAATCCAGCAGTGATTTTGTACCAAATACATCATGATGTAGAATGGTACACAGTGATTGATTTATGCAATGCGTTCTTTACTGTTCCATTGCATCCAGAAAGCCAACCAATTTTTGCATTCCGTTTCCAAAATCATATCCTAGCATGGTGTAGAATTCCACAAGGGTACACTGAGAGTCCATCGATTTTTAATCAGCTGCTAAAGAAATCATTCGAAAATTTGAGTATGCCTGGAGAATCTGTGTTGGTGCAGTATATTGATGATCTTTTGGTTGCATCAAAAACAAAGGATGCCTGTATAACTAATACAGTGGCATTGTTGAATCATTTGGCTGAGGAGGGACATAAAGTGTCTCCATCAAAATTACAGTTTTGTCTAAAAGAAGTACAGTATTTAGGCCACAAGATTGCTAAAGAAATCAGACAGGTCACAATTGAGGGAATTAAAATGATACAAGGAATGCAGCCACCTAAAACTCAAAGACAGGTAAGAATGTTCTTAGGAATGGTAGGTTAATAATAATAATAATAATCTTTATTCGTTTTTTTAGCGTTTGCAAAACCATAAAAGATGTCACAATATATAAACATTCACAATAAAAGAAGTACAATTGAATATACATTTATAAAAGATGCCAACAATTTACGTGAGATATAGATTAGTCCTTTGTCTTACAGATTATTTCTGTGCCTCATGATGCACTTTAAAAAATTTAGTACATGGTACACGGTGGTTTCAGAGTCCAAAGATTGAAGTGCCAGTATAGCTGGATGGCATTGTCTGTATCCCCATTTTTTTAATAAAGGGATAAGCCAAATTTTTCGATGGGAGTGGAAAAACTTGCAAAACAGTATTGTGTGAATGGTGGACTGTTGGGAAAGACCATCACACGGGCACGGGTCCGTCTGAGTGTTCCAGTTATTTTTTTCCGGGAATGTTACTAATCTGAATAAAAGATTCATTCTGAACCTTGTTAAGAGCATCTTTTCATATTCGTTGATTTCTAAAGTCAAATATAGCTGGATTTTCAGAGACTGCTGAATCATAATTGCATGTATAACAGATTTTTTTGCGATCGATGAAGACAATTTCAGGGATTCCAGGTGGCTCAATGCAGTTTGTTTAAGGTTTTTTTTGGATATGTCTTTTAGATTTTCTGGTTTATAATAATAATGTTGTAGACCCAGATCAGTAAAAAAGTGTCTTACTTAGGAGAGCCAGGCTATTTTGTTGGCGTTGTCCAGCTCCATAGTGTCCTGTAGGATGCTTTTGGTCAAGTTATTTTTTTCCGATAACCAGACTCGCCTCCACAGCATAAGTGGTTGGATTTTGATTAAATCTTCAATATATGGGATTCCCAATTCTATGTGTGAGGCATAGGTGGACGTGCCTCGTGGAGTTGATAACAGGAATCTCATGAAGATATTTTCTTCTTTTTGTATCGAGCCAGTGGGTGTATATCCCCAGATCCCTGCTCCATATAGTGCGATGGCTTGGCATTTCGCCGCGTAAATCTGTAGCAGTTCTACTGGCGTTTTTTTTCCAAGTCTATTTGAAAATTTCATCAACGCCATGATTGCTCGTTTAAATAGATGTCTCCTGGCCTCAACTGCCGCTTTCCAGTTTAGGGCATCATCTATCATGATACCTAAATAGGGGTATTGTGAGGTCTTTTCGATTTTTTGGTCTTTCAGAAAGATGGACTTAGTAGCTTTTCTTGGCCCGCCAGCTACCATGACAAAAGTTTTTTTGACATTAATGTGCAAGTCCAAGGCACCCATAAAATCTGCGTATTTGGATAAGGATTTCTGCAGTTCGATGGGGGTTCGAGCTAAAATAACTGCGTCATCCGCGTACAGTAACGCGGGGATCAAACGATCTTTTACTCTTGGGAGGTCCCTCCCCCCTCTCAACATGGACTCTTCTAGGCCATTGGTGTAGAGGGAGAAGAGGAAGGGAGCCAGGACGCAGCCTTGCCTCACTCCCCGCTCTATTCTAAATTGTGCCGTCAGTTCTCCTCTTGTCCCGTACCTCACTCTTGCCGTGGCTTCGCTGTAAAGTTCCCTTAGAAAGTCCAGGAGGGGAGGATCTACCCCCATTGCGCTCAACAGTGACCAAAGCTTCGTATGTGAAACGCAATCGAAGGCGGAGGATAGATCCACATATACCATATAAATGGCACCAGGTTTAGCGTGAGTGTACTTAGACGTTAGCAGGCTTAGATTTAGGGCCTGCTCGATGGTTCCAAAGCCCTCCCTGAAGCCAAACTGTAGGTGCGAAAGGATGTTTTTTTCTTCTACCCATTGTTGCAGCTTTTCAAGGAGGACTCTGCCAACTACTTTGCCCAAGGAGTCAAGAAGGGAGATTGGTCGGTAGCACTTAGTGTCTTGTCGGTCCCCCTTCTTGAATATTGGGACCATGATGGAGGATGACCATGAATCTAACAGGCCGAGTTTCATTGTTGCTATACACACTCTTGTAATTATTGGTACCCAAAGGTCGGGAAGATGTTTGAATAGGTCGACTGGGACCCCGTCGGGGCCCGGGGCTTTCCCGCACTTGCTTGAAGATAGCGCCGTTTCAAAGTCCTGGAGATCGACCTCCAGTAATATAGGATAGACTACTGGATTGATGTTAAACTGGGGATCTTCGGGACTGCATTGCTTTTTGAAGATTTTTAAAAAATGGTTCACCCACGTATCCTCGTCAATAGCCACGTCTATTTTTGGGGCATTAGAGTCGGTTAGCAGAGGGGATTTGACTATTTTCCAGAAGGCCTGGGTGTCTTTCTGAAGTGCACTCTTGTGCAGAGCGTTCCACAAGGATTGTTTTAGTTCTTTTTTCCTTATACTTCTAACAGAGTTATACTCCCGTCGGAGAGTTTGGATGGTTGTTTTGTCTCTGTTTTGATTTCCAAGGGCTTTCCTCAGTTTAGTCTGCGCTTTGGTACAGTCGCGGTTGAAACAACCTGTGGAGCTTTTTTTATTTTGATTAGGTGTTTTAGTTAGCAATTTTTTAGTTTGTTGTGTTATTATGTTGAAATTTTCCAAAATTTGATTTGGCTCCGCATGAGGGTCAAGACAGATCAAGATGTTATTGTAGGCTGATGTTACTAACCGTTTGGTGAGAATGTTGGGGTCCACTTTTTCCCATCTTATTGTGAAACCATTACTTTTACCCAGTTCGAGCCTGTTCTGTGTTAGCGTATTTGCTATAGTTGCCATCAATGTTCTTGGTTGGTTTGTTTGAAGGTTTAAGCTTAGTGCCGAATGATCACTGAGATTGTTTTCCAAAATTTTAATGTTGGTGATTTGACCTTTCAAGCCTTCTGTGACTATTACATAGTCCACGGTGGTCTCGTGGCCCCTTCCTCGGTAAGTGGGTTCTAGTTTATTGTTTGGGAACTGGATGGGGTTTATGATTTGCAATTCTATATCGGAAAGTATTTTATTCATGGCTAGCCCAACACCTGAGTGGGTGAAGTGGACTAGGGGATTGTCATATTCGTCTACCATTCCACAAGTGACAGTTTTGAGGCAGGGATGAAGATTAAAATCTCCTCCCCAGATTATGTGGGGGTTTTCCGTTTTCTGTTTGGGGTGGCGGTGTTCGATTATTTTTTCTTGGATTAGGGAAAGAACATTCAAGAAGTTGTCATCCTCTAGGTTGTTATAAATATTAACTTTTGTGATGTAGAGTTTTTTCCCAATTATGAGAGTGAGGATCTGAAAGTTCAATAATAGGTCTGCTTTATGGATCTTCATTTCAGCGATTGTGTTTGCCAGGTAGATTACCAGTCCCCCTTTGGGTCTACCTGAGATGCTGGGAAGGGCAGGAGATGCGAATGTTCTGTACCCCGCAAGGTGGAGGGGCTTCGTGGCCCAGGTTTCTTGTAAGCAGATGATTTGAGTGTGCTTCAAGAAATCAGTGACCGAACCATCCTCGATTTTGTTTCTGAGGCCAGCCATGTTCCAAAAGACCACAGAAAGTTGAGTGGGTGTGTTATCTAAAGCGAAGTTTTTCATTTGTGGAGAGGCAGGTATAGAAATGCAGGGAGCCAGGGTTGTTCGTGGGGGCTCCGCAGTTTTGATTTCTCGTCAATCGACCATTTCCAGGCCGCTAAACCGGTTCATGGTCGGTATTCCTAACCAACTTTGCGCATTATTGGTATCTCTATGGTTGGATCCGAAGTGTTGATGGGGTGGTCTCTCCCACTGCTCCCAGTTTCTAAATCTGTTTTGTGGGCCCATGATCTGCCATGGTACTTCTCTCTGTTGGTAGTTCCGATTGGCTGACCACCAAGAGTAATCGGGGTCATTATGGCGCGATGGTAATTTTGGCCCGGCGGCATCTAGCTCCCACGGCTGCGGGATTGGTTTCCTCCAGATGTTGTCGATCTGACGTATATGGTTGTTGCTGTTATACCTTTTTGGGTAGAAGTAAGACAGAGATCTTGTTGCGATCCCCCCTGAGGTGTTATTGTGTTCCCAGGAGCAGATGTACTCGGCTATACTTGGGTCCTCAAACGTCATTACTATACAGTCTCCCCGGATAGTTTTTTTTCTGAAACCCACCCACGTGGTCCGGCATACTGATGCTATTCTGCTATTCCAGAAAGGTGGGACGGGGCGATTTGTATTCAGCCAATGCTGAACCTTATTCTGTAATGACCAGTTGGGTTCAGTCCCCTCACCTGTAAGTTCGGGAACCCCCGTCATGACTACCACGTATGGAGAAGCCTCAGAGTTACAGAGAGTTGTGATGCTGAAAGGTCTACATTATTTGGAAGACTAAGTCTATTAACGGTCACCGTAGTTTGAGTTGACCCTGACTGTGCTTCTGGGGTTCTTGCAATTGCAAGTAATCCCAGTGAGGATCGGCGTGCAATTGCGAGTTCGGTTGAGACTCTCCTCTCAATTAGACTTATGCTTTGGTCGATGAATGTGTTTGCTTTAGCCAAAAAGTCGTCCATTGGGCCTAATAGTTTTTCCCCTATCCCGTTTTTTAAAAAAAATTTCTGTTTCCTAGATCTTGTATTCATTTTCCAATGATTGGTTGTTAAAGTCTTTTTGTATGATCTCTCGGGTTATAGGAGAAGTCAAGGAGATGATAGATACCTGTATTAGGGTGACCAGGATACAGTACTTAGGGGGGTGGGCCGGGGGCGTGGCTCTGTGAGGGGGCGCGGCTCTCACGGGAAGAGGACCAGCTGGAGCTGTTGAATGCTGGTCCTCGCAGTCCCGGGGCCAGCGCCTCGTCCTCCTCTGCGGCCTCGCGGTGATGTCAGACTCCCAGGTGGGCTCACAAAGGTGCTGCTAGCTAATCCTCTAGCAGGGGCGGTGAAAACGGGGCTCCAAACAGTGCGTGACAGCAAAGTCTAATCCACGAGTGGCACCCGCGAAGCGGGTGCCGCGAGAAGTTGTAGGGCTTGGCTGGGGGCGTGGCTCTGTGAGGGGGCGCGGCTCTCACGGGAAGAGAACCAGCTGGAGCTGTTGAATGCTGGTCCTCGCAGTCCCGGGGCCAGCGCCTCGTCCTCCTCTGCGGCCTCGCGGTGATGTCAGACTCCCAGGTGGGCTCACAAAGGTGCTGCTAGCTAATCCTCTAGCAGGGGCGGTGAAAACGGGGCTCCAAACAGTGCGTGACAGCAAAGTCTAATCCACGAGTGGCACCCGCGAAGCGGGTGCCGCGAGAAGTTGTAGGGCTTGGCTGGGGGCGTGGCTCTGTGAGGGGGCGCGGCTCTCACGGGAAGAGGACCAGCTGGAGCTGTTGAATGCTGGTCCTCGCAGTCCCGGGGCCAGCGCCTCGTCCTCCTCTGCGGCCTCGCGGTGATGTCAGACTCCCAGGTGGGCTCACAAAGGTGCTGCTAGCTAATCCTCTAGCAGGGGCGGTGAAAACGGGGCTCCAAACAGTGCGTGACAGCAAAGTCTAATCCTCCAGTGGCACCCGCGAAGCGGGTGCCGCGAGAAGTTGTAGGGCTTGGCTGGGGGCATGGCTCTGTGAGGGGGCGCGGCTCTCACGGGAAGAGGACCAGCTGGAGCTGTTGAATGCTGGTCCTCGCAGTCCCGGGGCCAGCGCCTCGTCCTCCTCTGCAGCCTCGCGGTGATGTCAGACTCCCAGGTGGGCTCACAAAGGTGCTGCTAGCTAATCCTCTAGCAGGGGCGGTGAAAACGGGGCTCCAAACAGTGCGTGACAGCAAAGTCTAATCCACGAGTGGCACCCGCGAAGCGGGTGCCGCGAGAAGTTGTAGGGCTTGGCTGGGGGCGTGGCTCTGTGAGGGGGCGCGGCTCTCATGGGAAGAGGACCAGCTGGAGCTGTTGAATGCTGGTCCTCGCAGTCCCGGGGCCAGCGCCTCGTCCTCCTCTGCGGCCTCGCGGTGATGTCAGACTCCCAGGTGGGCTCACAAAGGTGCTGCTAGCTAATCCTCTAGCAGGGGCAGTGAAAACGGGGCTCCAAACAGTGCGTGACAGCAAAGTCTAATCCACGAGTGGCACCCGCGAAGCGGGTGCCGCGAGAAGTTGTAGGGCTTGGCTGGGGGCGTGGCTCTGTGAGGGGGCGCGGCTCTCACGGGAAGAGGACCAGCTAGAGCTGTTGAATGCTGGTCCTCGCAGTCCCGGGGCCAGCGCCTCGTCCTCCTCTGCGGCCTCGCGGTGAAGTCAGACTCCCAGGTGGGCTCACAAAGGTGCTGCTAGCTAATCCTCTAGCAGGGGCGGTGAAAACGGGGCTCCAAACAGTGCGTGACAGCAAAGTCTAATCCACGAGTGGCACCCGCGAAGCGGGTGCCGCGAGAAGTTGTAGGGCTTGGCTGGGGGCGTGGCTCTGTGAGGGGGCGCGGCTCTCACGGGAAGAGGACCAGCTGGAGCTGTTGAATGCTGGTCCTCGCAGTCCCGGGGCCAGCGCCTCGTCCTCCTCTGCGGCCTCGCGGTGATGTCAGACTCCCAGGTGGGCTCACAAAGGTGCTGCTAGCTAATCCTCTAGCAGGGGCGGTGAAAACGGGGCTCCAAACAGTGCGTGACAGCAAAGTCTAATCCACGAATGGTAGGTTACTGTAGACAGTGGATAAGTGGATTTTCATTGATTGCAAAACCATTGCAGAGACTGACAAAGGCAGACATCAGAGACCCTATTGTACTGACAAAAACAGAGATGGAAGCATTTGAACAGCTAAAAACTAAGTTGTGTGAAGCACCAGCTTTGGGAATGCCTGATTACGAAAAATAATTTGAACTGTACTGCAGTGAGCGAGAAGGATGTGCTTTGTCAGTATTAATTCAGAGGCATGGAAGAATGAGAAAACCAATTGCAAATTTCTCAGCTGTTTTGGATCCTGTTGCAAAAGCTTTGCCAGGATGTCTGAAATCAGTAGCTGCAACAAGTGTAAGTTTGGAACGAAGTGAAGGAATTGTAATGGGATTTCCTGTGAGGGTGTATGTACCTCATTCAGTGGAGATTCTCCTTACTAGAGCAAAGACCCAGTACATGACCAACAGCAGAATGACACGTTATGAGAAAATAATTTTGGGAGCTGAGAATGTGACAATTGCAAGTTGTGTGAATATCAACCCATCGACATTGTTACCTGATACCATTGAGGCAGAAGTGAAAGGTGAGCTTGATCACAAGTGTTTGGATGTTCTGGAGTATTGTACAAAGCCTCGTCCAGATATCAAAGATGAACCTTTGCTCTAATCAGATTTTGTAATGTTTGTGGATGGATCATGCTTGAGAACAGAGAGTGGTGTTCTAAGTGCTGCATATGCTGTTTGTACAGTGGCAGAAGTGTTGGAAGCATCTTGTCTGAAAGGAATTAATTCTGCTCAGATAGCGGAGTTGATTGCTTTGACACGAGCATGTGAGTTGGGAAAAGAGGTGAAAGTAACCATAGTGACTGATAGTCAATATGGTTATGGAGTTGTTCATGATTATGGACAGCTTTGGTCCCAAAGAGGCTATTTGACCTCTGCAGGAACACCCATTCGGAATGCAGAATTTGTAAAGACACTGATAGACGTGATACAGTTACCTGAAAAATTGGCTGTGGTAAAATGTTCGGCTCATAAAAAGGGAGAGGATTCTATCACCAGAAGAAACAGTTACGCTGATGTAATTGCAAAACATTGCGCAAAGAATCAAATTTCAATCAATCGAGATAAAACTGAAGAACATGTTCCAAGTCCTTTAATGCTAACCACTGTAGTTGGGACTTGGCAGGAAGTGAAACAGATGCAGGAAGAGGCAGGAGCAGAGGAAAAGGATATTTGGTTAAAATCAGGTTGCAGACAAAGGGAGGAAGATGAAATTTGGGTTTACAAAGATGAAAGACCAGTAATGCCTGATAGCATGATTTCAGATATGGCCCGAATGTACCATGGTCAAGCCCACATTGGTAGAGATGCTATGATTCGTCTTTTTAGACAGATTTGGTATAATTCAAAATTTAGAATGATTGCTGAAAGCTTATGTCAAAGATGCCTGGTCTGTCAGCAATTTAATCCAAACAGAAAAACTGTTGTAAGTTTGGGAACCATTGGACGGGAGGGTGGCCCATTCACAAGAGTTCGGATGGATTTTGTTGAGCTACCTCCATGCAACAGACTTAGATATGTTCTTGTGATAATCTGTTTGTTCTCTCGATGGGTAGAAGCTTTCCCCAAGCGGAGGAATGATGGATTAACTGCTGCTAAACCGTTCTTGCGTGAGATAATACCATGCTTCACGTTTCCGATGACGATTGAATCGGACAGAGGCCCGCATTTCCAAAATGAGTTAATGCAAATGATCTGTGAAGCTCTGGACATTCGCCAGAAGCTACATTGTGCATATAGATCTGAGGCTTCAGGAGTAGTTGAACAGGTGAATGGAACGATTAAAAACAGAATTGCAAAAATGTGTTTGGCAACAGGAATGAAGTGGCCTAATACTTTGCCACTTGTTTTAATGACACTGAGAAGCATACCTGACAGAAAAACTGGATTAAGTCCACATGAAATCTTGATGGGCAGGGTGATGAGACAGGCCTATGTACCAGTTGATAAGTTGTTAACAATAAATGATGACGTCATACTGGATTACTGCAAGAATCTATCTGATGTGGTAACTTCTGTGCTCCACCAGGTGGGAACTGAATCAAATTCCAAAGAGAAAATTCCAGCTCATGATTTAGTTTGATTGGGGACTGGGTACGAGTGAAAGTTCATCGTAGAAGGAATTGTTTGGTACCAAGGTGGCAAAGACCACGTCAAGTTGTCTTGGTCAGTACTACTGCAATTAAGTGTGCCGGACTGAAAAGGTGGGTTCATGCTACTCACACCATCTGTGTGCCTGAACCTGAATACCCATACGACGGTGAAAGTACAACTGACTCTGATTCTGAAGGTGAACCAGAGAAGGATCCAGATATTGAAGATCGACAGGAACGTCGACATCTGGAAGTATCAGAAGCCAGTTCTGCGTCTGAAGGTGAAGGTGAAAGGGAGATTGTTGAAATACCAGATTCAGAAGATCAACTTGAAGATTGAGAATCGGTAAAGATAAGCACCAGTAAAGACGCAAAAGAAAGTGAAGAGAAAGTTGCTGAAAGGGAGAAAACTGAAAAACAATCTGAAGACTCTGAAAGCAGGAACGGAAATCCTGAAACTGGGGAAGAGGAAGTAACTCACGACAAGGATGAGATTCCAAGTACCAGTTATGAAGGTGTTCCTAACAGAGTAACAGTAGAGAAAACTGATGAAGACAAAGACATTGTGAAGATCATAATCAATGATACAGTAGAAGACACTGAAAGTGAAACTGATGACAGTGCAGACGAAACTCCATTAAGAAAAAGCACAAGAAAAAGAGCTTGGAGAGTGGAGCATAATACAATAGAGCCGAAGACTAAGAAAGTCTGCAAAGGAGACAATTGGCCTAAAGGAGCTGGAGGATTGAGATTCTAAATAGTAAATAAAACAAAAGAGCAAGAAGATCAAGTGAACAAGAGTACCAGTCAAAAAGAAACATTGGGAAAGAAAATAGAGACTATTCAAAGGCCAAAGAGAGTAAGACGTCCAAATCAGAGGTACAAATCACCTGAATGGACATATATTGTCCTGCCGCCAATTGTTGAAGTTAATAGCAGTCAAGAAAACCCGTACAACCCAAAACCAATTGGGAAAAGTGAGTGAAGAAGTCAACCAAGAAATGGAAAGTTAGGTGCTCAAAGTAGATGATATTAAAATAAAAGGTCTAAAGTCCTGTGAGACGGATATTGTAAATATAGGAGAGGTCGGTGTTGACAAAAGGTTGAAGAAAAATCTTGTTAGAAAAACCTAATTATAGTATAATTTAGAATAGTAATTGATACAAGGTCGAAGAAACTTGTTAGTGTATTGAGTGAAGTGTACAACTTGTAGGTGACATAAGGTCGAAGAAACGGTGTTAGGGAAGATGGCAATGAATAAACACAAAACAAAATGTTCTATTTTTAGAAAATGGTGCAGATGCTTTACAATATGTATGGGGTTGTTGATTATACTATGGATAATTTTAGCTATTGTGATTCCTTTCCAAATTAATTTAACAAAATTAAAACCGAATGTGAGTTCAAGTAAGCCAATTGAGAAAGAAAAAGTGCATGAGACTCATGTGTACAAGCCAGAGTTGCATCAAGATAGGTCTATAAGCGATTTCACCAAAAATACTTTTTCAAAGTTATTGCTTGAATACATTAAAACTATGAATGTTGATGACTGTTATGTTTGTGTAAAACTGCCAGCATCAGTGTCAGAAGGGGTGACAGATCACCACCTTCCTCTTACATTTGGAGTTACGTGTAGTGTAATTGCAAGTTTGTTTTATAAGACTGGGAAATTGGAATATCATTATTCCAATGTGGATGAGATATTTGCAAAATTGAAAATTGATGCCACATTAAATAAAAGGAAACCTGTGACAGAAATGGGAGAATATTTCTTAGAAGTAGATGAATTGACACATGATTACGCTTTTAATCATAATTTGACATGTAAAATGAGAGTTGAGGAGAAAGCATTCTTAAACATGGTTGAGGAAAGAAGAATTGCTTACAAACGTAATGAGTAAATGAAACATGCAAAGTCTAAATATTACACATTTGATGATGAGAACATTGAGGACAAAAATGTGAATGTAGCAATCAATATAGATGCACCAATGTTGGGGAAATTTTGTATTAGAAGAGACAACTCAATGTATGACAATTGTTTTGTGGGTGCGAGTCAAAGTGAAGATACCTATAGAATTATAGGGGGTTGGGGATTTAAAGGAGCAAATGATCCTGTTTTTCCTGGAATTTATTTCATTTGTGGGAATCGAGCCTATTATAGATTACCAGAACATTGGTATGGGACATGTTATGTGGGTTTGGTCTTTCCTAAAAAATTTTCATGTAGATAGAGGTACTAATGGAAAGCATGAGATAGGTAAAGTTCTAAGTCGAAAAACAAGAGAAAGTGTGTTAGAAATAATAGGTGATGTATTTGGAGCACTGATACCAGCAGTGGGCATTTCGTTTAATGCAAATAGAATCAGAAAATTGTCTACAATAGTTGATAAATTATCAACAGATACAGCAGGAGGATTCCTAATGGTAAATACTGAAATGGTTGCTATGAGAGCTATGGTTATGCAAAATCGACTTGCCCTTGATATAATTTTAGAAAAAGAGGGAGGAGTCTGTGGAATTTTGAAAGTTCAACATTGTTGCACTTATATTCCAGATAAAAGTCAGAATATTGACAATTATATTATAAATATTACAGATTTGCATAAAGAAAACGAACCACTGGAGGTTGAAGGTATTCTTGAAAAACTGGGTAAAAGTTTCTCAGCAATTAAGCATTGGTTTCAAGAAATAGGTAGTTCAATTATAGGTAAAATACTAATACCGATAACAATCTTAGTGATAGTAATTTTTATGATAAGATTATGCTGTATATACGAAGGCAGAAGAGATTTTAGAAAGTCGATAAGGAAAAGGAATGAGGAACATCAGTCAAGAATGAGAGAAAAGAATGAAATAGAAATGGAAGAAATAAAAGAACATTTTTTCAAAGATTCAAAAGAGAAAGAAACAAAAGTATAGATGATATTAACAAAAGAAATTGAAACATGTTCTGCTAAATTTTCCAAAATTTTGAGAGTTATTTGGTGATAAAATCACCAGATGAGGGAATTGATGGAGCGAGGTGGCAAACGCAAAATTTTGTGTACCCCTCTTGAAGTCAATGTCCCATAACGATAACATTTACTAAAAGTGTTTTGTGAAACTAATCAACCATAGAATAAGATGCACACATTTTATTAAACACAGGAGTACTAATTTTGCTTGCATGTTGCCATATAATTAATTAACATGTGTTGTGAATTAATGCACAGCTTAAATATAAACAAACGCAGACTAAATGTGCTTATTGTATAAATTTTGTGCTAAGAAGTGGTCTATTATGTAAGTATAAAACGCATTTGTGTTGCTTATTTGCTAGGTAACAACTAATGGGAAACATTAGCAGGGGGGGAGGTAAACAGAACGGATTTAAATTCAATAATTAACATGAATTTGTGTTTGCTTCTATGATAGTTCCAAAAGTGGCTTCTGAGGCCTAGTTAGAAAATGGACGCTCGGGTAAACAGTGAGCAAGAGCTGAACAGCGCAGGCGCGCCAAAACCAGCAAGTCAGAGTGAACTGCCTGTGCTCGATGAGGTTCAAGGCTGCCCTGGCCCGGAACCTAGGATGGGTGCCAAACATGGCCGATTGAATGTACTGATCCTGAGAAAATATTGTGATGTCGCCACTCTAGGAAATGGCTAGGCCAAAGACTGTTCTAAAACAAAGACCCATTATTTTTCTGCTGAACCATCGAGAAAATGATGTTGTAATAGTGAGATGATGCTCACCCACCCCGAAATTGTCCAATGAAAGTTTGAATAAGAAATTATAGTTACTTTTTAGATAGATTAAGTTAGGGAATTAAGGTATAAAAACCCCTAGTTTTGTCAAGAAGGGGTCGCTTTCTCGATTTCATCGGGAAGTGCTGCCCGACTGATGACCGATTCCTGGATGTAAGACTCTAATGATTTTTACTTGTTTGCTTTGCAGGATTGAAGGATAAGATGAGGGTGTTAGTTAGAGATGTTAGGAGAGAATGAATTTGGAACTATCTGTTCTTTGCTAAACTTTAACTGTTTTCTAAAATAAAGCGATTTTCTTGCGCTCTAAATAAAATGATCATTTTGAAATAAAGTTTAAGATTTTACTAAATAAAGAATTTACTAATGCATAAGTGTCAGACATAATAAAGTTTTGCTGTTAACCGCATCGCTGCTAGAGCGATTCCCCTGCTGTGCTGGACAGCAATAAAAATGGGTGTGGTCATGACGAGCTCAGCTCGTCATGAGCACAGGAGCACTGTACTGCATGATGAGCTGAGCTCGTCATGAGCATGGAAGGGGTTAATAAAATTGGGAAAAGGGAATTTTATAAGCTGGTCTTGTGATTTTCCTACGCGTAATTTTCTTTCTAGCAGATCCATTGCCACTATGGTGGTGTGTCTGAATAATTAAAAGTTTGAATAAAACCATGGTAAAGTGTAATAATCTGCAGGTGTAAATAATAAATAGTTAAATAGGTTTAGACGCTCCACCAAATGCTACAGCATTTCTCCATTATGATTCACCAAAGCCTTGAAGCCAAGTGGAAGTGAACAGGGTAAATGCGCAGTGTTATGGGCCCCACTGATGCATGATTTGTGAGTTTTAAGGTTTCAGGGAAATGGTGAGTATTGATTAGAAATGATTTCTGGAGCCGCGCTGTAGCAGGTTGCTTAACTTAAAACTATAATTAGAAACTGTGCACAGTTCTGATGTATGGGACCAGGGGTGTGGCACTTATAGACAGTGAGGTAGAAGTGACAATTGTTTGCCAGACTCTCAAAGAGCATCTTGTAGTGCGTCCATCTAAATAGTACATACAGGTTGTAACATCGAATGGAGATGTAAACTCTCCAGATAGAGTTTATGAAATTCAAATTGAATGGGGTATATTGTGCACAATTAAAGCCATATTTTGGTCTCAATTATAGGACACCTGTGGCATAATCCCTGCAGAGGACGATTGGCTTCCATCGTTTAGAAGGGAACCTTAAGGTGAGGAGATAATAATGCAAGTATTTTCCTCCTTTGTATCTGAAGAACTCAGGGAGAGAAATGCATGAGAGTCGGCTTTAAAACAGGCTCCAGCATTGTATAAAAATCAAGGATGCTGATACAAAGATTATGTGCCACATACAAATTGCTATATAAAGGCTTTCACAGATCAATCATAATGTATAGAGCCTGAATCCCAGTATCTAACCACCTTTTCATTCGTTGGATTTCAATACAAGACACAAGATTGCCTTGGGTTATAAGAATAGCTAACAAGAATATCCATATGTGTTTTAAAAATCTAAATTTGCATAGTTTTTGGTGATATTTCTTGGATATAAATTCTCCAGTGGGGGTAAAGGATTGCCACCTGACCTCCTATGGTGTGTTAATTTATACCCTTCAAATACTCTGCACATATTACAATTCCTTATGGGGTTTATGAACTTTGGAAGAACTTACTTGCTACATTTTTATGAGTGAGTTAAGCCATTATATGAATTAATGACTCCCATGTTTTCTCTAAACAATTCTATGAAAACACACACAGCTATTTTATGTGACTGTAAGCAGACATGTTAGAGAGTAGGGATCCTATTCAAAAACGTAAATCTACTTGTGTAGATTTACTACAAGTTAATTAACTCTTACACTTTTGAGTAACTTTACTGCTTTTTATGCAAAATATTAATCTTAATTAATTGTATACATTTATTTTAATTATAGAACAATAAAAAGTTACAACATTAATAACACTTAATTTTAAATACATTTAATATGTTTTAATAGAATTGTTTTTCTGAAGCTTAAATTAGAAATCCCATCAAAAGTAAAAGCGAATGGCCGAAAAAGCGCTATTTGTCCACCGTGGATGCCCTGGGAAGTGGGAGCGAATATGGGGTGCATGGAATAAGTTTAGGGGTGATATATGCGAGCCCCCGCGACTAGACGAGGATGAGGTCACCTCAGACTGAGGGTTGTAATTATGTGCATGTATGCTGTTATATTGCTGCACCCACTCTACTTGAATTCCTACTGCTCTGAAGCTGATATACTAGTTGAGCTTGACTGTATATGCGCTGTATATGCTTTATGATGCTGAAACTGTATGTTTAATCGCCTTCCATGTTTAATTCAATAAAAACATACCAAAAGTAAAAGCGAATAATATATATACTAAAAATGATTAAAAGTGATGTATTGAATTAATTAAAAGGAATGTAATGTATTTTCAATAAATATTAATGTTACATTAATTTTAAAATGTAATAAGGTTACTATAACATCTTAAATAAAATAATACTTATGTTTTATTAATAGACAGATTTTTTAACATTAAATGAGAATCATCTGTATTTCTTAATAGTTCATATAATTGAATTTATCTTAAGATTAGATCATATTGGGTTTTATTTTAAGTACTATTAGAGGAAAGAGGAGCACTCAGTTGGATGACCTATATTGACCCTCCTATAGTTGGATTTAAACAAAGCGTGCTACAGGGGATGGCATGCTGTCTAGTCATGCCTGTATCAACCACATCATATCTCAAGTATAGGAACTTGACCTCTGTGAACTGTAACTTTTAAGCTGTTGCTACAGAACAATTCTCCTACTACTAGTCACAAAAAATCTTTCATACTGTCATAATAGAAAATGTTCACTGATGTAAAGCCATACATTGATATAACATAAACATATGCTTCTTTCACACAATCATTTAATCTGTTGTTAATCACAGAAAAATGCATTGTTCAATGTTCATATTATAGCGGATTTCCATTTGATGCTTAAAAACATTTCTTTAAGAGCCCAATGCATTTCGGGCCCATGTGGCCCTTCTTCAGGGGCTTGATTCTGTAAATGATACAAACAAATTCTTTAAATACAAGATGCAGAGAAGCGTATTTCAAAATGTACATACAAAAAACGTTGAATCCATATGTCTAAATTGGATATTCACTTTACAAATTATCACCATACAGCGTTGCCTAAATGTATTACTAAAACCTGTCTAATCAAGATTTAGAGGAAACAGGAAGAAAACAGATAGGGAAAACAGAGAAAAGCTGCTCGAGTGTAAAAGAAAGTGCAACAAAAGTGAGCCATCCAGTGTAATCTTAAACCACAAAACCTCATAAAGCCACGTGAAATGTGCTACCGTTCGTAATTCCACAACCCAGTGATGAACTCCACACGCTAATCACCTGTACCTTGCAGATTCCGTTATAATAGTATCCTGTAAAAAATGTGATTCACTGTGAGATCCAAGTGCGAGCAAATGCCTTTTAAAAGTGACCCTTGATACAAGTTATGAAACCGACCTTACTGAGTACATCGATACTGGGGAACCATTCAATAGCCAGCTCGATCCAGCACCTGTTGACCATCATAAAAAACATTACTCCCCCAAGTCAAATCGACAACCTAATGCAAAACGTGAACCCCCGAGATCTGTGCCTCACCTCTTCTTAGTCGAAAAGATACCACATGCCCGATTGTCATCTAGCCTTCTCCGTGCTCCGCATGAACTATCGTTTAGTGGAAAACGTGCATCTGCCATCAAAGAGTGCTGTCTATCTATTCCAAACCATCAACGGCGGACTGAGTCTCAACACTACTGCTACCATACACGAGGGCACCATCTTGGAGGAGGTATACAGTGGATATGTAGTCTTACACAGAAAAAACACCGACCCATGCAATCAAACGTAAAAGTGCGCAAAACGTGAAGAGTGAATAAATAAAAAAAGAGAGAATGGTAGATACATTGAAATAAAACTTCCTGCAAAGATGACTTTATGACAAGTAATAAATATGAATGCTATTGAGTCTGTGGTATACATGACAAGTCCATTTCAGAAATCATTCTCAAGAAGCACCTAAACGTGCTGCCCACAATAGCGCTTTACAGAAAAAATCCCATATCAACGTTATCACTGGTCCCTTTGGGATCCTGAGTATCTCATTTTCTTATCCAGAACATTTCCCTTTGTAACAGTGTTTTAATCAGATCTCTGCCTGGGTTGGGGTCTACCATTTCTATAACCTGGAATTTAATTTGGGCTATGGTATGCCGAGCTTTCATCAATGGACTGCTAAGCTACTATTGGTATTCAGATTCTGAATGGTACTTTTGTGTTCAGAAATAAGCGATTTTATCTTTCTTTCTGTTTTTCCAACATAAAGTAGCCTGCACGGACACTTTATGCCGTAAATTAAATTCTTGGAGTTGCAGGCTGCGTTGTTTTTTAATTTGATGGTTTCACCTGTCAGAGGATGCTGGATAATATTACCACTGATCACATTGTTACAATGCACGTAGTTTAAACACCTACTGGTGCTCTTAAAATGTTTTGATACTTCGCTGGTGTCTGCATCAACAGTTCTTTTAGGTTTTTTGACTGTCTGTACATGTGTAGAGGTTTTTCCTTAAATAAATTTGTAAAGTCACTTTCATTTTGTAAGATCTCCCATCTATTGTTGATGATCCTTCTTAGATTTCTGGAACAGGTGGAATATTTAGATACAAATACTTGTCTGATAACCTTGGGTTTGGATTAGTTATCAAAAAGACGAGCATGTGTTCTGTTTTTCATCTTTTCAATACCCTCGTTCAAAATGTGCTCCAGATAACCTTTCGATATGTATCTTTTTTTCTGAATATTGATGTTTTTTTGTAGTGCTATATCGTCTGAACAGATTCTTTTCGCTCGTAGAAACTGAGAGTATGGAAGATTGTCAAGTTTTGAGGATGAAAACTAGTAAATTGCAATGCGTTGTTCTTGTCTGTCAACTTGTGGTATACCTCAGTATGAATGGTATCGTTGTTAATTGTTACCAATACATCCAAAAATGATAGTGACTGTTTATTCAAGGTACTTGTAAACTGAATTTGCTCATCATAAGGGTTAAGTTGTGTGATCTTTCTTTTCAGTATGTCCCAACTGCTGTTCCACAGTAGAAAGATCAATGTATCTACAGTATAACAACAGGTTCTCTGTCCATTCCTTGTCACTGTAAATGTGTTTATCCTCAAACCTAGCCATGTAGGTATTAGCATATGCCGGGGCCTCAGCAAATCCCATTGATATTCCTTTCAACTGACGATAATACTGATTTTCTCATTGAAAGTAACTATGATGGAGGCAAACATGTAACATCTCCAACACAAACACTTTATCTGCTCCTATAGCTGGTAGTTTCAACAGAGCCCACTCCACTGCCTCCATGCCTCCTAAGTGCGGAATAGAAGTATACAATGATTTCACATCCAAAGTTCACAAAATGGTATCCTTATTTGGTTTTGTAGTTTGAAGCTTCTGAAGGAAATGTCTATTATCTTTCACATATGATCCCCATCTCTGAACAAAAGGCTGTAGGAAGTAATCGATGTACTGACCTATTGGTTCAAAAATGGTCCCACACCCCGTAACAATGTGTGTAAGTGGTGGATTTTGGAGATCTTTGTGAATCTTAGGCAACATGTAGAATCCAGGTCTTCTTGGATTCATTTCTGTCAAGTACGAATGTGTTGTTGTAGTTATCCATCCCATTTCCAAGGCCTTATTAAGTATGGTTTCCAATGTAGAGATCAATTGCCTAGTAGGGTCCTGATCAAGTAAAAGATAAGTGGTAGAATAGGTAATGTGTTCTGCTACCTTCTGGGTGTAAAATGCCTTGCCCATGATTAGGATGGCCCCTCCTTTGTCCGCTTTCTATATCACTAATCTCAAATCATGTGTTAAAGACATTAATGTATTTCTTTCATGCCTAGTGAAATTGGTACTCTTTGACCCCCTTAATGTTAATTTTTAGTATATCGTTTTTGACTAAATTCTTAAATGCATCTAACATTGTATGAGATGTGGGAGCTTGAAAAGTAGACTTCCATTTGAATTCTATGAATTCAGGTTCTGGACGTTCCATTTCCATGGTGGTCAGGTTGGAAAAAAAATAACGCAAGCGCAAAATCCTCATAAATTTGTATAGCGCAATCTCATTCTCCAGTGAATTAGTTTGATATGTGGGAACGTATCCTAATCCTTTATTCAAAATTTTTGTTTGGTGAGGAGTGAGTTCAATAGATGAAATATTTACTATTACGTTATTCTCTGGCTCCTCAGGTTTTGACGTTATTTCCTTTTGCTTCTCCTGGCTTTCCTACGGGCTTTCCGGGGGTTGTCTGGTGTTTGCCTCCTGGGCCAAAAAAGACTTAGATGTAGAGGTGTGTGCTGCTGCTTGACCCCCTGTTTCAATCCGTCCCGTTTCACATCCTCTTTCAATCTTTGGGGGTGCTCTGTTACTATTTGTATCACCTTATGTAGCCACACTCTCTTCTGATGACGTTTTGGTGTTTCTCTTGAAAAACACTCTCTTCTTGGCATAGACATTAGACCAGGTATACACCTCATTAAGTTTGTAATCCAAGGTATCTATTTTATAGTTTCTAAGCTTTCCTTCCTGTAATTCTTTAGAATACACATCCAATTTAGCGTTGATTTTTTCCATGACTTTATTCCAATCTTCTGCTCCAATTCTTACTTCCAAATCTGTTCTGATGATTGAAATCTCTTCCGTGATTTCCGAATTACTGTGGCCAGTTCTTCAATCAACAATAGAATCAGATCTAATGAGCATTTATTTAACACTCCATACCACCGTTCCATGAATTCCTTCTTCACATGAAACCTACATCACATTGGTTTGATCGACAGTCTTAAACCTCGAGGAATCCTTTTAGCCCGATGATACTGCGCTAATGTGGATGCATGTAGGCGCTGGTTCAATTGTCTCCTGGTGAGAAATTCCAATTGTTTCAATTGTAGCTGTAAAGTGCTTCCCTGCACGTTGAATCTTGTATTAAAGAATACATTTCAGATGTCTGTTCAGTTGTGTAAGCCAATGTAGTGGCCTGGTTGTCCGTGAGACTAGTAGTAGCGTCAAATGACATGTTGGGTGCTTCCTCAAAAGTAGAAAGAAAAATACTAAACACTATTAAAGGAAAGAGGAGCACTCTGTTGAATTACCTATATTGAACCTCCAATATTTGGATTTAAACAAAGCGTGCTACTGGGGCTGGCATGCTGTCTAGTCATGGTTGTATCAACGTTTGTATTATGAGAGTATGAAATATTTTTTGCGACTAGTAGTAGGAGAATTGTTTTGCAGCAACAGCTTAAAAGTTACAGTGCACAGAGGTCAAGTTCCTATACTTGAGATATTATGTGTTTTATTTTAAGTCACTATCGCCATTATTTTCATGGTTGTGTGGTGCAGTTCCAGTGGTTGGCCTAAGTACTTAAAAACTTGGGACAATAAGACAAAAGTAGAAATTGAGGTTGTTCTTAGCTCTTCAGGTTACATATATATACTTTATAATAAGGGACAGATGATCTCCATAGCACATAAATCACATTTATATTGAGCTGTGGAGCAACAGTTTACTCCTATTTAGAAAATCCTCATGGCAATTCATACAGCCATATTGAAGGTGTGTCCTCTTGTACAATGAAAACAAATAATTATAGTTTCCCTTACATCATCATTGGGTGCAGTGGGCTGCATCTTTAAATGCTCCTTATATAAAGTTTGAATATGATTCAATACTTTGGACTACAATATTGTATAGTAGACTCATAACATTTCAAAAACTCCAAACATCTTATCAATACACGGCTACAGGAGTTGATATTAAACCAAAAATATTCCACAGCTTCCCTGCGGTACAGGGAATTTTTGAAGTTGGCAACTTCATAGCATTACAGACACACACTAATGTTTCAGGTGATTCCATTGCACAAATAACAGAAATCTAGGCCCTATTGCTTGCTCTTCAGAATGCTGATCAATCAGTTCATACATACACCTATTGAGTCAGATTCAGAATTTTGTGTGCAGGCTTACAATGTGGGCATGCCATACTGGTGCTTAAATGGATTCAGAGATTATAAACATAAATCAATAAAAAGTAAAAAACAAAGGTTGCTGTTCTTCAAGGCAACTAACTTCCTTTGGTACAAGTGCAACAAACCATAACTCATACAAGTGAAAGATTTAATGGAGAAGGGAACTGTACAGCACACTTAGCTACAAAGACATCAGTGCAAACCCTTAAGATAGCTGCTGTAACTCAACTCACACCACGGTTGATGCAGACATTATAGTGGCAATACAGCAATATTGAAAGGTGAAAAACCATCAGATGGATTCCCTTTCAAATGTTCTTATAGTCTAACAAAAAGACAATGTTCCTATGGTTTTAATACCTCGGACCAGGGTTAGGCATATACCTAATCATCAAGCTAGGTTAGATTTAATCAGGGCTCCTCATAAAGGGATAGTTTCAGCTCATGCTGGGCATCAGTACTACTGTATTAATATTACAACAATGATCATGGTGGCCATAAGTATCTAAGAATGCAAACAAGTATGTATAGCAATGTAAAATTTGTCAAGAAATAAAGCATTCAACTGTTGTAATACCAGCACCAATTCTCTTTATGATGTCCGACAAACTATTTTGTGTAATTTTCCTCAGTCATATCAGGCCACTCCTGAGTGTCAATTAGCATTAGTATAAATTTGTTGCAGTTGATTCCTTAGGGTTTGGTCATCAACTGCTGCCAATGTTTGAGCAGTCATAAAACATTTGTAGTGCTGAGGAGCAATGGCTGCAATTTGCATGCTTCATTCAGACAATGGTCCTGCATTTGCCACTAAGACATTGAAGGCTGCTATACAGGCACTAGGAGTATGACAGCTATTCTTGCACCCATTCTGCAAGGAATAAAATGGTGTTTTAGAGCGAGCCAATGGTATGCTTAAACAGGCCTTGACAGCTAAGTTATTGGATACAGGATTGCCAGGCCTACCTAGAATTGACAGAGTCCAGAGAGCACTAAATACCTTGCCTAGAGTAGTGTTAGGTAGTCTTACCCCATACAAGGTACTTTGCTCAGTTCTAATGTATATGCTTGATCTTGATCTCCCCTGAAGGGTGATGAAGTCAAAAACTAATTTGTCTGAATATGCTTTACGATTGGATTGGTTGCAGAATAGATCCTGTTTCACGATTATTTCAGAATATTGAAGAAATTAGGAGGAACCTTTTGAACCTAAAAGACTACGCCACTAGCAAAGATAAAGTCTTTGTCAAGTGGCTCCACAAAGTGGGAGAACTAGTTCAGCACCAACTTCCTGATAAGCATTGTTATACAGACTATCTGTTCCAGGTCTTGAGGTACAAGTATATGCACTTTTATCTTGCCACATCTTCCTGATGAAAAGACATATGGGAAGTGGTTGATCAACCACATCAAAAAGTACTACGTGGCCAATTCTGTTCAGCACACCTTCACCAACACCATTAGACCAGCTCTAATCCTCCCTATTTTGCAGTTGCCCCAAGAAGAGTTCAGCTGCATCGAAATTGTTGGCCCCATTCTGGGGACTAATGAGCATGCTGTATCACCAGCTTTACATATGGTTCCAACTACAGACACATCTTTCCACCATGCTCATACATCTAGAAGGTTGCTGAAATTATATCAATTCTTATGTTGATTATAATGTTGATCATAAGTTTGTTGTTGGGATATGGAAACGGTACTCCTAAAAATGTATACCGTCTCCTGTGGTTCAGGAATTGCACCTTCATTCTTTTTCACACACAGCTAAAAGGGATTTTCATGTTGTTAACATCACCTGTATCCTGTGTATCCTGTGCTTGATGGTATTGTTTGGGAAAAGGTTCCTTTACCAAATTTGAGCCCTACAGAAATGATCCAGATTCCTTATGTTTTAGAAATCTCTTTGGATGCAATTATTACTTAAGGCCCTTTTGCAAGCTCATGGGACATAAATGTTGTGAAACAATAGATAATTAACTAGGGTTCATCTGCTTTATTGGATAATAGAGACCTGTATCTTGATGCAAAATATATTCAGGAGCTGTTTTGTTTTCATAATTTTGGACATCACTACATTCATTTATGTATTTATCAGCCTGACGATAGTACATAACTTTACACAATGGGAGCATTGCCAGGCCCCAATAAATAGTCCTAAAAGCTTTCAGAAAACGTTTTTTCATTTTAACAATAATGACAGTTCTGATCTAATCATCGATTCATATGTTCACCACAGTTAATTGATTTATTTATTAATTTATTTTTTTTAACATTTTTATTGCAGGGTTGTACAATACACTCATATATTCGGTCAACATTGCCCTCAAGCAATCGTTCCAGATGTCTGTCTCCTGGGGTAGTATTACACGGCCATTCAGCCCACAACCCGAAGGACGGGCGGCATCAGTCTAGCAAAGGGCATACTAGTACATCAATTACAAATGTGGCAACATCAACCCACTGTCTCAGATCACTCCTGCTTTTTCTTTTTTCTCCCAAATCCCCAACTGACCAACTAAACCAAGAACTGGAGCCAAATGCATTGTGCTACGTCAGCTTGTGCTCCTCCACTCCCACTGTGTTAGAAAACCTGTTTCTTTGCATATCTGTATTCAAACGCAACAAGACAGTCATATAGGGCGCAGCACATTGACTCCTAGTTCCCCCCCCCAGCACCAACCCCGAGGTTCCGTCACATCACTCCGCATCAGCAACACAAATCCTCCCCATCTCAATGTGATGGTCATAGCAGTGCCCGCCGTGTCATTACAATCAGTTCTCCGGTTAAGTGGCGACCCAGCCCCCAATGTTCCCGCCCCTCACAGCCCCCGTCCAACTCATGGTAATGCCTCCATTTAGACCATACTCTTCGGAATTTTTTCGGGCACCCCCTCGCCTTGTAAGTCACTCTCTCGGCTGCCATATACAGGTCCAGCCCTCTCCTCCATTCCTCTATTCCAGGCGGTTCCGCTACCCCCCAGTACTTTGCGATATCTCTCTCAGCTACTACTAATGCAAGGACCAGAAAGGTGAGAAGTGGGCGCGTCAAATCCACATCATTTGTCATGCCCAGCAATGCCAGCTTGGGTTCCTGCGGGAGGGGCACCTCCAGAACCTCCCTCAGTTCCGTGAATATGTGTGTCCAGTAAGTCTGTACTTTCTCGCATGCCCAGATGGTGTGGTAGAAACCCCCCTCATGTTGGCAGCATCGTAAGCAATATGAATCGTCTATTTTCCCCATTCTAAGGAGTCGCACCCTATCATAATAGGTTCTGTGTAACACATTGAATTGAATAAGTCGCAGTCTCGACTTTATCGCCACCTCCCGAGGGTGCATCAACACAATCTCCCAATCGAGATCCTCCATTTCTCCCACCTCTGCCTCCCACACAGTCCTGAGTTTTCCCAAGTCACCTAGCATATTATTAGTCAATGTTTTGTAAGTGAGGGAGACCGCCTGTCCCATAATCTGCTCCTGAAGGAGCCTACCTTCCAATGGCGCATATTCCGGTATGTCCGTCAGCGGGATCTTTTGGGCTCGCCATGCGTGACGCAGCTGTGCGTATTTGAAGAGCTGTGAGTGGTGTAGCCCGAATTCCGTCCTAAGGACCTGGAAGGACTTCAGCTCCCCTTTGGCAATCACATCCCCAATGGTCGAGATGCCTATATCGTCCCACTGTCGAAAGCCGCGCAGCTTATTTAGTTCCTTTAACCACTGACAATGCCACAATGGCGTCTGCCGGGTAGGCCTCTGATCCCATCCCATGCGCCTCGTAGCCTTAGTCCACGCATTCAGCGTGAGTGCGGTAGGCGGGAGGAGCGGTGTTCGTCTAGCACCCCCATAGAGGTAGTGCAATAGGTTTTTTGATGACATTTTAAGTCTTTCTAAGGCATAAGTCGGGTGGTCCACCGGTGCGTGCAACCAGTCGTATTGGTGTCAGGTGTTCCGCCCAGTAGTAGGCCTCTAGGTTGGGGAGTGAGATTCCCCCACTATACTGGTGCCGCTGAAGCGTTGACAGGGCCACCCGTGGTTGCTTACCCAGCCAGAGGAATGCGCGGAGGTCGGCGTGGATTTTGGCAATAGTCGGGGCCTGAAGAGGGTAGTAGTCGTTCTGGAGGGCATAGAGAAACTTAGGAAGAATGATCATTTTGTACATCGCGGCACGACCCAGGAGTGTGAGTGGGAGCTGTCTCCAACGGTCCATGTCCGCCACCGCGCTGGATATTATCCGCTCTAGATTCTTACGGAAGGATAAGGCCCTATCCAAAGTGATGTATATCCCAAGGTATTGGAATCCATCCAGTGGTGGTCAAAGACGGTCCGGCAAGCTCCCCCAACGCTCATGACCCCCGGGTCATAAATAATAGATTTGTGCCAATTTATGGTGTGGCCCGCCCGCCTGCCATAGTGGTCTAGTTCCCGGTAGGTCCGTCTGTGCCATGTACTGTAGGGCCGCATCACTGGTCCCCAAGTCCCTAGTCGCATAGAAGCGTTCGTAGTGCGTAGCAAACGCCTCCGCTATCGAGTCATCGGTGTTAGCAAGCCTCCCTTCCGACGTCCGAATCTTGTCCACCCATCTGGCTGCTCGCTCCGTTTTGCTGAGCCATGCTAGGAGCTTGCCAGATTTATCCCCCACGTCATACAGACGGTGTAGGGTTGCCAGCGATTGGGTCTTCGCCTCATTTGAGACCAGCTCTCTATACCGCCTTTGGGCGTCTAGTAATTTTCGGAGAGCTCCATTAATCTTCAGGGTCTGAACTTCCTTTTCCAGGTTCAAGATTGTATGTTCCAAGGTTGTTACCTCGGCTTGTAGCTTTCGGCGTTCCTCCCCCAACCTACTCTGCAGTCTATCCCGGAGGACCGGTTTCATGGCCTCCCAAAAGGTGACCCCCGACTCAACTGTTCCCTCGTTTTCCGCCACGTAGACCTTAATGTCTGCCCTGAGGCCACGCAGGAGCGCTGCGTTTTGAAGGTCCCAGGCCGCGAGGCGCCAAGAAGCTTCTACCTTGCCCCTGACATGTCCCACATTCCCAAACAAAGCGAGTGGTCCGATATTCCCCTAGCCGTGTATTCCGCCAAGTCGTCTACCTTCAGGTATTGTCTAGACATAAATACGTAGTCCAATCTCGAAAACACCCTTTGGCCTCCTGAATAGTAGGAGTAGGTGGTCTGAGTGGGGTGCAACCATCTCCAGACATCCGTGAGTCTTATATTGGCCATCTGATGGGACAGAGCGGTCTGAGTCCCCCCTCGATCTGTAGCCCCCAATCGGTCCTGCACAGTGTTCATTACATCATTAAAGTCGCCTCCCAGCACCTGAATAGTGTCCGCTGTGTCTAGGAGGATGGACGCAACAGCTTTGAATGTACGTGATTGTAGTTTAGGCGGGGCATAGACCGAGAGTATAGTGTATGTGCGTCTATTCCAGGTCCCTTGCACTCCAGCATAAGTTCCCTGTGGGTCTATCCAGGTACGTGTGGTGCAGAATGGCGATGTCTTTTTGATAATAATCGCCACCCCTCTGGAGTCTGAGGTGTACCCCGCGTGAGCCAGCACTCTATGTCGGCCTCTCGCTATGAAGGCACATTTCGTACCCTTAAGATGTGTCTCCTGCAATAGAATGATATCTGGGTCTACTCTCCTCAAGTAAGCATGTACCAGACCTCTTTTAACTTTGGCTCCCAATCCATTAACATTCCATGTCAGGATACTAACTCCCCTGTCTCCCATTCGTGGTGTCGCTAGTGCACTTGCCATTGTAAACTGGGATACCAGCTTGCTGGTCTCCTCTGAAGTGGATGTGCGGTGCTAGATATTTGAGTGCGTGACTGCTTCCCCCCAACCGTTGCCCTACCCCCCCAACCCCTCCCCCCGTTCCCCAGCCTGAAAGAACGTGAACACCTCCCTCCCCTTCCAGTCCCATCCCAGAGCGGGACCGAACTGTCCGCAGGAGTCGGTCTTTCGCCCTCCCGTGAACCCCTCCCTTCACCTGATCCTCACCCCCCCACCCCGGTAGAGAAGGATGTGGGATCAAGCACCCTACGCACACCCAACCACAATAAGAAACTTGCAGAAAAAAAACGAAAAACAAGGGGTCGTGTCAACTTGCGTGCTTCAGTTCACCGGGCTGCCATCTCCGATAACCCGTTCCACCACCTTTCATGATTGTAAGGTCCGCGTATCCGTGATGGGTAAGCTGCTCCGCTCCGGCAAGTCCTGTTTCAAGTTGGAGAGCCGCTTGAAAAACAAGTGGTCGTGCCGACTTGCATGTAGTCCCTACACCGGGCTGCCGTCCCCAAGGGCCTGTACCACCCCCGTTCATGAGTGTGAGTCTTGCGTATCTGTTGCTGGAATACTGGTTCGCTCCGATGAGTCCTGTTCCAAATTATGGATCGCCTCTACCAGCGGGTGCACAGAGCTCTGCCGCACATCCTCTCCCTCCCCTCCAGATGCCCGGGACTCCAGCTCCTCTTCGTCATCTCCTTCCGAGCGGATATGGTTTCGCAGATAGCTGAATCTGGATCCCCCCACAGAGGTTCCCCCTGGGGAAGCCTATCGCCCTCCCCGCTCACCTCCTGAGGCCTGTCCCTGGTATGGTGTCCCGGCATTCGTGTCTTTATCCTTCGCGACTTTCTCCTCTGCGGCTTCGGCAATTCCCATTGCGGCCTCTGCCGTAATGACCTGTCTAACTCTTCGCGTCCCATGGTCTCCCTGCTATGGAGTATTGGGCACTCCTCTAGCCACTGCTAGGCATCCTCTGGGTGCGTGAAGAAGATTGTCTTGTCCTTGTAGATTAGCTTGAGCTTTGCAGGGAAGAGTAACATATAGGCGATATTCAGGGTCCTCAGTTTTGCCTTCACGGCATCGAAGGATCGACGTTGTTTCTGGACCTCCTGACTGTAATCCGGAAATATCATGATGGTCGTGTTCTCCATATGGATCTCCCCCATTTTCCTAGCCTCCCGCAAGATCAGGACCCTGTCAGCGAAGTTGAGGAAGCGCGCAATGACCGGTCTAGGTCTCGCACCTTCAGGGGGCTTCACCAGTAGGGCCCTATGCGCTCTTTCAATGACGAAGCACGATGAGAACCGCGCCGACGGGAAGGTTTCAATCAGCCAAGATTGGAGGTATGCAGCCATATTTGTCCCTTCAATTCCCTCTCTAAAGCCCCCAAAGCGCAGGTTGTTGCGTCTTGCTCTGTTCTCGGCATCGTCCACCTTCCACAACAATTGCCGATGGGATGCCTGGAGCTCCACCATATCCTTCCTCAGGGTGGAGACCGAATCCTCCGCCTCTCCTATCCGAGTTTCAGTCTCCGTCACCCTGTCGGATAACTTTCGGAAGTCTTGCCGCAGCAGTGTTACCTCGGAACCCACTTCACCGATTTTTACCTCCAATGACGCTCTGAACTCCTGAATATCCGTTCTGGATGCCTGGATGGCCGCCATAAGTCGGTCCGTGTCCGTCTGCGCCCCAGGGGCTGTGTGGAGGGTCTCCAGTTGGTGTCGCGGCCCCGTGAAGTTGTCCATAGGTCCCTGTTTGGGCGGTTTTTGGAGCAGATCCTTTTTCCCATGTTTAGTAGTGGTAGTGCGCTGCCCTGGCATCGGAGATGCGGATTTTCGCCTCAGCGGCGCACTGGCCAGACCTTGGGAGATGTGGGAGGGGGGGTACTCCGGCGATCTGCTCAGTACGTCCCGTATCTGGCGGGCACCGCTGCCTCCACTGGACCTCTTTCCCAGGCCGCCACCAGCATCTTTGGTGGGCACCACTCCACTCGGAGCAGGTTGCGTGAGGGCTCCGCTATCCGCTCCCCTCCCGCTGGCCACTGTCCCCCGCTGCCCAGGGACTCCTCTCTGCCACAGAGGGCCTGGGGGGGATGTAGTAATATGCTGTACCTCTGTTTGGGGTGTTAGTCGGTGAGCAATGTGGCGCCTGTGCTATTGGTCTTCGGTGGGCACCACTCCAATCGGTGCAGATTGTGTGAGCGCTCCGCTATCCGCTCCCCTCCCGCCGGCCACTGTCCCCCGCTGCCCAGAGACACCTCTCTGCCACAGAGGGCCTGGGGGGGACGCAGCAATATGCTGTACCTCTGTTTGGGGTGTTTGGCGGTGAGCAATGTGGAGCCTGTGCTATTGGTCAAGTCTCTGGTGGCTGCTCCCCTGAGAAGTCCAACTAGCCTTGCGGTAGGAGGCCAGGGAGTGCAATTTTATGGCCCTCTGAGGAATACTCCAGTTCGCCTGCAAGCACCGCTCCCTGTGTGCTCCCTAGCAGGATCTGCCGATCTCCAATGCGGTCACGAGGCCGCCGGGCCTGTCAGGCGCTGCCCAGTCACTAAAGCGCGGCTCCAGCCGCCATGTTGGTAAAGGGTCTACCCGCTCCGGGGCGGGGGGGAGGGGGGCGCGAGGACGGGACCACAACGCAGCCGGCAGGTCTTCCTCCCCGCCCCGCGCCACCTCCCAGGAGTGCCCCCCTACCTCCTCCGGTCGCGTCTCAAGGGTCTCCGGCGCGGGACTTCATACACCGCTGGGCCGCCTATCCCCGCTCCGTCGCTCCGTCCGCCATATTGAGAAAGGTTCGGCAGGGCTGAAGGCGGTGCTAGTTCAGATGCGGGCCCCCAATGTTTACCGCAGCCCCCGGGAGGGCACTCACGCGGATCGTCCACCGCCTCCTTCCGCTGTCAGGTCTGCCAGCCGGGGGTTAGCACTGTAGCCGGTGTCCAAGGATCACGGACGCCATCTTGACTCCGGGAGGGCTCCCACCACCGCAAGACCGGACCGGGAACTCGCCGGCCCCCAGGCAATTGTGCCACTACATGATCGACTGCGTTGGCTCTAGAAGCAGTACCGGTCCCAATTCTTGTGGTTTGGTGAAGTTGGGTCACATATTAAGCCGGATTCGGTGGCAGCATGCCGGGAGCTCAAGGGGGAAGCACGTCCTAGCCGGCCATGCTGTTGGCCACGCCCCCTAATTGTTTTATTTTTAATACAAGGTTATACATATTGGAAGGAAACATTAATGAGAAAAGTGTTTGAGGAGCTAAAGTTTGACAAATTCAGGGTACTGATTAGGAATGGACAAAAGCTGTGTAATTTGCTGTAGTGTTATTATGTAAAATGACATCAGAATTTTACAAGATTACGCAGAATTATGCGAGAATCATAACCCAGCATTTAGCGATACTTTCTTACTGCCTAATGCGCCCTTGTGTCAAAAGTGGACCTGAGGATATATTTTGAGCTACAAAATTAACTCTAAATGCAACAGAACCCGAACAGCAAAGATGAGCAGCGGCTTGAACTCACTAAGTTTGTTGTTCCTACGAGAAGTCAGGAGTGAGTAGGCACCTTGGGCATGCCAGAAACTGGGGTAGTCTAGTGGATGCCTTCACATCTCCTGTCTCTGACACTACTATACTCTCCTCACTGGGATCCCCCATTTCCGGGTCACACTGAGACCCTATTGCAGGACGGAATGACACTAGGACACCAAGAGTAAGGAGGGGACCTGGATCACCTGGCAGCCAAACGGGCCCTGTCCGCTTCTTATCACCTACCTCGTGACACCCAAACAAAGCCACACGCTGGTACACTACATACACAACTTAGTACTGACTCAGAGGAGGAGGAAGGGAAAGGGTGGGGCTGTTTTTACTTCTTCAATATTTATTTCTTTATGATGAGAAGTTTGTGCACAGTTCAAGTGCCAATGCCTCCTGATGTGTATCATAAATTTACTGTTAGTATGTAATTGTGCTGAGTGCTTGACAAAAACCTCAATAAATTCTGTTTAACAAAAAACAAATTGTAACACAAAATTACCAGAATTACTCAGATTATTCCAGCATAATTACAATTTCACAAAGGCCTAGTATTGATTCATTGTTCAGGGCATTCCCGATTCCTAAAGAAATTATATATTTTTTAAAGATTGTACAACAAACCACTTGCATGACCTTTGCATCTTTTAATAATTTGTAAACACCATCAATTTCTAAAATTAATTTGACACACTTTACAAGTTGAAATTTGAAAGAAAATATTGCTTATAGTGATTTAAATGAAATAATGGAGAATGGAACATTCAAATTGATATTTTTTAATTCAGATAGTATAGCCTTATAGTCAAAAGATACTGATTTGTGCATGCATAGGTTTCTAGATAAAGCAGATGTCTAGGTATAGCACATATTTCTCTAGAACGATAGCTACTTATTAAGCCTGGGCAGAGTTTGCGGAGTTCCGCTACGCAGAACCCCGCGAAGGGCAAAAAAAACTCACCGGAGCTCCGTAAGCGGCAGGTAATTTGTTTAGATAAATGCAGTTTGGGTGATTTTTAGTGCCAGGTGCTTGCCCGCACTGTGCAATCATCGTGAACGACACCATGCACAGCGCAAGCGGGCGCTGCTTCCTTTCTGCCACTCGAGTAGATTTTTACTTGAACTGAGTTTTTCGGAACTACGCGAGCTTCGCATAATACGAAGTGCGGAAAACTCCGCAAGCAGAGCAGAGTTCACCACCCAGACCTACTAATTATTGTAAAGGAAGCTGTGCCAAAGATGACTGACCGAATCCAGTGTGACAGTTGTAAAAAACTAATTTTCTTCTTATGCTGAACCTATTAAAGACCAAAGGATTTGTGTCTAACATGATTTATGCTGTCATAAAAGTAGAACAGGCATATTCTAAAAGGAATGCTGAAGAAAGAATTAGAGAAACTCATAAACAAATAATGCAAACCACTTTCAAAGCTATTGACAATGACATTTACATGCTTTCTAAATGCATTTACACAATCTTAATCATAACCACATTCACTTTCAAGCTCCTAAAAGAAGATTTGAATCTTACAGACAAGGACAAGCTCAGATGAGAGCAATAACATTAGTAAATTGGGGAATACAAATGATAAACATGCAAAAAGTGCCATGGTAGGTCAAAAACTAGTCTTCCTTCTTCCCATGTAATCTTACAGCAAGATAGATGATGATCTCTAAGAAAGAAGCACCGCACAATCTCCTTCCAATTGAACATATAGAAAGTACTCCTTTTTCAGTCACTGAAGATCCACATTTCAAACGTGTTCTGCATAGAACAATCTCCTTGCTAATCACTGTGTTTAATTTCTAGAATCATTAGGAACATACATCTGGGGTGGCTCCTCTGCAATGGCGGAGGAGCGTCGCCCCAATGGCTCAGAGCCACCAGCTAAAAAATAAAATTATATTTTATTATTGTTTTATTGAAAAGCAGCATGCTCAGCCAGAGTGTGCAGTGAGGGGGGGCAGGGCATGGGAGGAGGAGGAGTGCTATGTGCTCTCTCTAAGTACGCATATGTATCTGACAGGCCGTCCCAGGCTGGTCAAAAACACATGCGCACTTAGGTTTCTTTAACTCGGCTCTAATGAACAGCTCCCTGTGCCTGAGCGAACGTTTTTTCAGACTGCTCAGGTCAATCCCTTTGCTGTTCTCATAGAATGAGAGCAGTGCGGGGATTGGACAGGGAGTCTGATGCAGCCCCTGTGCCTGCTGGGTCAAGAATAGGAAAGTGTAGAGTTGGCCCTTCTGCATGTCACCATTAGAATGTTAGTTATGTCGCTACAATGAATATTAGCTTTTGATTATAGGAGTTGGTTTGTGAGCTGTGAAGCTGTGCTGGAGGTATCTACCTTTACTCTCCAATAAAGCAATTTATCTTTCATCAAATTGACTGGAAATTGGATCTTTTCATTGGCAACAAGGTGGTCTTCTCTGTGCAGGGGACAGAGATAGTGATACTACTTTGATACCTTCACCCCTGGATTTATGGACTTATTAGAGATTTTTGAACCAATTGGAATATATCTACAGCAACTTACTTCTGGATATGCTGTGAGTAAAATTTTATTGGATGGAAACACACGCTACACAAGATTTAATTCGAAATTGTGTGATTTTGACTCTCTAATAAAGAAAGGAAGATTAATTTCCTTTAATATTCTTTCAAAGATTGTTTAAATCTAAGCCTGAAGGTTTTAATACAGAGGCTTAGACAAATTGTACCTGTTTTTATCATCATTTTGGGACTGCATGTATTAAACTGTAGCTGAAGTGCATGTATTAAACTGTAGCTGAACTGAAGCTGAACTGAAGTTGAGCTCGATCTTACTGAGCATAATCTGAGCATAATTTTTTATTATATTTTTAAGAGCTGAATGTCTGAAAATCATCTGACTAAAACTTCATTTTTGGCTTTAAAAGATTTTTCCACAGTAAAGTGTTGAAGATTATTTGAAGGTAAATACTGTAACGAACGACCATATTGGAAAAACAAGCTCTATTTCCTCCCGAAAACAGCCTGAATGTTTTTCTTGGCGGCCATATTGGAAAACATGCTCTACTTTCTCCCGAAAACAGCCTGAATGTTTTTATTGGTGGCCATATTGGAAAACAAGCTTTATTTCTCCTGAAAACAGCCTGAATGTTTTACTTGGTGGCCATTTTAAGAGATTGGGCAATGCTTCAATGAAAAGACTTGTTTACAAGATTGTTATTGAAAAAAGATCGCGATTTTGAAAGCAACAGAAATAAAGAGAGAAAAGAACAGTTTTCTACAACATTGATTTTCTACAGTTTTGGGAAACATGAGTCTTCTACAAATTGGGAACATTTGGAGTTGAAAAGCATAATAAGTGGACCAGTGATTTCAGAAGAATAAAGTTCATCAACTTTCTGGTTTGTTATTTCAAACTATTATTTTATCTTCTTATATTGACTTATTTTTTGACTTGTTATTTTATTAACCGATATTTCCTTCTAGGTACGTTGTGTTGGGTCTATATTCTCATTGTAATTATTTTTTTTAATCAATATGGGTGATCAATATATGTCTGATCCTCCAAGTTTTCTTCCTACTCCTGGTGATCCAGCAATTCTTTGGAAAGATTGGAAAAAATAATTTCTCACTTATATTTTAGCGATAGGAGCAGATAAATATGGACCCATACGGAAGCAAGCCATATTACTCCATCATCTTGGAGTTGAAGGACGTCGATTGTATGAAGATTTACCTGAGATTTCTCTGGGAACAGGGGATGGTCAACCCATTAATGTATATGAGATGTCAATGAAAATGTTAGAATTGCGTTTTACCACTAAAGTGAATGTGGTCCTTGAGAGGCATACGTTTTTTAGTCGCAAGCAAAAAATTGATGAGGATATTGGCACCTATGTTGCTGCGTAGAGAGGTTTATCACTGACATGCCAATTTGAAAACTTAGCTGATTCTCTTATTCGAGATCAAATAGTAAGGTGCACTAACAATAAGAGAATACAAGAGAAATAACTTAAAGATCTGTCTCTTGAGGAAGCAATTCAAATCGCTAAAGGGTTAGAACATACCCAAATGTGGATTAAAGAAATGGAAGTTTGCAGTGATCCATTAACTAAGAATCAGAGTAATAAAAGTTGTGAAATACAAGCTTATATTGATGAAACTAAGTTAGTTAAACAAACTATAAAAAATCCTGTCAAGTCTGACGGATCTGTTGGTAATAATAATATGTCAAAATTTGACACAAGAATTGTTAAATTTTACCGTTGTGGGGCACCTGGTCACATTGCTTCTAGTCCCAAGAGTGCTGTGAGATTATGTAGGATTTGTGGTAAAAGGGGACATCTTGCTAAGGCGTGTAGGACCAAAATCCAATCAGGACAAACTCAATCAAACCAAGTACATGAAGTGAGTGATGTTTCTGATGATATGCAAGAGCTTATGTTATGTGTTGATGGTTACAACGACACTTCTGAATACGATCAGGTGCCCAGTAATGATTTAGAATCACTTTGCGATCATGTAATTTTGGATTGTGACGTAGTTAGGGAGAGCACTTCATTATTAACCAAACCTCATTGCATCTTTAGATTCAGATGATGTTAATATGCTTGTAGATTCGGGTAGTCTTTACACTTTGTTAACCATGGAAATGTATTGTGAAGTGTGGAAAGATAAATCTGATACTAACTCGTGGAGTAACCCTGACATTAGAGCTGTCGGGTATGGGGGAAAAACCATTGACATAATTGGACTCAAATGGATTATAATATCTTTTAAAGGAAAGAAAGTATATGGAAGAGTGTATTTGACTAAACAGGGTTCGAATTTGTTGAGTTGGCGTCATCAAAAAGATTTAAATATTATCCTCAACCCTAATGCTGAAGAACCTGTTATGTCTACTGTTGTCGATGATGTTAATTCTGTCTATCAAAATGACTTATTTGAGAAGTTCTCAAGAGTATTCTCTGATGATCTAGGAAAGTTAAAAGACTTCTCGCACAAAATTATTCTAAAGAAAAATGCTGTTCCAGTAGTGCACAAGGTAAGAAATGTTCCCCATCTAATGAGAGAGCCATTGCAATGTGAACTCAAAAAGCTTCTTGCTCAAGGAATTACTGAACCAATTGAGGCCTCTGAATGGTTGGCTCCGATTGTCGAAGCGCCAAAAGATGGGAACAAAATTCGTTTGTGTGTGGACTTGCGCAAATTAAACAGGAATATTTGGATGGATAGGCAACCTTTGCCAAATATTTTGGAAATGCTTACAGCTATGGGTGGTGGTACTGTTTTCAGTGTAATAGACATGTCTTCAGCGTATCATCAGATAGATTTGGAAAGTGAGTCGAGACATCTTACCTCTTTTGTTACGCCGTTAGGGGCATTTAGATATTGTACGATGCCTTTTGGTTTCAGCATCTGCCTCTGCGGTATTTCAGAGCATCATGTAAAGGATTTTTGGAGACATGAATGATGTTTTCTGCTTTCAGGATGATGTCTTGATTGTGGGGAAAGATAAGGTGCACCATAATACGATTCTGAATGAGGTGTTGAAAAGGATGGATGACAATGGATTGACTATAAAGAAAGAAAAATGTCAGTTGAAAAAGGATAGTGTAACATATCTTGGACATGAAATTTGCAAAGATGGTATTAAGCCTAAAAAATGTATCATTGCTGCAGTCAGAGACTCTCCCATCCCAAAAAATAAGGATCAACTTAATTCATTCTTAGGACTTGCGGAATATTGCTCAAAATTTGTGAAAGGTTTTACAGAAATTGTCGAACCATTGAGGTTGCAAATGAAGAAAGGAGTTATCTTTACTTGGAATGGTGGTTGGGATAAGGCATTCAACAATATAAAAAAAGTATCATTAGTGCTCCTACTCTTGGCCATTTTAACGTTAAGGATAGAACATTTATTACAACTGATGCAAGTGCAGTAGGGATTGGAGCAGTTTTGACTCAGTTGAGCAATGGTGAGGAAAAGATCATTGGATTTGCTTCCAGAAGATTACGAGATGCAGAATTATTTTATTCTGTGATAGAGAGGGAAGCCTTAGCGTATTGTTGGGATATCAAGCACTTTAAGTACTTTGTATGGGGGTCTTCCTTTCAATGTGCAAACTGATCATAAACCGTTAGTTCATCTTTTCAAAGGAGGTAGAGGGTTAGAAGGAAATGTCACCCCTAGAATTTCAAGATGGATTTTATCTGTTCTCGATTTCAATTTTGTTGTTGAATGTGTTAAAGGTCTCAAGAATGTGGTAGCGGACTATCTATCAAGGATGCCAATTGAGGGTGTGGAAAATATTATGGATGACATGATTGATGTAGTGCATGATGTTAAAAGAGTTGAACATGCTTTTAGCAAGGAAGAATGGACAAGGGCAATGTCAAATGCTGAACTTCTGCAAGAAGTTATTACTTGTGTTTCTCATGTGTGGCATCAAAACAATATTGAAGATGTTAAACTCAGACGTTTCTACCATGTTGAGGCCGAATTGAGTGTATGTGAAGGAAAATTGTTGAGAAGATATCAATTTGTACCACCAGTGAGTTTGAGAGGAAAAATTATAAATATTGCTCATGAGGGACACTTAGGCAGAAATATGACTGAGAAAAGGGTTCGACAGTCGTATTGGTGGCCTGGAATGGATAGAGAGACTGAAGATGCAGTAAGAGAATGTTATGCTTGTGCTCAAGCGGATAAAACAAAAGTTATAAGGCAACCTCCACTGGTGTGTACATCTTTTCCTAAACGTCCATGGGAAAGAGTGGCAATTGATTTTCTAGGGCCAATTGCTAAGCTTGGTTCTCGCAGTAGATTTTTGATGGTCATTTTTGACTACCATTCCAAGTGGTTTGCAGTAGAGAGCACAGAATTTATAACTACTCAAAGGGTTGTTGATTTTATGGAAAGAGTGTTTATGAATGAAGGGATACCTAAGACATTGGTGTCAGATAATGGTGTTCAGCTGGTGTCGAGAGAAATGCAGGAATTTCATTCTAAATTTGGGATTATTCATGAGAGAGTTGCTTTGTTTAGGCCACAAGCCAATGGTTTGGTGGAACGAATTAACCGACTAATTATGGATAAAATCCAGTTGTCCCTAGCTAATGGATTATCATGGCGTGAAGAATTGAAAAAAATGGTGTGGTCCTATAGAATTACACCGCATTCGATAACAGGAGTTTCTCCACTTATACCTTTGAAAGGACGTGAACCTGGTGACAAAGAGGTTCCTGGTCGGTTGAAAGTGAAAGATTGTGTGTGGGTTGACAGAAGTGTGGTCGAAGATAAAATATTTAAAATGCAAACTGAGTCTGCTAAGTATTAGATCGAAAAGAAGGGTGTGAAAGAAATTGAATTTAGAATTGGTGACTGGATGACCATAAAACATGGTGGTATAACTACAACGGGAGACAGCAAATTTTCTGCACCGATACAAGGGAAGTCTGTAAAAAGAAATGTTGTTATTCTTTCTGATGGATCAGCCCGGAGTACTAGAAACATATGTAAATGTCGTGCTCCAGTACATGTTTCTAATAATTTATATTTTTGGAATGTAAAAAATGGAAATTACTGGAAACATATGTGAATGTCGTGCTCCAGTACATGTTTCTGAAAATTTAGATTTTTGGAATGTAAAAACTTATTCATTAAGTTTATTTTTATATGTAAAAATGTATACATTTTTGTTCAATATATATTAAGTAAGGAGATGTGTAGAGTTGGCACTTCTGCATGTCATCATTAGAATGTTAGTTATGTTGCTAGGATGGAATTTTAGCTTTTGATTATAGGAGTTGGTTTGTGAGCTGTGAAGCTGTGCTGGAGGTATCTACCTGTACTCTCCAATAAAGCAATTTATCTTTCATCAAATTGACTGGAAATTGGATCTTTTCAGAAAGGCTAGGTGCAACGTGGGAAGTGGCCGGCAACGTAAGGTGCGTTTTTACCTTTTTTAAATTTATTATTAACCTACCCCCTGCGCTCCTCCTCCCACACGACCACCTCCCCCGCCTCACCACCTTTAGTATGTGGCAGCCACACTGCGTACATCTGTTGGATAGTATGAAAGTATACACAATACTTTCCTACAACACATTTGGACATTTTATTTTAAGTATTACTGCTAGACAAATGACAATCATGCTTTCATTATTGCATCTGCATTCACTAATCCACTAGGACACTTATTCTTTTGTGATTCATTCTGTCACTATTCACAGCACATGTAACCCTTTGAAAATCAACCTTGCTTATAATAAACTATTGGTGGACTGGCGTCTTTCCTCTCTTCTTATCACACACTTGAATCCTATAGTAGGTTGACCCCATGTTTTCTATACTTTTTAACTTTGCAGAAGACAGTTAAATGTTGTGGTATTACATTTTGTCCTCCCTGAGAAAGATATTTAAAAGCATTTCTTGGCTGAAGGTAAATGATAAATAATAAGTACCTTGATAAATAAATAAGTGTATTGCAATTTTGACCCAGAAAGAGATAGCTTTAACCTATGCAGCTGTGACATTCAACCTGCTAACAGCCTGATCTGCATCTGAGATTCAGCAACTTTCACAGACTCAATTACAGACACATTTTGGTGACCTATTGCACACTAATACAACTAACATCATTCATAGTTTTAAAGCCATTGGATCTAGCTTGTTGACTGGCTTTACAGCTATTTATATATATATTACTTTCTTTTTCAGTTATTTGTTTTCAAATCTGTTCAGTGGAATCTCAGTTGCATTATTTTTATAGTTGATTACAATTTGTATGTTTTTCCTAGTGAAGAAATAAAAGTAGCGATGAATGACAACATGAATGAAGAGTCAACTTACCTGATTGAATGGCAATGCAGCGAAGGTATGGTTCTCGATTTTGGAGGAGACATGCTTGCTAAGTACCTTCCTAAAATGAGCAAGAATGAGCTCTGTCAATTCACAAATCCCAAATTCCTCGATTGAGACCTGTGTTTTGTTGCAACTTGCATTGAAATAGTTATCCTGCACATTCCTTTGAAACAACCAGCAATTCTGCCTGTTAGAAATGGGGGTCTCTAGTTAGCAGTGGCTTGCACCCTAAGTAGGAACCCTTCCTTCTAGTTGGGATAAGGGACTTAGACACCGAAATAGCCCCTGCTCATCCCCTTGGTAGCTTGGCATGAGCAGTCAGGCTTATCTCAAAGGCAATGTGTAAAGCGTTTACATATAGCACTCAGTAACACAGTGAAAACACTACAAACTTATACCACACCAGTTTTAGAAAAACTAGCCAATATTTATCTGTGTAAAAGAAAACCAAAATGATCAAAATTCAACATAGATACATCAAGATACGAATTCTGTAAGAATCAGCTTAAAATAGAGTTCCTCAAAGTGATAGCTCCCAAGACAGAAGCAGCACTCAGCAGGTCAATACAGCAAAGCACGCCGCAATGCGGTAGTCATGCCTGACAGTCGTTCCAGCTCTTCTTCTTGGCAGAGTCCTTAGTCCAGAGTATTCTAAAGTTGTGAGGTCAGAGCTCCAGTACGTATGCCAGTTCTGGTCTTTGAAGTCAGCAAACTTCAAAGAAAAGTCTTTGTTGTGCACAAAACCTTGGCCTTCCCTGCTCTTCCCCCAGCCACACTACAGGGGGTGGAGACAGCATTTTGTGGGGACAGGCACAGCCCTCTTCAGGTGTCAGTGACAACTCCTCCCACCACTCTAGCTCAGGAAGGCCCACCAACCAGGTGACGAGCCATCAGGATATGCAAGGCACACCTCAGTTCCTTTTGTGTGACTGTCTAGAGTGTATGCAGGAAAGCCCAGCTGTCAGGCGACACAGACGTGGATTCCGCAGGCAGGCACAGAATGGTTAAGCAAGAAAATGCCCACTTTCTAAAAGCTAAAAAAACGGTGATGGATCAAGCCCTGATCTTTTGACTGGGTAGGAGTGTTCTGCTTAATTCAGATTAATTCAGATACTTTGTCCATCACCACTCCCCTTTATGAATCGTTTTGGCCACCACAAGCGTGGAAGGGTATGCTCAGATGTGAGTCCCTTGCTCACTGCACCATCAGGATTCAAGCAAGCCGGGCCGAAGACGGCTGTAATGCCAGAAACCGGTCCCCGGAAGCTTGTTTCCTTTCCAGTAAAGAATTGGCTTGGTAGTTTGGTCTGCCCTGTTCCCATGATGCACTGGGCCAGGGACAGACCAATTTGCATGTAGCCAGGATCTGAACTGGGATGGTGCAGTGAGCTAAAAAACGGTGATGGATCAAGCCCTGATCTTTTGACTGGGTAGGAGTGTTCTGCTTAATTCAGATACTCTGTCCATCACCACCCCCCTTTATGAATCGTTTTGGCCACCACAAGCGTGGAAGGGTATGCTCAGATGTGAGTCCCTTGCTCACTGCACCATCAGGATTCAAGCAAGCCGGGCCGAAGACGGCTGTAATGCCAGAAACCGGTCCCCGGAAGCTTGTTTCCTTTCCAGTAAAGAATTGGCTTGGTAGTTTGGTCTGCCCTGTTCCCATGATGCACTGGGCCAGGGACAGACCAATTTGCATGTAGCCAGGTTCTGAACTGGGATGGTGCAGTGAGCTACAAAATGGTGATGGATCAAGCCCTGATCTTTTGACTGGGTAGGAGTGTTCTGCTTAATTCAGATACTCTGTCCATCACCACCCCCCTTTATGAATCGTTTTGGCCACCACAAGCGTGGAAGGGTATGCTCAGATGTGAGTCCCTTGCTCACTGCACCATCAGGATTCAAGCAAGCCGGGCCGAAGACGGCTGTAATGCCAGAAACCGGTCCCCGGAAGCTTGTTTCCTTTCCAGTAAAGAATTGGCTTGGTAGTTTGGTCTGCCCTGTTCCCATGATGCACTGGGCCAGGGACAGACCAATTTGCATGTAGCCAGGTTCTGAACTGGGATGGTGCAGTGAGCTAAAAAACGGTGATGGATCAAGCCCTGATCTTTTGACTGGGTAGGAGTGTTCTGCTTAATTCAGATACTCTGTCCATCACCACCCCCTTTATGAATCGTTTTGGCCACCACAAGCGTGGAAGGGTATGCTCAGATGTGAGTCCCTTGCTCACTGCACCATCAGGATTCAAGCAAGCCGGGCCAAAGACGGCTGTAATGCCAGAAACCGGTCCCCGGAAGCTTGTTTCCTTTCCAGTAAAGAATTGGCTTGGTAGTTTGATCTGCCCTGTTCCCATGATGCACTGGGCCAGGGACAGACCAATTTGCATGTAGCCAGGTTCTGAACTGGGATGGTGCAGTGAGCTAAAAAACGGTGATGGATCAAGCCCTGATCTTTTGACTGGGTAGGAGTGTTCTGCTTAATTCAGATACTCTGTCCATCACCACCCCCCTTTATGAATCGTTTTGGCCACCACAAGCGTGGAAGGGTATGCTCAGATGTGAGTCCCTTGCTCACTGCACCATTAGGATTCAAGCAAGCCGGGCCGAAGACGGCTGTAATGCCAGAAACCGGTCCCCAGAAGCTTGTTTCCTTTCCAGTAAAGAATTGGCTTGGTAGTTTGGTCTGCCCTGTTCCCATGATGCACTGGGCCAGGGACAGACCAATTTGCATGTAGCCAGGTTCTGAACTGGGATGGTGCAGTGAGCTAAAAAATGGTGATGGATCAAGCCCTGATCTTTTGACTGGGTGGAGTGTTCTGCTTAATTCAGATACTCTGTCCATCACCACCCCCCTTTATGAATCGTTTTGGCCACCACAAGCGTGGAATGGTATGCTCAGATGTGAGTCCCTTGCTCACTGCACCATCAGGATTCAAGCAAGCCGGGCCGAAGACGGCTGTAATGCCAGAAACCGGTCCCCGGAAGCTTGTTTCCTTTCCAGTAAAGAATTGGCTTGGTAGTTTGGTCTGCCCTGTTCCCATGATGCACTGGGCCAGGGACAGACCAATTTGCATGTAGCCAGGTTCTGAACTGGGATGGTGCAGTGAGCTAAAAAACGGTGATGGATCAAGCCCTGATCTTTTGACTGGGTAGGAGTGTTCTGCTTAATTCAGATACTCTGTCCATCACCACCCCCTTTATGAATCACTTTCTAAAAGTGGCATTTTCAAACACGCAATTTAAAAACCATTTTCACGAAAAGATGTATGTTTAAAGTTCAGACATCTCAAATTCCAACTTCCTATCACCTTCCAATGGAAATCTGCTCTTGTAAGATATTTCCAAGCAGACCCCTATGTTAACCTACGGAAGAGATAACCTTGCAATAGTAAAAAACTAATTGCACATTATTTCATTATCAGGACATGTAAAAACACATCCTACCTTTTAAGTACACTGCACCCTGCACACAGGGCTGCGTTGGGCCTACTTTAGGAGTGACTTATATGTAATAAAAGGGAAGGGATAGGCCTGGCAAGTGGGTACACATGCCAGGTTGACAGGACAGTTTAAAACTATGCATGCAGACACTGCAGTGGAAGGCCTGAGACACATTCGAAAAGCTACTTGTATGGTGGCATAATCAGTGCTGCAGGTCCACTAATAGCATTTGATTTCCAGGCCCTGGGCACACACAGTGCACTTTATTAGGGACTTCTTAGTAAATCAAATTTGCCAATTATGGATAAAATCAATCACCAAAACAATTTACACAGAGAACATGTGCACTTTATCACTGAATAGCAGTGATAAAGTGCCCACAGTCCTAAAACCAACAACAGCAGGTCAGTAAAAATAGGAGGAAGGAAGCAAAAGGTTTGGGGATAACCCTGCAAAAATGCCAGCTCCAACACCTATTAACATTTGAGAAACAATTTGACCTATAAGAATAAATCAGGTAGTCTGCAGTGCAGTGAAGTTACCCATCCTCAAGGATACTATATACAACACTACATCTGTGCAGCCATATCTGGTAACCTCAATAGGCTCCAGAACACTGACTGTTTCACCATTTTGAGACGCAATCAGTGTCACTTTACAAAATGCCTTAACGACTGTAACTGCAGCTTCCACTATTCACCTGCCGTTTCAGTATCTTCATTCTGTCATACAATCTTGACTTCATCACCAATACCATCGACAACTGATGACAATCAGTGTTCCTCTACTTGAAATTAATATTTTAGGTGTGGGTAACTCGCGTAATTTTATGTAGTGTAATTACAATGAATTATGCACAAATTCTGCAAGACTACACACAATCACACAATTAACGTGAGCTTAACCCCCTGGTAGCTCTGGCACAGAGCTGCCATGCTTAACTTAGGGCAATGTGTAAAGTATTTAAGCAGTGATAAAAGAGTAATGAATTTGAAATGCAAAACGATAAAAATCCCCAACCAAATTAAAGAAAAAGTGTAAAATGTAATAAACAAATTACACCAAAATGACAAAAAGAAAACAAAGGGAACCAGTGACATAGTTTAAAAAAAATGTTAAGTGAGACTAGCTCCAAGAAGAATAAAGTGTCAACGACAGTCAATGGATAATGGTAGACCAATTTGACATTGACCATGATGGAGCATGGGTCTGATACACCAATTTGGATTACCCTGGTCAAACATTTTACCTTCTGACTTCAGTCCTATAAGTCCCAACGCACCACAGGAGTATGCTTCTCAAGCCCACAGACATGACCTCAGAGGAGGCACTTAGAGTCTCACTGGGTGTCAGGGTAGAAGCCAATAGCAGGATCAAGTCAAGATCCAGTTTCCACTGGTCACTTAGGCAGTTGCAGAAAAAGACTTCTTGTAGTTTGGTGTGTCCCTGTAGCTTTAACAGGAGGTCAACATGATGGTCCTTGAGTCCCCTTCTTTGTTCTGGGTACAAGAGGGAGCAGGTCCAGGCCTCCAGGGCTCATCTCAGATAACAGACAGAAGGTCAGGTCCAGACTGTTTTGTTCTTCTTCAGGTCCAGTAGTGCTATGACGTGGGTGTCTGGAGATGCCACATTTATGCCTGGCCCAAGCTAGTGGGTATGTGTGACACCTGGACACAACCAATGGGATAAAAGTTACTGGGGCCAACCCTAACTTTTTTGAGCATATTCAAGATGACAGAAGTGTTCACCCACACTGCACATGGGCTCTGAGGACTGAAGATGTGTGTAGGGATTGCACTATGGTAATCCTGGTGTCCTTTCACATTTAGCACTACAATCCTGTTTGTGGCGGACACTGTGTTCCAAGAAACACAGAGACAGATGGCTGGTGGAAAATAGCGGGGTTTTCCATTAACCAGATAGTGGATACACTGGAATTGCTTTGGAATCCAGTTTTGCTTACTTTCAAGTGTGCCCCAGGTGTTATATTTAAAACTTTAAAGACAGAAGTATGGTGGGACAAAGCAGGTCCTGTAGAAACCAGATAGTGAATATACAAGAATTCTTTAGCATCCTGTTCCCGTTCATTCAACTGCAACCCCTGTGTCATATGTAAAAACACAGCAAACTGGCCAAACAGGAGTAGGCACTCCAGCAGTATTTAACACTTTAATGTCAAATGAAACCCACTGTGATTAGGGCCTACCTGATTGGTGGTACAAGGGAAGGGTGCTGTTCAGGTGGCAGATAATGTTTGCTTGTGAAAGGGAGGCCTCTTTGAAATTCATCCAGTTACTAGGTCCAACCCACTAGTATCCTGTCAAGAGAACAAAAACTTGCACACCCATGCCTGTGTTCTGTGATCTGGGAGCAGTTATCCCACCTCAAATTATAAGCTGGCACCAGTATCCTCCAGGAACGTTAAGCGGGAAAAAAGTAACTTTCTAAAACTGACTTTTTCTTAATATTTACTAAAAACATGACTTCAACATTGAATTGGATTGTTGGTTACTAGTAAAAATAGTGATTTCATAATTTTTTCTTGCTCATCTCATTCCCAAGATACAATATTAGTATTTAATATTGCCTCCTAGTGTTCTGCATAGAACAGCCCGACTTGCTACAGTGAAAATAGCTTTAAAGTGCTAGTCACTGTAAGGACATGTTTAGCATAACATTTCTACTTGTCCTACTTTTAAATACCTTGCATCCTGTCATACGGGCCATAGAGCCTATTTAGGGATGACTTGTAAATATTTATAAGGAAGGATTGACCTGTCAAAATGGGTTATTTTGACAGATCAAATTGTAGTTTATAACTGCAATAGCCAGGCCTACAGTCATGTTTGCACTGCTATTCGTAGCGGGTGGCACAATTGGTGCTGCAGTCTACTATTGACATGTAACCTGCATTCCCTGAATACACTTTGCACCATGTATTAGGGCAGGCTTCTTCAATGAGTCGCTTGGGAACTACTGGTAGCTCTCCAACTACCTATAAGTAGCTCTTCTATGGACTGTCCAGCCTACTAACTTAGCTGCCTGATGAACTGAGGTGATCACTGCTTGTAATCTTGCATATGGTCGCCCGAATACAATTTTGACCCAATGCCATCACTATTAAAACACTTATAATATTAGTAGCACTGGATTATTTTCACTAAACATAAGTAGCTCTTATTACAGAAAAGGTTGGAGACAACTGTACTATACGTGACTTAAATATGTCAGATAGGAGTATGCCAAATTTAACATATGGAAAGAAGGAGGGCATGCACTTTCTCACTGATTAGCAGGAGTAAAGTGCACTGAGCGCTACAGCCAGCAAAAATAGAGGGCCCAGCAAAAGGTGAAAATCATGGGTGGCCCTGTAGAAATGTTCTATATAGAGCAGTTGGTGTTGCTTATTTGTATATTAAATACTAGCAGCCCGTCCCGACGTTGTCCGGGTATGAAATAGAATGTGTGTAATGTGTGTATTCAAATACGGTCATTTGCGTGTTCCCCCGCTTGAGGCTCATTTGCAGCCCTGGTTGATGTTAACAGGCGCGTGTCCCCCGCTTGAGGCCCAGCTGCAGCCCTGGTTCATGATAGCAGGCGCATGTAATTAGTGTAGTGATCCGCCGCCTGAGCCCGGCTACAGCCCTGGCTGATGTTAGCAGGCACGTGTAATTTGGTTTAATGTGATAGTTCAGTAACAGCGCGCATGAGCGGCTGCAGTAATTGTCCCCGCAGACACGCTCAGTTGCGTGTGCCCCTGCTTGAGGGCCAGCGGCGACCGTCTAACAATTAGAATTGTGTGAGTCTTGAATGATTGTTTCCCGCTGTTCTCATATTTTTTATGACCCACACCGACGCTTTTCGGCCCCGAGTGCTTTTTAGACGCACCCAGGCCAAGCCACACACTGCGTTCGGCCCTTTCAGACGCACCCAGGCCAAGGCACACACTGCATTCGGCACCCCCAGTATGTGTGAGACAACTGGCAGTCCCCCAAGGGAGTCTTGGGAATGGTTACTTACCACGCTTCGAGGTGAACGCCTATGTGACGCCCCCAGCGCACGGCCACAGCAGACGATCTGATTAATGTACGACCCAGATGGCATGAAGTGCGGAACGTAGCACATGCCCCCAGCGTTTGTCAAGCCCCCAGCATGCCCCTTGATGCGGCACAATTGAGTAATTGGCGCTTCACATGGCATGAGGGGCGGACACACGCCCACAGCGCAGACACACGCCCACAGCGTTTGTCACGGCTCTAGCGTGTCACGCCCCCAGCGAGCCCCTTGATGCAACGCAATTACGACTCACATGGCATGAAGGGCGGAACGTACCACACGCCCCCAGCGTTTGTCATGCCCCCAGCACACGCCCACAGCAGAACGCAGACACGCCCAAAAGGGACTACTTTGCTGGCACGGTTCTTTTACCTTTTAAATGTATATGGTGGCCATCTGCATAGCCTATGTCCTGCTGCTACTGCCCTTTCCAACGCTATATTGGGCGTTGTGATTAGTGCTGTGGTTACTGAGATTATCTGCCTCAAAGGTTAGGGCTCTCTCTTTATAATATTAGTATGGATATATATATATATATATATATATATATATATATATATCAAAGCACCTCCGAATTCACGAAAGTAATGGGCGCACTCGCGCTGTCTCTCCACAATATTTTTAATAATTATTTCAGCATGGAAACAAAGATAAACGATCAACGCGTTTCAGTGCTGCTTGCACCTTGCTCACGATCACCTTTTTTACATTTTTTCATCATTTTTAAAGTAACCAATAACGTTGGATGTTACCTCACATCCTGTATTGCTCTAGGCATTGTGGTATTTGTAGTTTTTGACAAGTTTTTTATAAAAAGAGTCTATATTGTGAAGTTGGACCACTGGTTGCATGAATGTTTAAATCGTGACATTTTGAGGTATTCATTGCATCATGAATAGTTGATTTTCATTTTTAGTGTTTTTATATTGTCATTATTTACGCCCCTCTAGTGGGGATATTTATCAACCAGATTTGAAGATGTCTATTTTTCTACCATTCCATATTGCTTATGTCCCTCCAGTGGGATTTGTCATGTTGACCTTTTCTGTTTCAATTCATGCTTTGCACATTATTGCCCATCTGTCTTTGTCCTTCACCTGCTCATCCTGATTATTCTTATAAGAGGTGGATGTACAACTCCTCCGATTGGTTCAGGCCGTGCGGATGTAGAGTTCTGAAGTTCAGTATGTGGCGCGATTCTTTTTTGCGCATAATTTTCTGACGATCTCCACCACGTATGTTCTTCGGTATGGTTTCTATTCCGAAGAATTTCAATTTTTGCCAGTCCGCATTGTGCTTCAGTTCCATATGTTTTGCTACCGCATTTGTTCTTTCCTTATGTGTCGTTGCTCTGGCATGTTCCATTATTCGTTTCTTCAGTTCTCCCTTGGTGCTTCCCACATACATCAGGGGGCATGGACATGTAACACCATAGATTGTAAATTCTGTCGTGCAAGTGATTAGTTGTTTTATCTGCCATTGTTTGTTGTGTGGTAGTGGTATTTCTTTGATGGGTTTGGCGATTTGGCACATTTTACAATTATAGCATTTTACGAAGCCAGTGGTTTTCAACCATTCTTTCTTTTTACTCGTACTGCAGTGGCTATGGATCAGCTGATCTTTCAAATTTGGTGCTTTTCTAAAGGTGACTTCCGGATGTGAGCCGACTATTTTTCCTACAGTGTCGTCCAAATGGAGTATTTTCCAGTTTTTTCTCATTATTTTTACCAATTCCTTGCTGTTTTCCGAATAGTCCATGATGAGCCGGATTGGTTCACGTGTGGTTTTCTCTTTTTCTTCAACTGGCTTTGTCAGACACTCCTGTCTTGTTTTTTCATTTGCCTTACGCCAACACTTCTCAATGTTTCCCAGATTGTATTTGCGGTTTTTGAACCTTTGTTTAGCCTTGGTGCTATGCTCCAGCCATTCGGAATCTTCACTGCATATCCTTCTGATTCGGAGGAACTCTCCGTACGGTATGCTTGAGATAAGAGAAGCTTGGTGGCAACTGGTTGCTTCTAATGTTGCATTAGTAGCCGTTGCTTTTCTATGAAGCGTCGTTTGGATATGGTTGTCCTTGATATAAATCCGAGTATCCAGGAAGGTGATCTCAGTGTTACTGATTTCATAGGTAAATGTTAATCCGGCCACACTGGCATTGATAATGTTGAAGTATTCCTGGAATTCATCTTTTGTTCCGTCCCAGACAATCAGCAGATCGTCTATAAACCTGATCCAACACATGATCTTGACTGTAAATTTATCATATTCTGCTGCCCAAGCTATCTCCTTTTCCCAATACCCCATCGTGAGGCAGGCATAATTGGGACTGAATGAAAAACCCATCGCGGTTCCATTGCATTGTCTGTATATTTCTTCCCCGAATAAGAAGATATTTTGTGAAAGGCATAGTTCCATCATGTCTAACAGCATTTGGTTATGATTTTTGTACCGGATATCTCTCTGCTGTAGGAAATAGTTACATGCTTTAAGGCCCAGGTTATTCTGTATGTTTGTATACAATGATACAACATCCATAGAGATAAGTTGGTAGTTTTCTTGCCATGGGGTGTTTTCTAGTCGTCTCAACAAGTCGTTGGTATCCTGAATATATGAGCTGAGTTGTGTTACGTGTGGTTTGAGAAAATGATCGATATAGTTCGAGATTGGTTCCAGCAAGGAGCCCTTTGCAGATAATATTGGTCTGCCCGGTGGTTTGTTGCGATCTTTGTGCACCTTTGGTAGGAAGTATATTGTGGCTGTGATTGGATGACTGGTTGTAAGGTATTTTTCTTCATCACCGTCAATGAGGTTGTTTAATTTCCATTGCCTCAATTTTTCATCCAGTTTAATCTTAATTTCTGGAGTCGGATTTGATCTTAGTCTTTCATAATATTTGATATCTTTCAATTGACGGTGTGCCTCGATGATATATGAGCTTTTGTCCCAAATCACAATGTTTCCGCCCTTGTCGGCCATCTTTATTTCAATTTGGTCATCTTTGCAAAGGTTTTCTAACCCCTTTCGTTCTTCTGGGGTCAAATTATCCTTATAGTTAGTGCCTTTGATTTTGTATAGGTCCTGGATTACTGCGTCCTGGAAGGCGTCCACCTTGTTACCCGGTGGCAATTGCGGGTAAAATTTCGATTTTGGCTTTAATTTGCTGATGCCTGCTCCCTTTTGTGTGATTACTTGACTCACTGTTGTTTCATCCTCATCGGTGGTGTCAAGATTCAGGAGGGTTATGAAGGCTTCCGCCTCTCTTACACGTAAATCTGGAGTTTCTTGGCTTGCCATCGGTATACTATTGATGTTTTTGCGTTTGTTTTCCTCAAAGAATTTTGCTAGTTTGATCTTTCTCACGTAGAGGTATAAATCAATCCTTGCTTGGACGATATTCATTTTCTTTTTGGGACAGAAATTGATTCCTCGTTTGAGAAGTCTCATTTCCGTTTCAGTGATTGTTCTTTTTGAAAGATTTATGATTTGTAGCTCATCTATTACTTCCCCTTCTTCTGGCGCATGCTCCTTGTTTCCGTACCTATCTTCTCGGTTAGTTGTTCTGATCCGGTTGCCCCTTCTTGTCTTCTTCTGTTTGTTGTCCAGCGTCGGCCTCTTCCTCTTCCTCTTTGTTGGTTTTGCGCGCCTCGGCTCTGTTCCCATTGCCTTTGTTGCAGCACGAGGCGCATATCCCCTAAAAAAGGCATCCTTTCTTTATTCATTGGTGCTCCTGGTTGTTCTTCATTTCCTTCAATTGATACCAGTGAAAATGAGGATGAGGCACTGCTGGATAGGTTTGCGCCACGTTTTTGTGGGGATAGTTGTTTGAAAAAATCATATTTTCTGGAGAAGGTGAATATGCATCCCTCCTCGTAATCCACAGTGTCCCTAATGAACTTGTTGTGTTTACGCTCTCGCACAGTTTCTTCATGTTTCGCAATTTGACTGTCCAATTCCTCCTTGAACTTCGTCATTTCACTGTTCAATTTCAGTGAGGCGATCTCCTTTTCCATTTCTTTGAGTTCCTCTTGTATTTTGTTTAGGCTAATTTCTATGTGTTTCACCAAAATTGCTACTAAGCCCAGAGATGAGTGAAGGATGAATTCACCCCATTCCTCCAAAAGTTCGTTTGATGTGTCCTGGTGGCTAGGCATCAACATTATTCTTAAGCCTCTAGGTATCATTTTTGCCTCCAAATACTTCTGTAATGCAATAGATTCCCAGGACTTGTTAATCTCTTTTCGGCTTAGTTTCTCCCACAATCTCAATTTGCTTTTGACATCTGATTTCTGCGTATCCGCTTTGGTTGATTTATCTCCTTTTTCTCTTTCAATATTGCCCTTGACAAACATCGTCGTTAACATCTCTCCTCTTTTTGCTGCCCTTTCTTCCATTATTTGGAATGGTAGAAAAATAGACATCTTCAAATCTGGTTGATAAATATCCCCACTAGAGGGGCGTAAATAATGACAATATAAAAACACTAAAAATGAAAATCAACTATTCATGATGCAATGAATACCTAAAAAATGTCACGATTTAAACATTCATGCAACCAGTGGTCCAACTTCACAATATAGACTCTTTTTATAAAAAACTTGTCAAAAACTACAAATACCACAATGCCTAGAGCAATACAGGATGTGAGGTAACATCCAACGTTATTGGTTACTTTAAAAATGATGAAAAAATGTAAAAAAGGTGATCGTGAGCAAGGTGCAAGCAGCACTGAAACGCGTTGATCGTTTATCTTTGTTTCCATGCTGAAATAATTAATAAAAATATTGTGGAGAGACAGCGCGAGTGCGCCCATTACTTTCGTGAATTCGGAGGTGCTTTGATATTTGGAACGGCGAGGTTCCGCCGTAGGGAAACGCACCCACACTGAGCGCTCGAAGGGCTGGGAAACCAGGAACCGGCGTGTGAATATATATATATATATATATATATATATATATATATATATATATATATATATATATATTTGCCACCAATACGTTCTTTAGAAGGTGCACACCTTGTCAGTCGGTGTCAGACAGCAGGGATGAACGTATCCCTACATAAAATCTTTTCACCAAGAATAAATATGTCTGCACACGTCCAGTTGCTTATATTAAAGGGCTTTATTCAAGAGACTCAAGGAGCCCCATTCACCTACGCGTATCGACCGCAGGTCTTGTTCACAGTGTTTACCACTGGTCCATTTTCACTTTCCATTATTTATAATCTCACTCCCAATCAGCTCATAATGAAGCATCTTGGGATATGTAGTTTAACAATTTTGACACAAATAAAACGTTCCTAATATGCAAAAACATTACTTATATCTTTCTGTAAATAATACCTTCTCATAATATTGTAAAGAAAAAGTGGTTAAATCATAGAAGGTTTACTGTAAATACACCAAATTTCGGTTCTAAACGGAAAATTGTTTTTCCAAAGACAACACCATGTTGCTTAGACCGATAGTGCACTATTTTACAAGCAATTAGTTAAATAATGTCACTCGAGTACATTTTCATTCTAGGCTAAGTGCCATAGTGCACCTTCCTTTGATATTCCCACATTTCGTAAGTTAGTATAACGGACTCAGTGCCCATTTTGGAGTTATGAGAAAGTTATAGTACAAAAAGATTATTAAATTAGAAGGGATATTTTTCATAAAGTTTCAAAGGTTCAATTCTGAATTTCTCATATCTATTTAGTGTTCCCAATTGTCCATTCAAAGTTACTAGAGATGAACATACATCTCATCGTCCATGTTCAATCCTCTCGGTGCCTTAGTTTGAAACCGTATGATTAGACGTGACTCTAATCTCCTCAATTGCAATTTCCGATTTCCACCTCTTTCATGTGGGAGTATTGTTGCTATCCCACTATATCGTATGTCTTTCCAGGTTTTTCCACTATGCATCGCCATATGCTTCGCTATGGCATACGACATGTCCCCATTTTGGATGGCTCGGATGTGCTCCAAGATTCTCTTGTGTAGTGGGCAGGTCGTCATCCCAATATAGTTCTTACCACAAGCACAAGTGAGAATATAAACTACATAAGTTGTCTTGCAGGTTATAGTTTGTTCTATATTGAATCTCTTTCCTTGTGGATCCATTAAGGATTTGAGGGATGAGCCTACTGTACATGCTTTACATGCTTTACATACTAAGCATTTCGTGAAGCCTTTTTGTTGAGTAGTCAACCAGTCAAACAAACTACTATAAAACAAAAGGGAAGAGGCCAACAAAGCTCACCCCACTGTTAAGGAGGGCACGCATTTCACGACGCAGGCCCGTACCTGGGCGAGGTTGGATTATATCTTCCTTTCCAGAGGACTAGTGGCTGGATTGCGTGGGGTGACACACCTCCCCAGGACATACTCTGACCACTGTCCAGTTAGGGTTGTGGTATCGGTGCCTGGATTGCACCGACCGCGACCGCCTTGGAGGCTCTTCCCATCGGCCCTTCTGGACCCCATCTTTAAGGCGGAGCTGGGCGAGGAAATAGAGGCTTTCTTCCCGAGGAATAGGGGATCTGTGGACAGTGTGGAGGTGATATGGGAGGCATTCAAAGTTACGATCCGGGGGTTCACAATCTCCAAGAGTTGTGGGGTACTCAGGACTATTGTTCGTACACTTGCTGGCTTAGAAGCCGACCTACGACGCCTAGAGCGTAGACTGCTTGATGGCTCTGACCCTGATCTCATGCACCAGTTTAGAGGTAAACTTTCGGAATACGAGGAAGAAGCGGCCAGGGAAGCGAAGCATAGGGGAAAATACTGGGTGGCTAGACGGTATTGTGAAGGTGAGAGACCGGGGAAGGTGCTTGCTGCTCTTACAAGACACCAGAGGCATGGTTCGGATGTCTTGGAACTGGTCTTGGCTGATGGTACGCACTGTACGGACACGACGACTATTCGGGACACGTTTCTGCAACACTACACACACTTATACACTTCCCAGCATTCAGGAGATGTGAGATATGGGGGGTTTCTGGACGAGTTGTCACTTTGCTGGCTCTCTGACGATCATAGGGCTTTTCTGGGTAGGCCCCTGGAGGTCGATGAGGTCAGGAGTGCCATCATGTCTCTTAATAATGGCAAGGCTACAGGCCTTGATGGTCTCCCCGCCGAATTTTATAAATGTTACGTGGATATTATGGCTCCGGTGTTGCGGGAGGTTTTCGAGGAATCCCTTGAGGTAGGGCGCCTACCAGGGACTATGAGGGAAGTTGCTACCACCTCTTTGCTCAAACCTGGAAAAGATCCCCTTGACGTGGGTTCCTATAGGCCTCTTTCATTGCTCAACTGCGATGTTAAAATTCTGGCCAAGGTGTTGGCGATGCGTCTCTCTGAGCTTATGCCCATTATAGTGCTGCCTGACCAGTCAGGATTTGTGCCTGGACGAGCGACGTCCCATAATCTTCGTACATTATTCTCCTTGATTCCAACCATTGCCCCGGAGCTCCCGGTGGCTGCTATTTTTCTAGACGCGACAAAAGCGTTTGACTCGGTGGAATGGGGTTATTTAATAGACGTTCTATGCAGGATGGGCTTTCCCAGAATGTTTATATCATGGGTTAAATTACTTTACACTGACCCTATGGCCAGGGTTGTTGTGAATGGTGTGTTGTCCTCCCCTTTCCCGATCACGCGAGGGACCAGGCAGGGGTGTCCACTCTCTCCCCTCTTGTTTGCCATTGCTATAGAGCCTCTTGCATGTAGGATTCGGCAATTGCATCAACAGAGTGCGTTTAATTGTCTTCGGCGGCAGATTGGCATATCCCTGTACGCTGATGATGTTACCCTTTATGTGAAGGATCCGCAGTTGCATCTTAACGCGCTGCTACGTGAGTTTGTTGTCTTTGGTGGTATATCTGGAGTTCATATCAAGTGGCAGAAATCCCAATTCTTTCCACTCACTGCAGCGGTTCATCGTTTCCCACTTGATTACCCCCTGGAGTGGTGTGACTCGGAGCTGCGGTATCTGGGTATTGTTGTGTCATTGCTCAAGGAGGAGACGCTACGGCTCAATTACGGTGTGGCTATAACTAAGTTAGCGGATAGCATAACGAGGTGGATGTCTTTACCATTGTCTATGGCGGATAGAGCATCTCTCATTAAAATGGTGGTGTTACCCCGCTTCTTATATTTGTTTCAAAACATTCCGTATTATCCTGGGGCTTATTTTTTCACTCGTCTCCGCTCGGAGTTGCTTCGGCTGTTCTGGGGGGGCAAACAGCCACGAGTGGCGTGGGCTACGCTGACGCTGCCTTATGCCGATGGGGGCTTCGACGTCCCTGATTTTGAACAGTATTATGTCAGCGCTCAAGCGCACTACGCCTACCACTGGATGCGCCCCACGCCGTTTATGCCTCAGTTGGCCGCTGAACAGTGGGTTGCTCATCCTCTCTCATTGGAGGGCATGGTCCTGGGTAATGTTGGGGACATTGACACACACCAAACGACGGTTACCTGCACTGTTGATGCATGGAAGCGTATCGCAAAGGCGCTGGATGTCGCTTTTCTCTACTCGCCTGCGTTGCCTCTGATATATCACCCTGCTCTGTCTCTTCTGCAGGAAACTGGGTTTCAGCGCCTGTGCAGTCGTCTTGCGATACTTACCTGGGGTGACCTGTTTCGTGAGGCACCTTCCGTACCCTGGAGCAGTTTTTTGGGGGTGGGGCGTACTCCCCGCTTGAAATGTTTTATTATGTCCGGCTGCGACAGGGCCTGAGGTCGCTGTTACCTGAGTTCCCAGGGGAGCCGGGTGTGACCCTACCGCTTCATGTGCTGTTACTTTCTGATGGACGTCACTTGGTGTCTAGATTGTATGGTGCCATCAGGACACAACGTGCTGTCTCGCCTGGGCGGGCGCGAGCCCAGTGGGATGCTGAGCTTGGAATTTCCATCTCTGATGACCAGTGGAAGTATTGTTGTGGTGTGACCGCCAATATCTCCTCTAGCTGCCGCCTAAAGATCATACACTACAAATTCATACAGCGTTTTTACTACACCCCGGCTAGGAAGCTCAGGTTCCGGCTAGCGGAGGATGATAGGTGTGCTCGTTGTCATATGCCGGGTGCCGATTTTCTTCATTTGGCGTGGGAGTGTGGGGTAGTTTCGGAGTACTGGGTGCAAGTCCATGATGCTCTCCAGGTTATGACCGACAATGGAGTGCCACTCGACCCTATGGTCCTGTTGTTGGGTTATACCAAGGAGGTGCCAGCGTTATATCGTAGGTTTGTGGATGTAGCTCTGCTGCTGGCAAAGAGGCGTGTGGCCTGTTGCTGGGGAAGGTGCAGAATACCGCAGTTCGAGGACTGGTTGAAAGATGTCGTTTATTGTCAGGACCAATATAATGTCTACGCAGAAATGATGCCTGTGCGCTGTAGGCCCAGGGACTTTTGGAGCCCACTGCAGGTGTACCTCCTCAGCAGGTCTGTGCAGGATTCTGATTCGGACAGTGCAGATCGGGTGGGGGTGGGTTAATGGGGCTTCATTTGTTGGACTTACATGTTTCTTAGCCACTTGTCCAGTTTACACGATGTGAGGGTCTGTCTATTTGCACCACTGCTGTTTCGATGTATGGGGTATGCTCTGTTCATCGGCGGGGGAGCGGGGATTTACGGCCCTCTCCCTTGTGGTGCTGTTTATGATGCCTTACCTCAGGGACTGCTGCACTGCGAGTACGTACCCGCGGCCCTGCCGCTGCTCTCCTCCTTGGAAAGGTATATGCTTGTTATTCGCATTATTGATGTGTTTATATGCTCTGTACTGATGTGTAACGTCGCATGCCACTGCTGTTACCATGACTTCATTTCTGCCCGCTGTGCTCCCCCTTCTGGATATGTCACCTGGACACTTCATGTATGCCGCTGCACTGCACTACACCTGAATCTTTGTATGCTTTGTATATGCGTCATTGATGGTCTCTTGCTTGTCTTCCACTTCTTATTGCGAATAAAGGTTTAAAAAAAAAAAAAAAAAAAAAAAAGAGGCCAACAAAGCCAAAAGAAGCAAGACGACGGAAAACCAGAAGAGGCTCTGGCAAAAACAAAGGGATATACCCTACGAAACAGAACCACAAATTAACACAACTTAATGAAGAACCAGACCCGTACCTGATAATAAACCTTTCAAAACATGTGCTAACAAGAGCAGAGGAAAGTTTATTGAACAAAGGACTAACGTTCTGTCCGGAAAAACATTATGATCCAGTAGAGACTAAAATCGATCTCTACAAGTACACCCGAAAATTGAAGTTAGCCAAATACTTCAAAAAACAAAATCAACCAATTGGCACCTCCATTTCCAATGAGAATGTTGGCAATGCAACCCACATTGCAATTAGTGAAATCCCTGCAATGCGAACAGCCTTCGAACTAGCAAATGAAATTGAGGAATCAACTTTTACAGATAGTCAAATATTATCTGACATGGGGCAGGCAACGAATCAACGCCTCAAAACCAATTTCAAGAAACAAACGAGATTTTGTCCTACGTTACACCCAGGAAACAAAATTGATACTTTTTTTGATTTGGTGAATGCAGACATAGAAAAAATGAAAAAAATCAAACATAATGGCAAAAAGGAAAATATGTCAATACCAGAAAGAAATGCCCTACGACTTTTGATGGAAGATGAATTACTCGAAATAAAACCTGCAGACAAGGGCGGGAATATAGTCCTAATGGACAAAATAGACTATATACAAGAAGCCATGCGTCAACTAACCGACAATAAGAACTATGAAAAATTGAGAAAAAATCCGATCAATGAGCTAATAACTACATTTAATCTGAAGTTGACAAAATGGGAAAATATGGGGCTCCTGACAAATCAGGAAGTGCAATTTTTAACGAAAGAAGACCCTGTGATGCCCACTATGTACTTTTTGCCAAAAGTGCACAAGACTCTAAAAAAACCACCGGGCAGACCCATAATTGCAAGCTGTGGCTCACTATATGAGAATCTTTCCATCTATGTTGATTCTTTTTTGGCACCAATTGTCCCAACTTTATCATCGTATCTCAAAGATACAGGAGACTTCTTGCGTAATCTGATGAATATTTCCTGGGTAGACGAATACAAACTGGCTACCATTGATGTAGTCTCCTTATATACATCAATATCACATGAGATGGGACTTACTGCAATGGACTACTTCCTGAAACAGAAACCATTGGAAGAGTTCCAACATTGGCAAATGATAAAAGAAATGACGGAACTATGTTTAAACAACAATGTCTTTCTTTTTAATAAAACGTATTACATCCAAAAATGTGGGACTGCCATGGGCGTGGCATTTTCTCCCAGCTACGCGAACCTAGCAATGGGTTATTGGGAAAAAACAGTAGCATGGAAAGAAGAAAATGAATTTTTCACGTCAAAAATAGTAATCTGGCTACGTTTTATTGACGATTTGTTCCTAATCTGGAATGGCACGGAAATCGAATTCAACCAATATCTAACCGAATTGAATACCAACGATCTGGGACTAAAATTCACTTCAGTGATCAACGAAAAAGAAGTGGTGTTCCTAGACACTAGGGTATACATTGAAAATGGACAACTGGAAACAACTGTGCATAGGAAGAAGACTGCAACCAACAGTGTCCTGCATGGTGAAAGCTTTCATCCCACGATTTTAAAAAAGAGTATACCATACGGGGAATTCGTACGTATGAAGAGGAACTGCTCAAATCCAGACGAAATGAACCAAAAATATAAGGAGACAACCAAAAGATTCATGAAACGAGGATATAACTATGCAGACGTCAAAAAGGGAGAACTAAAAGCGAGACAACTCAGCAGAACACAAACTCTGATTGATAAAAGAATTTTGAAAACTGATTCCAAACCAGAACCGATCAGAATGATTATGACGTACAGCAAGGAAAGCCAGAACGTAAGAAAAATCCTGAACAAATATTGGCATATCATCAGAAAAGATCCTGACATCGGTGAACAAATGAGTGAATATCCCTTAATAACCTTTCGAAAACCACCATCATTGCAAGATAAATTAGTGAATAGTCACTTTAAGAAAAAAGAGGACTGGTTGACTACTCAACAAAAAGGCTTCACGAAATGCTTAGTTTGTAAAGCATGTACAGTAGGCTCATCCCTCAAATCCTTAATGGATCCACAAGGAAAGAGATTCAATATAGAACAAACTATAACCTGCAAGACAACTTATGTAGTTTATATTCTCACTTGTGCTTGTGGTAAGAACTATATTGGGATGACGACCTGCCCACTACACAAGAGAATCTTGGAGCACATCCGAGCCATCCAAAATGGGGACATGTCGTATGCCATAGCGAAGCATATGGCGATGCATAGTGGAAAAACCTGGAAAGACATACGATATAGTGGGATAGCAACAATACTCCCACATGAAAGAGGTGGAAATCGGAAATTGCAATTGAGGAGATTAGAGTCACGTCTAATCATACGGTTTCAAACTAAGGCACCGAGAGGATTGAACATGGACGATGAGATGTATGTTCATCTCTAGTAACTTTGAATGGACAATTGGGAACACTAAATAGATATGAGAAATTCAGAATTGAACCTTTGAAACTTTATGAAAAATATCCCTTCTAATTTAATAATCTTTTTGTACTATAACTTTCTCATAACTCCAAAATGGGCACTGAGCCCGTTATACTAACTTACGAAATGTGGGAATATCAAAGGAAGGTGCACTATGGCACTTAGCCTAGAATGAAAATGTACTCGAGTGACATTATTTAACTAATTGCTTGTAAAATAGTGCACTATCGGTCTAAGCAACATGGTGTTGTCTTTGGAAAAACAATTTTCCGTTCAGAACCGAAATTTGGTGTATTTACAGTAAACCTTCTATGATTTAACCACTTTTTCTTTACAATATTATGAGAAGGTATTATTTACAGAAAGATATAAGTAATGTTTTTGCATATTAGGAACGTTTTATTTGTGTCAAAATTGTTAAACTACATATCCCAAGATGCTTCATTATGAGCTGATTGGGAGTGAGATTATAAATAATGGAAAGTGAAAATGGACCAGTGGTAAACACTGTGAACAAGACCTGCGGTCGAAACGCGTAGGTGAATGGGGCTTCTTGAGTCTCTTGAATAAAGCCCTTTAATATAAGCAACTGGACGTGTGCAGACATATTATTCTTGGTGAAAAGATATATATATACATATATATATATATATATATATATATATATATATATATATATATATATATATATATATTGATACCCCTCGGTTCCTTTTCGCCAGAATTTGCAGCGCTCTCTCGCCGGTTCGTAAATCCCTGCGACAGAACCACGCCGCTTTTAAATCCACAACCAATTCCCCCAGCTGGGAGAAAAACGCGACGTACTCGCATTTGTCTTCACTTATGTGCTTTTTTATTTAATCCTCACAGCATGGAGTTTCTACAAGCAGGCGGCACAAATCTACGCGTTTCGGTATAGCATATCCCTTGTTCACGATCAATTTGGCTCCAGGCTCTCAGTCTCAATATAGTGAGTCACAGTATTACATCATTTCCTGTTTGATGTTATTTTAGCCCTCGGCCTTCTGGATGATGTAGTTTTTTGCAATTTTTTTATACATTTTTTTATCCGTCTGCATAGCCTATGTCCTTCTGCTGCAACTGCCCTTTCCAATGCTGTATTGGGTGTTGTGACTGGTGCTGTGGTTACTGAGATTACCCGCCTCAAAGGTTTGGGCTCTCTTTTTATAATATTAGTATGGATTTTTATTTCATGACAGGTTGATAACTCAGCTTTCATGAATATATTATTTAATATTTGTTTCAAACAACGATCTGATAACCCGGTTTACAAGTATGTATTGTTTAATATTTTGATAATCAACAATTATATTTTCAAATATTCAACAATGTTTCAGATAGTTACATATTTGTTTCAAGCGCTCCAAAAATTACTGGCATGATTATTTGAAGTTACCTGCATGTAACTTCTGATGACACATCTTTGGTCTATACAAGAGGGAATCTTTCACAACTTGAGAGTGAATATTAAATATGCATCCAATAAGTGAAAAGTTTATACACAACATATTCAAGAGCATCAACAAAATACATGTTGGGGAAACAAACAAAATAGAAGCCACAGTAAAAAAAGAAAATAGAGTTTTGGCAAAAATAAGTAACATTAAAAAATAAAATGCTTCTACCTGAGTAGCAAAGAATGTCTGAAAATGCAGGAAGCCATGCTTTTCTAATTGTTTCTGGATTTCCAGGCTTCAAAGCACATCAGTTTGCTGAGTGTTACTAATTATAAAGTTGGCTACACATTTCTGAAACGTTCACTTGAAAATATAAAACATACTAATAATAACTCTTAAAATAAATTTAAGAAAGTAAAACTAAGATCGTAACAAAGCATAGTTAAAACTAAAAGTAAAAGAAGGCATTTCCTAATAAAGTAAAATGATGTTTAAAAATGTGAGTTGAATTATTTGCATTAATATTTATAGGGACATATTTATAAATACTGATGCAATTCTGTGCAACTCATTGTTGCATCAGAAAAATCTGCGCTGTGTTGCAGCATTTACCTGTGCCATGGATGCGCCTCATTTATGGTATGGCGCACCATGGTGCAAGGACCAACGATGGGTCAAGAATTCCAACGCAACAATTTTTGGAAGGGTGAAAGTGCCGTATTGCAAGTACCCCCTACGCAACGTAATGTTGTAAAGCACCTATAGGTGCCACAAATCAGCATTGCGTCACACAGGAGAGCTTTGCTTCGTAGGAGTGCCTGAAAAAGCAATACAATCAACACAGCTATACTTCCCAATACTGAGAAGCATGGAAGGAGCCCCAGAGTGTCAACAGGGTAACAACCCCAATCCAGAAGACTTGCCATCATCCCTGGGCAAAAGGAAGAAGTTGTCTAACTTCGATGCGGAGAAGAAGCAGATGTTAATAAGTGAGGTGACAAAAACTGAACAACGCCTATTTGTCACTTCCAAATTGGCCTTAGGTAGGAAGGATGCCATTTGGCAATCCATAGTGGACAAAATAAACTGCATAGCATGGGCAAATAAGACCATCCTGGAGTACAAGAATAGGTGGTACAACTACAGATGCAGAACCAAAGAAAAACTGCCCAGGAACCTTAAGGCAGACATTGCTGCCCGGAGGAGGAGGACCTGATGGCCAGGAGGAGTTGGATCCATTGGAAGAGCAGGTGGCATCCCTCATTTCAACAGAGCTGGAGTGAAAGGGCAGGACAGTGCTGAAGTAGAGGACCAGAATTAACCACAGGGTGAGTGAAAACACGGGACCATATGAATTCATCCTTCACATAGCTGTCCTTTCCCTGGACTGTACCAATTTGCCAGCCCAGTCTAGCCCTTCCAAGTTTCCCAGGTCCATGTGTGATGAGCTGCCCCAGTCAAGGTATTTCATTTCAATACTGGGACTTGTAGCGTCATTTGTCCCTTCACAAAACAGGACTACAAGTTACAGAATACAGAGTAGAAAACCTGGACTGGAGCAGCACATCATGCATGGACCTTGGATACTTTGCAGATATGCTAGTGTTAATGTGGTTAACAGGGAAGTTATCAAAGATTGCCTCAACCTCACTGGCGCTGATAATATTAAGTGGCTCAAGTATGTGAGAGTGCTGCTCACTGACATGGGACATCCTGAGTTTTTTCACAACCCATTATCCATGACAAAAATGCCCCGAGCCGTCCTTAAAAAATTGGTATTGTATCATCTGACCGCTGACCGACAGTCCATACGAAAGAGTAAACCTATGGTAGCGGAGCATCATTTATCGACCTCTATGATAGGGGTACAACTGTATCTCTCCCTAGAATCATCTCCTTACAAGTGCATGCTGCTCACTCGTTTCCGTATGGAAACATTCTTTAGACTACTAACTTTCCCATACCCAAACAGTTGGTCAAGACAGTTGGAAAAGTGCCCATGTGACAACCTCTCCTCACAGTCGAACATCCATTGTTTACTGTTTTGTAGGTACCATCAGCTCCCAAGGGCAATGTTCTTGAAACCTTTGCTTAAATTATGGGGTATACGATCTTGTAGAGTGGCATATCGAAAACTGAAACCCCTGGAAACCATACAAGTTATTGTACTTGTCTCTACCTATCTAACAGCTATGGTTAGAGTCAGGACTTCAATGTAACCCTAATATAATTGAGTGCCTTACCGAATCGTAATGTGTTGTTTACCTAAACAATTGTTTTCTGTATTAATTGCTCGTCATTTTGGAGTATATGACCTGTTTTTTTTTTTGTTTTTTTATTAATTGCATATCTGTCTTTCGATATGACAGGGCTTTTCATTGTGTACTATATTTTGTTATGATAATCAAATTTTTTACCTGTATATGTCTTTTAAGTGCAAACCAGTTATTACAAAGTAGAGCACAATAGTATCAATAAATATTGTAAGCTTTCTTTGTGTCTCTTTTCTGTTTATTGGGGATACATATGGGTGAGAGAATGAAAGGTGATGGCCTGATGCCGAAATCCCTGAGAGGGTCTAGAATGTTGTGTTCTGGGGTGCTAATTTACTTGTTTCTCTGGAAAGGTTAGGAGAGCAAGGCACTATGATCTAGTCTAGATTGGGAGCCAAAGGTACTGATGTGGTATGGTGACTTGCAGGTACATGCATCATTGTAGGAATTTGCGATTCCTAAATTGCGAAAATTAAGGAATTGCAATTTAGGAATCGCAAATTCCTATGCATCAAGAAATCGCAAAAGTTTTTGCGATTTCTTAATTTTCCTTATTTGCGATTCCTTAATTGCGATTCGCAATTAAGGAATCGCTTTACATTGATTCCTATGGGCCTAGAGGCCCATAGGAATCAATGGGAAGGCATTCTCATTTTGCGAATTCGCAATTAAGGAATCGCAAAATGAGAATACAATTTCAAGGGTGCAGGGGGGGTCCAAAGGACCCCCCCCTGCACCCCTGAAATGTCACGTAAGTACATTTTACTCACACTCATGTCCCAAGGGCATGTGTGTGTGTAAAATATAAGTTTCAAAAATGTACTTTTGTGCATTTTTGAAACTTTTCGCAAATTACCATGAAGGTTTACTTCATGGTAATTTTTCCCTTCCTAATTGCGAATTCGCAATTTCAAAAAAATCATGCATAGCAGTTAAGAAATCACAAAATTTGCGATTTCTTAAATGCTATCGCAATTTAAGAAATCGCAAAAAATTGCGATTTCTTAAATTGCGAAAAACGAAAAAAAAATGATGCATCCCAAAAAAGGTTTTTGCATTCGCAAACGGCCGAATTTTGCGATTCGCACCGTTTGCGAATGCAAAAAAAGCTTGATGCATGTGGCCCTTGGTTCCTACATGCTGATGTTCTGTGGTCCCAGGCATAATTCTGTTTCGGAGCAGAACCCCTGAAATAAAATGTGAGCCATTACTGCCCTCCCTTTTTAAGGCAGGGCAGCAAGCTGCCTAACTGGGTTGTATTGTGTGAAATTTACACAGATTGGCCCCTTAGTGAATACTGAGGTTGTATGAACAATGTACATGCATTGCCATGTGAAAAGCAGCAATAGTGCAGCATGGCCATATACACTTGAAGAAACATATGTTCCACATATCCCTGTGTACTTGAAAGTGAAGAATGTTACAGAAATCCTTGTTACATATTTCTATCTCTTTCCAGAAGGACTAACAACACCATCTCCTGGAGATCAGCCTGACCGTGGTGCCTAACCTGTTGAGGACATCATCCTGCTTCTGGACACTTTTAAAACTTCTCCGGTACTGGCAAGGGAAGACGATGTTGTTGGGTCTCTATATCAACCAAAACAGACTGGACATGGACCATCAACCTTTGACATCACAGCTGAGGACTCTGAGGACACCCAAGTTGCTTTTCAATGGCGAGTGGTCAGAGTCTAGCAGCGAATGGCTGATGAAATCAGGTTAGGAATGGAAACTATAGCGGGCATTCTTGAAGGAGTCCGTAGGTGTCTTAGCGCTAAAAAGGGGTGGACAACGACTATCACAGGTACCTACTCTTGGCTCCATGGGATTGATTAATCCCTTACTGACATCGGTGTCATAATGTAGAAGGAACAATAGTACTTTCTACATTTGTCACCAGTGAAGTTGTCAGGCAGCTGAGGGCCATTAATACATCTATCCAGTCCCATGAGGGTAAGCTTGGCTCCTTCATAGCATCAATGAGTGCCGTCAATGGCAATGTTGTTGCTTTGTTCGATAAATAGCAAACTCTTGCGAGGGACTACCGTGCTAGCTGACTGGCACCCACAAATTTTGAAGGGAACCTGGGAATTACATCTTCTGCTTCGGATATGTGTGTGCCTGAGGATAGTAACATCATTCAGCTGCCTCCCATTCCAACTCAACAACTTTCAGTGGAGGCAAAACACTCATCAGAGGAGGAAGATGTAGAGTTCCCCAGTTTCCAAAGATGAACTTCCAATAAACATTTGTAAGTGCCCCTTGGCCAGTTTTTCTGACTGTCCCATGTAGGATATCATGCCACCTTCTTTGGAAAAAAGCACAGTACTTTTTGTTTGTGCAATAGGTAATCTTGTCGACTGGTTGTCCAAAATAAAATGCTAAACTTGCTAATGGCAATTTGTTTATCCTCAATGATTAGAATAATCACATTTATATGTGAAATCGCATGTGTAAATAAATGAATTGTATAAGCACAATACCTCATTAATTTGGATACATGTTGATAGCGATAACAAATGAACTACTCACATGCTGAAATGTAAGGATCTGTAAGCCTGGAATTAAATCATATTTTGTTTAAATCCATTATGAGATTGCATGGTTGTCTCTTAAAAGTCAAGAAGAGTGAGCTATAGTCAATTGCACATTCTTTCTTTGTATGTGCCCCTACACCAATTAAATCCATTGCTACAGTATGATGAGCAATGTGTAGTTTGCCATTATAACTTCAGAGTATATCAAGAAGCTGCATTTTCTTGACCGACACTCAGTGAGATTTATTGCAAAGGACACAAATACTTATCATCTATAAACAGGATGTGTGAGGAATACGAGGGCAAAACACTGTTCCACTCATCCACATATATGTAGTAAAGTAAATATGACAACATCATTACCTAATGTGAAAACCTCACTGCTCACACAAAACATAATCTAAAGTACATAAATCTGGATGGTTGTACCAGTACTAGCCAGATACTCATGCCCGTGTTAATCATGGATTTCCATTGCACTTGTGGCACACAAGGATGCACAAGGGCAACCCAATAAATAACTTGAATGGCAGTAACCAAGACATGCAGGGGCACCTTTCCTGGTACTGTTTATTCTCAGAAATGTTGGGTAATGCAACACCAGCAAAAAATGCCAAATTATGTAACTCTGCCTTAGAGGAGACTTACATGTGTTAAGAGCATCCACATATTACATCCTTTGTACATTCTCTTTTGCATAAGTAGCAGACCAGGGAACGTGTACCAATGCTACTTCTCCGAGGGGAGGGGAAAATGGGAGGTATATGGACAAACATCTTTGTTGATAGTTATTTTTAAGGGTGGGCGGAGCTGGCGTAGTGCCTCTATGCGTAGCTCCACGGAGTTTAAAAAAAGTCAGTGGAGCTTTGCATAGCTCCGATCCGCATCCTCCCCGCTTCCCCCTCTCAAATGCTTTAAAAATACTGAATAGAAGGCACTTACCTGTGTTTCTGTTGCCTCCCATGCCTGGCCACTCTCCTTCCTGCTCCTCGCTGCCTCTCGTCCTTCTTCATTGAAAAAAGCTACCTTGTACGTCTTGCGCATACGCACTCGCAAGACGTACAACATAGTGGTTTTTTTTATGAAAAAGGACTTAAGAGGAGCAAGAAGGAGGGTGCCAAGGCAGGGGTGGCGGCAGAAACAAAGGTAAGTGCCTTCTTTTTAGTATTTTTTAAGTATTTGGAGAAGGGAGGGAGCGGCTAACTCTGCTCCACCGCGGAGGTGGACTTTTGCCTATCTCTGTGTTCGCCACGGAGCGCAGAGTAGGCAAATCTCCACAAACTCCTCTGGCAGAGCGAAGTTACCCACCCAGGGTTAGTTATTTCCTAAGTGACCTGCATGATGTGCCACACTTAGGAAGTAATACATGCAAAAAATGATGGATGCTGTCAGGGCAGGTGTGACTTCCTGCATATGTATGGCAATGAGGTGTCTGCTTTAGTGCTAGGCAACAGTTTGTGTGCTAGCACAGCCAGGGAGCTGCAATCTGTAGTCAAATGTCAAATACTACATGTTCCTGCACTCCCCCTTTCACCCAGGGCTCTACAGTAAGGAGACTACTTGTGTTGTGTTGTGTTGTGTGCAAAATCAAATTCTGAACCCCACTTACAGTGTTGAAATAATGGAAAAGATTCCATACATAACTCAAATATGAGCAAGTCCTACAGTTGTCCAGAGGACTCTGACAATCCAACAAATTCCTACAATGTACTCATAAAGTTGATCCTCATGAACTTACCTAACACACTAGTACCAACTCATGACAAATAAATATTATCCAACTAGAGAACAATGATTAATTTCTTTAAATATAAAACCTGAAATCCAAAAACACTAACTAACCATAACTAACCTACACTATCATAAAACCTAGCCTATACTATCTAATATAAAACTTAACCTAGCTTAACCACTATTGACATATGACAAGTTAAAGCTTCATACTCCACTCCCCTTAATACACATAGCTCAGTACAATACAAACATCAACAACATCCTAAAAATATACTAACTACACATAATATATATTTTCAGTTTTTTTTGTTTAAATGTTAATTCTTTTGGATTTCCTTTTTTAACGCAAAACATCAAACTGCTCACCCACTTAAAAACCTATCATAAGAAAAACTTACTAAAAAACTATGCATAAAAACTTCAAAATCATCTAAAACTAACCTAAACCATTCCTAAACCTACACTAAACACTGTACCTATAACTATGACTACTGAAAATATCTATATAAAACACATAAGATAACAAGGGAGGGATGCCCATGGGAGAGGTTATATCTGAGCCACATTCTGCACAAGTGTCTTATGGCACTTTTCCAACAGGTTTCCCTGCCGCTATTCTTCCTTCTCCAACTTCCTTCCTCTTATCTATTTTTCCTATTCTCCTGACAAGTAACTCAATAGATCTGGCCCATGCAGATCCTCCAACTTGACCTCGACCAGACGTTTGCTGCTGCTATGCTCCTGAGGGTCCAGGGTTGGGGTGGGAAGGGCTTGGCTGCGGAGTACCATGATGCAAACCTGTTGCGGAGGGGTTCGTTGGTGCCAGGGTGTATGAAGGTTTGACTCAAATTCCAGCTGATTTGGCCTTATAATAAGTGTGGCCCATGTTTCTGAAGCGATGTGCAATCTTGTTGATGCAGGAATACCGTGCCCGTCTCAAGGCAAAAAAAGATGCCATTTCAGGTGTCATGTAAGCTAGGGAGAAAATGTTACTTCTTAATAGGGCAAGCATAATATTTACATTACGGATCACAAAATATAACTGATATTATTCTGCAATCATAAGGGCCTCTCCATTTCTACAACTAATATTGGTATATTGAAATGTCCAATATTCTTTCATTACAATGATTTCTCCAATTACAATATGTCAAAATCACCCAAGTAGGTGTACAAAACATCTATTTAGGCACAATATAGAACCATGCATTTCACTCATACCAGAGTTCCCCCCTCATTCAGATGTGTCAATGATAAATGAAACCCATGGGCCGGATATGTACACTTCTGCTGTTGGTCTTGCATCATGCAAGAGAGGGCAGGTTCAAGGCAAATCTGTAAAGGTAAGGAGTGGCTGCTTGTGTGGCTCTGCATGTATTAAGTCATCTTTATTAACGCAAGGCAGCACACATTGCTGACTTGCCTTACTCTGCGTCAGGGAACTTTCCATAGATGGAGGGTGGGTGTCTCACTGCATCAACACCCTTCACAGATATAGCATCAGTGCCTTGCCTGAAAATGTGACATAATACATAATGTCTACAAGTGAACCTAAACCGGGATGAAAAAGTAGATTTCACATTTCTTTTACCTTGTTCTCCCTGTGCTGCATTTTGCAGCACAGAATGAAAGGTTAGATACTGCCTATGAGACTGGCATTGACATGCCAATATATGTTGAATATGGAGCACATGTGCTGCTGGCCAAACTTAGGCCATGACTATGTATACTTGCAGTGAGGCCTACTGGGGGTGCATACATTTTATTAACAATGCTATTGCCACTATGTGCTCAACACATACATAAATCACTGAGATGTGCAGGGTGCCATCCAATTTACAACTGCAAGGGCACAGCACAAGTCCCCTGACATGTGTACATATACCCTCACAGTGAGCATTAGACAGGCTGAGAGCTATTGTGATGAAGCAAACCTCGGTTCAATACATGAGCAGCAATATATTTACGCAGCCTCCAGGGCTTCAGTTTAATGGGGCCACTGTCACGCCATTCTGCATAGGTCTGAAATGGACATCTCTGATGGAGTCTCAGTCACCCATGAGACAGGATTCCACAACTATCAACTATACCTCAGACAAGTGGTGAAACCGAGGACATGTTTAGATGTCATACAGATGACTCACACCCTCGCAGCAAAACAAGTTCAGATGTCAATTGTATCTTTTCATGGATTGTTCCAGGATGCAACCAAAGTTGGGATGTTACTTGGTACATTTCCAGCATGTATTTGTTGTGCTATGATTGGAATGTGATGGCTAAACTGGTAACACGGGCGAAACCCATTGTGTAGGACCAGTGGATCGTTCACTTATGTCATGCTTTAACAGCGTTTCTTGTTCTTTCCCAACAGCTTCTGGCATGTTAAAAGCGACTCTGCGGTGCCGTTGTGAAACAGGGTGAATGTTCTCCTTAATATGAAGTGCACTTTCATGTTCTTGCGTTTCCTAAACCATGAAACAAAAATGGAAACTGACTTACAATTTCTAACTGAGTACATAGTTGTAATTGAGAGATATCAGTCCCATCTCAGAAGCTGTGGTAAAGATGAGCAGGAATGCACTGAATGAGGTTCCGTGGAGGGCATGGATTGGCACTTGCACTGATGTTGGTTTGTGTGGCATGGTTGCTGTGAATGACCCTTGGCTTTGCAGTGGTTCAGAAGCAGCCCAAGTGTATACATAGGTGAGACTGATGGAGTAAGGTGAGGCACAGGGGCAGGGTGTAAAACTTTTCCACAGGCACAATGTTGATCAAGGCACTACTATATATGATGAAAGTTACTGGTTGATCATTCAGGTTCAGTGTGATTTTGGGACAATGTTCAAATTAGGTTTGTCATTTCGTCTGGTGAACTTCTTTTGAATTGCATTCTTCGTTAAAAGCAGCTCTTTGGTAGTTATCATCAGCGCACACCCATCTTCTTCATTAGTACTCAACAGCGATGTCAAGGAGCCTTTGTAAGATGAGCTTAATGATGGTTGATCTAGCCTTGTTTCCATTTGTCATATTTGATGTTGCTTTTTGGTTTTGTGGATGTGGTGAGAATGTTTCCGGAACCTTCTGGCACTCATTTTCTCTTCGTGCTGTGACTTATTTGATTTCGCTTTTGCTTTGCAAACCACTATGAAGGGTTTTTCTTTCCCACAACCTTTGCATGTCTGTCCTGTGGCTAGATATTTATGGGGAAAACAAAAATCCACACCACAAACATAACTTTGATTTCTTTAAAGATGTCGACTTACTAGTCTCTTGTTTTTGCTTGTGCTTGCTTTTCACAGGCAGGGACAATTCATGATAGGCTGTTCCCGTTTTTATATCAGCAGCTTGTCGATCTGCTTGTTCTTTTGTTCTCTCAGCCATGAGCATTTTCTCCAGACTGTGTGTTTCTCTCATCATGTGCCTTCTAAACGAATCAGAAAGTCAGCCATAGATGATTCTGAGATGCATGACTTATTCGTTGGTGAAATCATAGAACTTGCAATGCGTAATGAGCGTTTGTAGTCTTTCAATAAACGTATCCATTGTTTCACCAAGCTGTTGTCGTGCATGGTTGAAGATGTATCTTTCATAGTCAATGTTCGGCATTGGATTGAACTTGGCTTTCAATGCTTCTTTTATCTTTTGATACAATTTTGCTTCATTTGGAGAGACTTTCTTTATCACTTTTTTCACTCCATCATCAGCAAGATTCTTTAAGTATTTAATGATCTTCTTATCATCTCCTTCTACTAGCGCATCTATGAAGTCATCAAATGTTTCAATCCATGCTGCCCACCAGGCACCAATGTCCAGCTTCTTAGCCATTTCAAATGGCGGTGGTGGTTTTAGGAACATGGCTGCATTGTATTTCACACTCCCCTTTTCTGCTCTTGAGAGCACATACTGTTCAGTCAGGTTTCACTGTACCCAGCAGCTTCTGCAACTTCTCCAAGCAAACCCTTGTGCTTGAACTTGGGTCACCACACCTGACTGACAGTCATAAATCGCTTCACTTGCTTATGTCGGTAAGTACATTTCTGATTTTGAACCTGCTTAGCATTGCTTTTAGTCTTTGCTTTGCATGGATGATGGCTCTGTGTTATGGCTAAGCGCAATACCTCTTCTTTCAGCCTTAACAGCAGATTCGGGTGGGCTTTCTCGAATGTGCTCCTCTGTTGGGCCTTCAATGTCTTCTATGGCCATGTACGGGCTGGAGAAGGACTTAGACTCAACATACGCTGCCATCAGACTGCTTTGTATCGATTTGGGGTACACGTGGCATGCATGAGCAGTTTGCTATACCTCCATAAACTCTCAGGGAGAGCAGTCTTGTTTCTTCAGGGCACGTATCCTATCCTCATTGCCAGTTATAGCGTCCTCTCCAGCCCGGGATCATGCAAATGAAACATGCCACACCCGAAGCGCTGCAACATGCGTCTTTATTCTTCAACATACACACTGCACACGTTGTCAGGGATTTTAATAATCACACCTTAACACCTCCTGACAGCTTGCATAATTCCTGCTTAAAGTCCTCCCAGACCCACAAGGGTCCTGGAGCGCAATATCTTAAAGACCTACAATGACGTGCTGTGCTGTGCTGCATGAAGATTAGATGGATGGATATGTCCCTTAGTACATACATACTAGCCGTGCCACACAACATTACCTAATAACTTGTGCAGTGTGGATGACAATCTGCTTTGAGAATCTAGCCATAGGGGCTGATATCCCAACATTAAGTGCAGTGTTTGCATCACATGAGTGATGGAAAACTGCACTTTATGATTACATTTACAAACCCAAATGTTCATCAGTGCTGGATATTGCTAAATTGTAACCCTCATTTGGACAAAGGGCTGCTCAAGAACTACTTAGTGCCAAGAGTGTTAGCTCCCTTTAGCGCAACACTACATTTATGCCATGTGGGCTGCTTTGTGCAACAGTTTGATTTATCTGTCACCTGGAGTCACTCTGTTTTGGATTGTGAGTGCAAATACATTTTGAGATTGATATGTACTGTGACAAAGTTATCTACAGTACCGCTTGTGAATGGTACATTACTACATACATAGTGTGCCTCCGATCTCCAATACCAGATGGTCCACAACATCTGCTTCCCGGGCTATGATGTACGCCCAACAATGTTTGATTTGGGAGATGGAGGCTCTGCATAGGCCACCTTGCTCAGGTACCAATACACCCACTCCCACCGATCCTTTTGATCTTTAGCTGGGTACCCCAGCTGACTCTTCCTCCTGCAGTCAGCATCAGCAGCAGGAAGTGCTTCACCAGACAGATGAGACTGCGAACCTCGCTGGCACTGAAGTTCTTACCTCTCCCATTCCCCGACACAGCAACAATGGCACAAGCCCTAACCAACCTTACCCCACTATACAAAAAAAATAAACCCTGTAACTATACCTATGTAACTATTATCCCAAATTGCACAAACACCCAACAATACCAATTACTAAGACAAAAAAACTACACTCAGGTACTAAAACTACCACAAAATATATTTGATGAGGACAGACACAGACTACTCCACAAACAGCCAGAAACTCCTCCAAACTCTCCAAGAACTCCAAAAACCAACAGCAGCACCAATAGACACTAATAGAAAGTGAAAGTAACCTGTGCACTTGCTGGTATACAGCCAGTCACACCCATTGCCTGGGTGTAACTAGCAAGTTCTTGGCATTTGCATCAATTTACAGACACATTACTACACAAGTGCACATTGCGTGATGCACTGCAGAGCTGCACTTACACAGCAATGCAAAGAGCTACACAATTGCAGCGATGTGCTGTGTTAGACCTGTCCAACAGAAGCGATGCGCTGGTTCTAACCCACGCAACAGAGGCGATCCGCCGGTTCAACAGAAGATGCATGGCTTCTGCTGGAGCAAAAAGCTAAGGTCCACCGCCAAGGGACCAGGGCTGGGGTGGCACCACTTGGTAGGGCAGACTGGCAGATGGCAGACTCCAGGTGCAGAAGCAGGGTGGTTGGAAGTCTTTTATGTCCATATCACTTGACAGCAAGAAGCCAGGCAGATTGCTCTAGGAGTCAGTCTGGGTTTAAGGAACGTGTGTGCCGTCCTTATCACCCAGCCAGAGGAACAGTGGACAGCAGGACAGTACAGGGAGGCAGGACTTCAAAGCTGATTGATCCCACATCAAGATTCCTATGAGTTACCAGAGTGAACATCTGGATGTCATCCACTGTCATATCTGCATTAAAAGGTTGATCCTGGGCCCTCTGTCTCACTCTTTTATTTTCTCTAGTCAGGCCAATCTCTTTCTTCCTGAGATGTGCCCTGACCCTTGCTTGTGATCTATCACTGATTCAACTCACAGGTAGGGAAGCACAGAGACAGGGCGGCTCTCACATGCTACAGTATATGTCTTACCCAGCTTGCAGCTTTCCTGGACTTCCCCTACTCCTCATGTTTTCCCCAGGGACCCATGATCTTACCCACAAAGGAACCCAAGGTCCTCCATGTTATTTAGCAGTGCGGGCACTTCTGCATTCAGTGTATAATCACAGCACATTCAGTGCCCAGTACTGTAATACATATGTATTATGCTACCACCAGCATACTTACATGCTGAAAACACACTCAGAATGTGTACACTGTTCAATACTACAGACCCTTTGTACTGTACTAGAGTGTGTAACTTTGAACCCACACTCCGAGCACACACACATTAACCATGTGCATAATTTGCACATTGCCAACAAGTGACTCAGTTGGGCCAAGTACATACACCTTACACCGCATGATGAAATGTGTATCTTTATCCCCAAGGGGATCACAAAAAAACATATAAAACAAACATGTGCACAGTTAACCCCACCCTGAAGCAGCTTCCAAAGTCTTATACAATTGTGGTCTAATGGGTCTTCACAACCCCCTGGACATCCTGACCATATTGTCTTATTTGGGCGTCCAATTGCAGTCCAGCATCATATCCGGCCCTAGAAACAGTCCCCTGTAATCAGCCCACCTCTCCTAGATCTTAGGCTGTTTTTGGGGGCAACCCCTTGACTGAAAAACTGCGACTTTGAGTCCCATGCAAAAGTCCATCCACCATTTCCAAACACTAGGATGCGGCAGTTCAGCAGCCTTTCATTGCTTTGCAATGTCTCTTTTGGCCAGCCTGAGCCCAAGAAATAATAAGTGGTACTTGAACCTATTACCATCTATGCCCTCGGTAATATGCAAAAGGAGCAATTTCAGGGACAGCGGCATATCCCATGCAAGCACTTCAGGCTAGCAGGGCACAACATCCCACCAGAAGCAGGACAGAAACCTACAATCCCACACGTGTGTAAAAATGTACCCTCCTCGGTCCCACACTTCAAACAAAAAGGGTAACTTATGATGCCCATGCACCACAACCAGCGCCTTGTACAGTGAGTCCTATGATGGTATTTAAACTGGATTCATAGTAAATGGGAGAATATTACCGCCCCACGGAGAGACTTCCAAGCTTCCGCCCAATCTTCTTCAATATTGCCTAAATCTGTTTGCCATGCTGCCGAAAGCACAGATAATGTAGTATGATAAGTACTTTAGAATACACAAGATTTGATGCTACACTTTCAGGGCATGACATACAAGGAATTTAGAAGTTATTTTTCCATTTTGCTCCTGATACTTTGATCTGCTTACCTATATGCTGCCATGTGTGACACATATGCTTAGGATCACGTGATTTGTTGTATGGCCCTTATTTTAGTGGAACATTGACAATTTATCCAGACGTGCACCACCATTGCACATACACATCTAAAACTTTGCTAAGATTTAGCTTTTCTACTCATTGAATTTAATTGTGGACCACCTGATTTGTCTTTTGACCTGTTCAACATTGCAGAAATTGTGATTCTTTCCATTCACACGGTGTGAGATGGCACAATACTTCTCACTGTGGGATTTTTCCTACTTCCATTGTAGGATCTGTGAGGGAATGACACAATGGGACATCATTGATTACATTTTGGAGTAAGTTATTCTCAATACGTGCAGATGACACACGACCCAGACACAAGCACAGAGATGGATATTATGTCATACGTTACAACTTCTTAGTTGGTATAATGTGTATTTGTACTTCCCTTACCAATGAGTATGCCATTCCCATATCTGCCATACTGAAACTGGTCATTAATGTTAATGTGATGGACGATTGATGCATCATGTGCACTTCCAGGAAACTTTGCCAGGGCATTGATGAATATTCCCTGATAGTTCGCTATCACCTGAAAACTGACGGAGTAGGTGTGCTTGCGGTTGAGGTACACGTACGATGTTGCTGCAGTGAGCTCAAACTGGACATGTGTGCAATTTCTGACCCCAAGCACATGTGGAAATCCAGCAATTGTATAGAAGCCTTGCTTGGTAACCAATTTTTGTTGGCTAGTTTTTGGGAAAAGAAGGTACAGGGATGTGAGTTTCATGAAGAGATCCAACACTGACGGGACAAAATCAGAAAATGCTCCCTGTGAAATGACTGTCGATCTGGCCACTGTGGTTTGGCAGGAACCTGAGGCCAACATGTGCAGCACAGTCATCAATTTTACATGGGGTGGGATGGCATTGGTTCTTCTAGTTGCTGTCTGGAGGCTTGGCGCTATCTTCTCCAGCAATTCCATGATAGGCTCCCTCTTCTGTACGACCTCCTTGTCCCTGAGTTCCATGAGAGATATGCGCTGACAGAAATTGCACTCCTTTCTCCTTCACTGCCTTCGTGGTTGTCTCCAAGCTATTCCCACTTGCAGTATAATGACCTCCAGGGCATAATTAATCTTGCCAGATTGCCTGTGATGATGAGGAATTTGTACTACAGCTAAAGTGTCATTTCCTGCACATGGGTTGCAGATGAGCTACAATTCTGGCTCATTTCTAGCATTGCGATGCGATTAGAAACGTTGCTTGATGCAGTGCTACACTAATAAATACCACTGCGTTACCGTTATGTTGGATGTTATGCAGCAACTGCTACATTGCATATATTAATTCCTGTGTGAAGTAGCAGGATTCGGCGTAGCTTTTGCCCCTCGCAATCCTTAAAAAACAACTTATTTGTGTAGATGAATCGTTTTTTAAATATGACTTACTGTTTGAGATGGCTTGTATTGTAAAGTCCACATTTGTAAAGCGCACAATCACCCGTAAGGGTCTCTAGGCGCTGGGGGAAGATTAAGCTAGCTATTGCCCAGAGTCACATGGTGCTGGGCTACCGTCGTCCCCAGATTCCAGCGTCAGTCGCCCTGGCCGCGGCGCCACACCTCTCCCAGGTCAGTGCAACTCCTTGATAAATACGCCCAATAGTTTTCCACCACACACAGTTTTCTCACAGTAAATATTGGTGTTACACCCCTTCTTAAAAAAGCTTTTTTATGGTGTGAGCATTTGAAAAAATGTAACCTTCAATCCCGGCACTGCTTGCTTTGTTATCTTCCCAATAAAAGTGACAGAATGAACTTGGAAAACAAATGAAAGAAGAGGGATTAGAATGAGAAGTACTGTATGCAGTGGATGCTTTCATAAATTGGAACATGACCAGCAAGGATATATATACAACACACCAAAAATAACATTTACAAAGTTTTTGTGTTACTTTTTTAATGCAAACATGATGCAAAACCTTTTTGAGGATTTACAAACCAATGCAATTTGAGTATTTGCGTTGGTTTGTAAGGAAAATTTACTCAAAGCAGTGTGAAGCACTGCTTTGCGTTACTTAGTGTCAAGGTGGCATTACATGGGTGGTACATGGGCGCGCGCATGCAATAACCCATGATTTTTTACGCAAAACCCTATCTACTAACTTTAGTAGACAAAGGTCTGCACCCAAAAATGATGCTGCTGGAAAGCAGGCGTTAAAAGGAGAAATGTTTTAATTACACCGTTCTTTTCCGACTTTGCATCTGTGCTGCACTGTACAGCAAACATGCAAAGTAGGGAAAGTTTTAAAACTTGTCCAGGCACGGTATTTTGTACAGGAAGGCTTCCCTTTCTATATAAAACCTATGCTAGACTCACGCACACACCCCTGCACTGTGGCGCAAAGGTGTGTGAGTGGCTCTTGGCAGCAACATTCATCACTGGCACTAGGGAGAGGGGAGTGTTATGTCTCTGCAGAAATGTTGCTTTCTTGCTCACGCCCTGCCATGTAATGCAGCACAGTACTTTTGGGTGCTGTGCTGCGTTGCAGGACACCTTTGTAAATCTGGGCCAAAATACTGTATTTGTCATGCTGGCTTAGAGGATGCTATTACTGATGGGCCATATCTGTTGAAATGTGGTAACAACAATCGGTGATATTAGATTTTATACCATTTCCCATTCACCTTTAGGTGCATTTCGTAGTTAGAAATATTTATTGGTTTCTATCTTGAATCCCTAAATTTGTGATACTCACCTGTATTTTGCTTTCAATTTTGTGCTTGGGGAAACAACTGTTGCTTTTTGTGGCAAGATGTACTGCAATTTCCTGTGGGTATGTGCCATAAGCATGTCCCAGATGCATTCTGATATTTAGAGCCTATAGTTTATTTACATCCTTTTACAGTAATGACAAGTTAGAATGTCTCTGCTATTGAAATATGTTGGGATGCTAAAAACCAGTATAGAGCGCATTCCTACAAGAAATATTTGCTCATAGCCTTGGATGTTTGAACGATTGAACTGTTGATTTTCCAGAGCCTGGTGGCAGTACTCCATGCTCCTGTGAGGTGTCGACCATGTTTGAGATATGAAGCAGCATCATTAGCATGACCTTTCAAGAGAAGTTAAAACTTCTCTGAAGAGTTGATGTGAAACATTGCTTGATTGAATTCATTTGATGAATGAAAATGGAAAATCAACTAATCTGCAGGTTACTTGCCATGCCGAGGAGCACAGCAGCTTTCATTACTCATTGGGAAGTTGGATTGGCATTTTTGGAGGATCCAGTTCATGTTGCTATGGTTAACGCTCTGGCATTCACCCCATATATCATTCAGTGAAATGATTCTTACAGACTGTCTTACATTCGATCATGCAACCATGGCTGCCAGTTCAATGCTTGAAAGGAGGATTATTGTATCAAGCTTTCCATTCTTGGAATACAATGTTACTGCTTTTAAACTTGTGACTTAAAACTCTATTTCATATGTATATTAAATTGATACAACAAGCAAACAAAATGTATGTCTTGCTGGTACTTCAAATTGACTTGTATGGGAAATTTCATGAATCAACACTAAATTGAATAGCGTGCCGAGGTTTATGTACCTGTTTGACATTTTCACTGGGATCATTTGGGCCTTAGTGATTCGACACCTGAGGTAGTGGGGTGCAGATCTTTAACCTTGAGGGGCACCAATACTGAGATGTCTATATATGATGCACAAAGAGAGTGATGTGCCACCAATCAGACCACTACTACCATTTGTAAATATTGCAACCAAAATACCTTGGCTCGCTTATATCCAAAAGACTTTCACAGCTATAGCACTGTATGAGTTCTTTCACAAACCTCAAGAAATCATTGGAATCGCAAACAAAATGGGCAAAATCCTCTTTTACTTTCCCACAGATCACCTTCAAGGCTTGTAAAACATTAGTCCATGACATAAGTCGCTTGTTATTTAGATCTGAAGCAGACTAAGGGCCAGGAACGGTACCTTACCTGTATTACAAATTTGTAAAGCAGATTTGATCTGACCCATTTTAGATTGTATACTTTGTATTTCATGGTAGGGCACCCTAAGCAGGTCTCATGGTTCTCTTTTTTACCTCCCTGTCCTTGTGATGGGTTTTCTAAGCAATCTCTAGCCTATTTTATGTTTTTTGTAGTTTTTATTCCAGACCCAGGGCATTTTTTTAATGTCAGTTGCTGCACTCTTTTGGTTTTAGTTCTTTTCTGTCTGTTTGCTTTGTCTCCAACTGCTAGAATATGAATTTTGTTGTGCAGCATTATTGGGTTATATCCGTCAAGCTCTCAAAATCAGGAAGCCTGTGATCTCCTTTATTTATTAATGCTATGTATATTCACCTTGTATTGTGGATGGAATTTGAAAATGGCATCATGAATGGCTCAAGATGACACTGTAATATTATTATCTATTTTAAAAATGTGTATGTATGATGTTTATTCTTTTATAACCTTGTGCCGGATAAAGCTATGAATCGGATTGGAAAAATGATGTTTGAAATATATTAAAACTCTAAATTTTAACAAACCATACACATGACACATCTGCAAGAAATTATTGCTTAGTGTCTGGCATGTTTGAGATGTGGACTCCTCTTTCAATGTTTTTCCTTGGCAATTGCAGAAGCCATTGCCAAGTTAAAATACGTTACAGAGGACTCTGCCAATAGTATTAGGGCAGTGGATATAACTGATCCTCTGACGATCTGAAAACATGAGAGTTTTTGTTTCATACAATGTCTCAGCTTAATTTTTTGTGGGTATCCTTGCTACATCCTTTGTGATTTCTCTGTGTGGGATCTGTGTGGTGGGTGCGATACTCCAAAGATGAAGCATGTTTCTCCAAAATTGGCTTTGACTAGTGCTGGGGTGGGTGTATTTATTTATTTTGTATTTATTTATTTGAGTTTTATATAGCGCTGTCTAGACCCGGAGGTATCAGAGCACTTTACATAAGGTTCCACAAAATTACATCAATTACAAGTTACATCAGTTACAAGAGAACATTTCAAGAGTTTAGAAGGGTAAGGGGGTGGGGTAAGGTGTAGGAGGGAAAAAGGATAGAGATAGGATGGATGGAGAGACAGAGGAGAGTCTGCCCAAAGTCCGACTGGTTAGGTGACGGCCGAGGGAGAAGTCCACAGCCCATCTCCTCTATAGCTAACAGGTAGCTCCATCTGGCTTCCGTCAAGTGGCTAGGTCTCAAGGAGAAATCCGTTAGAGAGCAAAGAGGAGGTATAAATGGAGCATAAAGGAGAAAGTGGGTGGAGTAAAGGAGTATGAGGGAGAGTACGACAGAGAGACAAAGTAAGGTCTGCCCAATGTCCGGCTGGGTAGGTGACGGCCGAAGGGGTAGTCGACAGCCCATTTCCTCTATCGCTATCAAGTAGCTCCACCGGGCATCGGCCAATGCGGGGATGTCTGCTGATTTGCATTGTCTTCATGACTACCTTGTCACTATCATTTGTGGTCTGTTAATTCATGCTTTGTTGCCACACCTATGGGAAAAACAACTTTTAATCACAGGCAATAACACAGTTAAAGTGTAATTTCAGCATTTGTGGCAAACTTTGTGAATGCAATTGTCCCTTATAGCATGCATGTCTGCACACATTTCCGAATAGTGAATCAGGTAAATGTATGCTTTGCACATGCCCTGTGTATTTACAAGCATACATTTAAGCCAGACAATTCAATACTTTTCCGGGTGCAGGACTCTAAGCACAGATTTACCAGCTAGAAAATCCAGACAGTAAAATCGCATGAGGCCTAGGCTGCAGGTGCATCCTGGTGCTGGGCCTGGCCCTGGCCTGCACCTGAGAACCTCCTGCAGCATGAAGGGGAGGACAGAATGCTGCCCCTTCCAATCCAAAGGGGACTTTTCTCATAGTTCAGTTTATATTGAAGTAAATGCCTTTGTGTGTGATGTATTCAAGTCAAGTCAAAATGTACTTTATTCGGCATACATACATTACAACCAAAAAACTTCTACATATAAACTTGATCAGATCAATGCAATCGTTTCCTTTTTTTTAAATGTTTTTTTTATTTTTTCAAATTGCAAAGTACGTGCAGATACAAATTTACATCAAAAATCTGTCTGTCGAGCCCCCCACCCATCTGTAACAAGAAAAAAGTACATCAAGTAATTGGAATAAAGGGCACATATATACACAAAGAAAAGAGTCAAGAAGGTGTAAAGTAGATTGGGATAAAAAAGAAAAGAAAGAAAACTGTCCGAATAAGCAGGCACCGAGTAGTACAAAAACAGAAATGCACAGGCTAATCAGACAGAGTCAGCCAATTAGTAAGCTTTTCCCATACCTCAAGGCCTTTCTTCCGGCTCTTGCGTCCCTTTTTAGAGTATACAGCTATTTCCAGGTGATAGGTTGCCATGAATCTAGCAAGCCATTGAGAAAAGGAAGGGGGCTCTGAGTCTAGCCAGGCTCTGGCCACACAGATCCGCCATTGCTCTGAAAGTAATCCCCCCCCTTTTCAAATGTGGAGTTTCTGTTTGCGTTCCAAGCATAATGATGGTGGGGTTCAGGGTTATCGGCTGAGAGGTGACTTCTCTTAGAAACCCCTGTATTCGGTTCAAAGTGAATGAGAGCTTAGTACAGGAAGCAAATATGTGTATGGAGTTGGCCCCGTATTCAGCGCATCTAGGACAAAGAGTGCCTTGGCCGGTCCCCATTTTGCGATTTTGCTGGGAGTGATAGACAAAAAACAAATTGTTATAAAGTGCTGAGCTTGTAGTTTGGCTGAAAGTAGAATATTTTGTGAGAGGGTAAGTGAGTTAAAGAAGTCATTCCTAGGAGAGTCAAGTTTAATATGCCATTTGCCTGCAATAGTTTGTAGATCGTCCGGAGTCTGTCTATTTAGGATGCTGTATAGGAGGCCAATTCGAGGGGTCAAAGGTTTGCGTAGGACATTAAGAAGTTCCACCTCCGAAAATCCAGAGGTACCCCCGGCCTTCCTAGAGAGAAAATTGTAAATAGACAGATATTTAAAAGCGTCCTCCTTCTTGAGGCTGAATTTAACTAGAAGGTCAGGGAAGGGAATAACTCCCTCACTGGTAATTAGGTCACCTAATTTCCTAATACCAGCCCTATACCAGTCAGAGAAGGAAGCCCTTCCAAAGATATCAGGGAGGTTACTATTGTTTAGAATGGGAGAATAATGATTATATCTGCCTATACCGAAACATCTACGGATGCTTTGGAAAACCTTAAACGAGTTAAGCAGAGTCTTGAATCTAACCCGTTTAAAGTATCCAAAGGTTGTTTCTCGTAGCAGACACCCCCAATGGTGCTCCCCAACCAATAATTGAAAGGGAGAGGGCAGCTCTGTAGTGTAGATGTCAGGATTTTCTTTAATTAGCTCAGAGCTGTACTGCATGACTGCGGCCCAATAATACAGAGTGATGTTGGGAAAGGCCCATCCTCCTCGATCTTTTGGCAGGCATAGTTGTCTGAGTGCTCTCCTGGGTTGCGAATATGCCCAAATAAATTGTGTGTATATTTGTTGAAATTTCTAGCTAGCTTTACTAAATTCTAAAGGTATTGTACGGAAATAGTATAAAAGTTTGGGAAAATAGGTAATTTTTACGACATTACATCTGCCAACTAAAGTGAGGTGCAGGTTATTTATTTGCTTCAGTGCTTCCCTGGTCTGTGTAGCAAGCGGAAGTAAATTGTTGGAAACAACTTCGTCCAGATTAGAAGAAATAAAAACTCCTAAATATTTGGCTTTAGGTACCACCCGGTGGTCAGCCCATGAAATTTGGCTATTAGTTATTATCTGGGTCTTATTTTTATTAAGAGTGTAGCCAGAGATCTTTCCAAATTTTGTTGCCTCAATTTCCAGTCCCGTTATGGCTCTCAGGGGGTCTGGTGAGGTAATAGCCAGGTCGTCTGCATATGCTAAGATTTTGGTACTGCAGCCTTGGTACCTAATCGGTGGGATGTTATGGTTGTTTTCGATCTGTTTAATAAAAGGGTCCAAATACAGGGCAAACAGTAGAGGGGAGCAGGGGCAGCCCTGTCTGGTACCTCAGGAGATCTCCAGTTGTCCGGTTAATTGACCATTTATAGAGACACAGGCTGAAGGTTTTAGGTAGAGCGCTTGTACAGAATGTATCAGTTTTGGCCCAAAGCCCATCCTCTTCATGACTGCCCACAAGAATCTCCAGGAGACCCGATCAGAGGCCTTTTCGGCGTCCAGTAGTGTTAATGACATCGGGTCTCCTGCTGCCTGTGCGGCTTCAAATATAGTAATGGCTCGTCTGACATGCTCTGTTGTGCCCTTTTTCAGGATAAACCCATGCTGCCACTCTGATACGAGGGATTCCACCACTGAGGAGATTCGACTTGCCAATACTTTAGAAAAAATCTTGGGGTCGCAGTTGATAAGTGTTATTGGCCTATATGAACTCATTTCAAGCGGGGATTTGTCTTTTTTGGGAAAAATAGCAATCCTGGCATTAGACCAGGAGGCTGGAGGTGAAGCCCCGCTGAAAATTGATGTTATCAATTCCGTTAATATTTCCTGGATTTGTGGTGCAAAGACCTTAAAAATACCACAGGGATACCATCCAATCCTGCGGCTTTACCGTCGGGAAGGGACTTAAGACATTCCTGTATCTCTTCCCAGGTAGGAGTTAGTTCTAATACATCGTTAGTGTCAGTGGAGAGTGTTTGGAGATTGATCTCGCTCAGGTATCTGGAGATGTCGTTCTCAATTAGGTCAATCGAATCTTTATTCTCCTCAGTATACAATTTAGCATAGAAGTCCTGGAATCCCTTACGTATTAGATCAAAATCTTTAGACTCCTCTCCGGATTGGAGTTTAATTTTGTGTATTTCGTTACTCGAAACCTGCTGTCGGGTCCTAACCGCCAGGTGGTGCCCTATGCTATCACTACATTCATAATTCTCCTGTCGTGTAACAGCCCATTTTGCAGCGTTTTTTTCAGAGAAAATCGCTCCTATTTTAGCTCTGGATAGGACAACCTCATCTTGGATAGCCTCAATGTTTAGCCCTGTTTGGTTAGCTTGGGTTAGTTTGGTTTCAGCAATCTTGAGCTTCTCCTGGAGATCAGTAATCAGAAGTCTCTCCTTTTTATTTTTACCCACTGAGAAGCCGAGGGTCTTGCCCCTGATGACTGCTTTGAGTGTGTCAAAGACAACAGCCAAAGAGGCTGACCCCATATTTGTTTCTTAAAAGTCCTGTATCCAACCCCACATATGTGTCAGGAAATGTTAGATCCTGCAGCAGGGCTTTCTCAAAACTCCAAGTAGAGGACGTTCTAGGTTTTAACAGCCCCTTGATGTTAAGAATAAGGGGGTTGTGTTCGGACATAAAACGTGGGGCTATCTCAATAGTGCTGTTGTTAATAAGAGAGGATGACATAAAGAAATAGTCTAGCCTGACAAGGGTGTGATGCGGGGCAGAATAGAAAGTGTAGCAGGGGTGGGAAGGTTTCAGGCTAGCCCAAACGTCTTTTAAGCCATGTGTATCAACCAGGTTAGTCAAGGCCTGAAAAACCAGTGGTTTTCGGCCCTTATATTTCCAGGTGTTATCAATAGCCCAATTGCTGGGCAGGTGAAGGTTGAGGTCGCCACAGAGAATTATGGGTGTGGGCCAGTGGGCTAATTCTCCTGATACTAAATTTATGACTCTAGGATCATCCGTATTACTACCATAACTTGAGCAGAGTGTGAAGGGAGGACTACCAGGAAGAAGGCACTCGATTATAACCCATCTGCCGAGAGGGTCCGCTTTGACCCTAGGAGTATTAAGAAGGAGCCTCTTTTCAGCCAAGATGCCCTCCCCCCTAGTTTTAGAGCCTTGAGAAGTTGCCCCCAAAACTTTGAACCCTAAAGAGTCAAGTAGGTATCTCTGTGGGCCTTCGATATGTGTCTCCTGCAGACAATAGATGTCTCCCCTCAAGGTTCTGAGACCCTGAGACACACTTTGCCTTTTGCAATGATCATTAAGTCCACAGATGTTTACACAAACGATTCTTAATGTGTCAATGTTAGCCATTTAAAAAAGAATTGTGTTCGCCATTCGGTGCCGTGAAATATACAGTCTGCTTGTATGTACATATGGTGACTAAGTGGAGAATTAAAACAAAATGTAGTGCCTATTTTTCCAATAGAAGTGCGAGTGCCTCCCCCCTCCCCCCCCCTTCTTTGAGCAATCAGGTAAACCTGAATGATGGCAATATACATGAGCCCCTGCCGTCAGCCATGCCGGAATGAGAGAAAGAGGCCCAAGTAGTTCCCTCCTCTAGATGGTAAGATGTCAGAGGTCCTCGTATGGTTTGCTATGCAAGCTGACAAAAATAAGAAAAAAAACTAGAAGTAAAAGAAAAAAAAGAAAGAAGATAAAATAACGGTGTAGAGGCATTGGTGTGTGTGACAAAAGGCCAGAAATAGTCAATAGTAGTCTATACTAGGCGCGCAGCCGGGGCATTCTGCTGGGCGGGCAACGTCAGCTAGAGCTAGAGCTTGATTCATCTGTTACTTTATTTTGGACTTCAGCTCGTCGAGGTATTCCCCAGCTTTTATTTCAGACAAGAAGATTTTGGTTGTTCCATTGCATATGACCTGAAGTCTGGTGGGATTCATGAGATACACGTCAGCCCCTTGTTGCTGAAAAGGCAAGATTAATTGTCTTAGGCGCCCTCTGCGCTCAACTGTCTGATGACAGAAGTCTGGCTTAGCAAAGAAAGTTATTCCGTTGGCACCTTTTTTGAATTGAAGCAGGCTTTATCGTAGATCATCTCTCTAAGAAGGAAATTTCCGAAATACACCAGAAACACCCTTGGGTGTCCTCCAGCTGGGTTATGTTGTCGTTTTAGGTGAAAGGGGAAGCGCTGCGCCCTCTGCACCTCACAGTCCCAATCCCAGCCTGGTTCGTCAGGGAAGGACTCTTGAAGCAGCTTGACGATAAAGCTTCTTGGATCGTCCCCCTCCTTCCCTTAAGGAATGCCAAGTAAGCGTAGGTTTTTTCGACGCTGGCGGTTTTCCTGATCCTCCATCTTTGTCATTAGGTCGATCATACAGGCTGTGTTGAACTCCCCAAGTTGCTTGGCGGCAAGGCTTTCTGTCTCTGGGTGTTCTGTTCGTGCCTCTACCATGGTGATACGGTCGCTGATGTCAGAGCAAGTTTTATTCAGGCGCCTTAGCCCGCCTTGCAGTTTCTTGGCGGTATTTTTGGCTGTGCCGTTATCAGCCCTAACCTCTTCATGGAATTCCTTAATTGAAGCTAGAATGGAGGCTAAAGAGGGTTCAGAGGAATCAGTCAGTAGGTTCTTTGAGTTCCCCCACTGGGTTGAATTGTGATCATCCTCATCTGGTGGATACGACATTTGGGAGTCAGAATAATCCCACTTTAGCTGACTGCGCCGCTTACTCTTGTTGCTGGGCTTCTTAGTGCGCTGAACGGTGCCGGTTTCCTTGTGTGAAACCTCAGTAACACCTTTGCTTGTGCCTTCAGACATTTCATCGTTTGTAGACAAGGGAGTGCCATCCGAGACAGAGTAAAAGTGTTCCATTCCTGCCTCAGGTGTCCAGGGGTTTTGAGGAATGGAGGGTACCAACAAGTTTTGAATGACCTTATCAGTCTCTTCTGACTGTGGGTTAGGAGTGAGAGATGGGATCTCAGGGCGGGGGTTTTTGCTGAAAATGTCCAGTACATGAGGTAAAGAGAGGTTGCTGGAGGGCTGGTCTGGCAGGGAAGCTGATGGTAGAATGTCTGTATCCTTAGTGGGTGTTTGAGGATGAGCAGAAATGCTGTGAACATTCTCTTCTGAGTCAAGTGTAGGCCCTCCTCTAAGGCTCTCTTCCCAAACATTCCCCTCTTGTTGTAAGGCTGCCTGGTTTTTAGAGTTTAGCGTGGGGTTAAGATGAGTCTTTTTAGTGCCCAGAATTTTTTTTTGCCGGGGGGGTGAATTATATCAGAGTTTTTAACGTCTTTATTCACAGTCCCCCCCCTGGTTTAGCCATCAGTTTCCCCTGTAGTTTAGGCCCAGAACTAACCTCCGATTTGTGAATGGCATCTCCTCCCCATGCTCCTCCTGATGTGGCAGCTCCAGCAGCCGCTGTAGCTGAGTCCTTGGAGGTGTTCGATTCGTTTGCGGTGACCGGTGTCTTAGTTTTGGGGCCTCTCCGCACTCCTCTCGAGTTAATGATGCACCGGCTGTTGTGACAGATTATACTGCGGTACCTTCTGCCCGGAGCCGGGGGATCGACAAGGGAAAAGGCGCCTTGAAAAATACTTGCAGCCGCAAAGTGTAACAGGATCCAACGAGCCTGTGGGCCGGTAACAGTTACTGCCAGAAAAAGCAGCGCCTCCAGCACAAAGCTATAAATCCTTTGTTCGTCAAGCGTTACTTGTTGGGAAGCCCACACTTGGCAGAAAGTCTTCGATCTCCCAGTAGGTTTCCGACCTCGCCGCACCAGAGTCAGCCCCTGCATCACTCACGCTCTCGCTCTGGCATCTGACAAGCCCGCTCAGGGCGGCTGGCCGAGCGTAACGCTTCCGGCGTGAGCGGCCGAGTGACGAGAGCTCACAGAGATTCCATCTTGCTCCAATGCAATCGTTTCCAAGAATTCCAGCCATTAAAAAAGAGATATAAATCTTCTTAATATCAGATACTCGGTACAGCATGGTAAGACATAAATCCTAAAACTTCATTAAAACTTAAACAAAGCTTAAAAAGTTGTAAAATTCGAATCACTGACAAAATATTGAAGGTCAGAATATTGACCTACAAAAATATCGAAGCATGAATATCAAAGTCAAGAATATCGACATCCAATCTACATTGTGGTAAGTACAAAGACATCGAAAAAAAATATTGATGTCAAAAATATTGTTATAAGTATCGTTTTTTATTTAAGTTAAAAAAATAATGTCAAATAAAGTAAATAATACATATAATTAAAATAAACATAGTTAAAAATATTTGTAAATGTTAAAAAATTATAAGTAATATATATATAAATAATGTAAAAATAAATTAAATAATACATATATTATATAATATAGACTTACTAATTAATAATTTTTATTAATATTTTATTAACTTGTCTTTTTTTAAAATATCATATAAATTATAAATACATCTGTACACATAAAACAATAATATAAATAAAAGTTAAATAAATATATAACAAATAAAAAAATCATAATCTTTTATATATTAATTATATACTACATTAACTAAAATAATACAAAAAATATTACATAGTGGAGGTAATAAAATTACTATTCCAACTCCAAACAGTGCCACTTCCCTGAAATAATATTGATTTCTGACTGAAGGGCTTTAATAACATAGCAGCTATTACTGTCAAAGATGTTGTAATACCAGTTTACCAGCAATAGCTTGACCCAAATCAAGTTAGAAATCAAGATTAGTTGGTACCAGGGGGGGGAGTTAACTACAGAGACTTGTACAGACCAATATCTAACGGATATTAGCTCTCTACCAGTGATGGTATTGCGTGGATGGTAAAAGAACAATAACTGTCCACCACAATGTCATTTTTATGCTATGTTTCCTGAAGGCAGACAATGTCAAAGCCCTTAATGGACTCAAGCCACTCCTCATTTGCAAACTTTGTGGAATGCCTGCAATGTTCCAGAAAATCATTTAGGTGAGTAGTGTGTTCATGGTCCACCGAGCTCCCCAATGTGGAATTAATAGTGGGCATGGAACCAATAGCTGTCTGGTCAAACCCCTCACCTCCAAGGCTATCATTGGACATGGAGGAGGGAGACCGACAGCTCTTTCCAAATTGGGCTCTATGCTCAGTGGCACTAATAAGAATGGATGAAGTGGTGCCAGGTGCCAGGTGACTCAAGAGGCGTGTTTCTACCAATATCAGCATCTTCTGAGACTCTCCCTAAACTGATGCGTTGTAACCTAAATCTTCTCGTTTCGACTGTGCTGCCCCCGCCTGCGGACAGTCAGTCAATTTTGCTCATGCCAGAGATAGCATCAAAACGGTTGGAATGGATAAATTACGTCAACTTGGGACTGGGGATCTATTCTGTCATCTTAATATGGGCGTTGTCTCGTATAAGACCCCTGGAAGGATGGGTAGAAGTGGATGGACCTTAGTCATTTCATTAGATGAATTGCTAAGATGTGTCAGTGCGAAATGTGCAAGCCCAGCTAAACTAAAGTTAAGCATAACACAATCCCTTTTCACACATTTTGCCATATTGCCCAATCAATTCACCCTCCTTGCCATAATAATATGTTTGAGCCAGCAACTTTCTCGATGCCCTGACGCGAGCTCGGGGACCCCTGTCAAAATCAATGTATATGGTGTGCAATCTGGGGGTAAATCTAAGATGTAAATTGCACCCCGTATCCCCCGAGTAACATGCAGTGGGCCGTTTAGATTTGTGGAGCTTTGCTGGTGTCTCCCTCCCCTCAGAGGGCCAGAGCTCTCTCGATTAGTAACCCCAGGTCACTGCTTTTGGTTGTCCCCAACGAAGGCCCTTTCATGTCCCACAACCCCAGATGATAAAGGCATTGAACAATTATAGACATTTGTGGGGACAAGCTCTTGGGAGGACTTTTGGTTATTTATAATGAGTAAATTACTTATTAGTGCAGCTTGGTTGAGTGACCATGTCATCATATATTCCAGTCATCATTCGTTTCCTTGCACTGTTCACTAACGGGCACAATGCTTTTCAATGCAAAGTAGTCGTGCATAAATGGGTGCCAGGGCCGATTGTTGAGTCTATCAATGGACATGTCTATTTCATCCTGTGTAGTGATTATTCCTCCTGCAGCACAGGATTTACCCGGGAGGGCTTGTTTAGGTCTCTTTACCCTTGATAAATGTCCTTCAATCTATGGTCAATCCCTGTGCCTGCCCATGCCAATTCAGTACGCTTCCTTTTTCCTCCTATTGCGAGCTGGGACCCAGACTCTACCACACCTGGGAGGAAGATGGACTAAGCTTCATTTTGTATAGTACATGAATCTCTCTGGGCCAGAGTTACAACATTCGGCGTAAGTGGGGCTTGTAACCTCTGTCCAACATTGGGGTCCACCACTGCTCTATGTGAATCAGAAAGGGCTGAAGCTGATAGATCAGGTGGAGGAACTGATGAAAGTCTGTGCTCCGCCAATTCTATTTCCTTATTGATAGCCCCCACCGCCTTTTGGAGGAAGCCATCTAAAGTTGTGTCAGTAAGTTTTACTGGTGTCGTAGGTTTCTATTTCCCCATGCTGCAGATTGTCTTATAATTGAAAAAGCTGTTTTACCTTAGCACAGCTTCAGCCAGTTGTATCATACATCTTTATCTGGGGATCTAGACAGGAAAACCAAGAGGGTGGGCCCAGCCCAGCCTCCTCCGGGCTCCGTCACGCATTGACGGGCCCACCCTTGGCCCGGGCTTTGCCCGGGTTCGGCCTGGGCGCATACACGCTCGTCCCCCGCTGCGGGAGCCCAGAGCTGACTATGACTGCCTCTGGGAGCGGGGCGATGGCGTCGGTGCCTCCTGGCGCTTGAGGGCTGCTGGGGATTGAAGTCCCAGGACCAAAGTGCGGCATGTGTGAAGCTAGCAAGGGCTCGTGTGACGTATTCCAATAACCATGCCTCTGTAAGTGAGTGAAAACATAATCTTGCACTGCTATTGTTTTAAGGTAGATTTCTCTCTGCACAAGTATATCACAACGTCCATTCAAATGTTTATAATCAAATGTGAAAATTCTTTACTTTTTAATCTGAATTGACTTTTAACCTCGATATGCTGGCTAAATTTCATGATTGTTAGGCTTGGAAGTAATTTTATTTTTTGTACATTTGGACATTTCATGCATCTCCTAGTAACAGTAGTCTTGCTTTTGATATTGACAACCAGAAACATGATTTTAAGAAAATTTATGAAGTCAGCAGTGTATTCATGCATGGTATCTTTGCTTCAAAGACATTTCACATGTTCTCAGTGAGCAGACCCTGCCCAGGGCCGGACTGGCCGTAGCGGGCACCAGGCAATCCCCCGGTGGGCCGCACGGGTGGGGGCCGGTTTTGGGACCTGGGGGCGTTTTTGTTACAGGGCCGTTTTTGCAGCTGCAAAATCGGCCCTGTAACAAAATCGGCCAACACCCGGACCTGGTAAGGAGCTCGGCGGCACCCCCAACCCCGCCACCTGCTCATTAGATATGTTTGGCTAAAAGAACCAATTGAAGGAGAGAGCAAAATAAACTGTTCAGTTTTGCAGGTGCTTTAGCGTTACAAGCTCCAGCTGGCAGTTTGGAGCAAGAACTCTGGTCTATTGAAATGACAATTGCCTCTCAATTATTTGCAATGCCACTCGCTATTTTTGCTTTAAAAGCATGCTAGACTTTGGGCTTTCCCACGCCTTGCGTTTTAGTTTAAAAATGTGCTAAGCTTACAGTACTATTTTATTTCCACAAAAGTCATAATTCTTTTCACCGCCCCACCCCCCATTTTATGAAGCAAAAATCTGCCAGTAGCATATTTCAAAAGGCTGGCGTTACAGAATTGCAGATGACTTCAAACGCCTCACGCTGCTTTTAAACGTTTCATTAATAACACATGCTTACTACTGGAACAGCAATCCCTGTTGCACTAAGATTGTTTTGTCAGCCATTCTTTGAAACTCGGCTGTTAATAGCATGCAATGGTTTGTGGTCATGCCACAATTTAACCCAGGCTTTCCAAGTACATGCGAGATTCCCGGTGGTCTGCTGAAAACAGGGTTTGAGAGACACTGATCCACCCGGCCTGCGGCCTGCTACTTGGAAGGGCTCTCACTCTCATCACGTGCAGCACACTCCATGGAACTGATGCAAAATAATGCATACCTCATTGCCCAATCATGTGAGAACCACATTTCCTGGTGTACTTTTTAAATTGGAAAAACAGCAGCATCAGAAATTAAATGCAGATATCACCACGATTTTTCTTTTCAACAGTGTTGTTTTTTGAACATGTACTTCTTTCCCCCTTTGGTTTCGTTGTCCTTAATCTAACACATGAGTGTACAAGTGTAATTAAGACTGCACTTTTAGAAAATATATTTCTACAATCTTAAATATTGCCGATTAAATTGTGATTGTAATTACATTTATATAACTTTTATTACCCCTGACGAGGAGTCAACGTGCTTTTTCAGCGAGTAGCACTCTACTCCGGAACCCAAAAAGCATTAGTGGTAAATTAGTATGGGGTAATATGAAATTAATTTGAGCAGTGGACATGTTAGTCTGTTATTTGGATTGAGAAGGATAGTGTAGTATGGGGTAATATGAAATTAATTTGAGCAGTGGACATTTTTAGTCTGTTATTTGGATTGAGAAGGATAGTGGCTGGATAGAGAGGGAAGGGTTTGCATTTATATAGTGCTTGCTATCCCTGATAAGGTGTTGAAGTGCTTTTCGGCAAGGAGCACGCGACTCTACCCAAAAAGGATAAGTTTTGAATTAGTATAGTGAATTATGGTATTAATTTGAGCAGTGGACTTGTTAGTCTATTATTTGGATTAAAAAAGGATAGTGAATGGATAGAAGAGAGAAAAGTTTGCATTTATATAGCTCTTGTTACCCCTGATGAGGTGTTGAAGCGCTTTTCAGCAGGTTGCAGACTACTCCGGAACCCAAACAGGATTAGTGGGGGGTTAGTATAGGGGAATATGAAATTAATTTGAGCTGTGGACATGTAAGTTTGTTATGTGGATTGAAAAAGGTTAGTGGAAGGATAGAAGAGTGAAGGGTTTGCATTTACGTATTGCTTGCTTCCCCTGATGAGGTTTTGAAGCACTTTTCAGGAGGTAGCACGCTACTTCGGAACCCAAACAGGATTAGTGGGGAATTAGTATATTGGGAAATATGAAAATTAATTTGAGCAATGGACATGTTAGTCTGTTATTTGAATTGAAAAGGAATAGTGGTGGGAGAGGAGGGGAAAAGGTCTAGAAGGTTTCTTTTGGGAATTCATAGTAGTAAGAAGAGGTTTGGGATGAGTAAAGAGGAAGTGGAGGTATGCGATGATGCAAGGAGGATTAGAGGAGGAGGGAAGAGTCTGGAAAGGGTTATTTGGAGAATCATAGTAGTAGAATGGGGCTTGGGATGAGTGAGAGAGTGGAGATAGAGGATATATAGCGAAAGGTATACGGTGAGATATAGGGTAGTGCATTGGAGATGCTGAATTAGAAGAAAGTAATAAATATAAAGATACATAAGTACATGGAAGGTATACATGTATAGGAAAGGTAATATATGTAGATTTAAGTTGTCTTTTATAAACTCAGACTTTCAAGTGCTGCTGTACTTTGTTATTTTTTTGGGTAATTCAATATTGAAGGAATTATAGAAAAATAGTTTGGATAAAATATTTACTTATTTATGCAGTCACCTATATACATGTTAAGCATTGAATAATATAACTATAAGTAATATGTACATGTATTAAGGAGAACTAATGAATAGCTATATATTTAAAACATAATTATTATACACATTTATACAAAGCAATACACATATGTAGTTACACATCTATAGTCTAATAAATGCTTATACACAGAGAGATATGCTGTACATTTATGCATGAATATGGTGGTTATGTGGAGAAGACCCAACTCTAGAGTAGTCTTCTGAAGATATGGTAGTTATCGAAGTATCTTATGTTTGGGGGTAAAGAGTTCCGTAGTTTGGCTGCTTAAACAGTCCATGGTAATTCCAAGGTTTTTTACTTCCTTTGATACTTTAGATGGTATTCCCAGATCATCAGGCCAGGCGGCCAGTGGGTCATACTTTTTCCAATCAAAACATGCGAGTATTTCCATTTTGGAAGCATTGAATTTGAGATGGCTCCATGTCATACATTGATCCAGAGCTCTGAGACAACTGAAAATGTGTGAGTTTACTTATTTACTTATTTATGCAGTCACCTATATACATGATAAGCATTGAATAATATAACTATAAGTAATAAGTACATTTATTAAGCAGAACTAATGAATAGCTATATATTTAAAACATCATTATTATACACATTTATACAAAGCAATACACATATGTAGTTACACATCTATAGCCTAATAGTCTAATAAGTGCTTATACACAGAGAGATATGTTGTACATTTATGTATGAATATGGTGGTTATGTGGGGAAGACCCAACTCTAGAGTAGTCTTCTGAAGATATGGTAGTTATCGATGGATCTTATGTTTGGGGGTAAAAAGTTTCATAGTTTGGCTGCTTAAACAGTCCATGGTAATTCCAAGGTTTCTTACTTCCTTTGATACTTTAGATGGTATTCCCAGATCATCAGGCCAGGCGGCCAGTGGGTCATATTTTTTCCAATCACAACATGCAAGTATTTCCGTTTTGGAAGCATTCAATTTTAGATGGCTCCATGTCATACATTGATCCATGTCTCTGAGACAACTGAAAATGTGTGAGTTTCCATTGTCTTTGGGGCTTTTCTAGTTTAAGGAGTATGTGTGTGTCATCTGCATAGTTATAGCATGTGAGGTGAAATTGGTTGATCAGTGCCAGCAGTGACTTCATGTAAATGGTGAAAAGCATTATTATTATTATTATTATTATTATTATTATTATTATTATTATTATTATTACCATTTATACAGCGCACAGCTGTCCCGGCACTAGTGGCGACAACAACAGCAAGATTAAGCTATATGAGGGATCCAGGGAACAGCCACGTTTTCAATGTTTTCCTAAATAATCTGTCTGTCTTTTCCTTAATGGTAGCCAATACAAGCTTCGTAGATGGGGCAGATATGATGACGAAGTGGCACATTCCTAATCAGCCTTGCAGCCGAATTTTGGATGATCTGCAGTTTCCTGATCAGATATGCAGGGAGGCCTAAGTACAGACTATTAGCATAATCTAATTGTGATATGACCAGTGCATGCACCACCGTTTTCCTACAGTCCATAGGGAGATAGTGGAGGAACTTTCATAAAGTTTTTAGTTTCCAGAAGCACTGGGAGGAGACATGACTGATCTGAGCTTTACCTGTAAGTGTGGAGTCAAATTTAAAACCTAGGTTTCTTGCAGACTCCACAGGTACAGGGGGGTGGATTAAACTCTACGGGCCACCAGAGTTCTGCCTTAGGGGGATGCACCTGGATAAAAAACAGCACCTCTGTTTTTAGGTGTTCAATTTCAAACAACTGTCTGCCATTCAAGATGAGATATTGAGAAGACACTGCATGAAATTAGAGAAGGCTGCCTCCATCCATAAAGGAGAACACCAGCTGGGTGTCATCAGCATAAGAGACAACCTTTACACCCCATTGTTCCGCTAGTGGGGCCAAGGAGCGAGGTAAACATTAAAAAGGGTAGGGCTGAAGGCAGATCCCTGGGGGACACCGCAAGTCAGAGGTTTTGCAGATGAGATGTGAGGATGGAGGGACACTTGTTGAGATTGGTCCTCAAGAAATGATTTAAACCAGGCAAGTACGGTTTCAGTCACTCCCATCATTTCAAGCCTTTTTAACAGGATCCGGTGAGATACTGTATCAGAGGCCGCGGAGAGATCCAGGAGCACAAGCATTGCACAGTTTCTATGATCAATTGTAGCATGCACAGTCTCTGCCACCTCAAGCCGAGCTGTCTCTGTGCCATAGCCAGCCCTGACATTTTTTAATGCTATTTTATACATGTTTTTTGCCTCAATATCATAATTCTTTCTCCATGTACTCTCAAGCTTCTTGCATGCACTTTTTTCTGACCGGAATTCCGTGGAAAACCAAGGGGCAGAAAGGTTTGTTCTTGGTCCGTTTAATGGGCTTGATGAGGGTAATTTTATCAAGCGCAGAGGTGACCCAGCAGTTGAAAATAGAGGCGTCCTGGCTTGGGTCACCTGTGACCTCTGGTGATGTAGTCTGTAGTTCCGGTTCTAAGGATTCTAATAAAAAAAAATCCAATTTCTTCTGACCTCATATGTTGGGCCGCACTGCTTAAGACTAGAGGTATGGGTCAAATTAAATGGAACAAGCCGGTGATCTGACCAGGTTAGCTGAAGAGGTGTCTCAACAGCTAGATATTGATCATTCGTGAAGATCAGGTCAAGTATATGGCCTGCCACATGTAAATGTAAATCCAGTATGTGTAAAGCGCACAGCTACCCGGAGGCATCCCGGTGCTGGGGACTGTTGGGAAGATTAAGCGAGCTATTGCTCAGAGTCACATGGTGCTGGGCAGACCCCTGCCGCCAGAGCCGGGGATCGAACCGTGAGCCCCAGCATCCAGTGTCAGTCGCCCTGGCCGCAGCGTCATACCTCTTCCCTTCACATGTGTAGGCAGTGCTACTTTTTGGGTTAAATTGAGTCCTAGAAGAGTGTGCTCTTTTTTCAGGTGAGGGGGCACTTGTCATTGTCCATATGAACATTAAAATCACCTAGCACTGTAAGATTGGCATACCTCAGTAAGAGGTCTGCTACAGTGTCGTACAGATCAATTGGGTGAGCTGCTGGGGAGTATGGTGGTCTATAGACTAGTATTCCAGTAAAAGATGAGGCAGGAGTGAATTTTATACAGCACAATAGGGTCGTGATCAACCCCAAATTCTCTATCTTTTTGTGCGTAATCTCCCAGTCATCTCTCAGGATTACCGCAAGTCCCCCTCCCAGTCTGTTGTTTTCCCGGTTGAGCTTTACTATCCTGTAGGTGAGATTAGGCGTAGCTGTGTTTCCCGTAGTATATGTAGTGTCTAACTTGACATTTCGTATCATTTTGAGCATATGATTTTGAAATAAAGAATTTGATTGGCGCTACTGGATGGCTTCTGGACTTCATTACCTGGCGCACCCGTATATCATTGTTATCAAGTATAGCGAGATTCCTTTACGAGGTCCACTCCACACTGCTTTGTTTTTTATTGTTTTATGTTTTACACTCCTCAAAATCTCACACCTGACCAGTCCCTTAGATAATGCAATGTTTGCAAAAACAAACCTAGTCTACACAAAAAGTGGCTCTATCTCTCCCTTCTTGTTGTTTAATAACAATATTGTACTACTGCAGGCTGATCTATTGTATTTTCAGTCGGGACCCGGGACACTGGTGGTACGGAGTTGGACACCCTACTTGGAGTCAGACTCAGGAGAATCAGAGATGATGGAATTACTACTTCAATAACTGTCACCAGAAGAAGATGGAAGTTTTCAAAATCACTGAAATTAACCAATTTGGATAATGATGACATTGATGTGGCCTTAAGGTAAACAACACCAGACCTACACAAGTCTGTGTAGTGGTGGTGGCGAGTGGTGTGAGTGACAGCGGCACATTGATTTTTTATTTGATTGGGACAATGCTATTTTGCTGGGGGTGGGTGCTGCTCAGTGCTGTCTGGCTCAAATTTGAAGCAAAGTGATGGTTGGGTGGCAGGCCTTTTGTTGAAGCTAACTGGGGACAGACATTTAGTCATGAATGTTAACCACATTATGCATCTGCTGCTGTTAAGCTACATATTTGTCATACATACATATTTGTCATATATTATGTGATGATGAAATGATGATCAAGACAGACTGATCAGCCTGATACTGATAGCTACAGTACATGCAGCCATTTTTTGTGGGATTTTTGGTTGTTGTAAAATTGGCCTCACCAATTTATTCGTACACCGGGCAAAAAATGAATTAATGCAAAAAGGACTATTATTTTCTACTCTTCCGCTTCCTGTGAGTCTTCACTGTGCATTCCAAGTCCTTATTTTAACTTCGTTCTTCCTCCTTGATTCTACAATATCATTTTTGTTTTTCAATCTCCATACCCACTTGACCGGCGCCAAACTGGAAAACTAATGCGTACCTTACTGCACCGCATCTGCCAGGCCCCTACGATTGAGGTACCATACCAGAGGAATCAATGCAGATGCAACTCCCAATTTGACAATACAGTATAATTTTTCTTTTAGTAATCATTTGAACTGTGTTTGTGTTGTTTACTTGAATCCTACAGAAAGTTTAATTTGTAATATATTTAATATCTTTCAAAGCTCAGTAAGACAGATGATAATAATGTAAATTGGACTCTCTGGGGGCAGACAGACAATTTAGTTTGGTTTGCCTGTACTCTTTCCTTTATTTCTTTTTCCTCCAATAACAGATGTTCGGTTGCTCATTGCCAACATGAATGTTGTCCTTGTGTAGTGCTTGTCTTTGTCTAAGCTTTCCCCAAATCCCCCTTGCCATCCATTCTTCAAACCCCTAACCCTCTTTCCCCAGGCTGCGTAATTTATTGAGTTGTTACTTAACAATTACACCATTAATTAATCACACACTTGGTGGGGCTGATGTGGTAAAAGCAACACCAGTGCAGGGGAAGGATCTTATTGTTCAGCTCGTATAGCCCACACTGCCAATATATTACATTAGCCACCCACACAGTGTACAATATTTTTTTTCAGAGTAACATCTCATTGCCAGCATCATTCATCATTCAAGCAGGTTATTGCATCTAAGGTTACGCTTGTCCACTTCATAACTCGAGTTGGCTTCATTTTGTAACTTTTACTAGCTCACCATTGTTTTGATAAATTCATTCTTTCATTGCTTATCATATTTCTATTGTCTCTCGTCTTGTGTCCGAGCCTATTCTAGTAGTCTAGTCTCCGGTGACTGTAATTAATCCTATTATTTCAATTTGTTAAGTTCTCTCTGATGAATAGACTCCTTTTCCTACAGTTCGAGTTCGCCGAGGAGAAAGAGGGACCTCGCTTCAGTTCGGATGACTTTGCCTTCAATGTTAAAATGCTAGTAGTGTATGCTGCTGCAACTACTACCACCAACATAGCACCTTGGGAAACCATGTAGCCCTCGCTTCATCTAATCAGGTAAGAGAAGTGAACTGTGGTTGAGTGAATCATTGTTGAACAGCAATCATTCTACACAATGGAAATTCACCCCCACCTCCTACGAGTCCTTAGGGCTTAATAATATATAATTGTAGACTGCAGAGACTAGGAGCAGAGACAAGGGAGGGTATCGCATAACTATTTTGTTGTTTACACTATCAGCAAATTTTTTAAACTGGTAGCGGCAAAGGCAGTAGTGTTAAGTAAAACAATAACCCCCCACAAAGATTATAAATCATTCATAATGTAAAACTATAAACATGTATTCCCTTAAAAATATAAATGACCAAACCCACAACTGGCCCACCCCTCTCTCTAACCCCAACTAATGTCCAAGTAGTGTACAAAAGTCCAAAAACGAAATTGTCAATAAATAAACAAAAACACAACAATGGCCCCAACTCCAACATTACCACCCTCTCCCCACAACAAGTCCTATCCACACAAAAAAGAGTAAAAAAGGGTCTAAATAGGCCACGAAAGGCAGGCTAGGAGTTCCTTAAGGTGCCCGTCCATCCGTTCCTACCTGGCTTCAATATCCGCCAGTCTCAGTATGATACAGCGCTCAAATCTGCAGAAATATCGGGGAGTAGCAGTGATGGTGAAATGGCAGTGGGTGCCTAGCATTGGATCATGACAACAGTGCGTTATGGCCTGGCTGGGGGCCGGGGCATCTGCCGCAGCTTCTGCCTCCTCATCCTCGAAGGCCACCAGCCACCGGTACTCTGCCCTGATAGCCTCCAGTTTCCGCTGTCGGGTTTGACCTACAATCTCCTGCCTGTTAGGTGGTTTTGGATCAGCAGAAGTAGCTATATATCAAGAAGAAAAAAAAGACAAATTGTAAACAATGCTTTTAACAAAATACATAAAACTATGCCATGGGTAACGAGAGAGGGAGGTGATTAATGATAAATGATTTTGAAGAATACATAATATGTTGCGCTTGAAAACTATTGTGAATTCAGGGAGGAGTCTAAAATACCACCTCAACCCTTTGAATCATAAAAACCCCGATAAAACCATTCCAAGCAAGTAAAAGTGAGAAGAACACCACTACAGATGAGCACCCTAGTCCATTGTTTATTCTCTTTCCCAAGGATTTTTCCATTCATCATTGCATTGTTTTTCTAATATTTTATCTTTTATTCTTCACTCTTGGCTTTGCTAATCAACATTTAAGTTTTACATTCTCTCAATCCAATCTTCTCCATTGAAACCATCCATCCATGGGGCTTGCCCCATGTGAAAGGACACATTGCTGGAGTTGCATCTATTTTCATGTTTGATGTGGGGGAACGGCCACTTTGCATACATTCTACCTGGTGCAGGTATAATGTATTGCAGGGGTTTACGAAGTGACATATCTGTCTAGATACGTCACTTAGTAAATTTGGTGCATTCTGGCGCATTATTTACGCCACTGCAGCATCATAAAAAGTGAGCCAATGGTGGTGTAAATGTGATGCAAGGGCTCATAAATAAGGCCCTGAATCTTTAGTAACCACTCAGCTGCTAAGGCTTTTCACACCCAAATGGTGAGTCTTTTTTGATGTGTGAGGCACTTCACACTTCCTGCTTAGGCCTTCATAAAAGTTTTGCCTTAAAAGCTACCCAGGTTAAATTTGTGACCTTTTTCCGAACATCTTTTAGACTCTAAAAGCACTCAGGTATTTCGGATTTCCCTGGAGTGAACCGGGAAAATAGACAAAATAGAGCGCAATTGAGGCCTTTAATGAAAAAATTGCATAAATGTGCTGTGCAAGTAAATATAAAGTTTTTGTAAAAATTGCATCAACAAAAGGTTTTCTGTGCTAAGATCATAATCTTCCCAGCTTTCAGGCACAAGCTAAAATGTGAAAGAAAACCATTTTTTTACCACTGTTTAAAAAATATATATAACTCATAGTCCATTTTTCCTATTTCTTTGTGGTATCATCCAACTTGTAATTTATAGTGGATACAGGTGTGAATCCAAAAATTACCCAGAAAGCTGTCCATTAATCAAAACTAGATAAAAATCAGAATTTAGTAAGCAATCATTTATTTAGATTTGTCATGGTTTTCCCACTGAAATCAATTGTTTAAATAAAAGAAAAAATTAAAATAAAAAGGTAAAACTAGCAGTTTGTGACGTTTTCATCTATAACATTTTGCCTCAATGGCCAATTTACAAAAGTTGGAACTGTTACATCCATCAAACCCCTCTGGTCACTGGGATCTATAGTATTTGTTGGTTGTCCTAAAACTAGCAGTACCTAGAGTCACTAACTGAGCTGCAGCTGATACAGATTTTTAATTGTGTACCAAATGCAAAGCAATTCATCAGGCAAAATCTAATTAATAAAAATAGGTATGAAGGAAAGTTGTGCATTTTTTACTTATGCACAGGATACTGAATTTAGAAATAGTGGGTATTATACACCTCTCAATTTGGTGTTACCCATACTTTCATATATTTCAGAGGGCATTTTGCAAAGTGTGTTCTTTTTTGCTACTGGCTTACATTTGGAAACAAAAAATGGAGAGAAATGCACTTGATAATAAAAAAATGTTGTGCTATTCTGTTACCACACTTCTCCCAATAAAAACAGTACCCGCTTGTGCATGTGGGCCTGTAACAAGAAAAGCTCCAAAACACAATGTGGAGACATCACATTTCTGGCATGAAAAACAATCTTTTTGGGGATGTGGGTAGCTTCAGAATTTGGGCCTGGATGGGGCCACCACCCAGGAAAACATCCAAACATGTCTGAAAAATAGACATAGAGGGTAGTCCAAAGTGGTGTGACTTCTATGTATCCGACTATGTAAGATTCATATGGTTTTCTATTGCTCAATTGCGTTCACCCTAGTATGTTTGGTGTTGAACCTTTTAATCATCTTTTACAGAATTCCTTTGCTCAATCTAGCCTACATTATATTTAAAAATGATCTATTTTTCCTCAAATGTATGATAAACATATCAATCAATCAATTAATCAATCAGCAAGCTTTGCTCAATTGTTTCACTGCAATCATAAAATCACGGACAAAAAAAAGCAGACATTTCCTATCTTTTCTTTTAATCATCGATTTATATGGCGTTTTTTTAAAAAGTTCCCAGATCACAAGGGACTAGGCTGCATATATAAAAAATAAGGTGATGGTTTGTGCTGATAAAAACCATGTGATTTTAAGATCGGCAATAAAAATGTACATATAAGAGACTCATTATATTAAAAGTATCAAATGTATCAGAGTCTGGGTGAAAACCTCATCACAGGGGCAGATTAGAATTGATCCTGAGTCATATTGAACAAGGGGAAAACTCAGGTGTCTCCTAATAGCGCCCAGTCTAAATTTAATTGGCAAAAACCTTTTCCACACGACTTTCACGTAGTCTAGGTAGGGTTGTAGGCTGCCACAGGGTTGAATCAAGACACAATCCCTGATAGTAGTCTTTTATGTTCATCGTCTTCAAGATTTGACTTAAAAATAGACGTGAACAGCTTTTTTCTTTTTTTACCCTTGCCGCTTCTCCCTTAACAATCTCACATGGGGTGGTAAACATTTCAGCTCTACCCAGGGAGTCTGTTGTGCTCTTAAAGTAAATAAGTCATGGAATATTGAGCCCCTTTATCACAGCATAGGCAATCAGTAATAACCACACTATTCAGGTACAAAGTACAAAGCTAACCCATAGGGAAATCCAAAGGAGGAGCAGGGCAAATTTAGTATATTCCTCAACATCAGGAAGCCACAATTCCTCATGTGTGTAAAAAGCATCCTGGAAGTCCTAACAATCGCCTACAAAAGAGATGCACTTCGCTCTCTAATGTTGAACAGTTTCAATAGCATCACATAGGGCAGCTACATACGTCAGAACTGGGACACATTTATGTCTATAGCTTTCAAGAATGGGTAGCACAAGTTTGTATCCCACCTTTCTGGCTAGCTCAAAAACAGCCTCAACAAATGATAAAGCATGAAATTCAGAAAAGCCAAGAGCTCTGCACATCAAAAGTCACCCCAACTACGAAAAATCTTCAACTCCTAAAATAGGCTTTACCCTAATAAGGACGGGTCTAACCATGGGTTGTTGTCGACCACAGACCACAAAATGAGTTCTAGACATGTTGAGGTACAGGTTACCCATGAACCTTACAAAGCAATCAATGAGTCCTCTGAGGCTATTTGGAGTGCGCACATTTAGTACAGCATCATCTGCGTAAAAAAGTGCCTGGATATACATAGAACCCGCCTTATTAATAGTCTAAAGTATCAATCAGTCCAATAATGTATAAAACAGATAAAATAGGTGAAGGGACAACCTTGGCGAACCCCTCTAGCTAAGTTAAAAGGTTTACTGTATTCCCCCTCCGAGCTGTACCTCACTGATGCAGTTACGCCGCCGTGTAAGGCATATATCAAGTTTACAAGGGATCAGGTAGGTCGCCCTGCGTCAAAACATCCCATAACTGTGATCAGTTAACCTGATCAAAGTCGCTACTAAGGTCCATGAAATACATATTTAAATGCCCTTTTGTGGTATCTCCCACCTTTGTCTTCCCCCCCGGCGGCTCCGCATGTAATGGAGCTGCTCGCGGTGACATCACTTAGAATGTCACCGCGACCAGCATTCCAAAGCGAGCGCCGGGGAACTGTGTTGAGAGGATCTTGGCGAGAGGCTGTGGCTGAGGTCGACAGGTTACCACGGATCTAAATAAACAAGCTTGGTAATCTCAACGAACCGTCTTGTGTTTGATTAAGCACTTTCACACTGGCGACGAGGACTGGTTCTTTCCTGCGACCTCAACACGCTGGGAAAAAAAGAAGGAAGTAACGTTTATCTCTGATGGAGGCGCGATGTATATAACGTAATTTCGGCGGCACAATCGTGGAAGAAGTGTTGAACCAAGGCTACCTCAAGTGGTGGTTCAAGCGGCTGCTGGTCGGAGGAAGGTGTGTTCCTGTCGGCACCATTACCAGAAGTAAGGTATGCCTGCCAGCTGACCTTGGTGCGCTGTGTCATTGCCGCGTTCCGTTAATGAGGAGAGCAGTACCCGCGGCTGGATTCAGCGTGTGTGTGAGGTGTTTGTCGCTGTCGGCGTCTTCGAGCAGTGAATGAGGCGGCAGCCGGATCGTGTGTACACCGGCATTTGACAGCCAGCTGAGGAAGTAAGGCGTGCAACTGCCGGCGTCTGCGAGCAGTAATTAAAGTGGCAGCTCATCGTAGGCATCCGGCATCTGACAGCCAGCTGATAAAGTAAGGCGCGCGGCTCCCACTTCTATGAGGCAATCCTGAGGGGAGCAGAAGCGCAGGGAGTGGGCTGCTCTAACCCTGGCCAAATTCGATTTATACATAGCGCCAAGCGGGGAGAAGGAGGTGCGCTGCATGACCCGTGACGTCAGTGGTGAGCTTAAGTACGTGGGCGTAGCAGCAAGGCGAATCTCTGACAGGCCGACCTTGCGCCCCATGTGTGATTACATTACCACAAGCAAGGAGTCCTCAGCGCGCCAGCCTTCCTTTTCAATTGACGATCTTTGCATTTTGATGCAGTTGGTGAAGTGACGGATGGCATAAGCAGGACACCACCTTCTGTTCTCTCACACTTTCATTAGCTGAAACTTCTGAAACTTCCCCACGCTGCGTTTGACATTGATGCCTTCTTGTCGTGAACTGTGTGACCCTGGAAATTGAGTGGAACTCGCCTCATCAGCCTGCGGCATTCTTAACTGTGGTGTGTTGTAGCAGTGTAAGACGCCCTGGTGGAATTAGTTAAAGTAACTGGGGTCTTTAGCTGTGTGCGCTGTATTCCCCTGTGCTATCCCAGGGAAGACACCTCTCATATTGTGTCTTGTATCCCCATGGACTGGCATGCTCGCCACTGTCCCCAAATAACTGATTTATAACCTTACCCGCTAAAGTCATAAAGGGAAAAAGGTGGGGTAGTATTAACTGTACCTTACTTTCCTAGAACGCTGAGAACAGCACCTAGCCCCTCTCTATACATTAGTGGTCTACTTGTTACCTTGTGTTTGCATTACTGTTTACTTAGCATTTTGTGACATTGTACCTTACACTGTCCCTTACCTGTCCATGCAGCCTAACAATACTCCTGTGGTTTGGGGCTTTTAGTGGATTTAACGCTCCCTACGCTAACCATGCAGAGTGTGACTCCTCCGCCTTTCTTCCTGACTAACCCAGGGGAACCGAGTATTCAATGGAAAAAGTGGAAGAAAGTATTTTTGAATTATGCCACTGTGTGCGGGCCTAACCTGGGACTTGAGAGGAAGGTAGCGTTATTGGCATACTACTTGGGGGCAGAGGGGGAAGAAGTCCTAGATCACCTCCCAGACTTAGGGACGCAGGAAGCGAGAGGCCTCAATGAGCTAGAAGTAAGTCTTAAAAAATTGGATTTACATTACCTTCCCAAGACAAGCACCATAATGGAGAGGTACCATTTTGGAAAGAGGGCACAGAAGGAGGGAGAATCTATTGAAGATTTTGTATCAGAGTTGAAGAAACTAGCTGCAACTTGTAAATTTGGTGGTGCAAGTGAGGAAAGGATAAGGGATCAATTTGTAGTAGGTTGCAGAATGGAGCGTGTACGTGAGGAGCTATGGCTTAAGGATGATCCGCCTTTGAGGGAGGTTTTGATCATTGCAAAACAGGTGGAGCACATGTTGCAGTGCGTCAAGGAAATAAAGCAGGACACAGGAGAAAAAGGGAAAGATGATAAGCCCATGGTGAGTGAAGTGGCGACCGAATGTGAGGCTGTTTCTGTGATCAAAGGGCAGAAAGTAACGGGTAGAGAGCAGAAAGAAAACAGAGTGAGTGGATCATTCAAGGGCACCTGTTACAGATGTGGCAAGCAAGGGCATCTTGCCAACGACAAAGAGTGTCCCGCCTTGAGGTTCACATGCAACAAGTGTGGGAAGAAAGGTCATTTTAAGCAATATTGCAAGAGTGGACAAGGGTTCAACAGACAGAGTAGGGACAGGACGAACATAGTCTGTGATGAAATTGTGGTGCAGGTCAAAGAAAGTCAGGTCAAAGGCCAAAATGACACTGTGTGTGAGGAAATTGTAGTGCAGGTTGAGGGGGGCCAGGTCACCAGCCCCAAAGACACCATAAAATTAGGGAACACTGAGTTAGAGGCGTTGTTCGATTCTTGCTCTAGAATAACAATTATTAATGCTAGGGAGTTCACCTGCATGTCCAAGGGGAAGATAATGCTGAGGAGAATGGATGTGAGACCAGGAGGATATGCTGGGCGCCCCATCTCCATGAAAGGGTACTTCTGGGGCAAAATAGAATACAAGAACAGGTCAACAGTGTCCAAGGTGTATGTGTCCACTGTCGGGGACAACATTTTGGGGTGGCAAGCACAGAAGGAGCTGGGGGTATATCTCAATCCCAATAGCAACACCCAGATTTTGATACAAGAGATAATGCAACATAAGGATGACGTAGTGTCTTTGTTCGAAGAAGTGTTCAGAGAAGAACTAGGATGTTTAAAGAACTACTGCCACAAAATTAAGTTGAAGGAAAATGCCAAGCCAGTCGTAGCCAAGGTCAGGAGACTTCCTATTGCCATCCAAGAAGAGGTGAAATCTGAACTGGAGAAATTATGCAAGGCAGGGGTCATCAAACCAGTGGAAGCGACGGAATGGTTGGCACCCATTGTGGCCGCTAAGAAAAGGGATGGGTCGGTCCGGCTCTGCATCGATCTGAGAGTGCTCAACAGAGAGGTTGTGGTTGATCGATTCCCCCTTCCGAACATCACCCAGATGATGAGCATGCTAGAAGGGGCCAAGGTGTTCTCCACCCTCGACCTCACCTCTGCATACTTTCAGATCAAACTGCATGAAGAGTCGCAAGAACTCACGGCGTTTGTGACACCCATGGGCACGTACAAGTTCAAAAGGATGCCTTTTGGATTGGTCTCGGCGGCCGCCGTGTTCCAGAGGCTCATGGGGAACATTTTGAAAGGCATCCCTGGCGTCATGTGTTATCAGGACGACGTGCTGATATTCGCTAAAGACCACAAAGAACATGATGAGACTTTGAGACATGTGCTAGGAAGGTTCAGGTCGCAAGGTCTAACTCTAAAAAAGGAAAAGTGCGTCTTTGGCTGCGCAGAATTAGACTTTTTGGGACACAAGGTGACGGCCGAAGGAATATGGCCTAAAGCCGAGCTCCAGAACACCATTGTAAGTTTGATGCCCCCCACAAGCAAGGATGAAATCAAGTCATTCATGGGTATGTTAGAGTTCTATGGGAAATTTATACGGAACCTTGCAGGAAGGACGTACGCCATCAGGTTGCTATTGAAGAAAGAGTCGGAGTTCAACTGGAGTAAAGAGTGTCAGAGGGAGTTTGAAGATGTAAGAAGAGCACTGGCAGAAGCCCCCAGCTTGAAGTCCTACATACCCAACCGGGCGACAGTGGTCACCACCGAAGCAAGTGCTAAAGGGCTGGGAGCGGTCCTCACACAAATAGGCAGAGGCGGTGAAGAAACTATTGCGTTCGCCTCTAGATCACTCCAGAAGTCTGAAAACAACTACTCAGTCATTGAAAAAGAGGCTCTGGCAGTTTCCTGGGCATTGGGTAAATTCAGAGACTTCCTGTGGGGCACACAATTCACACTGCGTACTGACCATAAGCCGCTAGTCGAAGTCTTCAGCAAGAAGGGCCTAGATGCCATCTCCAGCAGGATCAGGCGGTGGGTGGTCAGTCTTCAAGAATATACCTTCTGCATCGAGTATGTCCCCGGTACGCGTAATTTTGCAGCAGACTGTTTGTCAAGACTCGTAAATGAGGAGGAAGTGAAGGAGGCGGATGTTGAAGCGGATGAATACCAGATGGAGAATGTCTGCGCTATCCAGAGGGCAATAGGAGAAGAAACATGGAAAAACGCTATGAAGGAAGATGAAATCTTGGAGAAGGTGTACGACAGAATAAAGAGCAGGTGGAAGCTAGAAGACAAAAAGGAGGAGAATCTGCGGCCGTACTGGATGGTCAAAGATGAGCTTTCCATGGTCGATGAATGCCTGTTCAGGGGAACAAGACTGGTACCACCTGCGTCGGTGAGAGAAAGCCTAGTCGAAATAGCCCATGAAGGCCACATGGGTATCACCAAGACGAAGCAAAGGTTGAGAGAGAACTATTGGTGGCCAAGTATGGACCTTGCAATTGAAAGGAAAATTAGGGACTGCATTCCGTGCTGCTACAGTGACAAAGTCTTGAAGCAAATGACACCGCTAATGGTATGTAGGCCACCACCGTCAGGACCCTGGGAGGAATTGGCACTGGACATTGTGGGTCCATTAACAGGAGAAGTACGCACCCCGTACATTCTAGTGCTCATGGACATGTATTCTAGGTGGCCGGAAGTGAGACTAGTGAGCGAGGTCACGATGAAAGTTGTCATTGAATTCATGCAAGAGTTATTTGTCAGAGAAGGGCTACCCAGCAGCCTACTCACAGACAATGGGGTGCAATTGTGTTCCAAAGAGGTGGAAGACTTCCTGGAGGGGAGAGGTATCGCTCATAAACGGTGTGCCCTGTATCACCCTGAGACCAACGGCATGATCGAACGTTTCAATAGAACCCTCAAAGAAAGCATCCAACTCGCGAAAGCCAGTGGTTTGAGCTGGAAGGAAGAGATGTGGAGGCGTGTGGAAGCATACAGGTTCACCCCGCACCACACAACGGGAGTCACCCCTTTCGAGTTGCTCAGGGCAAGGGTACCTAACACCAAGCTATCCCCAGGATGGATGGGGTGGCACAAGGGATGGTCGGATCACTCAAAAGAAACTAAAAGCCTGGAGAAACAAGAAGGAGCCATGAGGGAAAGGAAAGAAAGGTACGACCGACTCAAATCTACGCGGGAGGCTGAGTTCAAAGTAGGAGATAACATCAAGATCAGGACACCTACTGGTAGAGCAAGTTGGTCAGGATACAGTGGTCCAACCAAGATCACTAAGCTGTTTAAGAATGCTGTGAAGACTCAGGAAGGGAAAATATGGAACCTGGGAAGAGTAGTGAGGTTTCACCCACCCGGGAATGACTCCGATAGTGAAGGGGAGGAGAAAAGTGATGTGGGAGGAAGCAATCATCCTAATGCTAGGAAGCCATTGCCGGTCTCACACCCAGTTGGTAGGTCTAGTAGGAGAGTGACCAGACCCCCCAAACATTTGGATCAATATGTTATGATGTGATTTCCTGCATACTAGATTTAGGCCAATATGTCATGATGTTATTTTCTGTACACTGCTGTTCTTCTGTTTATTCCCACTTTTCATTCCGCAGGGGAGGGGGATGTGTGGTATCTCCCACCTTTGTCTTCCCCCCGGCGGCTCCGCATGTAATGGAGCTGCTCGTGGTGACATCACTTAGAATGTCACCGCGACCAGCATTCCAAAGCGAGCGCCGGGGAACTGTGTCGAGAGGATCTTGGCGAGAGGCTGTGGCTGAGGTCGACAGGTTACCACTTATCTAAATAAACAAGCTTGGTAATCTCAACGAACCGCCTTGTGTTTGAATAAGCACTTTCACACCTTTTTTAGCTACAGTGTGCTCTTCAATAATTAGGTGTATATTTAAACACTTCTCTTGGGCACCCAGTGCTTTTCTGAATCCATACTTCACCATATTTATCACTTTGTTCTGTTTGGCCCACTCCTCTGTCCTGTGAAGGATGATGCGCCCTATGATAGATGGGTCTACAACGCCTGGGATCTTTGCTGTTTCTTTTCTTATAAATTGGAACAATAGTATTAACAACGGCATTCAAAACATTAGTTATAACAGGACCCTTGAAATCAACATTTGATGTATACAAATCCACAGGGAACCCATCTGGTCCCACGGCCTTATTAGATGGGCTAACAGTGAAGGCCTCTACAACTTCCTCCAGGGAAAAACAAATATTTAGCGTGAAGGACAAGGGAGCCGATATTCGCATAGTCAGTGTCTGCCATGCTATAAGAATAAATGTTGCAGAAATGCTCCACCCAGTGCCAAGCCCATCAGAGTTATTGTTACCATTATAGTTAGCATTCACAATTTCACAAAAAGCGCCACAATCTCAAGCTTTATATTCCTTAATGAAATTATGCCAAGTTTCGTCTTTAATTTCAGATTTCCTTTTCCTGATGGCCAGCCTATAGACTGCTCTAGCGCTAATCATGCTAGATTGGTTTCTGGGGCACCTTTCAGGACACCACGTAACTTATTACTAGCTGTTCTGCAATCTTTACTGAACCATCCCAGAAGAGGGCTTTTCTTAGAGGAAACTGGGCTTAAGAGAGCTGACAATAAATGTATTAGGTTTGAAGGAAGCTTCTATGACAAACAAAGTTGTGTGATTGAGCATTAACAAACAATCATTAATTAATTCTAACTTGTAGCTAATAATAGATACTAGCAATGGCACCAGGTTAACACTTTTCCATTTCTGTCTTAATCTTTGTCCGTAGTTTTCAAACTCTTACACCCCTTCTCAGCAGTTCTATGCACAGTGGCGCGAAAAATAAAAGCTCATTCTAGTTATGATCTCTGGCATAATTGAGCATTAACAACAATCATCAATTAATTCTAAATTGTAGCTAATAATAGATACTAGCAATGGCACCAAGTTAACACTTTTCCATTTCTGTCTTAATCTTTGTCCTTAGTTTTCAAACTCTTAAACCCCTTCTCAGCAGTTCTATGCACAGTGGCGCGAAAAATAAAAGCTCATTCTAGTTATGATCTCTGGCATAATTTTCTGGCGTTCCTCCCACAATGGTCTAACTCATTTATATCCTTTGAGATAAAAATATAATATAAAATCATGACTTTTCCCCAACTACAAAGCCTTATTCCCTAGAGTGTTCACCATATTCAAGAAACCGAAGTCTAACAAAAACACCCACATCATTTGTCTCTCATACAATAGATTCTAGCTGCAATTTGCACCTTATTCCAAATTAGAAAAAGGTTACAGCAGGTAGTGTTAGTGCCAATTTTGGCATAGAAGTTCCCTCCCAAAATAATATTAAATTAATTAAGAACAATGAGTGATCTTTTCTTTAAGATGGTTAAGACATAAGATCTTTCTCCTTTCGCCTGGGTGCAGACGTGGGTCATTGGTGTTCACTTCCACTCTCCCTCATAGGTAGGGCAGCATTATTTATTTACCAAGACATATATACATTCTGCAGAATACACCATACCCTGTCCCCCCGGGCACCTTCACACGAATAGCACAGGCGGTCTGAACCTTGTTGTGGGAAGGAAGGTCCCAGAGGATTGTGTTGCACAACCTGCATAGGGTAGTGTACAATGGTGGCCTGGCGATACCAGATGTTAATTTATACTACTGGGCATCGCAGCTCCAGGTGATAAATGATTGGGTCTATGTGGACAGTAGTGAACGAGCATACAGGGTTGATAGGGTGGTTATACCCAGTGGGAACTGTGAATCCCTCATATATGCACGGAGGTCGCGTCCGGGGTGGCCTGAACACGCCAAGGTGGTGCTGCAGTGTTGGAGGGAGGCGAATAAACTCCTGGCATGGGCGGAAACATTGACTGGCAGAACCCCATTGTGGATGGGTGACCAACTGTGGGAAGTGACTGCTTTAACTGGCTTCAAGTTGTGGAAACTGATTGAGATCGACTACCTTGGGGACGTTTGGAAGGGGGACTCCCCCTCTCCTTCAGGTATTTCCAAAAGGAATACAACCTCCACCAATCGCAGAGATACAATCATGTTAGACTCTTACATGCCCTAAGAACACACTTACATAGTTCAAGTTCAAGTTCCGAAATTTGTATAGCGCACTACTCACCCAAAGGGTCTCAAGGCGCTTGAGAGAGGGGGGGTGCTTTATTTATCAAATATCCAAGTTTTAAGTTGCTTTCTGAAGGAGAGGTGGTTTTGTGTAAGGCGGAGGTGGGTGGGTAGAGAGTTCCAGGTTTTGGCCGCTAAGTAGGAGAAGGATCTACCCCCCATGGTGGATTTATGGATGCGCGGAATATCGGCGAGGGCTTGATTGGACAATCGTAGATGGCGGGTGGGGGTGTAGAAGGACAGTCGCGTGTTGAGGCATTCGGGTCCTAGGTCGCAGAGGGCTTTGTGTGCGTGGGTAAGGAGACGGAACGTTATTCTCTTGTTGACGGGGAGCCAGTGGAGGTCTTTCAGGTGACCGGAAATGTGAGCTTGACGGGGATGTCCAGTATGAGTCTGGCTGAGGCGTTTTGGATGCGTTGGAGTTTTTTCTGTAGTTTGGCTGTGGTTCCGGCGTAAAGGGTATTTCCGTAGTCCAGGCGGCTTGTGACCAGTGTGTGGGTGACCGTCTTTCTTGTTTCGGTGGGGATCCAGCGGAAGATTTTTTGAGCATGCATAGGATGTTGAAACATGATGATGAGACGGCGTTGACTTGTCTGGTCATCAAGAGGGAGGAGTCCAGGATGAAGCCCAGGTTACGTGCGTGATCCGTAGGTATGGGTGCGGTTCCCAGGGCCGGTGGCCACCATGAGTCATCCCAGGCAGAGGGGGATGATCCTAGGATGAGGGCTTCCGTCTTGTCTGAGTTCAGTTTTAGGCGGCATCCACTCGGCTACTTCCTTCATTCCTTCGTGTAAGTTGGTTTTGGCGGTGTTTGGGTCTTTGGTGAGTGAGAGGATAAGCTGGGTGTCGTCTGCGTAGGAGATGATGTTGAGGTTGTGTTGGCGCGCGATGGATGCGAGGGGACTCATGTATACGTTGAAGAGGTTGGGACTGAGTGATGATCCTTGTGGTACGCCGCAGATGACTTTGGTGGTCTCTGATTTGAAAGGGGGGAGGCGGACTCTTTGTGTTCTTCCGGCGAGGAACGAGATTATCCAGTCTAATGCTTTTCCTTGTATTCCGACGTTGTTGAGTCGTTGTATGAGGGTGCTATGACAGACTGTGTCAAAGGCTGCGGAGAGGTCAAGTAGGATGAGGGCGGCAGTTTCTCCGTTGTCCAGTAGAGTCCGAATGTCGTCTGTTGCTGCAATGAGGGCGGTTTCAGTGCTGTGTTTGGCTCGGAAGCCGGACTGTGAGGGGTCGAGGGATTTGTTGGATTCAAGGAAGGCGGCAAGCTGATTATTGACGGCTTTCTCAATGACTTTGGCAGGAAATGGGAGGAGCGAGATGGGGCGGTAGTTCTTAAGTTCAGTGGGGTCTGCTGTGGGTTTCTTCAGAAGGGCGCTGAGTTCGGCATGTTTCCAGCTTTCCGGGAAGGTGGCGGAGTTGAAGGAGCAGTTGATGACGTCTCGGAGATGGGGTGCGATAATGGAGTCTGCTTTGTTGAAAATGTGGTGGGGACATGGGTCGGTTGGCGATTCTGAATGGATGGAGTTCATCAGGCGGAAGGTGTCTTCAGTGGTGATTGGGTTCCAGGCGCTAAGGTTGTTAGAGTGGCTCACCTCTTCCGGACTACTCCCCACTGGAGGATAGGTTGTTGCTTGACCCCATCACAGAGAAACAGACATCCACGATTTATCGCAAACTCATAAACAATGTACCTGACCTCTAATCACACTCAGAGAAACTTGGGCCAAAGATCTTGATAGCATAGATGAGGAGGATTGGATGAATGCATTGCACAACCCTAGAGAGATCGCTATCTGTTCTCGTTTTCGGCTAGTGCAGCTAAAGATCCTACACCGCACATATTATCCCCGCACACACCTGTATGCATGGGGCAGGATTCAGTCAGCGCTATGTGTCAGGGGATGCCAACAAGAGGGCACCATCTTCCATATCCTATGGGAATTTCTGGAGATAAGTCACTTCTGGAAGAGAGTTACTGATACTATGTCTGAGGTGGTGGGGGAAACGGCTCCGATGGAGCCAAAGTGGCTCTTGCTGATGATTAAAGGAGACACTGACTGGTCTAGATATATGGAAATATGGTTGGTCCTGGCTGCAGGAATTGTGAAGCGCAGTATTGCAAGAGGATGGGGGCGCCGACACCCCCTCAGCTGGAGGACTGGAAGTGAGACCTTGACTGGTGCCAAAGGACTGGAGAAACTGTGTACAAAAGTAGGGGGTGTGCTAAAAAATAGAAGAAAGTGAGGGCATCATGGCAGAACTACAGAGTATCTGGAGGAACATGTAGTGGTTGGTGGGATGGGCATTATTGATTGTCTTGGCTGCTCCCTCATGAATGTTCTACTGCTGATTTCTGTGGTACCTCCAAATATGGACTTTTGGAACTATTTTGTATTGTATGGTCTCATGAGCATTGTTAATAAAAAGATTTGTTTTTAAAAGATCTCTCTCCTTATTCTGCACATTATCTGAATTATGAAACTGGAAAAGATAAAAATTAAAAGTGTTAGGTAATAAAACCACGAGAACTTGAATTCCCGTATGGAAAAAAGCAATTAATTCAACCTTGATAACCTCCAGATTTCAGACCATGTGTAAGCAATCCTCCCAGAGCTCAACCACAAGTAGATGGTGTAGCAGTAATACAGAAAGTTTGATACCCATCCCAAACAATATCTAACCCAGGTTTTCTGAAGCTTGCCAATATTATATATTTCAGTCAAATTGGCAAGAGGGAAAAAGCAACTTGAAACTGCCATGTGCACTGATTCAATTGAGTCAGACCTTGGCACCATGGGCGAGGATAAGAGATGTCTGCCAGGTGTAGGTTGCCTATAAAAAGCCACATTGTAACAAATTATTATTGGTACGGGTAATGTGATTGGTCATTTTGTTTAAAATAAGCTGACCTGCCCCATATGGGTATTTAAAAGTGATAACTACACAATCACCTCTGATTTGCCTGGCACTAGGGCCAACTCTATCCACTCTTTGAACGAAAAGTAAATTACTGTAGTTGCTTAGACAGAATTTTGTGTTCTTAGTTAGCCACTGGCATACCTTATTCTTTAATTGGGCTGGTGACTCCCCCGTAGTAATTGGTAAGGGGAGGACATTTGACATAATAACCACATATGGTCAATTCTCTGGGGGAAGATTAAATAGATGACGGGCCATGAATCACATCTACTTGTCAAATCAGGCCTGCTCATTTAAATTGCCCCTTCTGGCTAAGCCAGCAGGACCCCTGATGACCTTGAATGTTGGAACTATTGGCTACAAACTGAGATGCACCGTTGAGTAGGGTTGTACACTCAGTAGTGGTTAAATTTCTATGTATTGAGGGCAGTGAGCCAAGAGTGTCAGGTTGAGCACAGGTTATACCTGACTCGGGAGACCCTGACTGGAGATCGGACAAGCCATGCTTACTTATCACTTCTTAAATTGCTGATTCCATCCCATGGGCAAACAAGACTCCACAACTTCCTTGAGTTTCCCTGCCATCACCTTTCTTTAAAGGGGTCACACTCTGAGCACTAGTTCGAGACAATTAGCTTATTTTTACTTACTGTCTGGCTGGTACTACCTTTAGCATGGGTGGTTTAACTAGTCAGGTGCTTTGTCCACTTTTTCCTCTTGCCTGCTGGACCACAATCACTACAGTTACATTTATTCATGAATCTAAGTCCTTCTCCTGTGGCTTGCTTGTGAGAATTGCAATTGGCATATTGTGCTTTATATTAGTGGTCAAACTCTCACTTGACTCGTTGAATAAACGTCTCTCAGTTAGGTCAAACTCCTTCATAATAATTCCCATAGTCCTAGACAAGAAAAAGTCAAAGGTGGTGTTACTTGAATCATTTTGGGCAAAAGTGCTTGGGAGTTTTCTCTTCCCCATCCTATCCAGCTGGGGGAAAACCACAAAATATCAAATACAATTGTAAATTCACTAGGGTGTGGAACAATAATAAAGTCACTGGCATGTTAAAACATGACAGTGAATACCTTCCAACTGCTGGTGCCTAGAGGGAAGGATAACCTCTCAAGATCAAGAACCAAGATGAGAGGCCCAACCTCTTCCAGGTGATGCTGGGCCCTGTCTTTTGCCAGGCACAGCCCAGATATGTTGCATATGCGCCCCATGCTGTGAGAGAAAGAATCACGCTTAATAGCACTCAGGTCCCCACCTCCTGGCTGCTGGCAAGGGAGTTTGGGCCGTGAAGTCCTGGTAGTCTGCTCCCAAGAGTGTCAGGTGTCTGTTCGTCAAGCGATCCGGTCGGTAGATGTCACCTGTTTTACCATTCATGCCCCTGTGTTTTATACATATGTGCTTTGTTCATTGACAAGAATAATTCTGGCACTCAGTCTAGAGGATGCTAAAGGATTTTGGCCTGCTACTAATGTGTAGGCACTGGTTAGCCAAACTCTTCTAATTAAGTTCTGCAATTTCCAAATAACTGAGTCATTACGGCAAAGAAACCATCTGCGTTCCCACTAATTTTTTTGTACACCAAATAATAGCAACATAAAGAATTTCATACCATATGTTAGATTTGGGTCTCTAGTTGGCAGAGGGAAGCACCCTGATCAAGTAAGGACCACAATCCTAGTCAGGTAAGCTAGATACTCACTAAAAAAATAACCTGTGCTCACACTCTGGAAACTTGGCACAGAGCAGGCAGTCTTAACCTAAGAGGCAATGTGTAAAGTGTTGGTGCAACACACACACAGTAACACAATGAAAATACCACAAAAAGACTCCACACAGGTTTATAACAATAGATAACATTTATCAGGGTAAAACAAGATGAAATGAACAAAACTCCGATAAGTAGTGGTCGAGATATGAATTTTTAAAGAATAAATCTAAAACCAGTGCTTAGAAGTCAAAAGCACTAAATGGTTACTTGAGGTCCCGAGGGACCAGGGTGAATCCAAAGTTCAGACTGACCAAGATGGAGGGCAGGCCAGCTACGAGACTCACCCAAGTCCTGCTGAAAAAGTGTCTTGGATGGACAAAAGCATTGATGCTGAGAGCACAATGCATAGATCTTTTCCACGCAGTCGGGTCACTGCATCGTCGTCGAGCTCTGTTGAGATGCAGGCAATGTGTCGTTGTCGAGCAGCACAGAGCATCGTCGTTGGGGCACATAGGCTGAAGAACCGCTGTCAACAAACAGCCTCTTCATAGGTGTCAAAGGGCAATGCGTCGGTTCCAATAGGGGCAAAGGTGATGATGCTTCGGTTTTGTAGAAAAACTCATTTCTGAGGGCCAGGACTGGAGGGGACACCTCAGGCAAGGTTAAGACTCACAAATGGCAGAAGCCCTAGCAGAATGGAAGGAAGTCTTTGCAAGCCCTTGGAGTCACTCTGCGTTCAGGCGAGATGGGTCCAGTCCATGTCTTCAGCAGGACAGAGGTCAGCAAGCATCAAGCAGCAGGGAAGCTGAGAAAAGCATAGAAGCAGTTCCTTCAAGCATTCAGACAAGGCAAATGGCAATCCTTATAGCACAGCAGTCCTTACTCCAACAGAGTTCCAGGTCCAGTAGTGTATTGATTTGGTAGGGTCAGAGCCCCAGAACATATACCGAAATGTACCTCTGAAGTCAGGGTGACTTCAGAGGAGCTCCTTGAAGTGCACAGATACCCTTTAATCCCAGCCCAGTCTGCCAGGCTATCAGTGGGGTTAATCAGCCCTTTGTGTGGGGCACAGAACACTGCCTACTCAGTTGTAACTGTCAGCTACCCTTCTCCCTTCCTGCCTAGGAAGGCAATCAGAATGCAGATGAATGTAGATGACTCCTATGTCACAACCACCCTTTCTGTGTTTGTGGCTGTCTAGATGGAATGCACAAAGTGTAGCTGTTACCCAGCCCAGACATGTATGAGAGGCAGGCTGCAGGCACAGAGAGCAATCTTAAGAGCAGAGAAATGTCCTCTTTCTAAAAGTGGCATTTCTAAAATAGTAATGTTAAATCCAGCTTTACTATTAAAGAGGATTTACCATTCCAAATATATGAAACATTATGTAGCTACTCCTTTCTAATCAGGAATTACTTCTTAAAATATTTGAAGGAATTCCCAATGCTAGCCTATGAGAGAACTAGGCCTCACAGTAGCAAAAAAACATATTCAGCTGCTTGTCTCTACCAAGACATGTCAAACTTAAAATGACATGTCCTACTTTTTAACTACACAGCACACTGCTCTTAGGACTACTTAGGGTCCACTTTAGGGGTGACATATGTGTAATAAATGGAGTTTAAGGGTTGGCAAGCGGTTTTAAATACCACGTTGAAGAGGCAGAAAACTACACACAAAAGCCCTGCAGTGGCAGGTCTGAGACAGGTTTGAAAGGCTACTTGTGTGGATGGTACAACTAGTGCTGCAGGCCCACTAGTTGCATTTAGATTACAGGCCCTGAGTACATAGATACCACTTTATGAGGGACTTACAAGTAAACGAAATATGTCTGAATGAATTAATAAAGTCTTTATTGCTTGATTAACAAAAATCATTGCGATTAAAACATCTTAATCGGACAGTATATAAAAACATAAACACATGCAGTTACAGGCCAATAATAAAACTGTTTGTGAGCATCTTTTTAAAATGATGACACTGGCAATTTATAGGTACATTCATATGTATGCAATAAAACCAAGTACCTTTATCAGTCATTATGCAAATATCTTTAGATTCTTTCAGACATTGGCTGGATCATTGCTTATTAACACCTAGACTGCTGCAGCAATTCCCCCTCTGTGCTAACATTTGCAGGATCCCATTGTTCATGACCAGCTCAGCTCGTCATAAGCACACGAGCAGTGTACTGCATGACAAGCTGAGCTCGTCATGAGCATGGAAGGGGTTAAAGTGAAAACGTGCAGTAAACAATAGTTCCATTGTGAAAACAGGCAATGAAAGTGCATCAATAAATTTGAAAACAGGGTAACTTCATTATTTACATTTCTAATTATTACCGTAGCAGCATAGATACTAAATTCTGCAAGAGGCCGTACAGTGCAAAGAAGCAGAAAAAAATGCATTCAAGATTTCTCTTGAAGCCACAGAATTTAAATATGGCACTTCTTGAACAGTCTATACCAAACATTTTTCAGAAGCAACTAAAAACATTATCACTTGGCATAGCAGCGGAACCGATTCACCCGATAAACAAAGAATAAGGCCCTGGCAAGCCGATCTGACCTCAATCTTCAAAAATAGGGGTTTAAAAAAATACAATGCATTTTAAGCATTTTGAGGCACATGCATACTATGTGCAAAAAAGATTCATGTGGCCATCCACAGAGTCTACAACTAGTATCGGGCCAGTGCTGAATGCAAGACGGCGTACCTTCCTTAGTTGGGTTTAGTCCCAATCTTGTTTTTAAATTTTTTATTTTATTTTTGATAACAAATGGGCATTAAGGTATGGCTGGACGCGTAAAGATTGGTGTGAATTAATCAAATACCATGCATGAGTTTTTGCAGCTAAAACTGTTTTATCCTTAATAAGGGATTTAGCTTTGATTTCTTTTTTAGGACTAATTCATAATTGGGTATTTTCAATTCAAGAACCCAACTTTGAAGGCCAATATCATGTAGGCAAGTTCCAGGGTCTCCCAGTAGCAGCAGAAGCAGATTTTGTTATTTCAAGCCAGTAGTTGTTCGCTAAGGAAGCAGGGGCTGAATGTAACGTAGAATAGATACATTGCAGAAAAGCCCTTTGTGGCAACGGACACTGTCTTTGGAGACCAAACTCCAATCTTATTTCAGCATGACCCCCTGACCTGGGAATCCCAACAATTGATTTATAAACCTTGACTACTAATAAATCCAGTAGCTTCACATCTTTCCCCCTAGTAATGTGTAAGCCATATGAGATGGTTGGCTGTAACTTTGCTCTCATGACTTTAAGGATATGTTCATAGGATTGGCAACTCAGTGATCTTTGCAAACATTTAAAAGCATGAATTAAAGTCACAGTCTTTGCCCTTAAATCTTTCAAATGGTTCTTAAAAGAAACTCTATTATCAAACACAATCCCTAAATATCCATATGTTTTAACAACTTCTGGTTTGCTGGACCAATTTTCATACTTTTAGTTTTTTTAACATTCAGTTCAAGGCCCTTCATTAGTATACAACCATCAAAAGCATTTATCAGTCTTTGAAGACCAATAGTGGTTTGGCTCAAAAGGATAGTATCATCTACATACTGAAGATAACAAATGTGCACCTCACCCAATCTTGGAGAATGGGTGTTAACAGAGTTCAAATGCTGCAAGAGATCAGATAAAAAGCAGTTAAAAAGGCAAGGAGCAAGAACACAACCTTGCTTTAAGCCATTATTTGTTTCGATTTTCTTCGATAAAGAGCCACCATCACCCACCCTGACCTGAACCCAGGTGTCCGCATACAGAAGAATTATGGCCTCTAGCAATTTCCGGGGAATGTCCCAACCAGTTTTTTCCATAGTAAATTTTGTGGAACTGAATCAAAAGCTGCCTTTAAATCTATAAAGGCAATATATACATTTTGGGTTTTTTAAACAGCTCGCTCTGCAAGTAGTGTAAGTGCCAGCAGATTGGTAGTGGTAGATGGTCCCTTTGATTGAGTGGAATTATACCTTGTTGCGTTGCCCATTTTTCCAATTCTATCAACAAACATGAGGCAAAAACATTAGTTAGTGAAATTAACCGGTAGTTAGCATGATTATCAACCAGATAAATAGGCTGCAGGATACTACCAGCCCACATGTCAAAATTGGCATGAAACAAGGCATTAGGCAACCCATTAGGGCCGGGAGCACCATTTGTACAAAGACCACGTAAAAGAATGGTTATTTTGCTACAAAGTATGCGTTCTAGGATAATCCTCGACTCAGAACTGATAACACTAAATTTCACAATATTGTTCATGCCCAGGCTCATACCACTCTCCATATCAGTGTTTGGTTTACTATTCTTTCCATAACTGAAACACATATCTGATTTTTTTACAGCTTGATCCACCATGCCATAGACATTAGAATAAAAATGTACCCATGCGGTTTCAGATATGTGTACACAAAATGCCCTGCTGCCTCCCCTTTCAAGTTCTTTAATTACATCCCAAAACCTTTTTGCATTATTTTGTTTGGAGGCATATAGTAATCTGTTTCAAAGCCCTGTTTGATAGTAAGATTTAGCCTTCCAAACTTCTAGTTTATAAGCTTTTCTTAGTGCCTTCATTTTATCCTTATACACAAAATAGGATTGCTGAAATTTATGGGAATAGGCATCCCGTTCAGCTCCAGTAAGTGATTATTTTAGCTTGATTAGCTTAGAAGTGAACTATTTGTTTGTGGATCTTAATGCGTTATTTGATTTCATATGATATTGACCTGAAAATGTTCACGCCAGAGATGATGTTATATATAATTCCATTTATTAATCATGTTGACGGCCCCCACCTCATATTGTTCAGAATCATTTATCATTATTTTAGAACTTGTATTATTTCATCTTGTTTATCCATATGCCAAACAAGCCTCTTCAGGAACTGGAGCAAGGTCACAGACGAGCAACTCAACTCCACCTTCACCCGAGACAACCACACCTAAGCATCCGACGCCAACGTCGCAGCCAGAGAACTCCACACTTGGATCTCAAACTGCGCAGACGAGCTCACCCCGCTATGCAACACCGTCAAACAGCACCCCAGGAAAGCCGCCTGGTTCACCACCTATCTCCAAGAAGCCAGAGGCACATGCAGACGCCTGGAGAAAAACTGAAGAAACACCAAGACACCAAAAAACGACACCACCTACAAAGACGCAATGACGGACTACCACAACCAACTCAGTACCACCAAAAGGACCTTCATCCACAACAAAATCCTTGCCAACTCCACCAACTCCAAGGAACTCTTCATAGTCATAGTCATTAACCCCCACCGTGAAGCTGCAGACATCATCCCGTCCCAAGACCTCTACGACAAGCTTGGAACCTACTTCCACCTCAAGATAAAAAACCTCTACGACAACTTCATTGACCATCAACCAGACGCCACATCCGGCCACCCCCCAGACACACCTGCCAGCCCACCATCTCCAGCTGTACGCCGATCACGGCCGAAGACACCACCTCAACCATGAAAGGCACCCACTCAGGGGCCCCCACAGACCCCTTCTCTCCACACATCTACCACAGAGCTGCCACCACCATCACACCTGAACTACAACACACCATCAACACCACCTTCGAAACAGGCACCAGATGGCTGGAAACACGCAGAAGTCAGACCCCAGCTCAAAAAGCCCACAGCTGACCCCACCGACCTCAAGAACTACTGGCCCATTTGGCTCATCCCCTTCGTGGCCAAAGTCGCAGAGAAAATAGGCAACAGGGAACTGACACAATTCATCAAAGACAACGCCATACTCGACCCATCTCAATCCAAATTTCAAAGCAACCACAACACCGAGACTGCCCCACTTGCCCCCGCAGAAGACATCTGCACCCTCCTGCACAAAGGCCACTCTGCAGCCCTCATCCTACTTGACCTATCAGCAGCATTCAACACCGTCTCCCACCGCACACACATCGCCAGACTACACGACGCTGGCATTCAAGGAACGGCCCTAGACTGGATCCGATCATTCCTCACCGGAAGAAGCCAAAGAATCAGACTGCCACCCTTCCTCTCCGATCCCATGGACATCACCTGTGGAGTCCCACAGGGGTCATCACTGAGCCCTACCCTCTTCAATGTCTACATGGCTCCCCTCATCGCCATCGTCCGACAACACGGCCTCAACATCGCATCATACACTGAGGACACATAACTCATCCTCTACCTCACCAAAGACCCCACCACTGCCAGACTCAATTTCCAGAAAGGGATGCAGGACGTCGCACTCTGGATGACCAACAGCTGCCTAAAGCTCAACCCTGAGAAAACAGAAGTCCTCGTCTTTGGAACCACCCCCTTAGCATGGAACAACATCTGATGGCCGACTGCCCTCGGAAGCCCACCGACCCCTGCGGACCACGGCAAAAACCTCGGCATCGTACTTGATTAATCCCTCACCATGAACCGACAGGTCAACACCGTCACCCCCGGCTGCTTCAACACTCGCCGCACCCTCCGCAAGACTTTCAAGTGGATACCCCGTGAGTCAAGTAAGAAAGTCACCCACGCACTCATCACCAGCAGACTGGACTATGGCTCTACGCCGGCATAAACAAGTCCTTACTCTGCAAACTCCAGATGATAAAAAACACCACCGCCAGACTCATCCTCTGCATCCCCCAGCACGAACACATCAGCCAACCCCTACGATGGCTCCACTGGCTCCCCATAGAGAAAAGAATTACCTTCAAAATCCTCACCCATGCCTACAAATGCCTGCACAACATCGGACCCCAATACCTCAAGAACAGAATCAACTTCCACGTACCCAAAAGGAACCTCAGATCTTCCAACCCCGCACTGGCTGAAACCCCACACATCCACAGAGCCAGAGCAGGTCAGAAGATCCTTCTCACACATCGCGGCCAAGACCTGAAACGAGCTCCCGGCAGACATCAGATGCGCCTCCTCCCTGAACACCTTCAGGGAGACTCTCAAGACCTGGCTCTCTGGCTAAACAGATCTGCTGATCCACCCCCCCCCCCCCTCTGGGCCTTGAGACCCCCACAGGTGAGTAGCACGCTCTTAATATCCTGATTGATTGATTGATTGATTGATTGATTCAGGTTGTATGAAGAGTGGGCCATATTGGGAAGCTCATTACATCTAATAATTTGGTTCACTGAAAAATTCAGTATAACTATCTGAGGATTGTGATCACTCTCGGGTCGAGGGGTTACCTTATATTCAGATATTTTAGATCTTCATTTTCTAAAATAAATGCATAATTGGTGATTGATCAGTGTTTAGAATATTTAAATGATGGAATATGCCTAGATTTTTCTTTTAACAGGTTAAACCCAAACTGGTGCATTATGTCACAACACTCTATGGCAGTACAGTTAATCTTTCCATTTACGGGATGTAGAGAAATCAAATATAGATTAAAATCAGCAGAGACTATAAAACCGGCTTCTGAGTGCCGGATTATTAGTAAATTTAAGATATCCCGCAAGACATATAACTGTGTAGTCTTATTTTTCCTGGCACTTAGATGTACATTAAGTATAATTAGACAAACATCTTTGTGCTGTAAAACAAGGCATTGTAACCAGTCCAACTAAAAATGTCAATTGTGTACACCCCAATGTTACCATGTTTTAGGGGAGAAGCACATGCAACTTAGCACGGGGCAGCAGTGGGAATGCGTTCAGAGTCCTATAGACAACAAAACGAAGGTCAGACAAAGAGGAAGGCAAAAATGTTGAGGTGACCCTTTAGAGAGGGCCATTTTCCAACACCATACAACTTTCATGTGCTGCAGAACTGAAACATTTAGTGGTGTACTTTAACTTGCTGTGTCACTATTGTTACCACACAGGAGAGATCAGATCACACACCTTAAAGTAAATTCTCTGACTCCATAGTTCCAGGGAATAAAACGTGGACATGGTTTCCTCCTCCTCGCAATGACCTGAGTGTTCTGGTCTTCACTTTGAGGGAATGGTTGGCCAGTGCTTCACCGAGATCGCTCTGGTCAATCTGTGTTCTGTAAAACACAGTCTACTATCAGTGGTTGAACAGGCACATTTTCAATCAGGGGGGCTACGGGCCTGGTTAATTCAGCTTGAAGTTATCCCAGTAAAAGTTTAACTTTGCAGACTGGGGAGGAAGCTGTAGTGTGTCGCATGAAACACGTGTTAACGTCACACCCGCTTACATGCACACTGTCATGATAAGCATATACTTATTGGAATATTGCTAAGGGGTCAATCTACTTTTGAAAATGTTCAAATTCAATAAGAGACTGGTAATAGTGTCAGAAAACGGTTAGTGTCGTGTTTTGTATAGAAGCAAACCCATTGAAATGGAAAGACACCCAAAAAGTCAAACATGCTAAAAATAAACTGCATGTGACTGCAAATGGAATTAATAAAGCTTGGATGTTTCTGACAATTGAAGTTGTGAAGAAAACAATGTTTTTCCGTTGTCTGTTAATGAAAACATTAATGCCAATATAAAATGAATTCGAATATTTTCATTAAAAAGTAATAGTTAGGCATACATTCTAAAAGCATGGTGTTTTGGAAAGACAACAAGCAGGGGAAAAACAATGATTGGAAAGTTTATAAAAAATGTCTGAAACTGTTTTTAATGTGACAAATATGGAATGGAATTAAATTATAAATGCTATCAGCTGGATGTTACAGAAAAATCATAATAAATAGAACGCACTGAAGATGACAAATATTACTTTTAGGACTGAAACATCTCTACATCAGAGTAACACTGTGTGTTAATGATGTGGTATCAAACATTTAATCCAAAATTTCCCTGAAACATGTTATTAGGTAAAACCTTTATTGGAAGAACTATAAAGAAAGATAGACATTGAAAATAGAAATGGCTTAAATACAGGTAAAAAAATGTTTTGATTACGAGTAATCTCATTGCCCAATTATCCACACCCCAGTCCTTACATACGGCTCAAGCGCAACGGGTAATGTACTGCCAAAACTAAAAAGCTAAAGGCAAAGAGCCTCAAAACCTGGTTATATCCGGCCATAAAGGATTAGGCTTTCCATAATGCATCCTGTGTTGCAGGGCTGGCTTTAGCGCTCAGGGGTGCCTGGTGCGACAATCTTTGTTGGTGCCCCCCAATGACCTGCTTCTCCAGAGATTCCATCACTACCACCCTTCAACAGTGCCCCTCATCTCTCCCTAGCCCCTCTCTCACAAATATTTAATTTGTTGTATAGCTGAGAGAGCACAAGTTTGGAAAAAAATGTATAAGTACGCCATATTTACAAGCACGTAGTTAGTTAACATGTACTTTGCACCAGAGTGTTTATATTTAGAAGTGAAATACACAGAGTGTCTTATATTCAGTAGTGAAATGCATAGAATGTTTAAGTAGAGTAACAATAATCATAACTGTGTGAGACTAGTGTAGAAATGTTTGGGATGAATATGAAAACCTCACGTTCTCATGTTAAAGGAATAATGTAAGAGTTGAATGTAACTCTAAAAACCAGTATTTTGTGTAGGCCTCATGGCAATTCACAAGCAAATCTAAACGTGCTGCTAAAATAATGTGAGACAAGGTTGACATGGTTCTTTCAAAATGTACTATTGAACTTAGGGTTAACAGTATATGCTTTATAGATGTGTTATTTTAGAAACGTATGCTAGTTAAGAATGTTTGCTGTTTAAATCAAGTTAACGTTTTAAGAGTGCAGGAACCTGCTGCATGTAAATCAAGTAGGCCAGAGCCGATAATGTCATGTAGTTCAAATCGTCATGTGCTCGTTAGAGGAGAGGTCGTGAGGTGTCCAGTATGAAGCTCTGAGAGTGTTTTATGGCCTAAGATATGGTGAAGTCTGGAATTTGAGGCCCACTGCAGGAAGAGCTGTATGCAGGTGCGAGGGTCCTAATCAGCTCGAATGAAAGGGACTTTGTTCAGTGGCGCCTTGCGCAGGCCTGTAGGAGTTTCCAGGAATTTCAGGGGGTATCAGCGCACGGAAGAAGAAGCCTGGGAACCAAGGTCAACTTTAACGAGGGTCTTCAAGAGTACCATCATGGAGTTTGCCGCGCAAAGATGTACCACGTGAGGGGCGTCCCAAGGGGCGTTTCTATTGGAAATGTGATTTGGTATTAGGGAAAGTGACCCGGGAGGAGAGCAGAGCAGACGATTTTGGGAGCCTAAGGAAGCGGATGGGTAGGCAGATAGGCTGATCAGGAGAGACCCATTATCTGAGAAGAGACAAAGAGAAGTGCGTGATCTTCTTAGGAAATCACCACGGCTGACACCTAGAGGGTTAAGATCTTGCTAAGTAGGGATGTCATTTAGTGTAGTGTAGGGGCAGACTAACCTTAATTTTCTTTTCTGTAATGACTTTGAGGTTGCAACTTGTATCTATTTTAGCAACCCTGATGGTATTCGAACTTGTACTTATTATTTTGTTCTTCAGACTCAGACTATTCAAGAAGTTCATGTTCATAGTGATTCCGATATACCTTTTGAATCTCATCTTGAGAAGTTTGTATCTTCAGTTATCTTTGACTTTATATTAAATCTTTAAAACTTAATTTTGGTCAGTGGTCATTTAGAGTGGTGTAAGTTCTTAAATTGATTGTTTATTGTGAGATTACCTTTTACTCAAGACAGGTACCAACGATTCAGTCGACAGGAAATGGGATTTGGTAAGATAATTAGTAACCAGTAATCCCGCGTTAGCAGTTGGTAGCAGAGTGAGGATGGTTATCTTCTTGAGGAAGGTAATCTAGAGAGGTTAGTTTACCCCAAGGCCCGAGACGCCGAGAGACGAGCAGCGGAAGAATCGTGTGCCGAAAGGTGCAGACGGTGCGAGAAAAGCAGCAGTATCGGAGAGTGAGTATAAAAAGGGTCATGCGTGAACAGATTGCGGTGTTTTGTGTTGTATTTGTATTGTAATGTCTTGCGGAGTTGAATGCCTGTAGTGTGAATGAGAGAAGGTTGTGAGCGCGCGCAACCTGGTAAACTGGTAACCTGGTAAACGGGTGAACTGGTGAAATCTTAAGTTCAGGCCAGAGCTTAAGTGGTTTTGGGTGTATCGAACATCCAGGGTAGTTGTCGACCATAGTACGGAGGTCACGAGGTACCATTGACCGCCGTGGATCCAAGATAGGGGGAGTGTAAGAGTGAGTGTATGAGTAACGGACGCTGGTCGAAAGTTACTGTGTGTGAGTAACCTATCGGAGAAGGCGATTGTCTGGAAGTAATCGGAAAGACATTTCGCCAAGTTAAGGTGACAACTACAGAAAGACTGTGGGCGTACAGTCAAAGAAAGGTGATCGCTTGGACGGAAGTAATCATTTTTCAGAGTATGAATGGGATGCGTGCATGACCGAGGAGACGAGCTGAGAAAGGAGGGGAACTGCTGCGAAGGGGGACGGGTGACGTCGGCTAGAGCCGCGCTGTGATTGAGCGGTTGGTGTGACGTTAGCTAGAGCCGCGCTCTGGTTGGGCGGCTAGCGTGACGTCGGAGGAAAGTCGCGTACGGATAGGCCAGTTAGTGAGAACGGCGCTGAGATTGGTGGAATATCATCAGGAAGTAAACAAACGCGGAGAAAAGAGAAATCATGAAGTGTTTTAAGTGTTTGAAAGGGATTTTTAAACGTAAACGAAGTGAACATTATTACGGGGAAGAGGCTCCCCCAGAGGGTACGCCAGCTCATTATATGGCAACGAATGTTGGGCTGCATACGATATTGTGGATTGGGGCTTGGAATAAGCTTACGGAAGGAAATGAGGAAATGCAGTTCCCGAAGTACGGGACGTTTAAATTAGAGGTGTTACATCGGCTAAAAGCAACCATGTCCTCATTGAAACCCTCACCTAGACCAACACAGTTTGAGGCTCTTAATGCATGGATTAAGGCTGCACACGACCGAAATTTGAACAGGCGTCAACAAAGGCTGACGCGATCGGTAAGGGCAGTGCGAGATTCCAAATGGGATGAGGAGGAAAAGCGTTGGAGGGTACAGACTATTGAGGTGGAGAAAATGTATCCGATGAGGGAGGTGTCAGGAGGAGGAAACCTCATGGAAGAAGACGAGGAAAGCGAGTCGGAGGACAATCTGATAAACAGATTGTTAATGGATAGACCACCTCCGAGAGTGGGTTTGATAGAAGATAGAGGGCTCGCAAGGGAAGATGGGAATGAGATAGAGGGATATACACCACTCCCTATATCGGAATGGACACCTAGCAAAGGCGGAGAAACACCTCCAAACAACACTGTACAGAGTGTAGTGGGAAGGTTTGTGGTGCAGAAAACGCCAACCACAGAAAGGGTTGAGTCTGTGGGATTACCAGACGCTCTTCAAGTGCCTGTTACCATAGGACCCATAGTTTCGATCTATAATTCTGAGAGAGATAGAGGGGAACAACAAAGGCAATTGGATAGGGAAAGGAGGAATAATGTGACGAATGCATGGAAACAATTACCAGGTTCGGTAACGTGGAACACCCCATTAGACACAACTGTCGGTCCCAATTCAGAACAGGGAGGTCCGAGAGGACCAATGGATCTAAGGGGACCGCGGCCAAGATCTTTTTCAGAGTTAAGAGCTGATTTGAGGGAATGGGACGGGTCCATAGTATCTCCGAGTAACAGGACAAGAACGGAACCAGAGTGGGAAAGCAGGGGAAACGGGACTGTATCTCATTGTGGGGCCAGCGAGAGTAGTCAGGGCCGGGAAGGCCAAAGTCAAGAGAATAGAGGGGATGCAGGTCCTACAAATCAGAGAGAACAGCCGGAACAAAATACTAGGATTGTAGAATGTGAGGAAATGTCCCGTCTCTGGGGGAACGGAGGAGATGAGGCGGTACGGAATTTTCAGAATAGGTTTAGGTGCCTTCATCATACGCTTGGGGAAGATGTCCAACATTGGAGGAAGGAGAATAGTGACAGGTCCCGTCATGCTTCAAGTAATCAAGAATCACAGGGAAGTAGGGAAGAAAGAGGGAGTAAGGGAACATCTTACCCTGCATCCCGTGAAACTAGCCAGGATGGAGAGAGAGAGGCTGGGAGGCATGAAGGAGTGTTTCACCACCCACCCCGAGAAGACGGAAAGGCATGGGATCTAGAGAGATGGGAACAGGGGAGGACTCCCTATAATTCACCAATACCTAAACGTAGATCTCGGAGCTGGGATGGGAGAGATGCGGATGGAGGAGCTAAATTGAGTGTCTTGAAAGCTGAAATAAAGGCAAAAAGGCTTGATGTTACCAGTCTAAAATCAGATGTAGATGAGATAATAGATGGAACATTGCCTTTGGAGAGGATAGAATTGTATGAACAGGATGAGTTATTGTTCATGGCAAAGGATATTACTAGGAAAGCTAGAGCGGTTCATGAAAAACTGACTGATTTGGCAGACAAGTATGCCGTGGATTTGTCTAGGACAAGGGCATTACAGAGTAACCACAGATTACAGTACGCAGACCAAGATCTAGATGAGAAGAGAACTGCTGGATTAAAAACACACATAAGAGAACTGGTAACAGGGATAAGAGTGTGGAGAGAACTGGATAAATGGGAAGAAAGGTGGTCGAAAAAGGGCACAGTTAGGCGAAGTACAAACGTGATGACTCCTGAGGGAAGGGTAATGCAGATGGAGGCATTCCCTTTGCGAGAAATATCAAATGGAAATTATGTACATGTACCCTGGAGTAGAGGAGACTTAGCCGCATTTACCAACTCATTTCCGAAGTTGCGGGACAACCCAGTCGAGTGGTATAAGCAGGTAGAGAGGTTTGTTAAAATTTCGAAAGTATTGTGGATAGATTTGAACACGTTGTTTGACATCGTGGTCCCATCTGATTTGTGGACCCCTTGTAAGACGAGTGTCGAATGGCCAAATGCTGAACCATTGAGAGATGTTCGAACTAATGGACCATCTGAGATAGTCATGCGAAAGTATGAAAGGGTAATAGCATGGCTGAAAGATAAGGTACCACCACAGGATATAGATTGGGTAAAAATAGACCGAACAAGGCAGGAACCCAAGGAGACAGTTCACGAGTTTTATGAAAGATTGTTGAAAACATTCAAGCAATACAGTGGACTAGATGTAATGGATCCCAAAGACATAGGGCAGTTCGTGTCAAAGTTTGTATTGGGGTTGAGACCTGATATTTGTTTGATGATACAGCAACATTTAATCTGTTGGCAGAACAAACCACTAGATGAAATTTTACGATATGCGAGGTACTGCAGTGACGAGATAGATTCTAAAGCCAAGAATCTAAAGGAGAAATTGATGGTGGTGCAAATGCAGTCCGCTGGGAAGGGTGGCCAGCAGAAGCAGGGGATGGGACGAAAACCAAATGGTCAGAACAAAGATAATGAAGAAGGGCAGAGACCTAGGATAGACTTTGCCACTTTAAAGAAAACGACAAAGTGTCATCTGTGTCATCAGGTGGGGCATTGGCGACGCGAGTGTCCCTTTAACCCTGAAAACGGAGAGCTAGAAGTAGAAGAACAGGTCCAAGAAGACCCAGTGCAAAAAGTGACAGTCCCAAGCAGTAAGGTGGCCAAAGGGTGGACTTCGGCTCCACGGGCCCAATTCCCACAGCCACCGAAGATAGCAGCTGGAGGAAAGGTCTTTAAACAAATGCCTCTGTTTATCGAGGAAGAAAAATGTTATTACATTGATCCATTGACAGGACAACGGGTGAGCAGTGAAGAAGACTGTACCCTCGGGGCAGTTCTAGAAGTGGATCAGAGAGGGCCATTTGTTGAGGCAGAAGTGGCAGGGTGTCCCACTACGTTCTTAGTGGACACTGGGGCTACTCGTTCGACTCTGAGATCAGCGGTAGTTCCAGACTTGCCAATGTCAGGGGAAACAATTCAAGTGGTAGGAGTCGCAAATAAAAGAATGACTAGTCCCTTGACAGAACCAGTGTCTGTGAAAATTGGAAACCACATGAATGAACATCAGTTTGTGGTTTGTGACTCGAGTCCGGTATGTCTGTTAGGTAGGGATTTGTTATGCAAATTGAATTGCACCATATACTGCACCCCACAAGGAGTGGAGGTACAGACTACCGACGATGATGCTACCTTTAAGGTGGCCAATTCAAAATTCTGTGTAGAACTATATCCTACTCTGACTGTAGAAGATCTTCCACAAGACTTAAGAGATGCAGTGGCGTCAGAGGTGTGGGATTTCACAGGAGAAGATATAGGATTGATTAAAGGGGTAGAACCGGTAAAAATTCTGGTAAAACCAAATGTTGAGTTTCCAAGAACGCCTCAATACAAATTGTCCCAGGAAACGATTGCGGGAATAAAGCCTGTGATCGAGTCAATGATACAGCAGGGAATACTGAAGGAAATCGTGGGCAGTCCTTGTAACTCCCCGATTATGGGTTTGCAGAAACCTAGTGGGAAGTTTAGGATAGTTCAGGATTTACGAAAGATTAACAACATAGTCGTTTCATGTTGTCCCGTGGTACCGAATCCATCAGTAATATTGTTTCAAATACCATGTCAAGCAGAATGGTTCACAGTGATAGATCTTTGTCAGGCTTTCTTTTCAATCCCATTGGATGAAGAGAGCAGGTACCTTTTTGCGTTTAAAATGGAAGATCGCGTTTTAACATGGTGTCGAATTCCACAAGGATTCACAGACAGTCCATCCATCTTTAATCAGTTGTTGAAGAAGAATCTTGAGAATCTAGTACTGCCACAGAACTCGGTTCTGGTACAGTACATAGATGACCTACTTGTTGCGTCAGAAACAGAGGAAGCTTGTAAAGTAGATTCAATTGCCTTACTGAATCATTTAGCTGAAAATGGACATAAGGTATCTCCGAGCAAGTTACAGTATTGTCTGACAGAAGTACAGTATCTAGGGCACAGGTTAGAAAAAGGGAAACGTAAGGTGTCACCAGAGAGGATTGAGGCGATAATGAAAATGAATGCGCCTACAACACAGAGAGAAGTTAGAATGTTCTTAGGAATGGTGGGTTACTGCCGACAGTGGATAGTTAACTTTTCACTGAAAGCAAAGCCCTTACAGAAACTGACGCACAAGGAGGTGAGTGATCCGGTACCATGGGATGAAGAATGTCTGGTGGCGTTTTTACAGCTGAGAGACGATTTATGTCGTGCTCCGGCTCTAGGAATGCCAGATTATGAAAAGTCGTTTTCACTCTATTGCTGTGAGAGAGAGGGATGTGCTTTGTCAGTCTTGGCACAGACCCACGGTAATGCCCGTAGACCAGTTGCATACTTTTCGGCTACATTAGATCCAGTAGCCGCAGCGTTGCCCGGATGTCTCAAATCCGTTGCTGCAACGGGTGTCAGCATTGAAAGGAGCGAAAGTATTGTAATGGGACATCCAGTAGTGGTGTATGTACCACATTCAGTTGAATTGTTAATGACCAGGACGAAGACGCAGCATCTGACCAATAGCAGGCTCACGCGTTATGAGCAAGTTATACTTGCCGCAGAAAACGTGACTCTCAGGAGATGCTCTGTCTTGAATCCTGCTACTTTGATGCCATTACCTACGGTAATAGAAGGCGAAGGATGTGAAGACCACGATTGCCTTGATGTGACTGAACTATGCACGAAACCCAGACCAGATATTGTGGATGAGCCATTGTCTGACCCCGATGAAATTTATTTTGTTGATGGCTCATGTTTAAGGGACGATACTGGTCGGTTGAGAGCAGCTTATGCTGTTTGTACCATTACTGGAGTTGTGGAAGCCGCTTGCCTGGAAGGAGTACATTCCGCACAGGTAGCAGAGATTATTGCCCTAACTCGTGCCTGCATAGCAGGAAATGGAAAGAGAGTCACCATCTACACGGACAGCCAATATGGTTTCGGTGTGGTTCATGATTTCGGGCAGTTGTGGTCTCAGAGGGGTTACATGACCTCCTCTGGTTCGCCCATTCGAAATGGAGAATTTGTGCGATTGCTGATAGAAGCATTACAAGGTCCTGTTGATATTGCAGTAGTGAAGTGTGTAGCTCATACTAAGAATACAGATTTTGTGTCACAAGGTAATAGATATGCTGATGAAGTCGCACGCTATTGTGCGGAACAAAGTTATTCTTTCTCAAAGGTGGAAATAGAAGGTGCAGAAGAAAAGACAGAATTAAGTATGATGTTAGAAACTGTAGACACTTGGGAGGATTTAAGAATAATGCAGGAGAACGCACCTGAAAAAGAGAAAAAGGCATGGGAAATAGCAGGCTGTGTGCGAAGTGAAATGGATTTTTGGGTTTCAGCAGATGGGAGAGCTGTGTTACCTGAAGAATTAGCTAATCCCATGGCGAGAGAAATACATGGTCCAGTACATCTAGGAAGGGATGCTATGATGAGAGTTTTTAGGCAGACTTGGTATTGCCCGAAATTCAGAATAGCAGCAGAATCAGTATGTAAGCGATGTGTTACCTGCCAACAACTGAACGTAGGCAAACGAACACCAGTCACACTGAGTCACATTGGGAGGTCAGGGGGGCCTTTCAATAGAATGCAACTAGATTTCATCGAAATGCCAAGAGTAAATCGCCTTCGGTATGTGTTGGTGATTGTATGCGTATTTTCCAGATGGGTTGAGGCGTACCCTACACGTAGGTGCGATACACTCACAGTGGCTAAATTGCTGCTCAGGGAGTTGATACCGCGCTTCGGGGTGCCTGCCTCTTTGGAATCGGACAGAGGAAAACATTTTAACAGCGAAATAGTGAAGATGTTGTGCTCCACACTGAATATCGATCAAAAGCTGCATTGTAGTTATCGACCAGAAGCTTCAGGAATTGTGGAACAAGTGAATGGCACTTTGAAGAATAGATTGGCTAAAGTAGTGGCATCCACATCTTTGAGTTGGCCAGATGCTCTTCCATTGGTGCTTATGAGCATGCGCAGCACACCTGATAGGAGGACAGGTCTCTCTCCCCACGAGATCCTGATGGGGAGGGCCATGAGACTTCCTACAGTTCCAACTACTGCTCTATTGAATATTACAGATGATCTGATCTTGGATTATTGTAAAGGACTGTCTGACGCCATCCATTCTGTGTCCCTTCAGGTGCATGCGGCTGAAGTTCCAACAGCGAGGAACCTGTGTCATGACCTGAACCCAGGGGACTGGGTCCTGGTTAAAAAACACGTCCGGAAGAACTGCCTAGATGTTCGCTGGCGTGGGCCCTTTCAGGTAATCCTGATCACGAACACCGCGGTGAAGTGCGGGGGGCTGCCAAATTGGATCCATGCATCCCATACTAGAAGAGTTCCAGCACCTCTAGAAGGAACAGCTCCCATCCCAGACGAAAGCCCGGAAGTGGAAGAAGAGTCGCAAGAAGGGATTGAGGCAGCTGAGGAGGTGTCGGAAGAAGTTGGGAACGCATCGGATTCAGAAGAAGAGCGAAGGCAGGACGGCAGTGAGACAGAAGACGCAACTGAAGGAGAGAGCAGAAGTGAATACGACTCAGACTCAGATCCGTATCGGAGCGATCAAGAACCAAGTGGGAGGACAAGGAATAGGAGAATAAGGCTTGGAGCTGCCACTTGGCCAACAAGAAGAAGAAGGCTAAGTTTGAGGTCGGCCCAAGAAGAAACGCTTACTCCTATATCCGAAGACTCAGATCCAGAAGAAGATATCCAGGATCAAGCCGAGGAGGGTCTTAGAAGATCAAGTAGGGTGCGAGTGCCTAGCAGAAGATACTCTACTCCCGACTGGACCTACCTTGTTGCAGATGTCTGGGAGACACAGAACAGGGAGGATCAGGGAAGTGGAACTGATCAGAACTGACCCGATCATCACAGTGCAAATAAAGTTTCTACTGCCAGGAGCGGAGACCGAAAGGTTGCTGACACTCAACATCGTTCATCCTGCTCTCCTGAGTGGAATAAGAAAATTGCTTTTAGAGACAGTTGAGTTTCCAGTTTGCTGTTCACGATATCCAATATTGGAAGGAACTCTTCTTCGTTTGGAAATGCTTGAACGAGTAGTAGAATTGCTAGGAGTGCTTATTGTTGTGGATTAAAACCATACTGCGAATGTCTTCAAAGGGGTGCAGATCTGGAAAAGTGAAGAAAGTGATCTTGATTAGAACGGACCCCTTTGTAATTGTGGATATAGAACTGATAGTACCAGGATTGGAAATTGAAAAAACGCTAACTCTCAATTTCGTCCGTCCACTTGTCTTGAGCGAAATAAGGAGAATAATCCTAGAAAAGGTTGACTTTCCATGGTGTGGTACGAACTGTCCAGAACCTGAGGGAATGATACTTCGGATGGACGTTTATGAAGAAGTAGTGTCACTCCTTGAGTCATACATAACTTCAGATGAAAATAAGACTTTTGAAAAGAAATTGTAAACTTGTTGCAAGATAACCTAGCGCCGAGTGGAAGAAGAAAAGTGATAGGGGTTTCATTTTAGTGGATGGAGAAGGGCTAGGGTTGTCTATTTTCTACTGGACTTTGAATTGTTTTGCGGAAACAAATTGTCAAGCTTCCAAGTGTTCCAAGAAAGACATTGCAAGAGAGAAAGACTTTGTTTGAAAAGAAGAGGAAGTGAATGCTGGAAGAAAGTCGAAAACTACACTGTTTGAAAACATGGAGGCTGGCAACCCGAACCGCAGGGCAAAATGTATAGCTGTTACATTTTTAGGAGTAGTGGTTTCTCTTATAATTTTTGTGGTAACTGTTTCATTCCTAGCGGGACACGAAGGGGATGGAACCACAGTTAAGGAGGATAAGGGAGTGTCAACACCGAGAACTACCATTATTAAGGAGAAGGGAAACATCAATGAGAAAGACAAAGCGTTGTTAGATGCAGAAGTAAAAAGGTTACACATGGATGAGTCACAGGGGAATTACAAGTCAAATGCTTATGCTAAGTTGCTTTATGAATATGTTGATGCCATGGAGGTAAAGGACTGCTATGTATGTATGCAATTACCAATTTCGGTGGAGGAGGGTATCAAATACCATCATCTCCCGTTGACATATGGAATAACGTGCAGTTTATTGTTAAGTATGTTTTATGGACGAGACGGATTTGAGTATTACTTCTCGAATTTCGACTCGACATTGCCAGAGGTTCCGAATTTCAAGCATTTGAACAAATGGGACTACTACAAAAGCGAAGACAGGTTACACAAATGGTTTATTCCATGGAAAACGTTAGATACTTCACATGCTCGAAACAACAATCTGACTTGTCAAATATCAGAAGTTGAGAAAAAGTTTATAGCTCAGGTAGATACTAGATACAGAAAGCAGAAGGCATTGAAGGCATCAGGACAAGGAGAAACAGATTGGACCAAGGAGGAAAGGGCACAACAACGAAAAGGTAGTATTGGTCCAATTGCTTTGGATAAGGAGAAACGGGGGAAACTGTGCATTCACAGGAGTTACTCCTACTATGAAAACGTTTATGTAGGACAAGTCAATTGCGAACATGCTTTTCAATTGGAGTACTACTCTAAGAACTTCATGAAAGGGATGCAAGCAATACCAAATGTATATTTTGTATGTGGAAGATATGCCTATGTGAAGTTACCAGATAATTGGTACGGATCATGCTATCTGGCTGTTGTCTTCCCTAAAATATATCATGTTGAGAATTTAGACACGCCTAAGAAAGAAATATCAACTAGATGGAAGCGAGGGCTGGGTGCAGCAGAAGTAATCGGAGATGTAATAGGTGCTGCATTCCCTTTCTTAGGATTGATAATGAATGACATTAAGATCAGGAGGTTAGCTACAGTCGTAGATAGACTGTCTGCCAGTACTGCAAGGTCCTTGATGCTGATAGAAGGGGAGATGCAATCGATTAGGGCAATGGTTCTTCAGAACCGACTTGCTTTAGATGTTCTGTTAGCAAAAGAGGGAGGAGTCTGTAGGGCCTTGAAGGTCCAGGAATGTTTGACTTACATTCCAGACAATTCAAAGCCTCTAGAGAAGTATATACAAAACATTACTGCCATACACTACGAAATTGAGGACCTAGCAAAGGTAAATGTGTGGGAAAAAGTAGGCCATGGAATGGGTAAAGTTGGAAGTTGGTTTGCCAACTTAGGAAAGGGTATCGTTTGGTACATATTGAAACCCATCATCATAGTAGTGATTTGTGTAATCACTTTGTGGGGATTGGTGCGTTTGTATCAATGGTATAGAGCAAATAGGTTACAGAGAGCTATGAAGAAACAGGAAGAAGAGTTGACAGCGATGCAGGACACTCAATATAAGAGTCTGAAAGCATTAGAGAGTATGAAAAGAAGTGGTACTGTCCTGACTTCACTTTAAAGGTTCTACATTTTTGTGTCATGGTAATGATGACCCCTGAAGGTCATCAAAGGGGGGACTGAGAGAGCACAAGTTTGGAAAAAAATGTATAAGTACGCCATATTTACAAGCACGTAGTTAGTTAACATGTACTTTGCACCAGAGTGTTTATATTTAGAAGTGAAATACACAGAGTGTCTTATATTCAGTAGTGAAATGCATAGAATGTTTAAGTAGAGTAACAATAATCATAACTGTGTGAGACTAGTGTAGAAATGTTTGGGATGAATATGAAAACCTCACGTTCTCATGTTAAAGGAATAATGTAAGAGTTGAATGTAACTCTAAAAACCAGTATTTTGTGTAGGCCTCATGGCAATTCACAAGCAAATCTAAACGTGCTGCTAAAATAATGTGAGACAAGGTTGACATGGTTCTTTCAAAATGTACTATTGAACTTAGGGTTAACAGTATATGCTTTATAGATGTGTTATTTTAGAAACGTATGCTAGTTAAGAATGTTTGCTGTTTAAATCAAGTTAACGTTTTAAGAGTGCAGGAACCTGCTGCATGTAAATCAAGTAGGCCAGAGCCGATAATGTCATGTAGTTCAAATCGTCATGTGCTCGTTAGAGGAGAGGTCGTGAGGTGTCCAGTATGAAGCTCTGAGAGTGTTTTATGGCCTAAGATATGGTGAAGTCTGGAATTTGAGGCCCACTGCAGGAAGAGCTGTATGCAGGTGCGAGGGTCCTAATCAGCTCGAATGAAAGGGACTTTGTTCAGTGGCGCCTTGCGCAGGCCTGTAGGAGTTTCCAGGAATTTCAGGGGGTATCAGCGCACGGAAGAAGAAGCCTGGGAACCAAGGTCAACTTTAACGAGGGTCTTCAAGAGTACCATCATGGAGTTTGCCGCGCAAAGATGTACCACGTGAGGGGCGTCCCAAGGGGCGTTTCTATTGGAAATGTGATTTGGTATTAGGGAAAGTGACCCGGGAGGAGAGCAGAGCAGACGATTTTGGGAGCCTAAGGAAGCGGATGGGTAGGCAGATAGGCTGATCAGGAGAGACCCATTATCTGAGAAGAGACAAAGAGAAGTGCGTGATCTTCTTAGGAAATCACCACGGCTGACACCTAGAGGGTTAAGATCTTGCTAAGTAGGGATGTCATTTAGTGTAGTGTAGGGGCAGACTAACCTTAATTTTCTTTTCTGTAATGACTTTGAGGTTGCAACTTGTATCTATTTTAGCAACCCTGATGGTATTCGAACTTGTACTTATTATTTTGTTCTTCAGACTCAGACTATTCAAGAAGTTCATGTTCATAGTGATTCCGATATACCTTTTGAATCTCATCTTGAGAAGTTTGTATCTTCAGTTATCTTTGACTTTATATTAAATCTTTAAAACTTAATTTTGGTCAGTGGTCATTTAGAGTGGTGTAAGTTCTTAAATTGATTGTTTATTGTGAGATTACCTTTTACTCAAGACAGGTACCAACGATTCAGTCGACAGGAAATGGGATTTGGTAAGATAATTAGTAACCAGTAATCCCGCGTTAGCATAGCGCTACTCAATCAATCAATCAATCTAATAATCTTTATTCGGTAATTTCCCAGATGATCATAAAAGAAGTACATGATTTAAAACGCTCAGGGATTAATATTAAACTGTCAAAAATAAAAAAATGTAAGATACAGCAATAAAAATAGAATGCATACAAGGCACAAAAGCCTTAAAAAAAGACATATTCTAAAAACGTGAAATAATATGAGACAATACAGTCACAAAAGCCAGGACATAAGATATAAGTATAATTGAGCATTACTTGGTTAGAATAACATTGTCTTTCTCGCACGTAAAATGCCCCTCAAAAAACAGCCAACCAAATAACAGCTTTCTTGGTCATTTTGCTGCTGTAAGAAGAGCAAAGCAGCTTTGCAATTAGTAAATTTGAGACTGCGCAGTAGAGGCAATAGAAATATCTTGGTATAAGCAAGATAGAAATTGCAAAAGAAAACAAAGTGCAATAAGGTCTGGTTTGATTGCTCATCACACGGGCAAATACAAATTTTGTTTGAGGAGTATTGCCCTAAGGGTAAAAACAACATCCAGCGTATCGTGGCTAACCTAAAACGATGTTTAGAAAAGGTGGTGAACCCAATAAACCCTTGTAGGCTTGGGCAATGAAGAATTCAAAGTAGTAAGAGTCAGATTTACAATAACTGGCACATCCCCAGGGATGCGCCAGTTATTGTGCGCCGCAGCTCCGCCACCCATGGTGCGCCGCATTTACAATGCGGCGCACCATGGGGCAAAGGAGTAAAGGAGACGCATTGCTGGAGTTGCGTCGCAAGCGCGACGCAGCTCCATCAAGGGTCAGGAGTGCCCTATCTGTCCAATGCTGTGTCAAGCCTTACGCCTGCTTCAAGCAGGCGCAGGGTTTTGACGCAGCATTAGCCTAAAAGTGACTGAGTTAAATCTTGTAGATTTCACTCAGCCACTTTTAGGAGGCGTTCCTGCACAGGAACGCCCCCCCTGCGCCGGAACGCCTCCTTATGGCGCAGGGCTTTACAACGTGACGCATCTCCCAGATGCGTCATGTTGTAAATAGGGCGCATTGTTTGCGCCGCCGTTGCATCAAAAAAAGTGACGCAATTGCGGCGCAAAGAGGCGCAAGAGGCTTGTAAATCTGCCCCCAAGTGTCTACAAGGGATTTCACTTATACTAGATATCTTTTTTATTTTGAATATTTTGAGTCAATTGTGTACCATCAGACTCCTAAGTGTCCAACCAGACAACTTAAATAAAAATGGATTACAAAGAATCAGAAAAACAAAGCACACGGAAAATCCTATTCATACAAAATGAATTTATCCGATTTAAGCATTTTGAAATTCAGAAGGGTACATTTGAAAAAAGTAAATATCAGCAAGTGACGTTATGAAAAAGATGTACAAATGAATTTAAACACACAGTTCATAACCTGCGTCTGCTCCTAAAAAATAATAAAGCTAATATTATCAAAACATCAATAAATATTGCTGAAGAGAATAGAAAATTTCCTGGAGATGACGGGACTGTCGACGTTTCGGTCTGTGTGGCATCAGTCCATAAGACCAGCCTCAGGACAAATGGCTTTTTGCAAGATATAAAACCTTTTAAATTATTCACAAGGTAACACAGTTGACCTTGAATCAGAGTCACAACAACCTACAGCGTTTAAATCACTTATCGTGTTCAATAGTCAATTTATCAACGGGTCTTCTTATATGCTTCAGAAGATGTAGTCAAAACAAATTTGTATAAATGTTATTTTGCAAAATGGTTCCAGCCACGTGCGATTCCAGCAGTATAACGTCCTCGTAAGCCTCGACGTTATACTGCTGGAATCGCCCATTAATGTTTTGATAATATTAGCTTTATTCGTTTTTTAGGAGCAGACGCAGGTTATGAACTGTGTGTTTAAATTCATTTGTACATCTTTTTCATAACGTCACTTGCTGATATTTACTTTTTTCAAATGTACCCTTCTGAATTTCAAAATGCTTAAATCGGATAAATTCATTTTGTATGAATAGGATTTTCCGTGTGCTTTGTTTTTATGATTCTTTGTAATCCATTTTTATTTAAGTTGTCTGGTTGGACACTTAGGAGTCCGATGGTACACAATTGACTCAAAATATAAAAAAATATATATAAAAAAAAGATTTCTAGTATAAGTGAAATCCCTTGTAGACACTTACTACTTTGAATTTAACCTAAAACGAGTCAGTAAGTTGCATTCATACACGTTCTGCACTATTAATAGGTATGGGACAATCCCGGCTGTCATCTAAACCAAACAATGATCTCTAAAAGACGGCTTCACCACTCCCACGGCCTCCTTAGAGGCTTGCCTGTGCAAAGAAAAGCATTCCTGGGGCCAGCTTTTATCTTTCTTGGTGATAATATCCGGGATCTCAAACAAGTGTGCGCAGCCCAGATCCAAAGTGGTATCTCTTATATACTTTAGTGATGGAATTTTCACACCAGTAGAGGGTGTCAGAATATGTTACATCACACACATTATAAAGCTACAAAGAATCACACATGTGTGAATCTGTGTATAGGAAATGTTACATAAGACAATGAGGACTACAAGGTGTAGGAGTCACATGTCAGCCATACTGGTAGGCAAAATGTTTTAAGAGTGCTTGGTCTGGAGAAGCAAAAACCAGGATTTAAACCTTGACACACTAGTTGGGGTTGACTTTATTAATACGAGTTTCTTTCTATCCAAATTAACCCTTCTTAGCAACCTTATCATAATGAAAGATTGTGGAAAAAAATAATGTTCTAACTTATACGATGCAGTTTGCTTGCAGTTCTTTGATGACCATCATACTCACTGTGCTATATTAGGATTGTAATTTATGAACTGCAAATAATAAAAAGACCTCTGTTACTAACACAGTAATCCACTGAGCTATCTACATAAAATACAATTCTCTGCATGGTACATATTATTTGCAGTAGGCATATTAACCCTCTGTGCTACTTTATATTAAGGCAAAACTTCCACCAGGCAAAACTCCAATCTCTCTCCAAGCAGGAAAATTAATCGTTGCCTCAAAATTGCTGGACACCAAAGGAACTCTGCAGCAGGTGCTTTTAAACCATAAGATTTTAAAAACAAAGCACCCCCAATCTCGGCACCAGGTACGGTGGCACCAGTCACTCTGCCCTGAAGCCTAAGTTTGCCATAGTCATAAGTACCTTTGTGAGACACGATCTGATTTTATCTCCATTAAACATGGAGATGAGGATCAGCTGAGTATCGTCAGAATATGATGTAATCTTGGTGCCATAGGCCTCTGCCACGGGTGCGAGGGGAGACATGTATAAATTAAAAAGGGTAGGGCTTAGAATGAAGCCCTGGGGCACTCCAACATTCATACTAGGCAAGAGGGTGGAGAACGGGGGCTCCCATATTTACTGATATCTGTCTTTCAGGAAAGAAATGAACCAGGACAGAGCTGTCCCCCCTGATGCCCAAGTCCCTCAGTCTGTCAAGAAGTCTCTGATAAGAAAGTCCACATCATGTAGCTTCAGTTATGAGTGGAAACATCTGTGGTCACCATTAATACGGGAGGCAGGAGAAGAACTACTTCCCAAAACAGCTTGGGATGGATCCAGTCAACATTGTAAACCCTACCAGATCTTGCACTAAATTTGTGAAATTTTGAAATACAAAAATTCAGAATAACTCTTTGTCTGTGGGCTGTGGATCCGCCTGGCCTGTGGTTTCCTCAAGGTGATTGCATCCTGCAGACATAAACAACAGGACAGACAACAGAGTTATACACTTAGAAGTGTAAAGATTCTTTATTCTGAACAAGCACTGGTGATATTCTGGGTGAGTATCTGCAGGTGGGAAAAGAACAGGCATACTATAATAGCATGCCTGGCTTTTAGAAGAAAATATAGAGTGGGGCAAAGAATGTGACACACACATTTTGTTGTTATGTAATGTTGCACATTTTCCGTAGAGCACAAAGTCCATCACATTTTTGGCCAGGCTGGAGTCCTGATATGAAAACATTTGCCTGCATAATGTGGCTTATTGAGGTTCCTTTGGGTATCTTGGAGTGAGTTTTACACTACACCCATATGAGTCTGAACAGTAGGTATTGTGTCTCAATTATAGAGTATGTGTCAGTGTTTCCCTGCCCCAGTGTGAGAGGCTCTATATCACTCACTCAGTGTGCCTATTAGTGTCTCTCACTGAATATGTCTGTGCCTCCTATTCTAGACACCATGATGAGATCTCCATGTCCATGTATATGCGCATAATGCCATGTTCCCAGTGTCCATGTGTTCTGAATATTGGTTTCAGTGTACTTTGTTCTGTCATATTTCCTGCACCACTGTAAGTTCGATACTTGTAACAGCTTTTGTATATTCCCTGACCCAGTGTCAGTGTTTTCCATTCTCCATGTGTTTGCCCTGTTTTCTGTCCCACGATTAGGCCCTAATTATGAGTCAGCTGATAGAAGATACGTTACCCCCTGGGTTTGGATTTTAAGGGGAGTGATAACTGTCTCATATTCACAGTTTTACTTTTCAGAGTGAAGCATAGCATGTATTTACTGAGACTTGTCCCTCTACAAATTCGGTTAGATTTGAGCTGCAAATTCAACAGGGAGTGCTAACTTTATCTCACCCGCATCTTACTGCATGCAATAAAACCTGCACAACTCCTAATGTGCACCTGTTTACAGAGGGGGTTGGAATTTTTCATCCCACTCCTCATCTGGGCCTAAACATATTTATCAATGTATTTTCCCTTTTCCAGTGGCAACATCTTCCCTGTCAAGTCATTGTAGTAGTTCTTCTTCCAATGTCAGTGTATTCTCTGCTCAACATCAAAATAAAACAAATAAATATAAAGGGATCTATTCCCACAGACCTGAAAGGGCAAACATTTGCATCATTTTTTGCAAATCAGAATCGTTTCCAGAATTATACCTGAAAAGCTGTGTGGGAGCCGAACCCCAATAATTATCCTTCCTTGATTGCAATCTCATGCTCTTCTTGAGTCCTTGCCACCTTTATACATCTCTCATTATATTACACAATAACATCATACTCTTCTTCATTCAATAGGCATGAATAAGTAGAGCCTTTATTAGTCTCAGTACCAATTTGTACAATCTCTTTATATAAGTATCACGTTTTGGAGACTTTAATATTCTCACTGATGAATACATAATTAAAAATCACCACAAACATACTACAAGAAAGTGGGTAGTACAAAAGTTTTAGTTGCTCTTAAGTAGGCCCCTCTCTAGTCTATTTTGGAAAGAAAGTGCATATAAAAACATCACTAACACACATTTTGTGTATATATTCTCTAATCATTCTCTAATCATTCTATTATCATTTCCCCTTATACCTTACACCAACTGATTATTATGTATTGCCACTTCTAATTCTTTATGATTCTTTCTAGGTACAGCTACATTTGTCCAGCGGCAGCTACTCCGCTATGGTGGAGGAGCGTCGCCCACCTCACCCCACTCCACCCTACCAGCAGCCACAAACTCGAAAAATGAAATGATAATAACACAGGTTTATTATCGTTTTATTTTTAACACAAACAAGTCTTGGGGTGGGGCCAGAAGATGAGAGTCTGGAGGGGGAGTGTTGGGCACTGCTGTGAGTGGGCATGTCGGTTTGGCCAGCTGTCTGAGGACAGCCAAACCGACATGTGTACTGAAGCTGTCTCCAACCCGAGCTGCCTTGCTGGGATGGAGACACAATGCACAGACAGGGAACGCAAATCAAGGGTGCTCAGGCCAATCCTGACACTGCTCTCATACATGCGAGCAGCATCAAGATTGGCTGTAGGGGAGGCTGGGAGCCTGTGCAATAGGAGAGGACAGAGTCAGCGATGTGGCGAGCGGAAGGCAAGTGGTTTTATTTAATTTTTGTTTTTATTTTCGTCATTGTCCATCGTCCCTCCCACCTCACCACTCTGCCCTGATACCAGTCGCCACTGCATTAGATACGTGTTGTGACACATTTCCCATGGGAGACAGTAAGCACACTAAAAGGCCAACTAATATTATGACCAATACATTCCTCCCTACAATGTTACAGCCAGCAGTGTATCCCATATTCATAATAGAGACAATAAACAAACTTCTACTTTTTCTTCTCAGTTCTTGTCAGTATGTAATTTCAAAAATCAAAACCAAAATGAGTAATCACTTCCATTAAACCACCTTAATAAGTTTCTCAGCAACAGGTTGAGGGGACACTGGGCTTTTCTTACCTTCTGCCTTCGGTCGATACATTTTGTAGTAGCCTGAGAGGTAAAAGGTGGTTAACACCAATTCCAATTTAAACATCAGGTTACAGTGGAAAGCCAAGCTGATCTAAATGAGTTGAAGAAACATATTGCAAAAATACAGAATTACCAATGGAAATCCAAAGCATTAAACTAAATGTATCCTCAATAACAGAAAGCATATCAGGAGTTCAGTAGATGCAATGCAGAAAATGGGAAAGAGAACTGATGATTAGATTGTAGGTTTCGATCCTTCGGCCTATGCATGAGGCTATCTAAAGAAAATCTATTAAGCCCTGTTCGAAACTAGGGATCATAAAAACCCTCTTTAACTTGGGGAAGCAAGAAAGGTGTCAGCATAGTGGAGACTTCAGTACAAGCCCTCTAAATCAAATCAAGGAGCAGGCATAGCATACAGTCATATAAAGAGAAATATATAGATAGGTCTTCACCTCTCCAAGTCTAGGGGGCATCTGCTGCCTAACGATGCGAATCCCAATGAACACATGCAAAATCAACATCATTATTTCCTATAGAATCCCATCATGTTAACAGTTGAAATTGGCTCCATCCTTCAATTCTCCCACCTTCCAATTGGAACAGCAGGGCAACCTTGAGCATCTGTTTCAGCCATGGGAATCATTCTCCTCCTTCGTTAGCACATCTCCTTCATGCCAAATATTTCTTCCGTACTTCACTATCTCTACAATGCACAATATGCTGTTCACTAACTAATGAAGCCTTGAAACTGCATCTAAAGAGGAGGGAACATGCAAAGCAGACATACTTTTACATTGAAGATTAAACACAGAAACCCAAAAGCTTTGGTCATGCTAACTTTAGTAAAACAAATGTGCACCAGATATTTAGATATAAGTGCAAAATCAATCACAATATTATAATGAATATATGAGGGTAACCTAAGCAGGGATCATCATAACATGTGTAATACAATTTCATCTAAATGTTGCACAACTTAATGTATATGCCTAACTACATACTAGAACTACAATTTCATGATAACAGTAATATGTGTACGTTAATAATTCTCTAACATTCTACAATAAAGCATATCAGAAATACAGTTGAATACTCCACTCTCATTAATGACGTTACAACAGACTGAGTGTATAAAGTGTTAAATGCACATGAAGATTTACATTTCTGTGCCATTTAGGGGTGAAACTAAAATTACGCTGATTTGATCCCTCCTCGGATGCTGAATCAAGCCATCACATCATAATAGCAATCTTCTATCAGGTGAAGTTGACTAAAACCGCGTGGTTTTCATAATTTTTCATCTAGATTCCTCCAGACGTTTGATAGCATCATAGTATTTACTCTGACTTTCCTCCAACTCTACAGCCTCTCTCTTTCTTTTAACTCCCATAGCTGCCTTTACCCTCTGATACGCATTAAAGAACACAACTATAGATATCGCACAAAGAGCAATAATCACAAGAGGCTTCAAGATAGAACCCACTGTTCAACTTCCCATATTTCCAAACCATTTGCCTACTGCTCTGAATCCATTACCAATTACTTTGCATGCACCTGTTGCTAAAGATTCCTTCAAATCTTTCGGTAGGTCAGTAATATTCCTATTTTACAATTGCAAGTCCTGACTGTTGTCTGAAATATAAGTACAACACTGCTGAACTTTCAACATTCGACAGACTCTGCCCTCCTTTGCAAGAAGAATGTCTATTGCAAGCCTATTCTGTAAAACCATACACCTAATAGCAACCATTTCAGTATCGATAAGCAACAAAGCTCCCGAAGTACTAGTAGAAAGCTTGTCAACTACAGTGGATTTTTTCTAATCTTAATGTCATTCAATATTACTCCTACCATTGGGATTATGGCACCAAAAACATCCCTCAGAATTTCTCCAGCATTATATCCTCGTTTTGGCCTATTTCTCTGCTCCCACTCAGGATGATAAGCATTCTCTACGTGATATGTTTTAGGAAAACTGCCCCTAAGGAACATGTACAGTACCATTTATTAGGTAATTTAAAGAAAGCATACTTTCTAAAAATGAAATAAACTCCAGGAATCACAGGCTCTTTTCCATCTAGATATAATTTCCATCTGGCTCTAGCTTCAAACATATGATCACATTCATTCTTTCCCACCCAAACAGTGCCTAACTCACTCTTGTCATTCTGCACACACAATTTCCCTGTATGCTGCCAATCGCTTACTTTAGTCCCTGCTGCCTAAAGATCCATTTCTTCCTGTAACCATTAAGGTATCCTTGTTAGCCTAGTGGAAGTTGTTATCACTGCTCTGTATCTATCCTCCACTAGGCTTAGAAATGTCTTCTCATTTTCGTTCAATAGGCAAATCAAATAATGTCTGTGGGCAAAAACAGTGTCTAAGATTTTAACAGGGTCAAAATATTGTCTGACGGTGTTGTGTATTTGAGAATGTGCATGATTAATTCGGTGTTTGAACATAAGAATTACTGAGAGAACCAAATCATAGATCAACTAATAATACTGAAAATGACCCTGTCCATAGAAAAAAATTAACAGGGGACTACAAGAAACACCATAAGTCAAAGATATATGGTGATAGGTTACACCTTCCACTACCTATGCGGGTAACTGCATACAAACATAGCAGTCCCTTGTATCCATAGTATTAACATATTCATAAAGCAATCTAGTATAGAAATTTAATGTGTAATCTCATCTAGACAAATCCATGTGTAAGTCCTTATCATCTAGTGAAAACAATTACCATCAGTAACGTGTAATGATTTGGGTTTTGCCTTATCCTCTGCTACACTAGATATAGGTGAAGATAATCCTACCAGATAATTAATACTAGTACTACAACTAATACAGCACCCCCTTTTATGTATCGACATCTATGAGATAAAAGCTTAGGTTTCATTACTTCTCTAAACATCAGACCAATGGGTGGAGATTAGCAGCAACAGATGACATGAATTAAATCTTGGAAGATCTGGGCCCGCTGTCACTATTTCGACAGTTTCCCCACCCGCCTACATGGCAGTCTACCTGCTCTATTTAGATGTTAGCATATCCATGGACGAAAGACTGACCAAGTGCGGCCGACTCTGCCAGGAATTTTCACCCTTGTCGATTGCATCATAGGCAGAAGCAGCTGTTGGTGGAATTCCAGCCAAGATTACCACCGGGCCAATCACGATATACATTTCTGTCGAGGAAACTGTGGCAGAGATACCTCCTACTCTGAGTTGGTGGAATCAAATGAAATGAGGTACAAACATACCTATTTTTCTGTTTCCCACTTCCGTTCCCATCTTGAACCCTATTGTCCAGGTCCTACCTTTGCTGCTACTACAAGATCACAATGCTCATCAACTCCATTGTCACTGGGATCTAATGGTAAGCTTCTTTTACACTTGTCTTACTATGAATAGTATGTTGACCATTGCTTTCGTATCGTGTATTTTTACAGTCCTTTTACATGCATTTTTGGTGTGTAATGCATTAGTGTACAATTTTCTCTCTCCATCATTCCAAGCAAAATAAGTAAATTTCAGGTAAGAATACCTTTAACAGGGCACTCTAACTCGTATTGTTCTCATGAGGACAGTCACTTCACTTCCTCTGCCACTCAGCTCAGAATCCTCAGTGTTCTCCAGAATGGACTGGAGTTGGCTGGCTGCTGGCAAATTCAGCTTCCCTCTTTCTTGCTTTCTCGACCAACGTTCTCTAGCTGCCACTCGTGGTTCCACAGCACTAGGGCCTTAATTGGGGTCTGACTATGGCTTATTCGCCACCACAGGATAAGGCTCTCCTGCTTTAGCTCCAACTGTTGACACATCAAGACCCCCCTCAGGCTGACCAAGTGCTGTATGAGATTCTGACTGGCCCCCTGCAGCTTGAATAACCTGTTCCTATGGTCCTTCAACCACCACTGGCGGGTCTGGGAGTGGTGCTGTTACATCATCAAGGGGACACTGAACTCTGCAAGTATTGGCAGGATCCACTCAAGTGGGCAGACCTCCGCACTTTACAGCAAATGTAGTGGCTCCAGACAACTCTACCATACATGTTTCTTCACCAGGACCCACTCTTCTGGACTATGGTCATGGCACAATGGCTGCTTCAACCTAACGAGACACAGAACACAACACATCAGCCAGTCCTTGGCAGTAATCAAGAATCAGGTCATCTGTAAAATTCACAAGCGCATTCGCAGGCACAATTAGCAGTCTCAAAGCTCTGCCTGTGATGATCTCAGGGGGAGACAATCCTGTCTTCTGATCAGGAACACTGTGAAGCAAAGCATCAGGCTGCTTCAAGGACATAGATGCACACACTTTAGCCAATCTGGATTTTAAAGTACCATTGACCTGCTCCACTATTCTGTAAGCCTCAGGTTGGTAGCTTCAATATACTCTCTCCTCTACTTGCAATGCTGCACAAAACATTCTCAGAATCGCATTGTTAAAATTATCTCTTTGGTCCGACTTCACAGAAGTCGGAAAACCGAACCTAGGTGTAAGTTCCCCTAACAACAACTTGGCCACCGTAACACTATCATTCCTTCTAGTTGAGTAAGCTTCATCCCAATGAGAAAAGATGTGCACAATCACCAGGACATATCTTAACCCATTACACATGGACATTTCGATAAATCCCAACTACCTTCTCTTAAATGGACCTCCTGATCTCCCAATGTGACTCAATGTTATTGCAGTCCATTTTCCTACATTCATCTTTTGGCACACAATGCACCTGTGACACAATGCCTCAGTCATCAGTATGAATCTGGGGTTAAACCATGTCTGGATAAACAATCTGGCCATGGCATCCCTCCCCATATGAGTCGGGCCATGATAATGCCTAGCCATGTTTGGTAGCAAACTATTTGGCAACACAAGCCTTCTGTCTCCTGAAAAGCAAATGGTATCATCCCTCTTAACACAACCTGCTCGAGTCCAACTCTGCTGTTCTTCCTCTGAAACTTCTTCCTGCAATCTCTTAACCTCCTCCCAAGCATCAACAGTAGTTTAAAAAAGGTTGTAGGGGGCGTGGCCAAGATGGCGACGGAGTGAGACGTTCTCTGCGTCCCCTCCGGCGCCGAATTTCACAAAGCACCGAATAGCACCCCCGGAACCGTGCTTTGACCGGTGGTTCTGCTGTCAAGGGGCACCGGAGCATAGTGGCTGAGTGCTGGTGGCGGCGCTGGTCCCTCGGGGCGTCCCACGAGGAGAAGCGCGCTTTTGGAGCGGAGGCGGCGGAGGGCCTATCCGACGCCGGACTGGAGTAGAAGGGAGGCCGACAGGAAGTGCAGGCAGAGCGGTCGCCGTGCTGAACTGAAGGTCGGCCCGGTATCTGGAGCGGCGCCTCGATAGATTCAGCGACCGGCGGGATTCCCGGAGGTCGGCGTCTGCCCCCCTGCCCCCCGCCCGTGTGTAGAGCTGTGTGTGCGGTGGCGGAGCCGGAGGCTGAGTGCGGTCCGGCGGAGCAGAGTCCCTGCAGACCGGAGGGAGGTGAGCGCCTGGAGGCGGCCGGGGGGTTCAGGGCTGCGATCTGGCTCGTGAAGGGCACCGGCTGAGCCGGACTGCTGGGCTGGCCTTGCGAGGAGACGACATTGGGCTCTGGCCGGAAGCGAAGACGGCCTAGTGCGGGCTAGGCGGCCGCCTGAGTGGGTCAATTGAGGATTGCGGCCACAAGTAGCCTACGCTTACAAGGCTCCGTGATCGGCGGCGGCCTCTAATGGAGGGGGGGGCGAGACGCCTGGAGCCTCAGCTGCGGCCTACACCCTGAGTGAAGCTTGAATTGGAGGGCTTGGTCGTGCAGCGACCCCGGGCGACATTTTCCCACGGAGCAGTGACCCGGGCGTGTGAGACGCTCTCTGGTCTTTGGGGGCACGCGCACCATTGACCTGTGACCTGGTGGGGACTGCAAGATCCGAAGGGCTGGCAGTGCAGAGGAGCGGACCTGCTTTAGCGGCCCTAACACTTCGAAGAAGGTTCCAGGGAGGCCCGCCTCGGTCGCCCCACCGCGTGGCCGGCAATTGACGCCGTGGGTTGTGGTCGCCGGCGATTTGTGGTCGGCCTGGGGAAACGCACACGACCGGTCTTGAGATGGCGAACAACCAGAGGAGGGGGAAGACTAACAAGGATGGCCTGTCCAGGGGCTCCCATCTTCCGCCATCGCCTGGGGGGAGCTCCTCTTCCGCGTCAGGGGACGGAGAGGCGCCGGTCACGAAAGCGTTCATGACTGAGCTGTTTGCTTCCATTAAGGATGACATCTCAGAGCTGCGGTCCCAGCTCGCGTCGGACCTTAGAGAGGTGAGGAGAGACCTGGATGGAGTTGGCGAGAGGGTAGCCACCCTGGAGGACCATGATCTTACCCTGGCTAATGATGTCCATCAGCTGCAACAGGATGTGCTGCGTCTTAGGGAACAGAATCTGGATCTGCAGTCCCACGCGGAGGACCTGGAGAACCGCTCCAGACGGAACAACATCCGTATTAAGTCGGTGCCGTGGGACGGGGAGTCCGGAGATCTGAGAGGCTATGTCCTGGAGCTGTTCCGGCAGATCCTGGGTGACGAAGAACTAACGGATGTTAAGATGGACAGGGCCCATAGGGTTGGTCTTCCTAGGCGCGGAGGGGGCCCTCCGCCTGACATCCTCGTTTGCGTCCACGATTTTCAGTTGAAAGAGCGCATTCTGAAGAAGGCCCGGGAGGCTACATCTATCCAGTTTCGTGGGCACCATCCGCAGTTGTACCAGGATTTGGCGGCTTCTACTCTGCAGAAACGGCGTGAGTTTAGACCAGTGACTGCCTTCCTGCGGGACCGCAACATTGCTTACTCCTGGGGCCACCCGTTCCGCATCATATTTCGTTGGAACAACAGGCTTGAACAGATCAGGTCCCTTCAAGTGGCCATGGATCTACTGGGGATCGACGGACCGGATGCTTCACCTGGCGATGGGAGTCCCTCTGCACGGGGCCGGCGAAGGTCCCCCTCCTGGCACAGGGTGGGCGGGGAGGGGGGGAGGAGGGTGCCTGATAGGCCCACCGGCATGCAAGAACGGGTCGACGCGGTGGCCTCGGTTGCCACTGTCACGCTGTCAGCCTCTCAGCTTGGTTCCGGGGCGGCGTGATTTCTGAAGAGAGATCTGGCAGGCGCCGGAGGGGCGCACCCCTGCAGGTACCGTGGGTTCATATGTACTTTGTGAGAAGACGCCCAGGTACGAGATTCGAGGGGGACATCGGCCGATGTCTCCTAGCCCTACCAAGGAGGACTCTTTTGGACTTCTGATGGTTTGTGAGGGGGTTTTCGGGGGGGGGGAGGGTCTTGGGGGGGCTGTTTGGGGTGTTGGGGTTGGGGGGGGGGGGATGGTGGTGACGCGGTCGTGCTGTGGATAGTGTTGTGTAGTGTTGAGAGGGAGAATGTGTGGTGTTGTTGGTATGGGGAAGGCGAGGCGGGTGGGCCTTGGACTCGAGGTTGGGACAGTGGGGAGGAGGGCTGGCGGGACACTGTTCTTCACGTGGGCTGTAACCATGGTTTCTTATGGCAGGGGGTGGTGGGCTTGCCCCCGAGTTATGCAGGATTCTGGTTTTTGTCTCCCGATGCCTGTTAGCATAGGAACCTGGAATGTCAAGGGACTGAACTCGCCGCAGAAACGGCAAAGGGTGTGGAAATATATAACGGATCACCATTTAGATATAGTGGGTCTGCAGGAAACTCACTTTACACGCGCAGATGAACTGCGTCTCAAGCATAAGGCTTATCCTCTGATATACAGATCCTCTGCGTCCACAAAGCACAAGGGGGTGGCCCTCCTCTTCCATGCTTCGCTGCGTTTCCAACCTGAGGCGATTCGCACGGACAGGGAGGGCCGCTGGTTGATGGTGAGGGGGCTGGTTCAGGGGCGGCTCTGTACCTTTGTTGTGTTGTATGCTCCTAATACTGGCCAGAATAAGTTTCTGCAGGGCTTACTGCGTAAAGTGGGTGATTTTGTTGAAGGGCAGTTGTTCATCATGGGGGACTGTAATTTGGTATGGGACGGAGCGCTGGACTGTTCTGGCTCTCGCAGGGCGGATACTGGTGTGTTCTCAGAGGTGTCACGGCAAAAAGTTGAGGACATGGGGTTGGTTGATGGGTGGCGGTTTCTACATCCAACGTCCAGGGATTACACGTTTTTTTCTCATGTGCACCGCTCGTATTCCCGACTGGACCATATATTCCTAGGCCAGGCTCTTCGAGGAGATGTCCTTGACTCCACCATACTGCCCCTCTCGGTCTCGGATCACAGCATGCTGGTGCTTACACTGCGCTGGTCGTCGACAGGCTCCGGGCAACGGAAGTGGTATTTCCCGGCCTCGGTGCTTCGGGACGAGACTTCTAACAAGGCGCTGCGGGTGGCCATTAGGGAGTTCTTTGCCCTCAACCCACCGTCTGATACCTCGGTGGCCAACACGTGGGATGCCTTTAAGGCGTCCATCAGGGGCACTTGCTTGGGCCTTAACGCACAACTCAATAGGATGCGACGCAAGGAGAGGGAGGCCCTGGAGGCTGAACTGGCTGCTCTCGAGCAGGCGCATAAACTCAACCCCTCGAGGGTGACCCTCCGGCCTCTCACGGCGGTACGGGGGAAACTGAGGGCCCACTACAGTAACAGGGCGGAGTTCACCCTACTGAGGCTGGGCCGTCAGTCCTACTCTTGTGGTAACAAGGTGGGGAGGCACTTGGCTCGACAGCTTCGTGACAGGCGGGAGCGGGAGTACATTGGAGGGATCCGTGACTCTGCTGGACAATTGCAGCATCGGGACGAGACGAAGGCGGCCATCTTTGGTCGCTTTTACTCGGACCTATACAAGGGGGACCGATTAGGAACGGCTGCTCAGGAAGATTACTTGGGGCGTCTACCCCTTCCGCAGGTGTCTAAGGAATGGAATGAGCTCTTAGGGGCGCCGATTACCAGGGAGGAGGTGCTAGCGGCTATTAAGAACTTGAAGCTTCACAAGGCGCCTGGACCGGACGGGTACACTGCTGTGTTTTATAAATCTTACGCCTCCGAGCTCTGTGACTTCTTGGTCACACTTTTTAATGACATGGCCGCCTCTGGTTCTTCCGCTGGCTCCTTGGCGGAGGCGATGATTACGGTCTTGCCGAAGCCGGGGAAGGATCCGGCACAATGCGCCTCATTTCGCCCGATAGCGCTTCTTAATTTGGACGCTAAACTGTATTCGGCGATCTTGGCATGTCGGCTACAAGACCTTATGCCGGCACTGATCCACCCGGACCAGTCTGGCTTTATCAAGGGGCGCCAGACGCATGATAACACACGGCGGGTGGTGCATCTGATAGAAAAAGCGGAACGATTCCGTATACCGGCGGTCCTAGTGGGCCTGGACGCCGAGAAGGCCTACGATAGGGTGGATTGGGGGTTCCTATTCAATACCATGACTGCCTTTGGTTTTTCGGAGACCTTCATCACTATGGTAAGGGCTAATTACTGCTGCCCCCGGTCCCGGGTTGCGGTGAATGGTCATTTGTCAGCATTCTTTGCTCACACTCGCGGCACTAGACAGGGCTGCCCTCTGTCCCCCCTGCTATTCGCGCTGAGCATCGAGCCGCTGGCGGTGGCGGTGCGGGAGCATGAGGGGATCCGAGGTTTACCATTTGCGGGGGAGCAGCATAAGATTTCGCTCTTCGCGGACGATGTCTTGCTCTCTATTGCTGATCCGGAGAGCTCGCTTCCTTGCGTTAGGGAGGCCTTGCTGGAATTTGAGGGAGTGGCGGGCTTTAAGGTCAACTATAGCAAGTCGCACATCCTGAATCTTACCCTGTCGCAGGCTGAGATGGACCGGGTGCGGCCGCTGACACCGTTGGCCTGGGCCGCGGGTTCGATTATCTACCTGGGGGTCCATCTGACTCCGACGGTGGGCGGGCTGTTCCAGGCCAATTTCCCATCCTTGCTGGCGAAATCTCGGGCCGAATTGGACAGGTGGAAGCCGAAGTTTCTGTCGTGGCTGGGCAGAATCCATGCCGTGAAGATGGTCCTCCTCCCTAAATTCTTATATTTGTTCCAAGCCTTGCCTATCCCCATGGGCAGCGATTTCTTTCGGCACCTCAAGACTTCCTTACTGCGTTTCGTGTGGCAGGGGGGTCAGGCACGGGTGTCATATGCAGTTCTCCGTCGACCGAGATCAGAGGGTGGGGTTGGGCTCCCAGACCTGCAGTTATATTACAAAGCGGCGCAATTGAGAGTTTTGGTAGAGTGGTCGCAACAGACCTCCGAGAAACACTGGCTCCATATGGACCGATGCGTTGCCGGTAGGTCAATTTGGGACCTGGCCTGGAAACCAAAGAAGGACCGCCCCCTCAATGCATATATCAGCACCCCCACCAGCACGGTATTGAAGGTGTGGGACTCACTGGCGGGAGATGACCGTTGGACCACATTCCCTTCGCCGTTTACGCCCTTGCATTACAACCCAGCTTTCCCGCCGGCGCTACACGAGGGACCGTTTGCGGTGTGGAGGGAGGGGGGGTGTCGGGCGTTGACCCATTTGTTCCACGGCCGGGACACCCTCACTTTCGCTAATTGTATGAGAGATTATGGGGTCCCCCAGACTGAGCGATTCCGGCATGTTCAGCTGCTACACTGGGCTACGTCACCTGGAGTGATGGAGGCGGCTACGAGACCGCCGACGCCGTTTGAAGCCTTTATTTTGCGGACGTCTGCCATGAAAGGGGCCATCTCCTTCATTTACCAGCTGTTACTTCAATCGACGATAACTCCTCGACCTCGCTACATGGGGCAATGGGAGGAAATGTTGGGGCGAGATGTCTCGGACGCGGAATGGTCGGCGCTGTGGCGCGACTTGACGTCCTTTAACCATTCCTTGCACTTGAGAGAAGCCCACCTCAAAACGGTCATGCAATGGTATATGTGCCCGACTAGGCTTCACCGCATTTTCCCGGGGACCTCGGATAAGTGCTGGAGGGGTTGCGGACTTCTGGGGGATTTCCGCCATATCTGGTGGGACTGCCCGGTGATCCGTCCGTATTGGGAGGAAATCCTTTCCCATATGAAGGACATATTGACTTATCCCATTGATGACTCTATGGCTTGTGTCCTGCTAGGGCTGCGTGATCCTGGCCTTGTCTATCAGACCAGGGCAGATAAAAAGATTTTGTGGCTGTGCCTCGGCGCAGCGAAGCTTACACTGGCTGCGGCCTGGAAGAAGAGGGAGGCTCCGGCGATCTCGTTGTGGCATGCGCGGTTGTGGAGGTTGCTCAGTCTGGAGAGAGTGGCGGACATCTTCTTGGGCCAGTATAAGAATTTCCGATATCAGTGGGGACCTCTGGTTACGTTTCTCTCTAAGGGATTGCCCTCGGCCGTATGTCCGGCCTCTGTGAGATCGATGCACCTCTTTCAAGTGTGAAGTGGATCTGTATGAGTGTTGAGTGAATGGCGTCACCACCGGGGGGGAGGGAGGGGGTGGGAGGGGATTGTTGGTTGTTTGGGGTTTTTGGGCTGTGGAGGATCCACAAATTGACTATCTGCATCGCCTGTATGGAACCTGGAGGTCTGGGGTCCGGCACATTGCGGCACTGGTCGTCTTAGTTGGCCCGGCCTACTGATGAGCTGATAGCACACTATGTTCAGTGATCCTCAATGTTATGTTGTCCTGAGCCTGGACTGGATATGCGTTAATATGCTTGGGTCATTGCTGATGTGCATACAAGGCTTTTGCCTTGCTTTTGGGTACTGTGCGGTTCTCCCGCAGCCCTTTGTTTATTTTCTTATGTACCTCAAAATAAAATAAAAATTTTACAAAAAAAAAAAAGGTTGTAGTCGGTTTCATCTGCTCCTTCATTGGTGTATTCTCCAAGCATTTAAGGCACAATACCTGGTGACCTCACCTGTATACCTGTTGCAGACTGTCACATAATCATTTCCCTTACAGCGTGCGGAAAGGTTAATGATGTAACTTGCACAGGCATTTGAAAAGCTTCCAGAAACGTCACTTGTTCACTGTTGCAAATGGGGTAGCCCGATGAGGGCATTAATACCCTTTGGGATCATAACTGTCCAAAGTTGTGCACTATACCAAAGCCATGCCGACTGTTGGTGAAAATTGTCACCTTTAGCTGGTCTGAAACACAGCATGCTCTAATAAGAGCAATCAATTTGCCCACATGTGCAGAAACTACTCCTTAAAGCCAAGCAGCTTCCACTACTCCTTAAATAGTGCATACTGCATAATAGGCTGTCAAATTTCCTTCATGGTCTCCTAAACACGAGCCATCCACAAACAATGCGTAAACAGATTCAGGTAGTGGAGCACCCTGTATGTCTGGACTCGACTTGGTGCATAGTTCAGTGACCTTAAGACATTCATGCTCTACTTCAGCATCAACAACATAATTCTAAGGAAAGGGTAACGGTGTAGCACAACGCTTCAATCTTACATTCTCAGCCGCAAGTCTGACTTGCTCATATTTCATGAGGTGACTGTTTGTAAGGTGCTGTATATGGGTCATGGTCAACAAAATTTCAAATAAATTGGGAACATACACAGTTAAGGGAAGTCCCATTACAATGCTTTCACACCTCTCTATGCTGACACCTGTCACTGCTACAAATCTGAGTCAACCCGGCAGTGCCGCAGTCACTGGATCTAATGTGGCTGAGAAGTAGCAACTGGTCTGCAGGCACCTCCATTGTTCTGGTTAAACACTGAGAGAGAGTTCAGCCCTCCCTCTCACTGCAGTAAAGCAAAAATGTTTTGTTGTAATCAGGCATTCCTAGTGCCGGGGAGTGGCAGAGACTTACTTTCAACTCCAGGAAGGCAACCGAACAATTGTTATCCCAGAGTACTGGATCAGACACATCCTTGTTTGTCAGCCTCTGTAAAGGCTTGCCCACTAGGGGAACATTGGGTATCCACTGGTGACAGTAGGCCATAATTTCAAAAAACATCCTGACTGCGTCTGTGTCATTGGCAGATTCATTTGCATTATTACCGAGATTGCCTCTTGTAACACCTTTCTTGCAACTGCAAAAAGAACAGTTGATGGACATAATGCAGAACAATGTCATACATTCACCCAAGTACAGAGATCTGGGCCTAAATCCACCACTTCTTTGCTCACCATCCCCTTCCAGTTTGGACCCAGCCATATGCAAATCAGTCTTGACCTTGCGCCCAATGGGAACAGTCCAGCCCAAACTGCCTAGCCAGGTCCTCCCTAGACTGGAAACAAGCATCCTAGGACCGGTTTCTGGCTTTCAGCCCTCATCAGCCAGGATAGATTGACTCCAGTGGCATGCAACGTTCTCAATGTGGTGTCCTATGTACAGAACCTCCCTCAAACAATACTACAACTTACTGGGGGAAACTTTATGTCCATTCTCAGCCAAATGGTTCAATAAAGCAATGGTGTCGGTCTTGCAAGCTCCCTGGGTATATGATGCAACCAACTGATTTTTCTTAATGATGCTGCCTTTAGAAAAAATTGGGCCCAAATAGCATGGCATTGTACCAGAGACTGGATCATCCTCATCATACAGCCAAAATACTATCTGATGCCATCCTGATTTATATACAAGCAACAGAAAATCCCTTTAAAACTACACTCACATCTTTTAAAAAAAAATCTGGACTAAGTCAACAAAGATATCGCACAATCCAAAATCCATAAATTCCAAAAGGACCTTAAGAAATGTTCTTACGTAAAGACCTATCCATACGCTGATGCAGATTACAAACCCACCAAACGTAATGATTTGTCAGGAGGCTCCTCTGACTCATCTGTGAGCAGCGGTTTGAGTACAGGTAGCTACCACAACAGACAGTGAGGCAGAGTAAGAATTAACAACTGGCAACAACGTTGGCCCCAAGTTCCACCTGGAGGCCAGGTAAATTACCAGACTCCGTACCCACAGATGAACCCCCATATGATGTACGGATTAAATCCACCTTCTCCCCAATCTCAACCGCCATTTATGAACACAAACCAGAGGTTTTCTTTTTTTGGGGGGGGGGCGCGGGGGGGTAGGCTGACAGGGTCGAGGAAGATGAAAAAGAGAGACTCAAGTCCACTGGGAAGAAGACCAGAACCCAGGAGCACAATCAAGGATCAAAACCAAAGACCACAAGCAGGACCCAGCTCCAGCAGAACCTGGTAACCAATCTCTCCTTTTATGTCCTAACACAGACAGAAGAAGACCTTCTTAACAAAGGTCTAGGTTTTGTCCCCATAGCGCGACTAGACAAATTTAAATTACACTGTGAAATGGCAGAATTATTTCGCAAATTGAAACTCAAGGTGTTTTTCCAAAACCAATTAACAGAGACAGAAAATAATGACCAGGGAGATACCAAATTTAAGCTCAAGCCCACATTTATCCCTCCACTGAATGCCATACCGTTAGAAATTACTGCACTACAACAAGCCGTGTTCAATAAAATAGAAGCAACCCATGAAGAACTAAAATTCATGAACACCAGCGGCAAAGAATTTGACTCACTACAAACCTTGAAATCCCATGATAACATCATTATAAAACCAGCCGACAAAGGTGGGGCATAGTACTACAAAACAGAGATGCCTACCAAGAAGAATGCAGACGTCTACTGAGTGACGCCAAAAACTAAAAACAGTTGCAGGAAGACCCAAGTGCCAGTCTTGAAAATAGAATCCAGAACACTGTTGAAGATGCGGAAAGTTTGGGCCAAATAAGGAAACAGGATGCCCAATTTCTAACCACGAGCACAGGCAAGATCCTGTACTTCTACACGATTCCGAAGATTCACAAAAACAAAATTCCACCACCTGGCCGCCCCATTGTGTCAGGCATCTGTTCATTGCTCGAACCCCTTTCACAGTTTTGTGGCTTCTTCCTCCAACCCATTGTGCACACCACAGCAACCTACCTGAAGGACATGAAGGACCCATTGGGACAAATCAAAACCCTCTCCTTTAACCCCACAACGTCATTCCGGTAAGCTTGGACATAGAGAGTCTGTATACCAGCCTACCTCAAGATGACACACTAAGAGTACTATAAATATAATTGGACTCTATAAGTTGGGATTATAACTCCCCAAAATCTTTTGTACTCGAATGCGCAGAACTAGTGCTTAAACACAACTTTTTTGCGCTCAAATGAGATCTCTTCCCACAGATGTACGGTACAGCAATGGGCAGCACTTTTGCCATGAATGTGGCAGAGCTGCATGTCTACGACTTTGGAAAAAACACATCTTTTCAACCTCAATATGCCCTTTTCATTAAACATAAAATTTAACAAAAGGCATATTGACAATATTTTCCTCATTTGGGAAGGTCCCCAAGACTCCGGGCAGGCTTTTCTCACAGGGCTAAACAGATGTGATCCCAACCTCAAGTTCACCCACAATGTGGATAACAAAAGCATGGTGTTTCTTGACTTGGACATAATGGCTGAAAATGGCAAACCTGAGACAAAAATGCATTTTAAGGCCAAAGCAAAAACCTCCCTCCTACACTACACTATCTTCCACCCTAGAACTTTGAGAGAACTTACCATTCAGACAATGCCTGCGAATACGAAGAAACTACATTGATCTACAAGATTTCAAAGAGCAAGCACAGTCTCTGAGAATGAAACTTAAGGAACGTGGAAACCCTGACAAGATCATATAGAGATAATGTGTGTATGTGTCCAGAAGTCCAATGTGAGGAGCATGTGATCGCTACGTGTGGTGTGCATGTCGTGTCCTGATTGGTTGAGTGTACCTATCTACATGTGGTATCTAGCTTTATGGTATTTCTGGGGGATGCAAGCCTTTGGCCAAACAGGTTTTATTAGGGCCAATTACCTCACTCTTGTTTAAGGTGCAACTATCTAACTGTGAAATTAATTAGGGTTTCCCTGGGTGCGTATTTGCCCTTAACTTATGAGGGACCCCATTGGTGACTTGTTACTCAATAAGCATCGAATGGGTCACCGGACTTGCCTGGTCATGTATCTCTGACTCGTGGTTGCTGGGGAGGTCACCTTGGGTGAATCCAGCAGCAATGATGTGAGTTCATTGGAACTCCTATAAATAATATGGCAGCCACTGGTATTTTTTTTTTTTTTGTGTTCAAATCTTTTTTATTGAGCAATAACAAAAATGAGAACGGCAATAAAGCATCAGTAATTATACAAGCATGTTGAAGATATGCCGAGTCAAGCATGGTTAAGCACTTAAAAACGATACATGAAATAAGGGAAGTAAAGTAAACGAAACAATAAAATAAACATCATTTCTGATCTGTAAAAGAGGTGATAACAAAGTAATAAACACTAATGCATCATCCTTGCATTATTCTTACATTATTAATTATTCTTACATTATTACACTGGTATTATTTTAATCGACATTACCACCAGGGTGCATACAGTTTTCATTTTGCACATTGACATTGTTATTACTGGTGTTTTAAAAGGTATGTTTGATTTGGTCTAAACGTACATTGACATTCTTCTTATTGGCAACAATAATATCGCACAAGCATGGATCATAACATACATCGGTTTCACTTTGGTTTCATTATTGCTGATATTGGCGCTGCTGTGCAGACACAAGTTACGGTATTCATTGACATTGCATTTACAGTCATTGTCGAGGTTATGTGGGCACAGACTGTGGCATACATTCAGATGCATTTACTGATATTGGCATTGTCTGGTCTGCACATATCATGACATTCATCGAATTCACCCACCCCAACAGGGACACTCTGCTCTACCGCCAAGACTGCGCCAAGCATGCAATCCTCTTCTCCCCCCAAAGGCACTGTCAGGAGGACTGATCGATTTCGATTTCGTAATTGTGAACTATGTCAAGCATAGGATACTGCTGTTATTTATAAATGCGTCATGATTCTCATTTGGGACCTTATTCAAATGACCATTAGCAGCTTGGCGTGGCATTGGGGGCTGAGAAACCTGCAATACTGGGGCCTGTGATACATTAATATTCTGAGACCTTGGTGTGTGCATATTTTGAGCTTGCATAGAATTATTGTTCTGACTGTCCAAACCCTGGATTTTAACCTTGATTTGCAGGATTAATATAGCATTTCTGCATCCCATACCCCAACCTATTGCAGTAGTGGCACGGACAGGACTTTTCAAGGTAGCTACACCAATCCAAATACTTTACTCAATGGGGACACACTTCCCTCTACCCTGTGACTGAAATCTACCTCCATCTTGCATTGCCGGAGCTCCTTGCGGACACACTCCTTACATAGGGGGAACATTCCCTACAAAAGGCTGATTCTGACCTCACCTCTGAGCAGCCTTCATTTGTGCCAGCATACGTTTCTCCTTCAATTTCTTCTGCCTCATGTCTATTTCATTGTTACAATACTTGGTGTATCTCAAGTTTTCATCAACCGACTTACCAACAAATGAAATGCTGTTGAATCATCATACTAATTTCATGCCTCAATCCTGTAACAGACCTAGAGACAAAATGACCCATATCCTAAAGTTTCAAAGTTTCCATTCCACTATACTGCTTGAATGCCTGCAACAATTGCTCATAATACGCATGAATTATCTCTTTAGGTTCCTGCGTCATTTGGGCAATCTTGACCCAGTCAATATCCAGGGGCTTCAACTACATCATCACCAGGTTGCATTTTCTCATTACTACGGGTGACAGACCATTAGTCAAAGTCTTTCTCCAGCCATTCTGAGGCTATTTTCCACTCTGTTCATAAATACTTTAGAACCATAATATCAAACTAGGTATTCAAATCAGTCTATACAACTTTTGAGATTTTTAAAAACCACTCAACTTGTTTGTAGCACTCCACAGGCTTCTCTCTTAACCTCAGGAAATCATTAGTGATAAACTCCACTTTGTACCTTGTAGCTCCCGCTCCTCCCTCTCTGGAAGCAGGCAGTTCCCCCATCAATCCTTTGGGACTTTTTCTTTTTGACCGTTTGACTTCCCATTTATACAGTGCACTCCAAATCCAGATGCCTTGAATTAATTTTCAAATTTGCATTTTCATCCCTGGTATTCTGATATTCTCTATGTCCTTATCAAAGAAGCAGAGTCTCTTCCGTAAAGCCTTTGTGCACTACAAATCTACTTCATATTTCTGAGCTATTTCAGATAATTTATCATAGACTTGTTTTTCTAGCCTGGTAACATCCTTACTCATGAACAAAAGTTTGTTTTGCTGATAAGCATCTATTTGAGCCAATTCAAGATTCCCACTTATCATTTCATCTAATTCTAACTTCACTTTCTCCACATCCACCAAATTTACCTTCAAAGAGGACTGATTGGTTCCTTGACTTAATTCTGTACTGCCACTTCCATTTGATGAAGCATTAAGAGCTTTCAACCACTCATCTAGTTCCTGAACATTAAGACAAAGTTGCACCTCAGGATCTTTGGAAACTGGCTTCGCTCTGGGTGTGCTACTATATGCATTCAGGGGTGGTTCCTATGTGAGTGTACCCAAATCTGTCAATCCCTGGAATGACTTTAAACGGCCAAATCTGGTCAGATTCATCATTGGGTCTGCACTCGCACCACAAGGGGAACTCACAAAAATTGGGTTAAATGGAACAAATTTTCTGGCCCTCGAACCTTTGGGGGCATTTTCTGATGCTCCTTGCTGAGCAAGGACAGCCAAACTATGAGTCCTGTTTCATGCAGATCTGGGGTTGTTTATGGGATAGACTGATCCAATGTTAACCAGAACTGAAAGAACATCTGGGGCATTAAGTTCTGTGGTGGTGACATGGGTACAAATTCCTGAACTACCTCTTATCACATTCTAGTCCATATTCACGGAAGCTGTCCTCATCAGATTAGGGCTCATATTTACTGGTGCAGTAGCCAATCTAGTTCCACTCACATTAGCGTTCCCGCCCCCTACTGCTTGAGTTTCATTATACAGAGGTGGATGTTCTGACAATGATAAATCAATAATAATAAATCTAAAAGATGATCACTAGTGTCACTGTCACAGTTTCTCTCTCTCGCTCTCTCTCTCTTTCTTTCTCTCTCTCTCTCTCTCTCTCGTTCCTTTGCCTTTTACCTCTTCTCCTACCTTCACCTCTCATTCCCTTTCTCCACTTCTCCACTTCCCTCATCAATTTTGGGTATAATTGTGCTCATTCTATCATATCAGTTCTCCACTCCTTCTGTTCTGCATCTCACCTAGCATCAGCATAAGTGCACACTACCTTTCAAGCACATCCCTGATATCGCACTTTATCTGGAATGAGCTGCCTGCTCCCAAGTATTAAGTGCTTCAAACTGTGAAGGTCGGCGTGGCTTGGCGGGCGAAGATGGCGGTCGCAGCGCAGTAGAGCTCTCGCCAGCCCAGACATAATCCGTTGAATTATCCTGGCCCCCGAGCCCGCTAACTGCCCTACCTGTGTGGCGAGTGTTCCTGGCGGCACCCGGATCTCTCCGGTGTGCCGAATCGCTCCTTCTGCCGCTCCGGTGAGCCGAGATCGTCTGCAACGAGGTGCGGCCTGGAGCCTGTAGGCGGAGCCGGGACCTCGATTTTCGGAGTCGGCGGCCGGCGGCCGGTGGTTGGGGCGGCCGGTGGTTGGGCCGGCCGGGCGATTCCCTGGCCAGGGACTGCAGCGCCGGAGGTTGGAGGAGCCACTGGGGGGCCCTGTGGAGCGGCCTTGTGCATCGGAGCGACCCCTGGACGACACAGAGGTGCTGCGGCCTATGCGGGCCCCGAGCAGCCGGGGCCTTGAGTTTCGCGACCCCGGGCTGGCCCGGGCCCGGATTGCGGTGAGTCGCCGCGGATCGTCTCTGGTGTTGGTGGGGCAGTTGCAGTGCCCGCGGAGACAGCCAGACAAGTGCAGGGGGTGCCCGGAGGAGCGGCTCACGGCCGGGGCCCGACTGCCCCGTGGGTTGGACTTCTATGGTGGCGTGAACCCAGGGGCGCGCTTCCTTTGACTGGGCCCGGAGCTGCCTGGAACCAGTGGCGCGACAGGGGAGGTCCCTGCTTGATCCTGCTGTGGCGGTGGGGAGACTTCAGGCCCTAGGGACTTCGGAGGGGGACTGCGGCCTGCCTGGCCCTGGAGACGCCGGGGCCTCGAGTTTGGCGATCCCGCCCAGCAACATCTTCATTGGCTCTCGGACAGGGGAGTGAACGCTGTGCTGGAGAGACACACCAGCTGCCCTGGTGTTAACCAGGAGCTGACCCGACGATAGCACACGACGGATTGTGGTTGCCCCCCCCTCCCCCCTCACTCTAGTGTGCCTGCTTGTGAAACGTGGCGAAGAGACTTGTGGCCTAGGGGGTGGTGTGGTGTCTGCGCCATTCAACTGGAGGAGCCTGGAGCCTGCCTCGCATATGCTGCACTGGGATCCGAGCGGGGCCCGGGGGAGCCTGGAGGACCGGTGTGGCTTGGTCTCCCAGTGATTCGGGGCCCTACTGTGCACGTCCTGGTACACAGATCTTGGCGGGGGTCTGGACCTGAGCCTTCGAGACCCTGAGCAGGTGAGGAGACGGATCTATATTTGCACTCCTGGTTGGGGTGGACGTATTCTGCCAGAGGCCTGCCGCCCGGAACTTTGCAGTGGTGCCTGGTCTCTGGGGGTGCTCGTTGGGGACGGCCTCCAGGCCCTGACTGTGGTTACCTTGGGCCCCCCGAGTGGACTCTATTGTTGGATTGCAGTGGGTGTAGGGCCTACCGTGGGCGCGGAGCGGTCCGCCCAATTCCTACTAACCATGATGAGAGGCGGGGGCGGCACTGGATCCGCCAAACAAGGACCGATCGACAAATTCACCGGACCCAGTGGGGGATCCGGGGCCTCCGGGGGCGGCCAGGGCACGGGTCCTGATAACGCGGCCCTGATGGCCGCCATTACACAATCCAGGGACATGCTTGATGCCAAGATTGGTGCGGTTGGAGCCGATGTCATGCTACTACGTCAGGACCTCCGCAATGCTGTTGCTCGCATCACAGAAACCGAAACCCGGATCACAGGGGTGGAGGATGATGTGGATACCCTGAAAAAGAAAGTGGCGGAAATGGACAGGATCCAAAAGGGGGTTGGCACTCCGCATCGAGGATGCAGAAGGGCGAGCGCGCAGGAATAATCTGCGTTTCGTGGGCTTTCCAGAGGACTGCGAGAAGGGGCCCATGGATGCGTTCCTGACGTGCTGGCTGGAGAGCTGGCTTCCCCCGGACGTCCTGTCGCGCTGCTTTGTGATGGAGCGCGCCCATAGAGCCCTGATGCAGAAACCGCCGGTGGGAGAACGGCCACGTCCGGTCATCGCTAAAATCCTTAACTTCCACGACAGAGACACTATACTCTGCGAAGCAAGGGCCAAGGAGACTTTGCTGTTTGACAATCACAGGATTATGATTTTCCCAGACTATACTAAGCTGGTGCAGCAGCAACGCCGTTCCTTCCAGGATGCGAAGGCCAAACTGCGTGGTCTGAAGATCCAATATTCGCTGCTGTACCCGGCTCGTCTTCGAGTTGTCTTTCAATCCAAGACCCACTTTTTTGATACCCCGGAGGCAGTGTTTGGCTGGACTGATGAGACGACCAGGCTCCGACCGAACGCCCAGCCGGGCTTGAACCCCGGATCATCGCGTGGGTCGTCGCAGGAGAGGGGCGAATCCTCCGTCAGGGGTAAAAGACACAGGAAATCTCGATCACGGCGGCGCTCCCGATCCGGGGGTGGCCTTCTGGATGGTGCACAGTCTGACACTGCTCAATCCGGGACAGGGAATTGAAGGCCGTGGGACCTCTTTCTTGCTTCCCTAGCAACTCTTCGTCACTGGACTTTGCAGGAGGCCCTGAGTGGTTGCCGCGTCGATTAAGTGTCTAGCACCTGGTGTGGTGAGATCTGGAGCATGGCTTGACACAGGAGGGGCGATATAGGCGTTGACGGACTGCCTCGCTCCATTCGAGCTGTGGGACAATTGTGGTTCAATGGGGCTCGGGGTACTGACCCATGGGCGGCCTAGTCCCCTCACGTTCGGGGGGTGGCCCTGAGGGGAGGTACTGTTAGTAGGGGGGAGTAGTGGGATCCATTGGTATGGGTGGCTTTGGGCGCTCTGTTTTGGGCCTGAAGCTCCCCATGCCGCAACAGATACTTCAGTGTTTCATGAGGTATAGGGGTGGGGGAGGGGGGATAGTCGGGTGTTGGGTAGTTGGGGGGGTTGTGTTAGTGGACAGGAATGGGGGGGCAAGGGGTGTTTTGACGGGGATGCACGTGATCTTTGCTGCAGTGATATACATGGTACCAGGCGCCTGGGCTGGGTCCTGGGGTTTTCAGAGACCTTCCCATCGAGACTATGGGTGATTTCCCGGCGAAGGCGCTCGCTAGTGGCTCTATGCGAATCCTAAGTTGGAATGTCAGGGGGATGCTGGACAAAATTAAGCGTGGGGCAGTGCTGCGCTGGGGTAAGAGGGACTCAGCGGATGTCATGCTGTTACAGGAGACACATATGTTGGGAACGAAGGTACTGAGTTTACAACGTTTTGGATATACCCAGGTGTTTCATGCAGGTTTTTCCAGGGGCTCGAGGGTGGTGGCCATCCTCATTCATCGACGACTGTCCTATACCCACGAGCGTCATTGGCTCGATCCCCAAGGTCGATATGTGTTTGTTAAGGGTATGATTGGTGCGGAGCCCGTGGTGTTTGGCAGTGTGTATGCTCCCCCTCCTCTGCAGTGGTCCCTGGCAGAGCGCCTATTTGAATTGTGGGCCGAGATCCCAGATTCCTTGGCTGTGATAGGTGGCGACTGGAACGATGTGGTATATGTGTGCCTGGACAGACAGAGGCTGCAAGGGGCCGCGGTGACAACCTCCCCTACACGTCTGAAGGCAATGATTGATGGGTTGGGCTGGGTGGACGCCTGGAGACATTTGCATGTCAGAACGCGTGAGTACACGTATGTTTCTGCTGTGCATGGCTCCTTCTCCCGGCTGGACTGTGTGTTTGTACCAGGGGCCTTTCTCGACAGAGTGAAGCAGGCCGAGATTCAGCCTCGGGGGCTGTCTGACCACTCCCCGGTCGTAGTACGGATCGGACTGCGCAAGTCGCACCAGCCGTTCCGGTGGCGGATGTCCTCGTGGCATCTCCAGCAGGCAGATTATACGACGCACATGCGCGGAGCGATTGCCCAATACTGGCAGGAGAACCTGCCAGAGGGAGTGGATGGTATGACGGTCTGGGAGGCCATGAAGCCCACATTGAGGGGCGTGGATATAGCCTGGTGTGCTGCTGCCCGTCGAAGTCGCCAGGAGCCACAGTGGCAGCTGCGGCTAAGGTGGGAGTTTTGGAGAATCGGTGTCGGGAAGATGGTGGTGATATAGCGCTAAGACTGCTCCTGCAGGCGCAGCAATCCTACGCCTCGGTCCTACTAGACGAGGCTCGACAAGCCTGGCTGGCCACACGGAGCAGGGTTTACCAATGGAGCGACAAGTCCTGCACCATGCTCCATCGGCTGTGTCAACAAACTCTACAGCCTCTTACTCTACCGGGCCTCACGGACGGAGATGGGATTGCCATGACGGATCCTGCTGCCCTTGCGGCGAGCTTTGCGGGCTACTATGCGGTACAATACGCCCCTAGGGACAGTCTCCCACCGGAGGCGATTGACAAGTTCATAGCTGACCTTCCCCCCCGTGCGATATCGGATGAAGCCAGAACGGCCCTAGACCTTCCCTTGACGGCGGAGGAACTGGGTGACGCACTGGGACAACTCAACACTGGAAAGGCGCCCGGACCGAGCGGATTTCCCAGCGAATTCTACAAGAAATTCCACTTGCAGCTGGGACCGCACTATCGGCGGGCTTTAGAAGCAGCGCGGGAATGTGGTAGCTTACCGGCGGACTGGCGACAGGCTGAAATCGTAGTCTTCCAGAAACCGGGCAGGCCTCCCGACAGACACGAGTCGTATTGCCCAATATCCCTAATCAACTTTGAAGCCAAATTGTTGGCCACAGCGTTGGCGAATCGTCTCCTCCCGTATATAGTGGACTTGGTCCACCCGGATCAAGCGGGCTTTATGCCGGGTAGAGCGACAAGACACAATATCAGACGTGCGCAGGTGGCGGTGGACGCGATGGGGGCGACTGGGGAACAGGCGGCGCTCCTGCTAGCGGACATTGACAGGGCATTCGACTCTGTCAGCTGGACTTACCTCTTCGCTCTTTTGCCGCGCCTCAATCTGGGTTCGGTTTTTGTCTCGTACGTCAGGCTGTTATACACGGACATCACCGCCTCGGTGCGTATTTCAGGAGCCGTATCGGAGAGATTTCCGGTTGCTAGGGGGACCCGACAGGGGTGCCCCCTGTCCCCTTACCTCTTTGTGTTGGTCATGGAACCACTGGCTGCGTGGGTGCGCATTGATGCGCAGCTTCATGGCTTTGTGTGGGGAGCGGGACTTTCGGACAGGATCGCACTGTACGCGGATGATGTCCTTTTCTTTTTGACCGATCTTAATCGCTCGGGCCCTCGAATCTTGGAAATGATGCGCATTTTTGGAGACGTGTCGGGACTCTTCCTCAACCCGCGCAAATCAATCCTTTGGGTACTGGGGGGAAAGTCCGAGGCATTCCCTTGGGCCTCGGCTCTACAAGAGGTGATCGGCGGACTAAAATATCTGGGAGTTTTCCTGTCGGAGTCTGCTGCAATTGCATGGGAGCGTAACATACAGCCGGTATGGGACAGGGTTCAATCAGACATCAAAACTTGGTCGCGCATGCCTCTTAATATTTATGGCAGGTCTGCAATTTTCAAGATGGTCGCACTTCCTAGACTCTTGTACCAACTGCAAAACCATCCACACAGAGTCGACCCGCAGTGGTTCCGTCGTGTGAATTCACTGCTGGGTCGGTTTTTATGGGCTGGGGGTGCTTCCAGAGTGGCGCTGCGGACTTGTTTCTTGTCCACATACTGTGGAGGTCTCGCAACGTCGGACATTCTATCCTACTACCAAGCCTCCCATTTGTTGGTTCTAAACGAGTGGTGGTACGGTGGACATGGCGATCCGGCATACGCCCTAGAACATCTTCTGATGGGGGACGCCACGCTCCATTCACTATTGTATTCGGCCGGGCAGCGGAAAAAACTGCCGCAGGCTACTCAGGTAGTTTTCCTGATTTGGAGACAGGCGCTGCGCCGCATGGGCTGGTGGGGTCGGCTGACGGCCGAAACTCCACTTTGGAACAACGGACAGCTCCCTTCGCTGGCCTCGTTGCGGGGGTTTGGTGGCTGGGACTCCATAGGGATCTCGTCACTTGGCCATGTTCTTACCGGGACTACCCTCAAATCCTTTCAAGCTCTTAGCGCCAAATTTAACAAGCCCAAGACCCAATTTTTTAAATACCTACAGCTTCGTCATGCTCTTGCACCGAGTCTGGTGGGGCTGGACCGACTTCCTGAATTTAGCCCCGTGGAATCTAAGCTTTTCATTGGAGACCTGGGAGATAAAAAAGTCTCCAAAATTTACCAAACGCTAGTCACTCATTGCTCCTCTTCCCTTCTGTCGTTGAAGGCCTCCTGGGAAATAGATGTTGGTCCTTTGGATGAGGATGACTGGAGGGAGGCGCTGGAGTCCCCCCGTGGAGCGGCCATAGCTGTGAGACTCCGGTTTATACAGTACAAGTACCTGCATAGGGCCTATTACACCAGAGAGAGACTGTGGAAGGCTGGCCTTATTGCTACCCCAGAATGCCTGCGCTGCGGGACTGAGAGAGGCACGCTGATGCATACTGTGTGGTCGTGTGTGGGCTTGACCCGGTTCTGGGATGGAGTGTGGAACTGCTTGTCGGAAGTGCTGGGGTGGGATCTTCCTCGTACGCCCAGACTGGGTCTTCTACATATCCTGGATCAGGTAGGTGGTAACATCTATAAGCGTCATCTCCTTCTGCTGGGCCTCGTTGTGGCCAAGCGGGATTTGGCAAGGGCGTGGAAGAGTGACCGTGCCCCCCCGCTTGGCGCCTGGAGGGCTGGCTTGGATTTCCTCATGGGGTTGGAATTGCCAGTGTTTGAGGCCAGGGGCTGCCCCCGAAAACATTATAAGATCTGGAAGCGGTGGGCAGACTACAGGGAACTGACCTTGGAGCCTCCCGTTGACATGGATGATGGACTGCCTACCGGTAGAGATCTCGGGGCCTAGGTGGCTCCAGGACGCCTGTTTTGCTCTAATCTGTATACTGCAGCTGATAGTGATCACGTGCACCGGGCTAGGGTGGGATAAGGGGTGGGTAGTGGGGGATTTTGGGGTTGTTGGGCCGGGGTAGGGGTGCGGGAGGGGGGCAAGTTGAAAGTTTAGGCTATTCATGCATTCTGTTGTATGTTGACCACTGACAGTGTCCTCCTGATTCTGGAGAACTGTACATATGATCTGCTTAAACTTCTAATACACACAGTTGTGAAAAAAAAACTGTGAAGGTCTAGGCTGTGGTTTCATCTCATATAAAATCCTCTTAAAATGTTCAATGATTCTCACATTAATAGCATTCCATAGAATGTAAAAACCAGTGCACCTTCTTTCTCAGTGATCTTGTGCCATTGTTTAAGACAAATACAGATATGGAGCCCTACATTTATCAACATATAATGACCTGCAGTATCTTTGGGCGGGCCTCTTCTCCTGCTCAGACAGGTATTGTCACATCTTCCCTCACCAAATCCCATACAGTTTTAAAACACTTTATTGTTCCAAACAAATTTGCCAACAATTCCGATCTAAATATACTTTGAACCCAAAAATAAACCTTTACCCACAATTCTCACTCTCATCGACTGACCAATCCCAGCACAACACTTGATGACATGAGCCAACCAAAAACAGCATGGCTTTTCACCAACTGACGATTCCCAGCGTGGTACACCGTGATGTCAGTCTCACAACATCTCACCCTCCTTTACAATCTCTGCGAATGCATGCACTCTTTTCACCACCACAGACGCACTACAAAATACAAGGCAACTTCAAAAAATACCTTTGTCTGCTCCTCTAAAATGTTACAATATTCTATCATACATGAACTAACTCATAAGTAGCCTGAAAGGTAAAAGGGGGTTAACATCAATTTGAACTTCAGGTTGCAGTGTAACCTTTACGACCACACAATAAGAGTCTGAATCCACAGGAAAGTTAAGAAGTTTATTACAGACTCAAAGCCTAGATGATATAAATGAGTCGTAGAAGCATATTGTAAAAATACAGATATACTAATGGAAATCCAAAGGGTTGAACAAAATGCATCCTCAACAACAGAACGCATATGAGGAGTTCAGTAGATGTAATGCAGAAAATAAGAAACAGAATCCGATGACTAGATTGCAGGTTTCGAGGCTCCAGCCTATGCATAAGAATATCTAAGGAAAATCTATTAAGCTCTATTCTGAACTAGGATCAGAACAACCCTATTTAAATCACAGAAGCAAAAAAGGTGTCATCATACTAGAGACTTCAAAAAAAGCTCTAAAAACCAAGGGGAAGGCATAGCATAAAGCCATACGATGTGAAATATAGTAAGAGGTATGTACCTCTCCAAGTCTAGGGGGCATCTGCTGCCTAATTAACAATGTGAATCCCAATTAAGACATACAAAATCTACATCATTATCTCCAGTAGGATTCCATTGTCTTCATTGTAGAAATTGGCTACATCCTTCAATCCTCCCAAATTCCAATTGGACATCAGGGCAACCTTGAGCATCCGTTTCCGCCATGGGAATTGGACTCCTTCATTAGCACATCTCCTTCTTGACAAAGATTTCCTCCCATACCTTACTATCTCTACAATGCACAATATGCCTTTCACTAACTAACGAAGCCTTGAAACTCCACCTGCAGAAGAGAGAACATGAAAACCAAACAAACTTGCATGCCGAAGGTTAAACACAGAAGCCCAAAATCTTTGTGCCTTTGGTCATGCTAACTTTAGTAAAACAAATAGCGCGCAACACTTAGATATACGTACACAATCAGTGACAGTTTTCTAATGAGTATATGACGGTAACTTAAGCAGGAATCATGATTATATGTGTAATGCAATTTCAACTAAATGTTTCACAACTTAAAGTATATGTGTAATACATATGAGAACTACAATTTCATGATTAACTTGAACATTAATATGTGTATGTTAATAATTATATACCATTCTACAATGAAGCATTTCAGAAATAAAGTTGAATACTCCATTCTTATTAATGACTTGAAAACAGACTGAGTATATAAAGTGTTAAATGCACATGAAGATTTAGATTTCTGTGACGTTTGAGGGTGAAGCTAAACTTACGCTGCTCCAAGGCTCTCTCCTTCTTTTGAATCCTGGATTAGCTTTTTATCTTTTCTCGAAGTTTCTAACAAACAAAGTCTCTATTTTTCAACTATTTTCTTCCTCTGCCTCGTTTGAAGTTCTACATCTTGATCATTCTTGCAATAGTAACAACACTCGTTTAATAACAACTCATCATCCTCATCTGTGACATGCTCTGAGGTTGTAACTAGATACACCCATAGTTGTGAAGCATACTTCAGATTGGGAATTCTTTTTCTGGGTATTTCTGCAGCCCTTACGTCTTTAGTGACAGTCTTTAAGTTCTAGGCGGTTCTCAGAACTTTGACTACCACTTTACCTTGCATGTCAGTTCCTTCCACAGTGAATTCCCTTTGTCCAGTAGGGGTCTGTTCAACAGTTGCAACTTGTCATTTAAATTAATTTGATCAGAGTCTACTTATTCTCACTGCCACCTATATTTTGCTCTTTTACACGCCAACAGCCAATCACTCTGATCATTTTGTAACTGGACATCTGAATCTCAGTCACTTGGAATTGTCTCTTCAGGTTTCTCTTCGAGTTTTTAACTGAATTTTCAACTTGAGTTTCACAAGTTACAAAATAATTTTCCAAATTTTCTTTACCTTGAGATAGGATTACGCAGATTACTTCACTATGGGACTCTGCAAAGCTGGGACTATTGACACAGCAGCAGGGCTTCCAAAAATGCGATCTGAATGGTCTCTCGGGGGTGGGCGACCTGTGGGTTGGGTGAGAAGTGCATTCATTTGCGATCCTGCAAAAGGAATACAAGCTGACACAATCGAAGCCTTTCGATATCTGCAGGTCGGCCATGTGAGAGCAGTGATACCAAAAGGTGAGGAACTTTTTGATTCTGCTCCGTTGGAGGACAGACTGCTAGACAGCCGTTTGGAAAAGAAGGTGATCTCACTAGTATACAGTAAGATTATGAATAATTCCCCAGACCCCCTAATAGGCCTCCGAGCTCGCTGGGAAAGAGATGTGGAACATATGGATGATGACAAATGAAAGGAGACCATGGCCTCCCCTAGAGAAGTGGCCATACATTCCTACTTTAGGTTGGTACAGCTAAAGATCCTGCACAGAACATACTTCACCTGCACTACATTAGTAAAAATGGGAAGATCTGGCCCTCCGATATGCTTGATATGTTTGCAGGAAGGCACCTTCTTCCACATGATATAGGAGTGTCTTGGGCTGCAAGAATACTGGGGGCGATGCTGTCCTGTATGCATGAGGTTTAGAAGGTAGACATAACTAAATCGCTAAAGTAGTGCCGGCTGAATATATTGGGTGAGACGACTCTCACATGTAAAGAATATCTCTGGGTGGTGCAATACCCAAATGGCTGGTTTTTTTTTTCATTTAGCCTGTACGTGTCCTGGGATTGCCCATTTTTGGGAACATGTCTTTGTAGAACTGAACCAAGTCACAGAACTGTCGTTAGCCCCAGACCTGATACTGGCATTGCTTGGGTACTCCAAGGCTCTTCCTAAAGTGTCACGAAGGCTGATAGATATAGATCTGCTATTAGCAAGGAGATGTGTCGCAATATGCTGGTCGCGAGGACCTCTCCCTACTATAGAGCAAAGGTCGAGAGACATGTTATTCTGTAGTACCCAAACTGAGAACTATAGTGACTTACTGCCTCCGCGTAATAGACCCAAAAAATGTTGGGCATTGTACAAAGCATTTGTGGAGAATAGAGGTACAGTTGGGATGGGCGGTGGGAATGAGGTGCAAGAATCTACTCTCCTAGAGTCACAGATTAAGGAGTAGAGTTAAAGGAGTGATGTTCGCATTATAGGCAGTATATTATGCTATGTAGAATCGATGACCGTGTACTGTATCCAGTGAGCGAAGGGATAACAATATATTTAATGCAAATGTCATGTGAACAGTATAAAAACTTGCTGATGGGTGTACTGGACAACATTTTAGTAGGTGATGCATTTCTGAGTTGACGGAAACACTGCTTGAGTCTCGTTTTATGTTTTGTAAAATCAAACATATTAAAAAAAATAATAATATCTCTGGGTGACACTGGGGCTCATGATGAGTTATGGGGAGCCACGGCAGACCCCAGGTTAAGTGAATGGAAGAGGGATATGGACTGGTGCATGCTGGCAGAGAGGGTGGTATATGAGAGTAGAGGCTGTCGCAACAAATGGTCTAAAATATGGGAGAAATGGAATGAATACCAGGGAATGATCTGCACGCCGGTGCCCCGACAGTGGCAAAGGGAACTGTTTGATGACACCTGATGGGTGATATAGAAACTCGGGGTGATGGGGGAAGAACTGAGAGATGTGTATTGGAAAACAGAGATTATCTCCTTATTGTCGGACTGTATCGCAATATGTTGTGTAGTGAATGCGAATGTCCTGTTTATTTTATATAATAAAAATATTTATTAAAAAAGTCTTCACCCCCCCTCTGGATACACGCTGCAAACCTGATCAGGATAGTCAATTGAACTGTTACTTTGATCAGCAGTCTGTGTAACCTGATCATCAGCTTCTGCTTAACAAGCTTTTGTCACTTCCATTCTTTCATCTGCCCCCACTCTCTTTCTGTGAGCAACATAGACTCATTGAGGCACACCGGTACATGTGACTGCACTATTTGTAGTGAAATTGACCCGGAAAGGGCAACTTCAAAATTAATCCAAGCACCCCTGGTGGACATGCTTGTGAACAAGTATCCAGTCCCCAGAATTCAAACTGTGACAAGCAGCGTCACTGTATTCTATTGTCGCTGCATTCACCTAGCGAGAGTCAGATTTCACTGTATCATCTGGACCTTTACAATAGTCTAGGAATATCATCAGTTATGGAAATTAATGCAGTTAAAGGGACATTTTCAAGTCTCTTTGGGGACGATCTCATGGGGTGATAATCCTGCCTTTTTTCTTTGGAGTACTTCTCATATTCATCAATAACAAGGGAGGTGCTTCCGGACACTTTGAGGAACAAACCTTTCCTGCTTATTTTTAGGGTGCCATTCATTCTCTCAGCAATGTCAGAAGATAGTGGGGGATAACGACAATGGAACCATTGATGAATCTCAAAAGATGTACACATTATCTGTAGCACCTCCTTCTTAAAATCTGTGCCACAATCGGTCTCAGTAGAAGTTGGGAGGCCAAATCTAAGAATTAATTCCCTCAACAACAATTTGGCTACTGTCAGGCTATCTGCTCTCCTTGTGGGAAATGCTTCAACCCATTTTGAGAAACAACAGACTATTACCAAGTTATATTTAAGGCCATTGCATCTCAATAAAGTCTGCTTGTAACCTTATAAATGGGCCTTCTTATTTTCCAATGTGATTCATGATAGAAATAGTCTTTTTCCCTTTATTGTTCATCAGACAACCCAAAATCTTCTTATATACATCTTCAGCAACATGCGAAAGCCTGGGTTTTCCTGATATTTTTGGAAATACCCTGACCAGACTATCTCTTCCAGCATGAATCTGATTATGCAAATATTTCCAAATGGTTTGTAACATTGAGTCCAGCAGAATATATTTATAATCCTTGTTCACATACATATCCTGTTAATTCTTTTTGTAACCCAATCTACTTCATTTTAGTTTATTATTATCAGGAGCGTCATCTTGCAGGTCACTGAACTCAGTCAATAAAGTCTGCAACTAATGTAAATGTTTCCTGCCTTTGGTAATGTAATATCTGGTAGAGACACAGTCTAGTCGCAGATTCATTAACTTTTGAATTCTCCCCTGGCGCCAGTCTGGATCCGGAATTTTTTCAGCAGTACCTCTGCACACCGGGAGCTGGCGTCAAACGGCTCTGCAATGACGTTGACTCCCTTCATGATGTCAGTGTAGCCAAATAATTCCCTCTGGCACGCAGAAGTCAGTTTCTTCTGTGAAACCTTCCGTGCCAGAACATGGAGCCACTATAGAAACTAGTTGCGGAAACAGTGTGCTTAAAAGATCAATAATGTTTGAAACAATAATAAAGAAGAAACATCAAATTGTATGTTAATACCAGACATAGATTTTAAAGATAACCCCAAAAACATCAAAAAAGCGCAGGGATACGTGAAACCCTGCACCCTGGTGAATAACCATCAAAACTTACACTCTATAGATAATTCATCAATGTTAATTAATGGCATGGTAACAGCAATTTAAACCTATAAAAACAACACCAAGCTGTTCATTGAATCACACCAATATGTGACATATTGATTAGTGCCAATACCAGGTATAATGATACCAAACAAAGTCTTTCAAAGAAAGAACAAACAAATCAATACTGCCCACTGGTGTGAAATCCAGTGTGAAAGACAAAACACCCCCCCCACCCTACCAACCACCAACATTTGGAAATGAATGGTATAGCCACATCCAAACAAATCGGGTGAAGTGGTCTGGAGTCCCAAAAGAAGTTGAGATAGTGATCACCGGTATATAAAACCAGTACTGAAAAAGGGTATAACCCTTACCTCATAGATCATTTGCAGAGTGGGGAGCATGAGCAGGGAGTTCATGTATCTGCGGCTAGACTGTGTCTCTACCATCTGATAGAGACATCTAGCCGCAGATTCCTCAACTTTTGAATTAAATACCAGAGCTATACCCCACTGGAGGAGGGTCTGAAAACTAATCCTACAAAAGTTCTCAAAGAGAATGAGCAGGTCATAACTAACAACCAACCAAATGTATGTAGGAATAGCAGAACAAGAGCTTGACTATTAATAGAATCCATGATCACTGTCACAGAACATATAATTAAAAAACAACTCTACAGGCCTGAGAGAATCGTCCCTTGAAGGAAAAGGGAGACCCCCTCCACCCCCACTATAGCTTTAGATTCTGGCAGGAGCCACAATCCTCAGCATCGTGGTGCTTGCCTAAACACCACATACAAATTGTATGGAGGTCCGTCACCGAAATATGTCGGCTACAAGACACACAAGGTTTGAAACCTGTAGACTTTAGATAAAGACACACCATTCCACCTACACAAAGTGTCGAAGCAGGTCAAAAAATCGATCAGAGGAACCGCTTCTCCGGCTCCACGTTACAGCGCGGATAAGAAGAAACTGACGTCTGCATGATAGGGGGACTTATATGGCTCCTCTGACGTCATGACTGGAGTCGACGTCATTGTGGAGCCGAACAAGACTGTCCCCTGGCGCTAAGAGGTACTGCTGAAAAATCTCCGGATCCAGACTGGCGCCTGGAGAGAATTCAAAAGTTAGGGAATCTGCAGCCGGATGTTTCTATCAGATATATAAATTAATAATTCACATTTTTTTAACTCTGTATATCACCATTATTTATAAATATGTAATTCTCATTTTCTCGAATGACAGCCCGTTCCTGCAAGGCACAATACCTTGCCATTTGGTCAGCACATTCCCCGATGTGACCAAATCCTGGCCAGCCTTATGGGCCTGACACTTCACCACTGCCACTTTCTTTGTTTTCTGAATAGCACCCAACACATCTAATATGGATGTACTGTTTTTATTGGTGCACCTGATGATGTCATGAACCCGCTTTGGAACTAGAGCTGACCATAGTCATGCACAACACCAAATCTGCACTGGCAATCTGTATGAATAGTTGTATTCAAATTCTCTGATAAGCAGCAAACTCTTAGAGCATCTAATTCCACTTCTTGTGCCGAAGTCACATTTGGTAAAGAAGATGCCTCCAATATTTCTGAAACAGAAAAAATGGCATAAGAAGCTCTCACTCCTCTATAGAATTCCTTAGACAGCAACCAGCAACAAATAATGTCAAATCCGAGTTCTCTAAAGGAACTTCTTTAATGCCTGGTGTCGGTTCAACAGCATGTGGAACATAGACGATCAAGGTACGACACATTGTAATCCTTTCACTTTGCTCTATTGCAAAACAAACTTTTGCAAGTGATCTTAAACATCCAGGAAGACTTACAGTAGCTGTGTCCAAAGCTCCTAACAAATAATATATTGGATGCATTATCCCTCCATGCTTGTGAGCAAGCCAAAGCTCCTAACAAATAAGCTATTGAATGCATTTTCCCTCCATGCTTGTGAGCAAAACTTGAAAAAGCACACTCATGCTTCTCATGGCATAAGGAGGTAGAAAATAATATAAACAGGCATCCTGAGTGTGGGTGCTTGACACAAACTCTCTTCCAATGTCGTTATTGGGGAAAAAGTTAGAATCCATTGTCTACAATAACCAGCTATTCACAGAAACTTTCGAACCTCCATCCTGGTGGTCAGGGATTCAATTCGAGAATGGCAGAATCCCATTCCTTTGAGACTTTTCACACACCCTTTTCAATATGGTGTCCAAGATAAATGTATTCTTTCTCACAATATTGCATTTATTATTTGGGTAGACTTGCAATAGTCCAGGTTATAGTCCTGTTTTGTCTTAGATGCCAACAAAAGGTCATCTATATACTGCACTAAAACTGAATTATATGGCAATTTCAGACCCTTTAAATTATTTTTTTTAATCGGGGAAAATAAATCAAACAATTCTCTGTATACCCTCTGGATACCTCTTGTGAGATTCAATGCCACACAAGTACTTTATCCAAAAATTGAAATGCAAAGAGAAACTCTAAGTCCTCATGCAGTGGTATTGAAAAGTACGCTTGGCACTCGCCAATGACTGTGTACCATTCTGCCTGTGCTGGAATTTGGAATAAGGTCACTGATGGATTTGGGAACCGCAGGACAACAAGCAGTAGCGGTCGGTGGTGGGAGTGCTCCCGGGCCATGACGTGGGGTGGGGGAGGGGCAGGAGCAGGGTGGGGGGTAGTAAACTATGGAATACGGCCAAATGCAGGTAAGTAAACATATAAATACATAAAATTAATTTTGTTGCGCACTGCATCAAATTTGGGGATGCAGTGCGTGCAACGAAATTCGTTTTATTTATTTATATGTTTCCTTACCTGCATTAGGCCGTATACCATAGTTTACTACCCCCCACCCTGTCCCTCCCCTACCTCACATCACGGCCTGGGAGCACTCCCACCACCGACCACTACTGACAACAAGGAACCTAAACTTTATTGATCTTTTGAAGGTCTTGTAAAATTCTCAATTTTTCTGTTGTTTTTTAATTCCCATAAAAGGAGAATTGCATGGACTGCAAAGAACCTCTCAAAGGATACCCTGATCAAATATTTTCTCTGTCACTGGTTTCATTCCCTCTTCTACCTCTGTTGAAAGTCTATCTAGTTCTCAGAAATATTGAATCTGGTTTTATCTTTAGTGGTTCTGCTGTTTGAATTAATCCGATTTCCTTTCCTGAAAAATACCATACTTCTTCTCTAACCATGAGTCTCAAATCTGGATGGAGATCTTTTTTTGTCAAAACTGGGTACATTTCAACCTTGAAATCTCCTGAACAAATTTTAAAAAGTGAATCCTCATCTTGACTTTCCACCACAACACCATCCAGTGTACAGTAAATATTACAGTTAAACTTGCAAAGAAGATGACTTCCAAGCAAGTTTACTGGACCTATTCTGAGTGGCACATATTCTGACACCTGATTTACAATTTGTCTGTTAGTAATCCCTACAACTTGAACCTCTTTTCCTGAGAGGGGTAGGTTTGGAACTTCCACAGAACGAACTGTGGAATGGGTCGCCTCCATATCAATAAAAAATGAAACAGGATGACCATTGACTTCCCCATCAATATATGGGCCATTTTGATCTACCTTCAAGACTGCTCCAAGTGAAGCAATCTTACTTCCCTCTCAGGCACAGTCATTGTGGGAACTAGTGCCTGCCATTTCATCATTGATGATCTGTGTTGGTGTTCTGTGAATAACTTGGGTTATATGGCACTTTATTTCTCACATTCTGCTGTATTACTGGAGTTTAAGGTACTGGCATGCGGAATGTTTTCTGATTTCGCGTATTTTGTCCCCAATTTCTGCAAGTTTGGCATTGTATTAATTCTTTGCACCACTTGTGGTTTATCTTGAATTCTAGCTAAATTCTGTCTACACTCCCTCCTCGAATGCCCAATCAAACAGAGAAAGAGGTCCCAATCTGAAGTATGCTTTAGAAGAATGGTGTATCTGGCCACAATCTCAGAGGATAACACAGATGACAAGCTGTGGTGCTTTTTTAACATCTCAACGTTCCCAATAATACTATGTGCTCTATTGTTCTGCACCATCTGATTCATGCCATTCATTCCGTTTCCATTTATCACAAAATTCATATTTGGGCCCCTTTGTCCCTTCTCAAACTGCTTCATCTGGGCAGTAATTAGGTTTTCCTTCAATTTCTTCTGTTTCTTTTCAAAATGCCATCATTTCCCTTTATTGACCGACATACTTCACTCTGCTGAATGCAGTGGCGTAGCAAGCAATGGGGTGGTCTGCCCTGGGCGGCACAAGTTTTGGGGGCGGCAGCCCCTTACCCCCGCACTTACGAGACGCCGAATTTCCACTATTGGCTGACAAATTGCCATTCCTTATTTGAAAAATTGAAAACTTGGTGTATCTTTCATATATGATCTCCTTATTTATTGAAGATATTTGAATTTCAAGTGTGAAGACCAATGTGAAGCAGTACCAAATAGAAAGTTCGATAAAAAGCCCTGAAGAAGTCCGGCCACGGACGAAACGCGTTGGCTATTGGTTTTAAACATCAACTTTGAATAAAAGAATCTGCTTACAGAAGAAACTTGACTTTGGAATTCTTGGGAGAACTAATGTAGTGATTATGATCATATGCATAAATAGCATTTAAACTGTTTTGTTTACTATCTTTGAGGTGTGCAGGGTCACTTTTTGTAAACCTTACCCCCGCACTTACCTGCGGCCTTGCGGGTGGCAAATACAGGATTAATTTGCCAGCAACCTCCACTCTTACACCCATTGTGGCGTGGCAAAAGCTGTAACCGCCACAGGTGGCAAAAGGCCTAGCTACGCCACCAATGAATATGATACCTAATCTCTGACTTTAACCCATTAACCCATAGGGGCCTAAACATTCAGTGCAGTATTATTATGTCTCATAATAATTGATGCAGTTGATGCAGATATTCAAGAAACATTGCATAGTCAAAAATCCAGAGGGAGATGCTGTTGGGGATTTGTTTCTGTGTTTGTGAATGGGTTAAAGTCAGAGATTAGGAATCACATTTAGCCAGTGGCGTAGCTAGGCCTTTTGCCACCCGTGGATGTTCCAGCCTTTGCCACTCCACAGTGGCTATAAGAGAGCGGGGTTGCTTGCAAATCAATCCTTCGTTTGCTGCCCAGCGCAGCTGCAGATTAGAGCGGGGGAGGAGGCCGCCGCCCCCAAAACTTGTGCTGCCCGCGGCATGCCGCCTCTCCCTTGCTGCACCACTGCATTCAGCAGAGTGAATTATGTTGGTCAATGAAGGACAATGATGACATTTTGAAAAGAAACATAAGCTCACTGTTCTACTTCTACTTCTTATTTACAGTTCAGTTTGTCCATTTTTATTGATACTTCTTTATTTGCACCAATCTTGAGTTTTTTCAATCAAATATTTAATGTGGGCTCTAAATGTGATATGTCCCATCTCTTTAATTTCGGAATATGTTAAATGCATTCTATCATTTCATTTGACATTTTTCATCCTACTAATATCAACAACTAGTTCATCTGCTAATTCTTCCAATTTTTCATGTGCTTCATTAGCACATCTGGCTGTTTCTTTGATCAAATATCTTATTTCATCAGCATTGTATGTAGGAAGTCTGTTCAAGTGTACATTACCTTGAAGCATCTCTCAAAATACCATCTCCAGAATGCCAATACAGACTTCTTTAGGTGGTGGTTCTATAACCACGGTCTCTGCCATTTGTAAATGCTACTTGTGCTAGGCACCAGCAAAATAACTGAATTCTCTAATGGGGCACATGGTGCAACTTCAGTAAGAGACTGCACTGCCACCGTATCTGCCCCACCAACAACCCTGACAGTAGTCTGGGTTGGAGTTACTTTCTCATTAGTGTACAGAGGAGGTCTCAAAATCAACAATTCACTAAAAGAATTCTCATCATCATCATCTGTCTCTTCTCCATCTTTTATCTATTGTGGCTTAATTGTTTTGCCCTGCTCTGTTTTTTTAAGTATAGCAGGAAACATCTTAACCCTCTCCAGCTTTTTCACTCTCCATGCAATCTCTTTACTATCCATCTTAACTTTTAGCCATCACCCTAAATGACTCCTTAATATTTCTATTTTTCTTCCATCTCTCTTTCTCAGTTGCCATATGATCCCATTTATTAAGCACTTAAAACTTAAAGGTACTCTCCCTTGGAAACTCCTTTTTTTATCATGTGCCGTATATTTATTCCATTCAGGGATCCAGATACACGTATAATACCTAATCTCTTTCATCATTTGAAATACTAGAGTACCCTCTTTCCACATGTTCTGGCTCTCATTAAGCTTTTGCTCTTTCTTAGGTTTGAGTTTAGTAAATACTTCTCCCATGTTTAAACTCATTACTGCTCAAATCAACCCAACAAGTCAGAGTAACTCGAAAACACAATTAGCGAACAACAACCAATAACAGCGTGGCTCTCTCCAAGGTCAACTTATCGCAGTGCAACTATGTCATTAGCTAATCAGAGCACATCCAGCTTGTGATGAAACACCAATCCTATCACAGGCCAGTGCTGAACTGCCAATCACAGTGCAGTTTCTTCAGAAATAGGAACCCCATTTTAGAACCACAATAAACCTAAGAAATCCATAAATCCCTCATCTGTTTATCCCTATAAGGAAAGTTAAATCAGTATTTCACTTTACAGAGTACTCTCAACGAAGCATAACAAAGGAAGACTCAGTTCCGAGGTGAAAACAGAAACCAAATACCAGGAAATAAGCTTCACTTTTCAAAACAGTCCAAACCTCCCATTAGGCAAAACTTCTGACTAGCAGAATACAACCTCCTGAGTTAATGTACGACACCCCATGTACTCAGGTTAATCATAGTAACCCAAAATGAATCTCTCAATCTGGAAGAGAAGCTCATTAAACATCAATTAGTGTGTAAGACAGGTCTTATTCTACACACCAACATACAGACTAGTTAATATAATATCTAAAGATCATGGATTTTCAATGAAATCCAATAACCAACTTAATCATCTCACACTAGTATCAAATGGGTTCACTAATATGAAAAATACATTAAAACAGTGATCAACCCATCAACTGCAGCCATACTCATCATTGCGTGACCAAACGACTCCCCGCAGAAACAGAAATGCAGTTTCACAGGACACACAATTACTCATACATACAAATTAACTTTTATACTTACACACCAAACTCATTCAGGATGGAACAGTAATACAACTTGTCGCCCCAGCAGAGGATTCAGCATCAGAAAATTTGCGAAAATCCAAAACTCCATGCATCTTAGTTTTGGACATTTTAGACCAAAAATTCTCAAAAAATCTTTTGGGAACCCCTTAAAAAGGAGGTGCTCTAAAGATAACCATCTTCTGCTACCATCTCTATTGGGACAAAACCCAATAATTATCTAAATTTATCACCCAGATATTAACCCAAATATTTCAGCTCCAGAAATCCCCAATTTAATCTAGCAGTTAGAGATTGCACCTCTCGTCAGGGAAACAATATTTTAGCAGAGATAAACGAAATAAAATATTAGACACATAGGACCAAAAGTAGGCAAAAGAGATTTTTTTACAGAAAAATCGAAAGACAGCACAAAGGAGAATAAGCAAAACTCAACATTAAATGGTCAGAGCAGAGGTACAGGAAAATAATGCAAAATCATAAAACTTAATTAGGCATATTCTAAACAAAGATTCCATTTGCCCGATTCACAAAAGTAATCTGAGACAAAATCCTAACTTTACTACTGGGTGTTTAGGAGCAGAAAAGGTAGGATTTTGTCGCAGTAAAACTTAAGTTTTGGTCTTAAGTTTAACTTAAGTAAAACGTACATTTAACTGTGACAAAATCCTAACTTTACTACTCCTAAATGCCCTATGTGAATACCAAAAATCATAAAGTTATGGTTTTGTCTCAGATTACTTTTGTGAAACGGGCCCTAAGTGTCTAACACATGCAGAGTTCTGACAACTCAATAGGACACCTGAAAATGGCAAAGTGTCTCTTGTTTATGACAAAAAGAGAATGAAACCCACAGAAATCGTATGGGCCAAAATAATAATCATTCTCCCCTAAATACAAGAACTTAGATGGTTTTATAGCAAAACCACACATTAGTTATAGACTCTGTAAATTCAGCATAGCATCATCATGGTTAGGATCACATCTGGCAAATCAGAAACTGAGTAATAATTAATGGTGTATCATACGAAAATGTTGACTAACTATTCATAGCACAATCTAGACCTCTATATTGCCTGAACAATTAGTTTCAGGAGCAATCTCATATATTATTCAGTTCTGACTCTATGCCTCATTAAAATGAAAGTGTATGGTTTCAAAAACAATTTTCTCTATTTATACTTACACTCTAAATGCATTCAGGATGGCAATTTATCACCCCAGCAGAAGATTTAGCATGAGGAAATTCGCAAAAATCAAAAACTCCTTTCTTTTTCAATTTGAGCATTATAGACCAAAAATTCTTCAAAAATCGTTTGGGGACCACTTAACCCCTCCGCTGCGCTGAACGTTCCGCGCTGGTGCGTGACGTTCTGTTGCGCAGGTGGGGCCGCGATGTTCAGCGGACGTGCGCAGCACTACCGAGGTAGTGCATGCGACGTCCGCTGAACGTGCGCCGCACTTAACAGGTTAAAGAGGAGGTGATCAAACATAACCATCTTCTGCTACTAACTTTGTGAGAGCCAAACCCCAATAATTATCTGAATCCCAAAAATATTTCCCCCAGAAATTTGCCAAAATATTCTGGCTCCAGAGATCCTCAATTTGATCTAGCGGTTAGAGACTGCACTCCTCATCTCCTACATTTTAGCAGAGTTAAACAAAATAAACTATTAGACACAGAAAGGACTGCGTTCTAGATCAGAAATAGGCAAAAAGAGATTTTTTTTACAGAAACATCAAAAGACAGCACAAAAGAGAGGAAGCAAAAATTGCCATTAAATGGTTAGAGCAGAGGTACAGGAAAGTAATGCAAAATCATAAAACTTAGGGGCTGATTACGATGGAGGATTTTCCGAATTCTCCGGGCCGGCGGAAGCCTCCGCCGGCCCGGAGGATGCGGAAAATTCTCTGCGGACCCAACAAAGACCCACCGCCACATTAGGATGGCTGGTGGGTCCTGGTTTTGGCTTTTCCGCCGCGGTTGGCTTACAACCACGGCGGAAAAGGCCTAATATGGTGGCGGTGTCTCTCAGACACCGCCAGACATATTAGGATGGCTGAGAAAACATGCTTTTCCGCGGCGGCTTTTCCGCCGAGGAAAATCATGCGGATCTTCACCTCGGGGGCCCGTAGCGGGCCCCCTGGGTGAAGGGGGGTGGGGGGTGCACATGGGGGGTACCTATGGTACCCCCCTGTATTTGTATGCAGAAATCGGCAGGCACCACGCGGTGCCTGCCGCTTTCTGCATACAAATGCAATGTATGCATTTGTAACATTGTGGCGGGTGCAGCTTGAAGCCGCACCCGCCGCAATGTTACAAATACAGGATGTGACCGCCAGGGTGGCGGTCACATCCTAATTGGACAGGAGGGAAATGCGCATGCCCATGCGGAGGTTCCCTCCTCCTCGGTGATCACGGACGGACTCAAGTCTGTCCGCGATCATAATGGGCCCCTATGTTAGGCAGAATCTCAACAAGAAGACTAGGGGGCATATTTCCAAGCCCCTAACTCCACATGAAATTCACTTTTTGCAACATTTCTGTGACGATAGGGGCTTTGCCTTATTTACAAGGCGGTGTTAAGCTACCTAAAGTGACTTAACGCCGCCTTGTAAATAAGGCCCCCTTTCACGCTAGACTTAGCGTGAAATGTCACAAGTTACAAATATTGAACACATTGCACCAATAATATCTACAATGATTTCTGCTAAGGTGATCTGTGATAAGTGCAAAAGTACTCATGCAGTGTGAAAATTAGTGAATAAAACATAATAAAAAGAAATACATGAACACAATTAACAGTAGTATTATAGTCAAAGAATCTATAATATTTGCCTATATCAAAAGGATCAAGTCGGGCAACGCAGTCCTTGGAAATAATGGTACAATTTAAATCTATAAAATACTGTTCTTACCCAGATGTGTTCAGAGCTCACCTGTCACTACTTTCTCCGTGAGCTGACAAATGGAAGAAAAACCTTCATTTATGTATTGATGAAAATGGAAGGGTATTCGGGATTTAAGCAAGATTTCTTAAAGAAAAGGATAAAACTCACTTTTTCTAATTTGGGCAGAATCTGATAATTTCCAAAGGAGGGGTTTGCAGCTAACAGTGGGACAAAGTAGAAAAATAGAAAGGGAAATTAAAGTGTTAGTAATTATATACGTTTGGAGCTTTCTTACAGACACAATGAGAAGAGGTTGACATTAGAGGGTGAGAGGTAGACTGTTTCATAAGAGAGGGCCAGAGCATCAAAGGACTTTACACTGAGAGAAGATTTCTTGACGGGGGATGTGGCTTTGAGCCCGAGTAGTGCGGAGGCAATGGAGTGAGGAGCTCTGTGACGACCGGCGAATCCCGTGGTTCCTGCTATCGTTTTCACCCATAGGGGACGGCTTCGGCAGTCGGAAGGATGCGGGCATACTTTGCTGCTATCTACGCCATTGGAGCTGCATTTTAAGCTGACTTTTGCCTAACTGTAAGTTCGGTTGCGGCTCCGTTTTTGCAGTGACCGCCATTTTGTTTTTTATTCCCTCTATGTGCAACACGCGTTTTCCTCTCAAATGAGCACCGGCAGGCTACTTCAAGACATTTTCTTATGCCGCTGACATAAATCGTGCACAGGACTGCTTACAATTCAGAATTTTATAGCTCATACACATACACATAGCTGGCTAATTTTCACGCATATCTCCGTTTTTACTATGCGCTGAGGTATTCTTTCACTTCTTTCTGAGACAGTCGTTTCTGTCATCCTCTCTGCCACTATGATGTTTCCTTATTTCATTTTACCACTGACCTGACCTATCTCCTGGTGACTTCTGCTGCCTCATTGCCAACACCTCATCATGGATGTTATTCCTCACAGAAACCCTCATGACTTTTTCTCCGCGCGCTGACAGGCTCGTTACGCTCTACATTGCACCATCTGGCCTTCTCTTTGACTACCTCAGTTGGATTGTTTTAAGGCCATTTTTGTGCCCTATTGACATATTTCTAGCCACTGTGACTCTGTTGTTACTACGAAGGTCCCCTATGGGCATTGCCAGACTGGCGCACACATCTATTACTAAATCTCGGTGCGCTTTTATTAAAAATTCAAAGATTTTTTCTGAATTCTCCAAATTTGAAGATTCCCAAGCATCTTCTGTTCAAAATTCGCAGACCACAATGGAGACCTCGGCAGTGGCCTCTGGAAAAACAAACAATAAAAGGCTAAAGAAGGACCCTTCTTCTCCGCCTAAGTATTTACCGCTAATCTCCGTGGAACTCTTGCTGGAGGAGATTAGAGCCTTGCGTCCCTATATGGAGGAAACCAACGCTAAGTTGCAACTAATGTCTGATAACTGGTCTCAGCTGGAGATGAGAGTCTCCTCAGTGGAACAAAATGTCTCCTCTCTTAAAACAACAAGTGCTACAATTCCTCAATTGCTCTCCCAGATTTCCTCTCTTCAAAAGCAGGTTGAGGACCTGGAAAACAGCAACAGACGCAACAACCTCCGTATCTACGGCCTGGGAGAGGGAATTGAGGGGAATGACCCTCTCACCATCTTCAAATCATTCCTCCCTAAATTGCTGCATCTACCGGAAGGCACATTGCTCAACATTCAACGTGCTCATAGATTGGGTTGACCTCCTTCTTCTCCTTCACCTTCATCATGACCTAGAGGTGGTATTATGTATTTCTTAGAATATACGGATCTTTTAAAGGTACTGTCAGCAGCTAAAGCTTCACCAAAAATCACATGGTCAGGCTCATCTTTGTTTTTTGCACAGGATTACGCCAAAGCCACCGCGAATAGGCGCAAAGCCTTCCTGGATATGAGAGCTGAATTGAGGTCGATGGGAGCTCGCTATGGCCTCTTCCACCCATGCCCTTTCAAAGTTACATACAACAATAAAACGACGACGTATGAAGATCCTGTTCGCCTCAGAAGTTTCATCAACTCTTGTTTACCAACCAACATGGATTCATCAGGCTCTTCATCCTCTTCCCACATTTGAGACCGCTGTACTTTTCATATTTGAATTTCTTCAACTTTGGTTTTTCTCCATGTGGTAGTTACTTCATGTTTTGAAGTTCTTCGTTTTCTTGTTTTCTTATTCCTGTCAGGTTGCTCGTTCATAACTCCCGATGTTGCTCATATTTACTGTTGTTGATTATTAACAGTATTAGTACCTTTTTAATGCCCTTTCTTAACTTTATTGTCCTCTTAACTTTATTGTCCTCTTTTTTCTTGTCTCCATAGGATATATACCCTTGTCCGCGGTGTTCCCCTGTCGCACGTCTGGCTGATCCCTGTTGTCCTACCTACTCCAAGTGGTGCCCCCCCTCCTGTTCTCCTCTTCATGTTTCCCGATTTTTCCTTTTGTAGGTATGTTTTTTCCTTACTTGCTTTTCGTATCTTTATTTCTTAATGCTCCCCTACCCTTTTTCTTTTCTCTCTGTTTCCTTCACTCATCAGGTGTCGTTCTCTGTATTTCGCCTATCTATGTTTCCTCTCTCTTTTTTCCTCCTCACTTTCTTCTCCTTCTTTCCACAATAGTACACTCCTTTGAAATGTTCTTTTTTCTTCTCCTTCCTTTTGTCATTCAACTTTCTATTTATTTTGAATTGTCTGTTTCCAATGGGTTTTTCTTATAAACTTATCAGTTTTATTTATCATCTTTTGTATTTTCTTACATGTCGTTAAAAATTGTTTCATGGAATATCAAAAGACAAAGAATTTTATCTCATCTAGCCAAATTAAATGTTTATTTTGCGTTTTTGCAAGAAACTCACCTCTCAGATACGGAGTCCGCTAAATTTAAAAAGGGATGGGTGGGTGATGTTTATTCTGGCGATGGCAAACGTAACGGGGTGGTAATTTTATGTCGTAAATCCCTCTCTTATTCTCTAATTACAGGAGTCAGACACTGAAGGCTGATGGGTTTATGTCAAACTGTCACTAAAGGGTGTTCCAACCTCTCTCCTTAATGTCTATGCTCCTACTGGGGGAGAACCCACTTTTTGGCACGTGATGTCCACACATATCACCAAATTTATGGATGATAATTTCATCCTAGCGGGAGATTGAAATCAACCTCTCGACCGCTTTCTTGACAGGAATTCCAAAACTTCTTATATTCCTAACAAACCTCATAAACTTTTTGCTCAGGCAATTTCGCAAGACAAGCTCATAGACGCTTGGCGCCTCTGTAATCCCACAATGAAAGAGTTTACTTTCTACTCTCCATCTCATCATTCCCAATCAAGGATTGATTATATTTTTGTGTCCCATAACATTGCCCAAACTCTCACTAATGCTGAAATGGGCCCCATTTTATTGTCAGATCACGCCCCTGTCTCGATTAATATTGACATTTTGCCTAAAAGTACTGGACCCAGGAGATGGCGCTTTAACAACACTCTTCTCCTGGACCCTAAATTCACTGCCTCGTTTACTTCCTTTTTTGATGAGTTTTTTGAGATTAATGATACTCTTTCCATGCCCAAGCATACCATATGGGATGCTTTTAAAGCGGCAGCGAGGGATTTTATAATTGATTATGTCGCCAAAAAAAGAAAAATCGCTCGCAAATTTACTGCCGATCCTCTTCAGAAAATTAAGAGATTGGAGCACACCTACTTTACTTCACATTCCCAACATAGTTTGACAGCTCTTGTTGCTGCTACGATGCAATTGAACAAACAATCTACGGAAGATGCTTCCTTGTATTTGCTGAGATCAAGTGTAAAATTCTATGGGGGTAAGAATAAAGCCGGGAAAATTTTAGCTAATTATTTAAAAGTTAAACATAATAAGTTAAATATTGAATCTGTTTATGATAATAATTCTGATCAACACAAAGACGCTGATATTTTAACTAAGTTTTCTCATTTTTACTATAACCTTCATTCTTCTGAAACCCAACCTTCTCCCCAATCCCTTTCACATTTCTTTTCCAACATACATAAACCCCAACACTTTCCCCTTGATCTTACATCCTTAGAATCAGATATAACCCAACATGAATTACTCACTGCACTTCAACACTTAAAGAAAGACAAGGCCCCTGGCCCAGATGGTTTCACAGTCGAATTTTATCTCCACTTTTCGAAACTACTGCTACCAAAATTACACTCTCTAATTGGCTCATTTGTTTCCTTAGGATGCTCCTCAGGTTCCTTCTCTGATGCTCATATCTGCATCATTCCTAAGGAGGGGAAGGACACCAAATATTGTAAGAATTACAGACCCATTTCTCTAGTCAATATAGATTACAAAATATTCGCCAAATCACTTGCAGCAAGGTTGGACCTCTTGATGCCTGACCTGTTGGGTGCGGAACAGTCTGGATTCGTTAAAGGGCATTTTATCTCTGACAATACCAGACTTTTATTTAACGTTCTGTCAAAATCCTCCTGTCTACAACATCCTCTTGCTGCGATTGCATTGGATGCTGAGAAAGCATTCGATAGGGTGGAATGGACTTATCTTTTCTCCAACCTCAAGTGGTTTGGTTTTGGTCCTAAATTTATATCTTTAGTGTTCCTTCTCTATTCCAACCCACGTGCTGCAGTTTGTGCCAACGGTTTGGTTTCCTCCTTCTTCAACCTGGGAAGGGGTGTCCGTCAAGGCTGTCCCATGTCACCATTCCTCTTTAACTTAGCTTTGGAGCCCTTTCTTTCCAGACTTCGTCAGCACCCCAACATTCATGGTTTTCAAACCTGCACTCTCACATCAAACTTGCTGCATACGCTGACGACATCCTACTCTTCATATCTAATCCCACTGAATATATACCCGCCTTTTTGGATGAAGTACGTGAATGCTCTCTAATCTCAGGTTATAAATTGAATAATGATAAGTGCGAGATTTTGCCTCTAACGAAGTTTACTTTCAAACCTGATTTCAGTACCTCCAATTTCATCTGGAGTTCTTCTCACATTAAGTACTTAGGTTTACATATTACTCCCTCCATTTCGAACACTGTCTCTCTCTGCTTAAACAAATGCATTCAGAAAATATCAGATTTAACAACCAAATGGCACCCTCTTTATTTGTCATGGTGGGGCCGCCTTCATACCATTAAGATGATGCTGACCCCCATAATTCGTTACACGATTTCTAATATTCCTTTGCTAATTCCCTCAAAAATTTTCAATTTAAAAAAAATAAAAATCAATTCACTCTTATCTTCCTTTCTCTGGAATGCTAAAAAATCCCGGAAATCAGAAGGTGGAGTTAACTTTCCAGATTTTCCAGCTTACCACAAAGCTTTTCTTTTAAAACAAGCCTCCTTTTTGCTACAAGATCCTGATACCCCTTTTCCTCTATGGGTTACGGTTGAACGTCTTTCACTTTCCCCCTTTTCCTTTGCTGAGTATCTTTCTTTCTCACGTAAACCTTTCTCATTATCCACCCCCCTACACAAATTCACAACCAAACTACTGCTATCTTCCATTCCTCCCCCATAACTACAGTGGCTTACTTCCTTAATTCCACTATTTGGCACAATCAGAATTTATTAATCAACAATAAGCCCTTCTACTGGAAGTCTTGGAGGCTAAAAGGATTACTCTGGGTATCTCAACTATTTTCACACTCTATTTTTGTACCTTTCGCTACACTTCGCCAATCCTTTAACTTACCTGCTTCCTTTGCCCGCAAGTACCTTACACTCAAAGAGGTGGTATTTTCCACCCATACTCGTCTCTTACAATCCCAAACCCCTTCTTCATCACATTCTTCCTCTTCACGGCTACATTCCTTTTTGCGCACTACACCCAAAGCTTCTGCTATATACAAATATCTTCATGCCACAGAGTCCATTAGATCTAAAACTAGGGTGGAGGAACAATGGGAGGGTGATTTCGCCACATCCTGGCCAATATCTTTATGGAATAAGATTTGGTCTAAAATTTGCAAAACTTCTAGAGCTGCGACCTTGACACAATCCATGTTCTTCATATATAATAGACTTCTCTTCACACCATCTGACCTTAGTAAGAAGTTTCCTACTACCCCGGACCTTTGCTGGTCTTGCTCTTCCCCACATGCCACTTTATTCCATATGTTATTTTCATGTAATGCTGTTCACGATTTCTGGAAACAGGTCTGGGCTCAAATTAACATAATGTTTCACACTCGCATTCCACTTTCTTTCACTCACATTTTTCTGGGCAGCCTTTCTTCTTGCTGGGAGGATGTTACATTCAATGTTCAAATTATTGACCTATTTTTGGCTGTAGCATTTCAGCAGATTACAGCTAACTGGAAACTTTTGTCAAATATCTCCTTTAGAGGATGGTGGTCTTTCCTATTCATATGGCAACGAAGCGTAAGGAATTGTGGCTTTCTATTACTTTGTACCTTGATGTTTGTGCTAAACGATCTTTTCATTTACAGCCTGCTCAACAAGAAGTTTCAAAACCCCCTTGATTACCCTTGATGTTCCTTGTTTTTTCATTACTCTATTATCTTTCTCTATTTTTGAATTGTTTCATATTCATGACCTTTTTATACCCTTTGCTTGCCGTTCAAGCCCATTTTTAGTTACTAAGGGCCAGATGTAGGTGGCCAATTACCGGTCGGTAACGGCCGAATTCGGCCGTTACCGACCGGTAATTAGAATTTGAGATGTTGGTCACTCAATTTTACAGAATCAGTAAATTTACCGATCGTACCGATTCTGTAAAATACGAGTCGGTATTTTTACCGAATCGGTAAAATTGAGATGTAGGTGGGACTCTTCTGAGTCCCACAAGCCTTACCGATTCGGTATTTTACCATCAAATCCTATTTGATGGTAAAATACCGATTCCGGTGTGCATGCACATGTGTGCATGCACACCTGTGCCATATGACAGGCAGACCTGCCCTTAGGGCAGGTATGCCTGCCACATGGCACCCGAACCTGTTTTGGGGGTGCTAGAGGGTGTCAAAGTGACACCCCCTGCACCCTTGTGAAATTTGGTATTTACCGATTCGGTAAATACCGAATCGGTAATGCCCATTCATTCCTATGGGCTTCAAAGCCCATAGGGATGAATGGGCATTACCGATTCGGTATTTACCGAATCGGTAAATACCGAATATTTCCGATTCGGTAAATGCACATCTGGATTTACCTACATCTCCCTCCTTCTATTTTACCACTTCTTAAATACCGAATCGGTATGATTCGGTATTTAAGAAGTGGTAAAATAAATTACCTACATCTGGCCCTATATCATCAGTTTTAATGTAACGCTTCATTTAATTGTTATTACTTTTTCCCTGAAACATTTTTGTACTCTGTATTGACACCTTGCTTTTGACCAATAAACTTCTTTTTGAACTTAAAAAGAAGATTTCTTGACAGGCTGGCCCGTTAGCAGAAGTAAATGCTAAACATAGAGCACTCAAAGGTTTGTATTTGGTTACTTTAGATTTTGGCAGAGGAACCATGGAGACATTTGTGGACCAGACAAAAGATTTTAAATGTAATTCTTTTGCGCATACGTAGTCAGATTGGCCAAATTTGAAGAATTGGAGGAGAAATCTGGTGCGGACGTTTTAGGTATGGCTGCCTGATTTTGGATAATCTGTTTTAATCTATGGACTTGTATATTGGAAAGACTGTTGCTTGGTACTGAGCCCAGGATTAGTCTGTTAGGCTAGTTGTGAGTATTTCAATTAGTTGTACATTAAACCAACCTGTTAGGATTGGTAGATTAGTTAGTTGAATGCCATTTATAACCTCGAGAAAATTAGTTATTTTTGTGAATGAAGCAGATGCTTCAGTCGTTGATAATTTTGCATTATTCATGGTTATGAGTTCAAGGGCAGGAGGAATGTGGACAGCGGCAGGTTTAGGTTAGCAAATGTGGATTCAGGCCTATTAGGTAATTCATGCACGTTTAAGAATGTTTTACATGTGGTGTCATTCAATGAGTAAAAATACTGGAAAAGATTATTGGACAGAGGAGACATGGACGGACTTGGGTTCAGTTAATCAATGTAGGAACAATCATATTATGTTCATAGGCATTTTGGGAGTGATTTATATGTGTCATAAAACAATGAGTTTTGTATTAATCTCTGATTAAGAGAACTGTAGCCTCAGATGTACTAGTTTAGTAGGAGTTTTCAAAGTTTCTTTGACCCTGTTCATGGTATCTGTGACTTGGGTCCGATTAGACACATGTCTTTATGGTTCTAATTGATTCCATTCCCCTACTTTCTTGGCGATTAAACTACGCCCCCTTTCTTGTTGATTATACAGTCCTTATTTTATTGAGTCTTTAAAATTTCAAGAAGAACCAAGCATCTTCCTAAACACCAGGTGACTCTTGGGGATGCATATATTTACTCTTTAGAGGATTCCATAGTTTCAGAGATTGAACAGAGAAGCATGTGGCACTGACAGTTTTCTTCTTACATGGGGGATAATTAGTTGTGGTGCCAACCTGGACCCTCGCATCCTATTCAGGGAATATTTCATGGGTTTCATTTCTAAGTCTAAATCCCTTTATTGTCTTGTATGTTATGAAGATCAGTTTGAAGTTAGATCTTCTGGCAACAGGTGGTCACTGCAGAGCTGATGAGATGTGGTTATGAATACTAAAGGGCAGAATTGGTATCGCTTTCACATTTTGAATTATTTGGGCATGTCTCATGGTAGATAATGACACTCCATGGTATTGTCCATTGACATAGCCTAGGCTGGGTGTCTACAACCAGTCGTGAGCTACCATTAGTTTGCAGAAAAATCAGAGTAGCTCTCAGCTTTGAGTTAATTTTTAACTAAGAACTGCAATAATAACTGTTGTGTATTCTTTTAAAAGTTAAGGAAAGGCTATCTTGATTTTATATTATTATCGGCTGCAAATAGCAGAGCCTACACATGAGCAGTGCTTCACTCAGATCTTTGACCCTGTGGGTCACAGAGATTCGGAACTGAAAACACTAAGGTATTCAACTCTTTAATAAACATTGTTCTCAGTATTGGAGCACAAGAACAACATTATATTTCTGAATGCTTTTAAGTGAGACATAATTAACATAAAGAGTTGATTAATGATTAACTCAACACTTTATTTTAATATTTTCCCTTTTCATAGTGCCACATTTACAAACAGCAGACATTATGCTTGCTCCCAGTGGCTCGTAGACAAAGTGCCATATTTCTACCTGAAGAAATACAGTCATTTTCCTTTAAATGGGAGAAATGTAAAGTGAAGAAAAATGTTTCTATGCTTAATGTTTTTCTGTACTTAAATTAAGACACTTAAGTCCACATGTTTTAGGAAGCATGTATCTTCACTTTAAGATCTTCACATTTAAACAAATGACTGTATTTTATTGTTATAAATATGTCACCATGCCTACTGTTTATGAAGACATTTTAACATGGGAGTAAATCAAAAACATGAGTTTTTGCAATGCATATAAACAAAGTTAACTCTTCAGTTGAATTTACTCCTATTTCAATGTGTAACATTTACGCACAGCAGGCATATTTCTCCCAGTGGCTGGTAGACACGCTGCCATATTTATAACCAAAAAATACGCTTTTTTTTTTAATTGGAGACATTTAAAGTGCAGAAATATGTTCCATCAAGTGTAGAAAACTGTCCCCCATTATGAACATTTTAGCAGAACATTTTTCTGCAGTTTAAATTTCTCCTGTTAAAAAAAAAAGTTTGTATGTTTTTATTTTACATGTATTGGAGCCACAGATGGCTAAATGTGTGTCCTGTGCCTCAAGTATGTACGACACAGGCTCTCAGTCACCCATACACATATATCCCATTCATTCACACCCATGTTCATACTTCCTCACAGACCATGCACTCTCTGACATACATGGCAGCATTATCTTAGTACCCCTAGTTATAGTATTTTGTTCAAACCATAGTATCAGGCGCCATGGACATTAGGTTAAAGTCAGTGAAGATGGGCGAGTGGGTGTCTGGTAACAATATGTGAATTACTTGGCCTTCAGTAGATCACATCGATTTTCACTAATCATAAGTAGCTCTCACTACAGAAATGGTCGGAGACCCCAGGTCTAGGCATGATAGAATGAGTGATGTGGAGGTGAATGAATGAAGAAACGTGGTGCAAAATGTGGAATTAGTTAATTGGTTGACCTGTAGGGTCATGAAAAGGGCTGCATCCACAATAATTCCTAAGAACCGTAACTAGAGGTGAAAAATGGAGGTGGTCATAGCTATAAAAGCCACTTTATCAGCTGGTTGTAGCTTTTCTATCCACCATGTTGGGACGTCTGTCTTTGAGGCATAAAGTTTGAGAAGACTCCCTTATCCATTGATCAGTGACACTGAGCATGTGATCTGGAAGCCTCAATGTTATTTGGTTTATCTTATTTGAAAATGATATTGGTATAAGCTCAGTTGTGAGGTTGAAGTATATGAATAGCTTTGAGATTGGTTTGATGTAGATATTGAACAAAACTGGTAAGAAAAACGATGTCTGGAATTCCCGCCTCGATGGGCAATAGTTCCGAAAAGAACAGGGGAAGAGATGATGCTTGACCTGTTACTAAAACAGGAGTTGCTCGAGTCAATTATATTTTCTTGTATGCCAATATCAGTTAATCTGCTTGATAAGGTGTTGTGATGTACGGTGCTGAATGCAGCTTAAGGGTACTGTGAGGACTTACTCAAGAGCAGGTCTCAGAGGGTTGTTCAGGCACCAAAGGACAATATGGTGCTTGTGGCTGCCAGGGAGATGGAAGTTGGTGAGAGATGAACACAAGTGTTTCCATCCTACCCATTCCACAATAGTGGAGGTTCTTGGTGTAGGGATTAGGCATAACTGTGGAAAGATTGCACCTAGGTTTTCCATCCTTCTCACAATAGATAGAGCAGCATTTAAGGGCTGTATTCTCAATCAGTCTTCGCCAGACATATGTGTGTGTTGGTGGGCTTATTCAGTCCTTATTCCAGTTCGCACATGGCTCCTATCCCGCATGAACCTTTGTTATTTGCTTGCGTTCCTGTGGATAGCTGGGCAGGAATCACTGTGCTGTTGGAAGTTACAACTTGATCTTCCTTATTCAGATCTGTTCATCGTGGAAGCTCCGATTCACCCTGTTGTCTGTTCCTACAGCCTCCAGGTGATGAGTGGAATACCATTGACTGTATGTTTTTAAATTGCTAATATTCTACTTGTACAGTGCTTTTAAACCTTGAATGTATATACCTTTTCTTTACAGGTGGTGAAAGTAACTTCATGCCATTGACACTTCAGTAGCTCTCCCTTATCATTCCCCTCTCCCCTATTTCTCTGGGTCTGACTCTAGAGGCCTCATTACAAGTCTGGGTGTCTGAGGACCGCCAGACTCATGGTCGCATGGAGTTGGAGGACCAGCAAGCGCTGCACTGGCAGTCCGACCACCCCATTACGAGTTGGGCAGTCGGACTGCCCTGGGACTGCCGACACCACCAGGGAACTGCTGTTTCCTGGAGATGACGAGAGGGTCAAGAGGCCACAATATGCTTGGTAGAACCGCTGTGTTGCCGCTAAGCATTTTAAAAGTGTCATCTCCTCCAGGGTTTACATGGTAGTTCATCCTCCATGTAAACCCAGGAAAGGAAACAAAAAGGACCCTATAGGGCCCATGTGCCTCCTACGCAAAACAAGTGCCCCCCTGTGTGCATGCACAAACGTTCCTGCATGGCATGGACTTTTCAGTACATGCTGTGCAGGAACCTTGTGAGATATTCCCATTGCGGTGACTTTTCAAAGGCACCGCCCTGGGAACACCACATTCCCAGCCTGGCAGACTAAAAATAAATTGTTTCCAACAGGTGTTTAGAGATGGCTAGCATTGATCTGCACCAACCTGGTGAAACACTCAAAAGACCTTTTGTGCAAGTACACACACTTGATGAACTGCATCCATCATATTGCTTAGGGGTGAACCCGCTGGGAGGTGAAGCAGTGTGATCCCACATTTGTTTCCTGTTTAAAAGGCTCCCTCGAGCCGCTTTGAGCTGACAAGCTCATTGAGAGGCACCTGCGCGCCTGGAGAGGTACTGTGACCAAAGAAGAATTTGGTAGCCTGCTCAGCAACCCCAAATATTTTCATGCCTAATCTCTACTGATGACGGATAATAATCCAGAAACACGTGTTTAGAGATGGCCAGCATTGATCTGCACCAACCTGGTGAAACACTCGAAAGAACTTTTGTGCAAGTGCACATGCTTGATGAACTGCATCCACCATAATGCTTAGGGGTGAACCCGCTGGGAGGTGAAGCAGTGTGATCCCACATTTGTTTCCTGTTTGAAAGGCTCCCTCGAGCCACTTTGAGCTGACAAGCTCGTTGAGAGGCACCTAGGCGACTGGAGAGGTACTGTGACCAAAGAAGACTTTGGCAGCCTGCTCAGCAACCCCAAATATTTTCATGCCTAATCTCGACTGATGACGGATAATGATCCAGAAACACGTTTTTAGAGATGGCCAGCATTGATCTGCACCAACCTGGTGAAACACTCGAAAGAACTTTTGTGCAAGTGCACACGCTTGATGAACTGCATCCACCATAATGCTTAGGGGTGAACCCACTGGGAGGTGAAGCAGTGTGATCCCACATTTGTTTCCTAAAAATAAATTGTAATCTGGCGGGTGGAAAGTGGCGAGTCTCTGCATTGTGGGGCGCAGCGTTGGAGCACGGCCCGCCCCTGCATGCACAGCCAAAACTCAAAATCGGCCCCTAAGTGTTTTGTGATTATTTGATTATTGCAAACAATGGCAGACTTCAGTGAGGATTGTGCCTATCTGCTTGGATTCCGGTTGTAGTCTTGGTCATGACAGGTCCAAAAGATAAAGTACAGCTACTCCATCATCATACTCTGATCATTTCAAATTGTCCCAAAATAGAAATCAGGGCAAAAGCTGGTTTGCTGTTCATATAATAAGGACATTTCCTCCTCTAACTTGTAGATCTGGGGGTGGTGGCCCGTTCTAGTAGTTGTCATAGGAATGGGCCATTAGCAATATGTCTTTTGTTGTTGGGGTCTTTTAGATTCAAATTCTTCTTCTCAATCACTATGCAGATGCATGATGTTTTGAGGAAAATGTGCCTATAGTACGGCACTTGTTGATGATGTCCAGCGTAAGGGTTGCTACTGATGTAGATAATACGATTTGTTTGAATATTGGAGGTGGACATGAATCTGAGGGTGTGCGGGCTGGTTCTCAGGGTTTCAATATTTCATACAATTCTGTGAGGGTCATTTGGTAGCAGCATAGGTTGGTTATAAAATGAGCTTGTTGTGTGAGGTTGTTTCTACTGCAAGCTTTTACTTTTATTTGATAGGTCTCTAGTGCTTTAGAAATGAAATAATCAGCTATTTGGTCATAGAATTGTTGGTTTTGCGGTGTTGATGACGTACATTACTGAATGAGGAATGCTGCTAGAATGTTCTGTAGTTTTTTCAATGGGCATTTGACCATAGAAATACTGTTTAAGTTGTAAGGTTTCTTTGTTTTTTGATGAATGATTTGTATATTTTGTTGAATTTCTTTGCAGACAAGCTTTGTCCTGTAAGTTGCAGGATTTGCACCAGTTTTGTTGGAGTGCATATTTGTAATTTTATCTTATTTATTTTATCATTCATCAAAGAGTTCTTTTATGTCCTCCTCTGTTTTCTTGATTTTCTCAGAGTGATAATTTTGTTGAAAGTAATGGTCCTCCAACCATAAAGCTCCTCTACTGGATATATCTGGGTCATGTCTGTGTGTTTTTGTATAAGGTTGACCTCAAGGTTTTTCATGGAGTTTATTGATTGTCTGCAAGATGTTGCGCAAGCCAAGAAGTTGATTAAACCATTTATTGGAATACTGTGGTTCATTGAGCTGAGATCAATGTCGCTGCATGGGATGAGAAGAATGTCTGTGATGTTCAGTACCTCTGGGTTACAGAATCCAGCAGAGATGGACTTGATGGGATTGAAGGCAAATAATTCAGAGGTGATGGCATTGGGCAAGGCCATCTTTGGATTGTCAAACCAAATGCAAAATTAAAGTATTTGATGGTGCGATATGATGCCCAGAAATGTATCTGTGAATGTTCCATTGATTGGTGAAGGTCTGCATGGTAGAAAGAATGTGCATGAGAATACTGGTTAGGGTTACACCTTGTCAGTACAGACTCACATTCTGCTTCTCTTAGGTCTTCGAATTTGGTGATGGTTTTATCTTCCTTGAATAGCTTCCATTTTTGGCTTGGCAGTTCTTGGGGGAAGCATTGATATCCTTGTGTAACTGTCTGATGGAAACTGGTGCTATATCGTCTCCTAGCCATGTTTCGTTATGTTAATGAAAAAGAGGTCTGGTTGTTTGTTAAATAGGAAGTCATGGAATCACTTTTGCTTTTGGATAATGACCTGACATTGATGACCAAGCAAGTTAGGTGGGAGGCCAGATGTGACTTATGTAGAGGGGATTCTAGCGAGAGTAGGATTCATCTTTTAAGTGAATGTGATTGTTGTGGTCCTGTGTTCAAAGACATCCATGATGTTGCTCTCCTGGTATGGCACGCAGAGCCATAATATTGCCCAACTGCCTCTTTGGAAATCTTTTGCTGAGCTAAGGGCTCGATCTTAGGCAACCAGTTTAGGTAATGACTTACTTGCTCAAGAGCACAACAGGTTGCTCATGGACAACTGAGTTGCAGTCCTCAATCCTCACTTAGTATTTGCATATAAACAAGCATATTCTAGTTTTACCTGTTCAGTTATAATAGCTTTTGCCTGTCCCTGCTGAAATGTTGTTCCCCTGCTCTTGGCCCTCAGTATAGCCAGAGGAAACACACCTGTAGTGTCGACAGGCTTACAAAGTAAAGTCTGGTGACCCTGTTAGTGTATTTGTTACTCTTGTTAAAACTTGTGGTTGCACAATCAACCAGCAGGGACTTACAAAACACGCTATGCTGTTTTGTGTTATTAAATTAATGATTCCGCCTGAATTATGTATAGCTATATTATGTTGTGCATACAAGCAGAGAAATACAATGCTGTAAATTAATTTGCCAATAGTGTCAGCCCAAAAATCTAAAAAGACCCAATAATCACAAAATGGTATACGTTTTTATATACTGTGTTTGGTATTTTTATTTTTATGTTATGTCAACCAAGCTTTCTAAAGCCAACGTTCCCCAGAGGCATTTAGGATTTATAGGGCTAAGGGAACAAAAGGAAACATACAGGCCATGCTAGCATATGAAAGCCTGCCTAAAAAGACAGGTTTCAAGATTTTTCCTAAATGCTTTTAAAGTGCTTTCCTACTGCAGGTGATCTGGAAGAAACATCCACAGAGTGGGTGCCTGAACAGATATACTTCAGACTCTCATTTGTGTATTCATATATCTCAGAACCCCAAGAAAGTTGGTGCTGGACGATATTAACAGACGTAGGGGGTATATTTTATAATTCTCTTTGCTAATAAATGAGGACTCAGTCCGTGAATAGCCTTAAACCTTGTGCAAGTGATTACAAACTGCATCCTTTGCTTAACAGGCAACAGTTGCAGCTGTTTTAGGACAGGAGTTACATGTGAGGACCTCAACCTTCTGAAGCAGGGTTGCATCATTTTGGATAATCTAGAGCCGAAGAACCCCATATTTTGGAAGGACTATGTATATAGAATTAGCATAGTTCAACTGTAACAAGACCATAGCCATGATTATTGTCCTTGGGGAGGATGGTAGATATTTTCGTAATAATCTTCAGAGTATGTATACATTTGGAAACAACTGCTCCAATCTGAGGTGACATATGCATTACACAATCTATCAGAAGCACCAAGGTCTTAGTCAATGTATTGTGCTGAGGAAGTTCTCCCCACTCCACTGAGCAATAGTGGGTGTTCCAGTGATCAACTGTGTTGTTTAAAATCATGATCTCTGTTTTATCTGCATTTAGCTTACGCTGGTTGTTTCTCATCCAGCACCAAATGAATCTCATCATGTTCTAAAATTCCCGCTGCGTAGACGTGGTGTTATCTAGACAGGTAGTAAGCTGAAAGTAATTTGCATAATTGAACACTCTGCATCCCTTAGATTCTAGAACTAGGGGTTTAGCATACATATTAAATAGATGTGGAGGTCGTGAGGATATCACTGTGTGGATAGGATCTTGAAGGACAGAATTCAAACAGTTCAAGGCGGTGTCCCTGGACCCTGCTTACTCTAAATTGTTTACAAGAATCTTATTGTCAACTACATCAAAGGCAGCGGATAGGTCCAATAACAACAGTGCAGAAATCTGTCCATTGTCCCCATCAAGCCTGAGAACATGCACTACAGCCATTATCACAGATTCCATGCTATGTCCAGGAATTAAGTCTGTAGCATCAAATATTCTGACTTTTCCAGATGGCCAGAGTTCCTGGCCATATATGCCTCCAAGCTGTTTCTCAATACAGAAGCAGGGATATGGAAAGGTGTGTTTTAACAATTTTAGGGTTGTCCCCCTGTTTTTTTAGTAGTGGATTCACTCACACTCCACCCATGGAACGCCTCCCTGAGGCAGAGTAACGCAAGGCAGCTAGCTCCCCAACAGGTTTATGTCCCAACTTAATAGCAAAACGAAAAAGAGCTTCAACCATTTTAGAGAGTTGCTATGTTCTCAAAGTCTATAAAAAACCCTCTTGTGGGTTGATCCAAAGGGGACTCCTAAATAGTTAACAAAAATAAATTTGACAACAATGATACTGTCTCTAACATGAGCTTTAGTTTTAGTGCATTTAGGTCCACTAATCATGGTAAAATAATTAATACAATTCACCTTCAAATCTAAATATTCATAAAAGCACAAAAACATCAATCAGGATTTGCAGGTCATTTTTAGTCCTCGATATGAGGAATAAATTGTCCACATAAAATAAGATAAGAACACAGCCATTCCCTGTTTTTGGCACTCCCTTTACATGCAACAATAAATAACAGTCTGTTAATATAGATTAAACATAGAAAAGGATACAGCTCTGCGAGACACCCCAGTTGTAACTTTTTGATTTAGAACCCTCTCCATTCAGGCCATATCTAATCTTGATAGAGATATCCCAATGTAGATGTCTCAGTAAACTAGTATTTTTCCTACCTCCATCTTTTCTAAAACGGACAATAGTATAGATTAATTTAGGGTATCAAAAGGGCCTGTGAGGTCTCTAAAAGCCATATGTAAAGCACTCTTCTTTGCATGTACATACTTTCCTATCAGGAGTGATAAGTTTAAGCATTGTTCATCAGTGTGAATGCCTGGTCTAAAACCGAATTGGATGTCGGATAAAAGATTATTACTCTTTGCCGATGCCCCCAGTCTAGAAAGGACACGTCCCAAAATTTGGACAAGGAATACAATAAAAATATGGGGCAGTAGCAGCTTGGCCAGTTCTCATCTCCCTATTTAAAGAACAGTTATTGCTTTTTGCCAGGTTGGAATTAATGGGGCCATGATCGCTGCTCGAATCACATTTATCAGTAAGGGTCCCAAAACTAAGTGTTTTCTTTAAAAATGTCCACTGGGACATCATTGCCTTTACTCGTTTTTTTTTGTTTTTTTTATAGGACTTGAGATTTCCTTAATGCTGATGGACGGGCCTAGCTCATGAGCGGCCTCAGGATCAGTTATCAAATTTCACGCTTCTCCTGGTGCTACAGAAGGGATGGAATCTGAGGCAAATATCTTAGAAAAGTGTGAGAACCAAGTGTCAGCTAACATTACGCATTCAGCCTTTGGAGCAGAATTTGCTGAATAAAAGGGGCGATTTACTGTTTCCCAAAACAATCTGCTGTTTCTGGCCCTCCCTGAACCTTCTAAATCATCTGAAGCTGATCTTCTGATTTACTCTTTTCTGGCCTTCAAGGCTGCCTTATAAGTTTCATGGGCTAATAAATACTTCCCTATTTTGCAGGGAACAGATGAGAACTAGCTTGAGATGTTTATGTGCAGCAGAACAAGCAGAGTTAAACCTGATTTACCCTAGGTTTAGCCATAAGGAATTCGGAAATCACATGACATGATAGTCCAAAGCTATTAATTGTGGTGTTTTCAGGGGTGTCTATAAGCAGACAGTCCGCAAGTTCTTCTTTATTTTTTAATATCAGGTTTTTAATAACTACGGTCGGATTGACGGTATGCCACTTGATTCTTATGGCCTTATTTAAAGAATAATCAATAGTTCACACCTCCTCTGTAAAGCTTCCAGGCTCCTGGTTTAAGTTTATAAAGAGTTCAAGGGGATTATGATCACTAGTGCAATTTGCAATTACTTTTAAATCTGCTGACAGGGGTAGAAGATCTTTTGATAATAAAATAAAATCAGTGTGCTGGAATTGCCCATACCTATATATGTTAGGATCATGGGATCATGTGTTAAGGCCATATCACTAGCGAAAAGCAAGTTATTTTTTAATAATCAGACTATTTAATTCATCCCTACGGGGGGGGTGTGATGAAAATGGTTGACCTCAACACCATCAGTGTCTTCAAATCTGCAAACTGGGTGGCCACTATATGTACATAAACGTATGTTGAGATCCCGAGGCCATAGCTTATGAAATGGGTGACAATTTACCATGTTAAAATGTGAGATAAAATCATCCAGCCACTCTACTACCTCAGTGAACTACTGGTCAAAATGGTGTAATAAAAATTCATATTCAGATCATCCATATCGCTTGGGAAGGGCAGAAGTATTAATTGTTACCAAGGAGTGGAACCAGAGAACCTTCGCCTTAATACATGCGAAATCTGAACTACCCTACCCGCAGCAGAGGGATTTGCAGGATTACAATAGTTTTGGAAGAAATCTATATAAAAAGCGTCCACAATCCAGATCTAGTGGAGGCAAATTATGTCAAATTGGGTTAATAACTCTTACCAGTCTGCATTAGGTAACTTAACTTGTGGAGAAGTGTGGCTCAATGGTTAGAGCGGCAGACCCTGTTGCAGAGGTCTGGCCAGGGACCAGGGTTCAATTCCTGTCTTGGCGGGTCTTGGGCTCAATTTCCTTGGACCTGATAATTCTCGCCTCGGGGCCTATTTTAATCATGGGTCCCACTCTGCAACTCTGGGCAATAGCTTGCTTAATCTCCACAACGGCCCCAACAGCGCTGGGATGCCTGGCTTCACCTTGGAGGTGCCCAGGAGTGGCATTTCACAGGGAAAAGCCAGGAATGCTTACAGCGCCAGGACACCCCAGTTGGGGTATAAGTGCGCTTTACAAGTACAAATTTCATTTAATTTCAAATTGAACTCCTGCAGTGTACCACAATAGATATTTGTAACTTTCAGAGTAGCTATCTGGCTTTCCACTTTTCCAGGTGATTGAGTCTTGTCATAGGCCTCAGGATACCTCAGAGATGTCATTAGTACAAAGTCACTCAATGTCCTAAAGCGCAATAAGGGGAGAAAAGTGGTTATGGACTTCGTAAGACAGAGATTAATTTGTATCGCCTTTACCTGCCTCTGTGGCATAGGGGAGGCTTTCTGTGAGAATTTATTCAAGGACTTATAAAAATGTCCCAAAGGGTGGGCCTTAATCCTTCCAGCCATTCTTGCTAGATGATTCAAATGGAGTAGAGGGCTTTCCACCACCATAGGTTTCCTAAGCGTTGTAACACAATCTCCTGAGGAATGTTGTGACTCATAGCCAACCCACGCCACCCTCCTTAATGTAAATATCTCACTAAATAAGTTGCACAACCAATCTGAGTTTTCCTTCAGCAAGTTAACCACCTTGGCTTTGAAGTTGCACCAACGTTCCTTCTTGTTGCTAGATAGCTAAGGGAAATCCTATAAAACAATTACATATGGGTATATTACTGTAGCAGGTGAAGAATGGTCAAATGATTTCCTTCAGTGACCCTTGTCTGTAAGATGTTTTTTTTTTTTTGGGTGGGGGGAGGTGCGATATGAAGTCATTGTTGGACTTTCCACTAGGAGATAGATTCTTGTTCAGGCAGGTTGAACCAATGGTGCAGGTATTTTCTGCAGAAGAAAGTCCTGTGGGGGGGTTATTATTAGTCTAGATTTCTTTTTGTGCTGTACTAGACCCTATTTTATGGCGATAGGAAGGGCCTGTTGGTTATTCAAATTTAAGTTTTCCTTGTATATAAACAACAAGAGGTATGATCCAATAAGGCCTACATAGGAAGGGATCAATATTATAATGCGCTGTCGATATGGAACCCCATTTGGCCATTCATACACATGAATTTGAAACAAACACAATGTACACATTAATCTAATGTGTTTGAGTATTTATCGTGTTCTATTATTTCATAAACATTTTGAAAACTTTATCTTTCTAGTACAGACAACACAAATACATGAAACAATTACCAACTTCACACAATACACATAAATCAGACATTTGAAAGAGAATTATTTTTCGATCTAGAACTTGTTGATGTCAGGGAGATACATAGAGTTCAAATATACTCTCAACACTAATGTATTGCCCTTATAAACATAGGGGATTAAAGGCGTATTTTAAAGCTTCCTTGAAAATTGTTCTAATTTCTTCCCTTTCAATGGATTTCAAAGTTCATAACTAGAAGAGGTTAGGTATTTTGCATAGAAGGTTCTCCTTTTTCCCCAACAGAATGTCAACGCATTTAAAAAGAAACTCCAACCACACCCAAGCTGGATAAGAAATGAAAAAAGGTACAGTTCTCCTCAGGAAGGTTAAGTGAACATTTAATTCCATAACACTGATCTACATTATGTTTAAGTGACATTGATACTGATGGAGCAGATTTAATCTGCAGTCAGGCATTGTTTTATTTTTGTGCTTCAGACAGACTGCATTTAAATTGCCACACACTTTTTGGTGCAAGTTAAAAACATGGCACATGAAAAACATGAAAGTGAGGCCAATTCAGTCTGAAATGCTTGTGCTGAATTAACATGTGTTTTTGCAGTGTAGAGAAAAGTGGCCTTTTTAGCTTTGAAGATTAATAGAATGTGTTTCTCTCTTCCCAGCTCATCCCTTGTAATCTAAATTCAGTATTCCTGTCTTAAGAGACTTTGACTTGTTGCATATTTTGATAAACATTTTCAATTAATAACACCTCTTTTTATAATGTGTGTGAATTAATAATGCACCAAACACTACACAGGGGGCTAAATGCTTTTTTGCATGAAAAGCTATCTAAAACATTAAAGCATGTTTCTGTGTGTGCTATATTAACTGTGTGTGCTTTTAAATTTTACACTAAAGCATGAAAATGCTATGTTGCACATTGCACATTTATTTTGCATGTTGTCATAAATAATAGAAAAGCTGCTTGAAACTAATAGCTTGGCTAGGTAAACATTTATAAGGGGTATTAGTATGGAGTTGGGAAACATAATGGGCTGATTTACATGAAATTAATATTCTCTTTGTGTCTGTTTTATTTTTGGGCCTACCATTAAATGGCTGCCTGTGAATCCAGCAAGGCTATGACTTGTAAAGAGAAAGGTGCATGCGCAGACTGAGCCAGCTTTCCTCATGACAAGAAGAAGTCAAGGACATTTTGAAATGTACATTCTTGTGATTGTGCCAATGTACCAGTTAGTTAAAGTATCCGTCCTACTGCGCTGTGAAAGGAAGGAAGAGAATTAGAATGAAACATTTTTCCTAGTAAATGTTGCAAACGTTTATAAATGTATTTATTCATGTATGCTTCTCTTGTTAAAACTGGTATAGTCAGGATTTTAGAATGGGTCAGGGTAGTGAGAACTCTTGCCATCATGGCTGACCAATCACGTACAAGTCTTCCTGAAGATGCAACATTTTTGTGTAGTCTGCCAAGAATTAGAGTATAAATAATGAGCTCTCTGGAGGGGGGTTGGCTTTTTGCTCATAGGGCTTCTTGCTCATTTTGGCTTAGGCTTTGCTTCATTCTATTGGTTAGGTACGAGATCATCATGGGTGCAGCCTTGAGCGTCCGAGGAGAGCCAGGGGGAGGTTTCTTGCTTCCACGTCATATTTTGGCACTGCAGGCCACATTCCTTTGAGGTCTGGTGAAGGGGGGGCTGTTTTCCTCTTTAGACACAGACAGACAGAGAGTGCAGCTGATTAAGATAGAATTAGATGCTAAACTTTAAGTTTATGTTTTGACTAATTAATTAGGTCTGAAAAGATTTATTTGACTTATGCATTTATTTCTCTTAATGGGAGATTTTTGCCAACTATTTAATTATTGATTAGCCTTGCAAGACTATTTTTCTTACAAACTTTTTAAGAATTTTGCGCCACATTTTCTTTCCTACATGTAATGCTTATATGCAGACTGTAATGTGTTCTGTATTCATGCTATTTTTCCTGTTTTCCAAATTCTGTAACCTGATTGATATTTTACTAATGAATAAAGGGTCAGAGAAAAAATTAACTTTTGAATAGAAAAATAAAAACCCTTTAAAATACTCAACAACTCTCTTTATTGGCTAGAAATAATAATTGCATTTTTGACTGTTTAGGTTTATTTAAAGTCTCCAGAAGGTAATACATGGTGTGAAGGGCCCAACACCTTTTTCAGCGGTAAATTAGAGGTAGCATGAGGGTTTTACATTGAGAAATTACCAGAGGAAATTACCGCTCCATCAATACTGCAAATGTGGTAGATAAAGAAACCTCCGCCATCATAATCATCGATATACCCTTGCCAGGTGTTGTTGCTGATTTACAGACCACTCAGCAGGGGCGGCTATGCTGTATGTTTGTACCTTGCTTGCTTTAATGTGCTGGGGATGTAAACCTAATAAAAAATTTTTTTTTTTAAAACACTGATCTACATTTCAGTCCTAAACCCCACTTATCCATTATAAGGAGCATCATTTTCCTCTTGGCAAGGGAAGCCCACATTGGGGTTTAAATTAGGTGTAACTCCTCCACAATGGTTACCCTATAATCTCTCACCAGGGGGACCAAATAAATAAAAGATATTTACCACTACCTCAGGCTCACAATGTATATAAATTGGGCAAACCATTTAATCAGTGATTGAACACTCCAGTCCATCCAAGTAGAAGACAGCATCACTCACTCCTGTAGCCAATTTACAACATTTACCACTCAATCCACAGATTACATAAACTTTCATTAAACCCTTGAAAACCGGGTTCCATAAAGAGAGGCGAGGAAGCGACCCGAATTATTGCACAAAGGAGAAACAATCTTTCTTTTTAGGTCTGGTATTTGCTAAGATATAAAATATATATATATATATATATGTGTGTGTGTGTGTGTGTGTGTGTGTGTGTGTGTGTGTGTATATATATATATATATATATATATTATTATTTTTTTTTCCAAACAAGCCTCCGAGCAAAGGAACATCATGCCCAACAGGGCGGCCTCTGAACACCGGGCACGGAGCAGCCCGGTCAAATTCCATCAAAGAAAACACCACAAGAGGCCCAATACCGGGTAAGAGGCATTTAATGACAGGCTCAGCAGCACGATATTTCTCCTGGTCCCTTACGCGTTTCGGCGTCAGCCTTGGTCACAGGGGGAGTGAATCAGTTACAAAGTGCAATTTCAGCGCGCTTTTAAAACTCCTCAAGACACGTGACAAGCATCACAATACAAGTCCCATGATGCACTGGCACTGATAATTACGTTCCAAGTTGTATCTAAATAGATTGTTTAACCATTTCAGGTGTCCAGTTCATTACAGTGCAAGTTAACATCTTTTAGTGGGGTAATCACTCACTGTGTCACATGAAAATGTCTTTTGCATAATGCTAATTGTTCCAAAGTTGCCTGCAAAAGAAGCCTCCGCTCCGGCACGATCAGAGTGAGAGAGTCCCCCTCTCTCTGAATCCCTTCCTTCAACGGCTGTGTTTTAGCAGAATAGCATTCCTTGTTAAGGATCACAGCAGCGAGTGGGTCATGTTCCAGATTAAACATTTTTCCAAACAAGCCTCCGAGCAAAGGAACATCATGCCCTACAGGGCGGCCTCTGAACACGGGGCACGGAGCAGCCCGGTCAAATTCCATCAAAGAAAACACCACAAGAGGCCCAATACCGGCTAAGAGGCATTTAATGACAGGCTCAGCAGCGCGATATTTCTCCTTGTCCCTTACGCGTTTCGGCGTCACCCTTGGTCACAGGGAGAGTGAATCAGTTACAAAGTGCAATTTCAGCGCGCTTTTAAAACTCCTCAAGACACGTGACAAGCATCACAATACAAGTCCCATGATGCACTGGCACTGATAATTACGTTCCAAGTTGTATCTAAATAGATTGTTTAATCATTTCAGGTGTCCAGTTCATTACAGTGCTGCTCCGTGCCCGGTGTTCAGAGGCCGTCCTGTAGGGCATGATGTTCCTTTGCTCGGAGGCTTGTTTGGAAAAAAGTTTAATCTGGAACATGACCCACTCGCTGCTGTGATCCTTGACAAGGAATGCTATTTTGCTAAAACACAGCCGTTGAAGGAAGGGATTCAGAGAGAGGGGGACTCTCTCACTCTGATCGTGCCGGAGCGGAGGCTTCTTTTGCAGGCAACTTTGGAACAATTAGCATTATGCAAAAGACATTTTCATGTGACACAGTGTGTGATTACCCCACTAAAAGATGTTAACTTGCACTGTAATGAACTGGACACCTGAAATGATTAAACAATCTATTTAGATACAACTTGGAACGTAATTATCAGTGCCAGTGCATCATGGGACTTGTATTGTGATGCTTGTCACGTGTCTTGAGGAGTTTTAAAAGCGCGCTGAAATGGCACTTTGTAACTGATTCTCTCCCCCTGTGACCAAGGCTGATGCCGAAACGCGTAAGGGACAAGGAGAAATATCGCGCTGCTGAGCCTGTCATTAAATGCCTCTTACCCGGTATTGGGCCTCATATATATATATATATATATATATATATATATATATATATATATATATATATATATATATATATATATATATATATATATATATATATATACCTTAGATCCTTCCCAGTTCATTCTATACGATAGAAGTCACGGCACAGCAACAGGTAGATTTTAACAAAAATTATTTATTTACACACCATGTGCAAAAATAACGTGCATCGATTCGGACGGCCTACGCGTTTCGGCTACTCAAGCCTTCCACTGGACCATAGAGTCCCTGGTGTCTAGACCATTTTTAAAGTGCTATGTGCAGTACAAAAAACCCTTTTCCATTTCAATTGTGTGTCTAGACTGTCAACCTTGCTTGCAAATGATGGCATGATGGTATTTGCCATTTGGTAGGTGTTTTTATCGTACATTGTGATCATCACGCTTTGTTAATAAAACACTCACAGTAAAGTACTCAATATGGTTGATTTACAGTATATACAATTTACACCTATATATTTACAACCTATATACAATTTCCGGCAAATGGGGGAGGGTGAATTCGCAACTCTATGTTGTTTAATTTCAGTCAAGTACTCATAATTCATAGCCTCCCACATATCCCCACATGTTCCTTCTGAACGCCACTCCTAAGTGTAAAATACACCTGTTCTGTACATATTCTACATTATTTACACAGTGGTTCAAATGTCCACAAGACCAATCCTCTTGTCTTGTCATTGCATTCTATCATAATTGGATTTATGCGTTGCAAAGTGAATATCGCAATTCAGTATTCCCCATGGTTTTTGCAATTTCAGTCTGTAAAGTACATTATAGACTATATGAGTTCTTGGTTCAAAGTGGACTTTGTGTTACATTTCAACATAATGGCATTCTCATCCATGTGCTTGTTCTTTTGATTCATCCCGGAGTTGTATATAGATTGAAAGAAATTGTTCTCTTTTATGGCGATTTTTTCTTTTCAAGAATCTCATACTATTTACAGTTATGTTGATCAATTTACAGAAGGATTTGTAGATAAACAGTTCATTTTATTGTTCCATGAAAGCTTTACAGATGTACAAACAGTTTGGCATCCAAGTTGTGTCCAAAGGGATATTCCGTGCCCATTGCTAAGATCATTCTCGATTCAAGTTTGCGTAAAAGTAAAGTTTGATCACCCCCTCTCTCAGATGATTTGCTAAGTTTTATTCCAGCATATTTTAGCAAGTTGGGGTTCGATTGATGGTATTTCACAAAATGTATAGCCATAGGGTAGCTCGTGTCCTCATTTTTGATCGCTCTTAGGTGTTGCAGGATCCTTAGTTTGAGTTTATTGATTGTGCTCCCTATGTAGAATTTTCTGCAAGGGTACATAAGTCTGTATACCACACATTTAGATTCACACGTTATGTGGTCCCTTATTTTTTTGATACGTCCGCATTGTAGTCTGTACTCTGTAATATTCGTGCCATGTTCGCAGGCCTTGCATTTGGAGCATTTCCAGAACCCTGGAGTTGTAAGCCATGATGTTTTCTTAGGGAGTTTCAACTGTAGGTGACTTTGAGTTAAAATGTCACGTAGTGATGAAGTTTTTCTGTAGGTGATAGTTGGGTAGGAGGTCAAGTTCTCTTTCAAAGTATCATCAATCATTAGAATATTCCAGTTTCTTTTTAGAGCTTTTTTAAGTTTGTTACTCTGGTTGTTGTAGTCGACAATCAAACGTGTTACATTCTCCTTTTTGTCTGAATCATGTCTCATTCCATCACTTTTACTGTCCACTGGTAAGAGGAGATCTGCTCTTCTTTTCAAATTCATCCTCTCCCGTGCCGTTGCGATTACTTCTACAGGATAACGTCGTTCCTGGAATCGCTTACTTAAACCATAAGTTTCTTTCTCAAGGTCATCCAATTCTGAGCAATTCCTTTTGGCCCGCAACATTTGTCCGTACGGAATGCTCCATTTCAGTTTAATTGGATGCCCACTGTTCGCGTGAAGTAAACTGTAACAAGACGTCGGTTTTCTATGAATTTTTGTACACAGGATTCCTTCTTTGACAAAAACTTCAACGTCTAGAAAGATCAGATTAGTTGCACTGATTGATGAAGTAAAATGGAGGTTAAGATCATTCCTCTCCAGTGAGTCAATGAATGTTTGGAGATCATTGCTGTTTCCGTCCCAGATTATAAATAGATCATCTATAAAACGACACCAGAGTTTGATTCTTGATTCATGTTTTTCCTCCTCTTCCATCACTCCAGTTCCCACATGGCCATCAGGAGGTTCGCATATGTGGGCGCAAATGATGTCATCATCGCGGTACCTTGCTTCTGCAGGTACAAGTTCACCAGAAACAAGAATGCATTGTGTGTTAAGTAATAGGTAAGCATTTCTATCAACATTGCTGAATGTTCCAGATAACTGATGGATCATACTTCCAAAGTTTTTTTAATGACCTTAATCCCATCCTCATGGCGTATTGACGTATAGAGTGATGTTACATCTATACTAGCCATTAAATAACTTGCTTTCCATTTGATTCCTGAGATTTTATTGAGGAAATCCATTGTGTCCCTTAGGAACGACGGTAATGTGGTTACATAGTTCATGAGAAATATGTCGATAAATCTAGATGTTGTTTCAAGTAATGATCCAATTGAGCTCACAATTGGTCTACCCGGGGGTTTCACAAGTGCTTTGTGTACTTTGGGTAGAAAATAGATTGTGGCTATGATGGGATTGTCCGTCTTTAAATAGGAATATTCGTCAAGGTCAATCAGACCTTTGTCTTTCCATGCCAACAAAAGAGAGTGGTATTCTTCCTTCCATTTTTCCAGTGGATTGCTCTTTAGTGGCTCATAATGATCTCTATTTTCCAGCTGTCTGTTTGCTTCCGCAATATAGTCAGTTGTATTTTGCACAACAATGTTCCCACCTTTGTCAGATGACTTTATTATAATTGTGGAATCATTCTTTAACTCTGATATTGCTTGATACTCCTCAGGTGATAGGTTGTTCCCTTTCCCCGTATCCTTTTTCAGGTTGGACGATTTCCCTGAGATCTTCGCTATTTCTTCTACCATTACCTCATGAAAAAGATCGATTTTATTCCCAGGCGGGAGTTGTGGACAGAATCTGGATTGTCTTTTCAGGCCACTTTCTCCACCCATATTCGTAGGTGTGCCCATTTGTTTGCAAAATTCAATGTCAGTTAAAAATGAGCGAGTGATATCTTCTTGACTTAATGATGGTATTTCTTTAATAGATGCCAGTGTTATTATCGCTGATAAATCCTTTTGTGTTGTGGGAGATACCTCTTCCATGTGTTTTGTAGTCACAGATTTTCTAGTCTTTTTTTCAGCAAAATATTTTCTTAGTTTTACTTTACGGCAGAATTTATACATGTCAATTCTTATGTTGGGTACATCAATGTTCTTATTCGGGCAGTAAGGTAGTCCTTTATTCAATAGCTTCAATTGTGCATCTGATAATTTTTTATTTGACAGATTGATTACAAGATTATCAGATATTGTCAGTTTCTTCATCGCTATCTTAGCTTTCCTTTGCCTGTCTTTTGCTTTGTTGCGTCTTCCGCCCCTTCTGATTGTACTTTTGTTGGCGGTTTCGTCAGAGGTTTTGACTGCCCTCTTCCCCAAGTGTTGACTCTTCCTCTTCCTCTCTGCCGTGTGACCATCTGGGCCAACTGCATCTCCCCGCGAAAATCCAGTGGCATACTATATATCTCTTCGTCATTAGAACTAATCTCAGAGCTGTCCACAGCATCTGTGTCCACTGTTCCAGCATTTTCATCCATTACCACATGGCTTCTTAGAGTGTCGTATTTCCGGGCGAATGTATAAATTCGCCCGTTCGCATAGTCCAGCCTATCTCTAGTGAATTTATTGGCTTTGCGTTTCTCCAACTCTAGTTCATGTTTTGCCACTTTCTTCTCCATATTTTCAATGGATTCCTTTTTCTCCTCGGTTGCAGGTATGTCTGCCAGTTCTAATTCCAGTGCCTCAATTACACTTATTATCTTTTCCAATTTCCGTTCTGCATGTATGATAAGGGTCCTCATCAACTTGAAAGAACACTCATTAGTGTCTGTTTGCCATAATTTAATCAGGTCTGGGTCCAAATCGTTGAGGGTGGGCATAATGAGTATTCGCAGCCCCGAGGGACCCTCTTATACTCTATATATTTTTCCAACGTTGTTTTTTCCCCACCATTTATTAATTTCCATGATTTTCTGTTGTTTTAATTCTCTTATTATGGTTAGCACTGTTCTGTTGTCTTTCTCAGCTCCCCCTGTTTTCTTTTTAGCATTTGTGCTGGTCACAGGGGTGCTGTCGTCGTTGAGCAGTTCACTCGCCCTTATCTGGCGATTTCTTGACTTATCTGCCATATTTCAGTTGGCAATCCGCAAGGTTGAACAGTTATTTTTCTTTCTTTTCGATGTTCCGTTAAACTTGCTTGGTGTATTAGTTTATGGATCTCAATAATGGGTTGTCGGACTCCTGCTCCTCAGGTTAATCAGACTCCCCCCTTGTTAGTTTCCTGCTGCTCCTCGAGAGCACTCCGTGCTCTTTCGGCTCAAGAAATGCTGTACTGCCCCTTTAAGAATTGACTCGCTTTCGGTACCTCCCGGGATGCTTCTCCGGTGTTTCTCATGGGCTTTTACTCGCGTTGCAATGCGCTTCACTGATTGTGTACCATAGGCGTGGGATCTAATTGCAGTGTTCCGTTTACGGTAATGTTTTACTTTTCTCAACCGCTACGTCCTCACGCTTTGGCTACTCTCCCCAAGCGGCTCGGTTGCAGACGGGGTCAATGGCCCCACCTCACTCGCACACCACCTCCGCAGCGTTCACGAGCGATGCAGCAAACACCCACCCCTCAGCCCACGCACTCACCGCTGGGTCTTCGCCGCTTGGTCTGTCCGAGATTGTTTCCTCAACGCTGACACTCCAGCGTCTTCCACCACGGAAAATAAGATATTACAGCAGAGGTGTCGGTCGCCCTTTCACTTTCCGTTACGTGACTGGATTCAATTCCGACCGCTTCCCCTCGTCCTCGAGTGCCTGTGATACACGTCCCAGTCCACGTGTTAATATTCCTTAGATCCTTCCCAGTTCGTTCTTTACAATAGAAGTCACGGCACAGCAACAGGTAGATTTTAACAAAAATTATTTATTTACACACCATGTGCAAAAATAACGTGCATCGATTAGGACGGCCTACGCGTTTTGGCTACTCAAGCCTTCCACTGGACCATAGAGTCCCTGGTGTCTAGACCATTTTTAAAGTGCTATGTGCAGTACAAAAAACCCTTTTCCATTTCAATTGTGTGTCTAGACTGTCAACCTTGCTTGCAAATGATGGCATGATGGTATTCGCCATTTTGTAGGTGTTTTTATCGTACATTGTGATCATCACGCTTTGTTAATAAAACAGTCACAGTAAAGTACTCAATGTGGTTGATTTACAGTATATACAATTTACACCTATATATTTACAACCTATATACAATTTCCGGCAAATGGGGGAGGGTGAATTCGCAACTCTGTGTTGTTAAATTTCAGTCAAGTACTCATAATTCATAGCCTCCCACATATCCCCACATGTTCAATCTGAACGCCACTCCTAAGTGGAAAATACACCTGTTCTGTATATATTGTACATTATTTACACAGTGGTTCAAATGTCCACAAGACCAATCCTCTTGTCTTGTCATTGCATTCTACCATAATTGGATTTATGCGTTTCAAAGTGAATATCGCAATTCAGTATTCCCCATGGTTTGTGCAATTTCAGTCTGTAAAGTACATTATAGACTATATGAGTTCTTGGTTCAAAGTGGACTTTGTGTTACATTTCAACATAATGGCATTCTCATCCATGTGCTTGTTCTTTTGATTCATCCCGGAGTTGTATACAGATTGAAAGAAATTGTTCTCTTTTATGGCGATTTTTTCTTTTCAAGAATCTCATACTATTTACAGTTATGTTGATCAATTTACAGAAGGATTTGTAGATAAACAGTTCATTTTATTGTTCCATGAAAGCTTTACAGATGTACAAACAGTTCGGCATCCAAGTTGTGTCCAAAGGGATATTCCATGCCCATTGCTAAGATCATTCTCGATTAGCTCATGTCCTCATTTTTGATCGCTCTTAGGTGTTGCAGGATCCTTAGTTTGAGTTTATTGATTGTGCTCTCTATGTAGAATTTTCCGCAAGGGCACATAAGTCTGTATACCGCACATTTAGATTCACACGTTATGTGGTCCCTTATTTTTTCGATACGTCCGCATTGTAGTCTGTAATCTGCCATGTTCGCAGGCCTTGCATTTGGAGCATTTCCAGAACCCTGGAGTTGTAAGCCATGATGTTTTCTTAGGGAGTTTCAACTATATATATATATTTACGTGAATATTTCAGTGACAATATTAATGTTTTGAACAACAAATAAACATGGAAATTCACCATTCTTAGTTAGTAGAGCTAGCTATAACTTTCGCCCGCCATGTACTGCTAATGATCTCACATATTACATTGCTCATGAAATGTTCTATGAGATCATTTATGACATCACTGAAGGAATTTAAAATCAAATCATTGATGACATCACTGATGTGGCCAGGCACTTCGGCAAACCACCAAAACGCAGCCAACCCTACACTGATTAACATTAACTTTAAAAGATCAGTATATGGCCTCTGGCAAGGTGGTGTGTTCTTTTCAGATGATCCTCAAAACCTGACATTGACTACAGTGCATTTCAATAGAGTGCTACCATGTATAGTGGTCCCATGATGGCTGTCAACAAGTCCGCCCAGATATACCAATTTAGTTTTCCTATAATATCGCCAAACCTACTGAATGGATTTACACAAAATAACAAAAGGGGTGATCTCCGGAAGAACATCTACATTTCTGCCAAATTTGGTGTAATTGCATCCAGCGGTTCGGGGTGCAGGCTTGTCTAAAGACTCTATGAGAATTAACATAGGCAATACACTTTTTTTATACCCCATCCTGTTTTCTCTGCCCCTGCTCGATGGCCCTCTCCCCCATTCAGTTAAGGCTAGGGGATGGGGTCTGCTGGGCCAAAATCAGCTCGGGCGGATGGCTGTGTAGCCCCTTACTCCCACTCAAATGCAGCCAGGCCCCGGGGGATGGGGACCCGGGGCCAAAATCGGACCGGGGGGGCTGCCTGGCCCCACTCATGGATTAAAAAATGGCAGACCTAGTGTGATGGGGTTTCCGGGGCCGGAAGGGAGGCTGCTCAGCCCCCTCACCCATACGAGGGAAAACAAAGGGCAGAAAACCAAGCAAAAAAGGCAAAACAGAGAAAAAGAGACCAAAACAGAGTGCAGAAAAACAAACAGGAAAGGTAGAGCAGAAGGCAGAAACACAAGCAAAAAAGCAAAACAGAGCATAAGAGAGCAAAACAGAGAACACTCATTCACACACATACTCACCAACTCATAGACCCAATGAGACATTCATACACCCACTCACAAACAAACTCAAAGACTTATGCACACATTTACTGACCCACTCAGACTCATACACACACACACACACTGTTAGACCCACTCAGACACTCATGCACCCACTCACAGACTCATACACTCACTCACAGAACCACTCAGACTTGTGTACTTACTCACAGACCAACTCAGATACTCATGTACCCACTCACAGACCCACTCAGACACTATCACACCCACTCACAGACCTACTGAGACACTCATGCACTCACTCACTATCAATGATTAGTGGTTACAGTTAGGAAATAAAATTCAAACAACCTTAGAAGTTTACTGAAAAAAAACAAAGGATACAGGGAAGTTATAGTTAGGAAAAATAATTTAAATAAAGCTTAGAAATTCACTGAAAACTACAAAGCTTACAGGGACATTATAGTTAGGATCATATTTCACTCTACAAAACCAGTGAAATTCCCAAGTTATAGTTAGCTGAGCTAACTATAACTTACCCCCTGCTATGCACTCAGTGCTTATGATCTCATATGTTACATCACTCATGAGATGGTCAGTGACATCACTGATCACATCATCCACAGAAGCATTCACTCACCTATACAGCCTCCCATACACATACTCACATACCCATTCACAGACCCAGTAGTACACCCACCCATACAAGCACTCACACAGACATTTATAAACCTATGTAGCCACTCACCCATATGAGCACTTAGTCACACACCCACAAACCCACTTACATACCCGTTCAAACATCCATACAAGAACTCACACATTCTTTCACTTTCCCATACATCCATTCACACAGTCTTACTCTACACCAACTCACTTAACCAAACCCCCACTCAAACAGTCACTCACTCATTCATACAGCCACTTACACAGCCAGCCACTCACTCATATAGCCATTCAGATACCAACTCACTCACCCACACACTCACTTACACACCCACTCAACCACCCAAACAGCCACTTGGTCACCCATACAGTCACTAACACACCCACGCGCTCACCAATGCACTTGCTCACACACTACTAAGTCACTGACACAGCTACTGACACACCCACATAGCCACCCATACAGCCACTCACAAAGCCACTCACACACCCATAAAACCACTCAGACACTTACTCATACACACAGTCCTACAGCCACTCTCATAATCTATGTAAAAAATGGAATCAGAAAGTGTACTGTTTTAACTTTTGTAGTACTTTGGTATATATGTTTAACACTCATAACCGTTTAGAAAACACTCACTGGATGTCATCAGTGATGTGATTTGAGAGGTCAGCAGTGATGTCACTGACCATATCATGAGTGATGTGAGGTCATAAGCAGTGCATTGTGGGGTCGTAAGTTTTAGTTATCTCGCTAACTATAACTGCTGAATTTCACTGGTTTTGAACGAGTGATATTGGAGCATAACTATAACATCCCTGCAACCTTTGTTTTTTTCAGTGAATACATCTACATGAAATTCAGCAGTAATAGTTAGTGAGCTAACATATATATATATATATTCAAGCGACTAGAGCAACATACTCAAACTCTTATTATGGAGAAGCACAGGCCTCCTCAGCTCCAATGAATATAAATATCTCATAAATCATTTCCCAGTTATGCCAGTATTTTATGTAAAACCTAAAGTCCACAAAAACCTTACCACACCACCAGGATGGCCGGTTATTTCTGCTTGCAAAAGCCTTCTGGAGAATACATCTCTATATATTGACTATTTCCTGCAAGAGTATGCCCAAAGTTTACCATCTTATATTCAAGACACAAACGACTTTCTCAGACAAATCTATGAGATCCCATGACAGTAAGATTACCTGTTAATGACACTGGATGTCACAACACTTTATACAAGCATTGACCACAGAGGTGGCATCAGAACTCTAGAACATTTCTTGGGCACTAGGCCTATTTGGTGATTTCAAAATAGCAAGATACTAGTAAACATGACACTATTCTGTTTAGAAAATAATTTATTCATGTTTCAGAATCAAATTTTCCAGCAGATCCGTGGGGTCAGTTTCTCCCCTAGCTACACGTGTCTTCGCATGGGCTGGTGGGAGGAAAAGGTCCTCATGGCTAACTATAATGACATTTTGGATAAACACATAATCTGCTGGTTGCGGTATATTGACGATGTATTTGTCATATGGAGGGGTTCCAGAAAAGTGCGCTTAAGTTTGTGTCTGAAATTAACATCAATGATATTAACCTGAATTTTACATCACCAATACGTTATGAGTCAGCTAACTTTTTGGATGTACATGTCTATATTGCCAACAATAAGATCAAACCAAGTTGCATGGAAAAGAGACCGCTGGTAACGCTGTACTCCATGCTACCAGCTTTCATCCAAGTCATTTAATACACAGTATCACCTACAGGGAAATGCTTAGACTTAAGCAAATCTGTAGTAATGACTTAGATCTTATATTATCCCAAAGTGAGAGCAAAGCAAGGTTTTTGGTGCTGAGGTATTCAGGGCATGTGATAGATTCAGCGATTAACAATCACGGGATGTCAGTGGAACTAACATTCTCTTTGATAAAAGCAGCAACTGGGCCAACAAAAAGGTGAAGCGACAAGAAAGAGAATAGGAGACCAGGTAAATTTTGACCTATAACAAACAAGAGCGCCAGTTAAGAAGCATCATTAGAAAGAACTGGCCGCTTATACTTAGAGATCCCGTATTGGTCCCCCAATACCAAGATCACCCACCATAATATTCATGAGCAAGGCTCTAGTAAAAAGCAGTCCTGAATTATTGGATGGGGGAGTTGGCTTACAGCAAGAAAATAGTTTTTTAAATGCAATCCAATTCGGCATTAACATATCATCATTTTTAACCCCATTCTAGGACAGACCAAATAAAATCCATAAATTCTTCACTTGTAAAATGGAATTTGCAGTCTATGTGTTGGAGTGTACCCGTGGGCTGTATTATGTATGTAGCTCTAAGCTACAAGCCCATAAGCGGATACTTCCGCACATACGGGCAATCACAAACTCTGATCCGTCATATCCAGTGGCTTGCCACTTCAAAGAAACCCATGCCAACATTTTAAGTCATCTTAAATACTTCGTGTTTGACACCACACCAAGTTCAAGGTGGGGGGGGGGGCAATCGTGAAGCTGCCCTAAGAAAGTAAGAAACAAGGTACATCCTCAAACTTGATACAAAGACTTCCAAAGGGCTTAACTCGAGTGATGATTTACATAGTCCTGGTGCCGCTTCCATCTCAAAAGCAGTTTTCTTTGTCTACCAATGCTATCTGAATTCTCTCTTCGATTCCTAATAAAAATTAAGATTCTTTTTATAGCTGTTACCCTGCTCCTCTCTCCTATCTTGGAAGTTTCCAGTTATTATGTAGATTTTTACTTATACAACTATGATGAGATGATGGGAAGAACATATGGATATTAAAATCCAGCACTTTGGTTATTAGTCTGCTGCAATCTTTCGCACATAGACACCTTAAGCGTCTTTAGCTCTTTTTTTAGCGCCTGGTATATGAGCACTTAGAACTTTATTCTGCACTTCAAACAGACTATAAAGGCAGCCACACTATATTACAAGGCCCACATGGGCTGTTGAGATTTTATTGTTTTGGGCAATTTAGAGAATTATGTGGTGATAGCACTTAAAAGTGACAATTAATCAGAGCTCACTTTTGAGGAGCTATAGCAAGTTTATACACAAAATGTTTGACATACATTATAGTGGCATAATTGATATTATCTACCTGCTATATGCCTAACAAACAAAGTCAACTAGCTATGGAACAATCAATTAAAGCATATTAGAAACAATGTGATTTGCATATCTTATCTCTATTGTATGATATATTGGCATATATGCATGGTTTTGATTGAATTATTATTATTTTTTTAAATAGAGTTTTATGTAGTTAGAACTAGACCCAAATCGGGAATCAGAATGCTTTACATGAGCACCAGTTTCATTATAGAAGGACACATTAATTTTTCTTAGGCACGGGAAGATTAAGTGATTTGCCCAGAATCACAGCATGTTAAGCGTCGTTGCCGAGACTCAAACTCAGTTGCCCAGCTTTGAGGTTGACCGCTCTAGCCGTAAGGCTACATCCTCTCCCCAATGTATTTTAATACTGTTTTTATATATATATATGCACATATTTATACAAACCTGCATTTAATTGCTGGGGCCACAGTGCACTGATTGAAATTATAAAATATTGATTGGTTTTTATTATGCCTTTCATGAGGTTAATTTTGAAACCCATACATTATTCGATTTGCTATTTAACTACAAATGATAAATTTTGCCCCTGTGAATTTGAACAGGCACGCTTCAGTTGAAGTCTGTTTACATTGTTTATAGCACAATCTATGCACCTTTCACTTTAAAAGGCGTGTAATCCACCACAGCTGCGTCATGTGATCAAGGCCAGTCTTGGCCGAAACGCGGCATGGTGGACAGTTGATAAATAAGTAGCATGATATAACTGGAGTCGTCCATTCATCCAGCGTATTGGATTCTACCAGTAGTGACAAAAATATACATATATACATATGTATATTCACTGAAAAAAACACAGGTTTCAGGGACGTTATAGTTAGTCAGACATTTCACTCATACAAAACTCTGGGTGGGTAACTCCGCTACGCCAGCGGAGTTTGTAGAGATTTGCCTACTCCTCGCTCCGTGATGAATGCAGAGATAGGCAAAAGTCTGCCTCCGTTAGCCACTCCCTCCCCCCTTCCAAATACTTAAAAAATACTAAAAAGAAGGCATTTACCTGTGTTTCTGCCACCTCCCCTGTCTGGCCACTCTCCTTCCTGCTCCTCTCTCATCCTTTTTCATGAAAAAAACACTATGTTGTACATCTTGCGAGTACGCATGCGCAAGACGTATAAGGCAGTGTTTTTTTCAATGAAGAAGGCCGCAATGCAGTGAGGAGCGGGAAGAAGAGCAGCCAGGCAGGGGAGGAGGCAGAAACACAGGTAAGTATATTCTTTTTAGTATTTTTAAAGCATTTGAGGGGGCGTGCGAGGAGGGAGCGAAGTGGAGCTATGCATAGCTCCACAGAGTTTTTTTCGAACTCCGTGGAGCTACGCGTAGAGGCACTACGCCAGCTCCACCCACCCTTATACAAAACCAGAAAAATTTGGCCATTATAGTCATCTGAGCTAACTATGACTCGCGCACCCACAATGCACTGCTGATGATGTCACATATTACATCAAGCATGACATCTCAAATGGCATCACTGATGACATCACTAATTACATCATCCAGTGACTATGAGTGTTTCTAAAAAGTTGACAAATGCTATATATATATATATATATATATATATATATATATATATATATATATATATATATATATATATATATGCCATGGTGTATTGAAGAATGAATGGGTGTATGAGTGTCTGAATGGATGATTTTGTGGGTGTGTGACTGACTGTATAAGTAGGTGATTAAACATATCTTAGTGAATGCTTGGGTGAATGACTAATCTGTGTTAATGTCTGTATCAGTCTGTCAGTTGGTGTGTAAGTGGCTGCATGGGTTGGTAAGATGCTACATGCAGGTCTATATGGGTTAATGATTGGTTTTCTGATTACCTGTATGGGTGCCTGAGTGACTGTGTCGGTGTGTGGAGGGTGCGTGTGACTCCCTGCATGGTTGTGTGAGTGGGTGATTTACTGGGTGTATGGGTTCATGAGTGCGTGTGTTAGGGGCTATATGGGAGAGTGAGTGTGCGTATAGCTATGTTGATAAGTGAATGGATGTCTCAGTGGTATATGTGTAAGTAAAAACATGTGAAAGTCAGTATATGTGAGTGTTGGTGTATATAAGTGACTAAATGTGACAGTGAGTGATTGTGACAGTGGCTGCATGGATAAATGTGTGTTTATGTCAGTGATTGTAGAAGAGAGTAAGTATATGGTGCTATCTGTATGAATAAGTGAGGCGGTGTGTGTGTATACCTGTATAGGTGAGTAAATGGCAGTGTAATTGATTCTTTTAATGACTGACTGGGTGTTTGAGTTACTCTTTGGGTGGCAGTGTGTAAGTGTCTGTATGAGTCAATTTATCAGTGGCTGTATTGATAAACGACTGCATGTATGAGTATCTTAATGGGTTAGTGAGTGGATGCGTGTGTAGACGTATGAATCAGTGAGCGGGTATGTACTATCTGGTATTGGTCTGTTGATGGTTTCGAGATTGGTAGTCTGTATTTTAGAGTGGGTGTATCAAAGGTTATATTAGGGTGTGAGGAGGTGCATCAGATGATCACATGGATGATGTCATCAGTGATGTCATCAGTGATGTCACTGACCATGTCATGAGTGATGTAACATGTGAAGTCATCAGCCATGCATTGCGGGGGCAACTGTTATAGTTAGTTCACATCTAGCATCTTCAGATGGATGAGACATATCAGAATATATCTCCAAGTACAGAGTTTCCACAATCACAACATTATGCAGACCTGAAAACTTCACAGAACACACTCAGTTACAAGTCCATGCACACTTTAAAACTTGACAAACTGCACTTTCAAAATGAATGCAACACTTAAAATTATGCGGTGTACTTCAATTGTACATTTCTACACAATAAAACAAACTACCATAATCGCTAACCCATATTTCAACATACACATATTACTATACGCAATCTATTCCAATCATCATTTAAGTTCAATAAAACAAAGTACAATACACATCTCTACATTTAATGGAATATTTCAAACATCACATTTCTTGAATAATTTTTAAAGTTTAAAATAAAGCTAATACATAGTACATCTCACATATTTGTAACTCACCTTTCAAATAGTACTGTAGAATATGAATTATCAGAAACACATATAGAATTTTCTTTTCCACACAATCAATGTAATGTACCACTCTCAACAAGGTAAAGCCAGTAATGGAAAACGTTCCCTCTCTATCTCTAAATGTCAGTAATAAATCACAATCCTTTCTACATTTTTTCAAATTGTGAAACACATTTCTATTGGTTAGACATATTAACCCTTACCAACTGACTTCTAAAAGTGCCCAAACTGGTTCAGTAATTTTCTGGAGTCGCGACTCCACCGCTGTGCCTCAGTAAAGCATTGCGATGGAGCCGTGAATCCATACGAGAGTTCAAAAACCTATTACTTATAATACTAGTATTATTTTTTAAGAACACACCACTTCTAAATATACAAGTGACAATCTTACCTTAATAACATAGCACTGATATATAATTACAATTTCATATTTTAAACCACAGCTACATTTCAACCCTTCCCCCATTCTGCTTAATCCCAGTTTCTATAGTAACACTTTCTGCAACATTCAACTGAACTGGCAGGTCACAAGTTCAACAAATTTTCAAGTTCAGCACAGCAGCTTACAAATGCAAATAGCAGATGTGGTTGACTTTTGCAAAATATTACCTAATCCTATCTACTGTACCTTTCAAACGTTTTTTAACCCCTTCGGTGCTCGTGACGAGACCAGCTTGTCATGAGTCACGGTGGAGCTGTGCTCATGATGACCTGGTCTCGTCATAACGGCGCCGCTCTGCCCACACGTGGTTAATTCCCCGCCTGCGCGGGCGAATCAAACAGTGGAAAGGGTCATGACGAGACCAGGCCGTCATGAGCGCAGCTCCACCATGACTCATGACGACCTGGTCTCGTCACGAGCACTGCGGCGCCGCGCTCACCCCCACGGCCCCACACCGTGGGGGAATTACTCCAGCGGGGAAGGGGTTAATAACCAATAAGAAACATGCTTCTTTAACAAATTAAAAATTATCCTATTTTTCAGTGTACAATGTTAATGAACAGCAAATCTGTTAACTGGTTTTTCAAAAGCAACATCTTGTGCACCATTTTAGATACCTCTCATTCTACCAACTGACTACCTCAGCTACAGACATCTTTTCATCACTTCCAGACATCCCTTCAAGATGCTTACAGTATGGATTGTTGGGCACAGCTATGTTTTCTGGTACAAAAGGACTGTTGAACGCAGCGGTATTGACAAAGACCTAGCTTTGTAAAATGTGGTGTGCACAGAGAGGATTAAAGTGGCACCATTTGATGCCTTTGGTTACACACTTTTTGCATCTCCAACCCCCTAACCTCATGATTGTGCACTGCAGTGGCAATGGCCTAGGCACATTGACTGAAGTAGGTCTGGAAATGCTAATGAAGGACCCCTTTGCACAATTGATATTGTTTTTCCCTTGAACTGTCTTTGTATTTTCTAATATATGACAAAGACAGAAAGGGAAGTGGTCAAATCGATTCTGTTCACAGGTTGAAAAAGCTAGAAATGTCAATAAAGCTGTTTCTGTTTACCTCAGAGACCATAGGATGGGCTCCATCTGTAACAACAATCTACGTTGTGATATGGATGGCATCTACAGAAGTGATGGAGTACACTTCACAGTTCGAGGAAACATATGGGTATATTATCAAGGACGGCGTTAAAAATTATTGCTGGTTTAGCAGCAGAAAACTGCAGCTAAAGCGACGATAATGGCCTTGATAATATGCCCTTGAGAATTCAAATAGAAGTCCATGTTCTGGTGTGAATATGGACTTCCATTGAAATTCTCCAAGGCATATTATCAAGCCCATTATTGCTGCCTTAGGGGCAGTTTCTGCCGCTAAAGCGGTAATAATTTTAATGCCATCCTTCATAATATGCCGCAGAATCTTTCTCAACAACCTAAAGCTGTGCATCCGCACTTACATGTAGCTACAACAAACTCATAATGAAAAGAAGGACTCTTTTTAGAGCCACCCTGTAACACAATAGTGAATCAATTGTTTTTTACACATACATACGCTATTTTAATTTTGGGTGGAGTCGTAAATCTGCAAAAGCATGAATTCAATGTACTACAACTCAATACACTTCTCAGGTTTAACTTTTAATTTGATATATTTTACTAGCTCTATAAAATCTAATCTTATTAAGTTTAATCACGCAACCTCTATAAAGCAAGTTCACAAATGCAACACTACCTTCTAAATTATATACTATTAAATTATTTATTTGGGGTGGATACGCAAATCCACCACAAAGATACATGGGGGCCGTGCTGAGAGCCGCGATGGGGTCGCAACTCCAAAATGGAAAGAAAAAAATGCCCCACTTCCATTATTCGATATCCGCCCAGGGGACCCCATCCCCTGGGGCATACTATCAAGTTGGGGGCAGTGGGGGGAGCCCCAATGCCCCGTGGTCCCAGCAGGCTCCCTGCATCCTGTGGGAGCCAGCATTGCTTTTGGGCAAAGGGAGCTGCTAACACACAGCTCCCCTTCTCCAAAAGCAATTCTACTTCGCTTCATGGAAACTAGCGCAGGTTTCCTGCTCTTACTTCCAAGAAGTGAAGCAGAATTTGCAATGTCCCGAGGGTTGGAACCCTGGGCCATTAATAGAGCCAGCGCTGGGGGGTGGCTGTCCCAGGGCCATGGAGGGCTCCAGGAGGGGGGCCATGGAGCCCCCCTTCCAACATGTATGTACCCTCGGGAGGTGGTGCTCCCCAGGGCCGTGTGTCAGTTGCGGACACCCGCATTAACATAATTAGTGCCCCGGGAAGGTGGTGCTCCCCGTGGCAGTGTGGACAGGGGCAGGAGCCCCCTCTATACTTCTTTATTCTATTGGAGCCCTGAGGAGGTGGCAGTCCCCGGGGCTTGGGGACCCATGTGGACCCCCTGCCCTTAATAAGGAATCTTCTGGGAGGTGGCGGTACTCGGGGCAGTGCGGGGGGGCAGCAGCCCCCCACACACTTTTTTAAAAGAAGCCCCGGGGAGGTGGAGGTCTCTGGGACTGCGGGGGCCCCCACGGACCCCGCATATATTTACAACATTGCCCCCAGGACCTGGCTTACCCAGGGGCTTATTAAAACTAAGCACACAAGCCCACGCTTCGTTTTTTTAAAAATGTTTCAGTAAGATTGGCGCACCCAGCATGACTCCTACTGAAATTCTTTTTAACAATGCTTTATTTGTCCCTCGGTGTCCCTGTGGGACCCCTTGAGCAGGCCTAGGGTGTCATGGTATTTCTTCCCTGCCCCCTTTTCTTGTTTTTTTTACCTTTTTTCTTGTGACTCGAGTCACAAGATGGCTGCCAACACTTTCTGGTTTGAAGTGTTAGCAGCCAAAGAGAGAGTCAACCTCGTGCTCGGGAGGGTTTGCACATCCACCAAGGTCACCAGATATATAATTTTTTTAAATATGAATATTTAAGGAACTACTGAACGTATTTACACCATTTAAAAAGAAAAACTCATTCAGAACCAAGAGCTACATTTTTGCCAAATTTGGTGTAATTTTTTTCAGCAGTAAAGGCTGTAGCTTTGTCTACAGTTTCCTATGGATAGTTAACATGGCAAAAATGCGTTTTGGGCCCCCCTTTTTTCTCAGCCCCTATTTGACAAATCACCCCGGAACTTTCAAGACAGTAGCTGACAGGAGCCGGCGATCAGTTTTGAAAATGTTACCAAGGTTCGTTAAACAGCGCTAAAGATATTGGCAAATCAAAAATCTCTTTTCCTACGGAAACTAGGTCCTAACTATAGCTACCTAAAGTAGGTATGTTTTGTATATATATATATTCACTGAAAAAACCATAGGTTATAGACCATATATAGTTAGGAATTAGCATTTACAAAACCTTGAAAATTCACTGAAAAAACCATGGGTTATAGACCATATATAGTTAGGAATTAGCATTTACAAAACCTTATTTTACTCACACAAAACCATTGAAATTCCATATATAGTTAGTTGCACTAACTATATATCGCGCACCCGCAATCCACTGCTGATGATGTCACATATTACATCATTCATGACATGGTCAGTGACATCACTGATGACATCACTGATGACATCTCAAATGACATCACTGATGGTTTTTTCAGTGAATTTCAATGGTTTTTTATTAGCAAATATCAAAAGCTTTAAAATGTCAAGTACGTGGTAGGTAAAAACATTTTCGTGTTTATGCACGCTGATGTGCTTTGAACGCTGCCCCCCCCTCTTTTCTTTTAGGAGTATTCTCTCTTTGCAGATAGTGAAGGGTAGGTAACGCAGGCCTTTGCCCCCGTTGAATTCCGTCGTGCCTGCTTCCCTCTCCATTTGATTGATTGTTATCCAAGCATTTACTGTTTTGGAATTGCTTCTCTTTGGTTCATTCTCTATTTACAAACAAGCACAGAGTCGCAATACTCTGTTTAGTCTTTGCAGATAGTGAAAAATCGTTAGAAAAAACAAAAGGAATCAAGCAAAATCAGTAGGCCACTAATGGGATCTCTTTTTGACCTCGCTAAAATAGAAACATTAGGAACAACCCCTCATGAGAAATATGAAACTAGTGAGAGGAACCGAGCTCGACGCCATGATGGCTGCAAGACAGCTCGGCTCCGCCGCCCACCCCGCCCAAAATAACGACAAACCCTATGCAAATATTATAAATATATACAACACACCAGCAAAGTAACAGGGTAAAACGTTTTATTAAATAACTATTTACATGGCAGCCTGCTGCAACATCGATCCAAATGCATGCCGCTGTTCCCGGGATTTCTCACCGACTACTCTGCGGCCTACGAGATGGAGAGGCCGGGGCGTTGACTAGGCGGGGCCTCCGGCCGCAACCACAGCGCCAACGATCGCTGCTGACGGAGGGGAGCCTTGCCGGTGAGACCACTGATCTGAAGAACCGCTGCCTGCGGTGCCTCCCTGAGCCGCTTGACGGAGGCCCCCGAGGGGCGGTGTGGTGGCGCGGACTCGGAGGGGGCGCTTGGCTCCTGCCCCCTCCCCAAGTCTTGTTGCCCTGGTGTGGCTTGAGATCTCCCCCGACATAGGCGGCTGGCTCCCGGGGTCCGGCAGAACTTTTTGCCTTTTGGTGACTCTTCCATTCTGGACCTTGTCCCACAATCCGTTTGACCTGAAGACACGTCCTGCGGTGCCCTGGTCCGACCATCACATATACCTGCGCCAGGAGACGGCGTGGGGTGCACTGGAAGGGAGAGGCGGCGCGAACGAGCCTCCCCAGGTGGAGGTTTCTCAGCTGCACCCCAGCGCTTCACTCGGCAGCTGAGTTACGCCCACTCTTGCGGCACAGTACCTCTCTCGGCCAGCTGAGTTGCGCCTGCTCTTGCTATTACAGCGTCTCACCCGCCATCCGGCTGAATTGCACCCACTCTTGCGGTACAGCGACAGGCGGCTGCCACGGAGCTCACGAAATGGCGGTCGGCTCCACAGACTTGGGCCTGGCCTGCAAGGATGGCTCTGGGCAACCCTGGAACTCGGACGCTTGACTGCTAGGGCATGGGCCCCATTCCCAAAAGCGTCCCCTCAGCCTTGAAGATTCTACAAGAGTCACCGGGGCCCCCGACTCCCGCAGACTTCCGGTGGGGAGCGACTGCCATGATTGCTCGCGGAACGGTCACGACGTAGCCACAGGTGCTCTCATGCTGACGCCAGCTTCAGTCTGAAACATCCAGAAACACTGTAGTATCGCGTTGTCGCGTAATGCGTCATATGACGCGCCGCGTTAGCGCACCCGATGTGCGAAGCGAGGCGCGAAGCGCAGCTTCCCGGAAGCGATCCGGGGCGCGGCGCGGAGCGCGTAACGTAAGCATAACAGGTCATGTGACTTGTTAATACAAATTTTCATTGCTTCATTTCACTCTTGGTTTCCTAATGATGTAAGGCTAGGTCATGTGACCTAAAAATTACACTTTTCATTGGTTTAGAACTATTTTTTTGTCCCAAATGATGAAAACCCCTCCTTGTTTCCTCACTCTGACTTTCATCTTTGTGAGAGGAAGACCTACAGTGCCTCGCTCGGCCCCCTGAGTTACGCCCGCTCTTGCGGCACAGTGCCTCGCTCGGCCAGCTGAGTTCCGCCCACTCTTGCGGCACAGTGCCTCGCTCGGCCAGCTGAGTTCCGCCCGCTCTTGCGGCACAGTGCCTCACTCGGCCAGCTGAGTTCCGCCCACTCTTGCGGCACAGTGCCTCGCTCGGCCAGCTGAGTTCCGCCCGCTCTTGCGGCACAGTGCCTCACTCGGCCAGTTGAGTTTCGCCTACTCTTGCGGCTACAGCGTCTCACCCGCCATCCAGCTGAGTTGCACCCACTCTTGCGGCCTACGACATGGAGAGGCCGGGGCGTTGACTAGGCGGGGCCTCCGGCCGCAACCACAGCGCCAACGATCACTGCTGACGGAGGGGAGCCTTGCCGGTGAGAGCCACTGATCTGAAGAACCGCTGACTGCGGTGCCTCCCTGAACCGCTTGACGGAGGCCCCCGAGGGGCGGTGTGGTGGCGCGGACTGGGAGGGGGCGCTTGGCTCCTGCCCCCTCCCCAAGTCTTGTTGCCCTGGTGTGGCCCGAGATCGCCCCCAACATAGGCGGCCGGCTCCCGGGGTCCGGCGGAACTTTTTGCCTTTTGGTGACTCTTCATTCTGGACCTTGTCCCACAATCCGTTTGACCTGAAGACACGTCTTGCGGTGCCACCGCAATGCGGCCTGGTCCCTGAATGTGTGCAGGGGGACGGTATTGATTGGATCAAGATGGCGGCTTCACACAAAGCTGACTCAAGTGTTGCTGCTGATGCTATGCAGACAAAAACTGGTTTTCAGTTTGTACATTCTTCAGGATTTTTCCATCCAAGGCTGGTTGAGAGTTTGTAGAACGATGGCTTCAGATTTTCAACATACTACTCTTCAACATTCTTCATAAATGTAACAATGTGAGACTCACTAGGAGAACGGCCGTTTATCTCTCCTTTCAAAATGCTGCCAACAATATTTTCTGAATGGAAGACACCATCTTGTAGCATAAAGGGCTGCGTCAAGGGTGGTATTGCCCAGAATGTCTTGTTTTCTAGTGCTCGTAATGACGAAGCCAGAACTGCCGAAAGGGATTCTGGTCCTGCCGCTACTTATTGGAGACATTGAACTATACTCTGGACCTGCCTGGCCTCGACCAAAATGGCGCCAGTATGGGAGCGACTTGCAACTCCTTATGACGTTCTAGTTACTTAGCCTTGACGTTATGGGGGATGTATGCGGTCTTTGTGCACATGGCGGGCGGGGAAGGGTACTGACTGGGAATACGGACAACCCTATTGATGTCGATTTTTCGTTATTGATTATTGTATTAATAAAGCTTCGAAGTAATGTTACCCATGATACTCGCCCATGGTGTGGTATGGACGATTTTATTGTAACTGATCCTGTTATACTTTCAATTAAAAAATCAACCTTCACTGATTCTGCAACCGTTTGTCACGTTTAGTTTTTTCAATTAAATGGCTCGCTTGTTACATACTCCTATACCCCTGGCTTTTGAAAGACACCATCTTGTAGAATAAAGGGCTGCGTCAAGGGTGGTATTGCCCAGAATGTCTTGTTTTCTAGTGCTCGTAATGACGAAGCCAGAACTGCCGAAAGGGATTCTGGTCCTGCCGCTACTTATTAGAGACATTCAACTATACTTTGGACCTGCCTGGCCTCGACCAAAATGGCGCCAGTATGGGAGCGACTTGCAACTCCTTATGACGTTCTAGTTACTTAGCCTTGACGTTATGGGGGATGTATGCGGTCTTTGTGCACATGGCGGGCGGGGAAGGGTACTGACTGGGAATACGGACAACCCTATTGATGTCGATTTTTCATTATTGATTATTGTATTAATAAAGCTAGAGATAAGTCAAGTACGTGGTAGATAAAAACATTTTCGTGTTTATGCGCGCTGATGTGCTTTGAACGCTGCCCCCCCCTCATCATTTAGATTACCACCGCCCATTGCACAAAAGCGTACCGGGCGCTCCCCATGCAAAAAAAACGGAATTTTTTTTTTTTGCCCCGCGGGGCCCTTTTAAAGCCTCAACATCAAACCTAGAGGGTGAGGGAGGATCTACTATGCCCCCTTATGGTCATTTCCCTCTTTGTTTTGGCCTCCTCTTGTCTCTCGATCCTACCGAGAGACAAGATGGCGGCCGCTCCGGACTGTTTAGAATGTTGACAGACACCGGAGAGCCAATCAGCTTCGCTTCACGAAGTTCCGTTACACGTCAAGTACGCGAACCGGAGCGCTACCCGGAGCGCTGTTACAGATATATATATTTTTTTGAACGTTAATTTATCAAAATCCACTGGAGCACATATATTGAGACCTAGCAAAGGCACATCGGGCTAACAGTCCCTACAATTTTGCCAAGTTTCATGCAAATCCATTCAGCCGTTCGGGCTAAAAGTGAGGCCAACCGCCCTATGGAAATTAACATGGGAAAAACGCGTTTTGGGACCCCCCTTTTTTCTCTCGGCCCCCCCTTGACGAACCCCCCCCCCAAATTTTCAGGGGCTGCTCAGAAACAAAATGTTAAATTTTCCTGAAAATTTCAGCCAATTCCGTCCACAAACGCCAAAGTTATTAGACATAGAATTTTCAAAAATCCTATAGAGAAAAAATCCTAACTATATATACCTACTGGCGACCGCCAGTAGGTAATATATATATATATATATATATATTCACTGAAAAAACCATAGGTTATAGACCATATATAGTTAGGAATTAGCATTTACAAAACCTTATTTTACTCACACAAAACCATTGAAATTCCATATATAGTTAGTTGCACTAACTATATATCGCGCACCCGCAATCCACTGCTGATGATGTCACATATTACATCATTCATGACATGGTCAGTGACATCACTGATGACATCACTGATGACATCTCAAATGACATCACTGATGACATCACTGATGACATCTCATTTGACATTACTGATCACATCACTGATAACATCATTCATGTGATGATACGATGAACCTCTTCAGACTCTAATATAACCTTAGATACACTCAGTGTAAACAGACACTCACAGACTGTCACTCATCCATGGAGTTACTCACACACCTAGTCAGTCATGCAAAGAATCAATCACACCTCCATTTCATCAACTATATAGTTATACACACCTTACTTATTGAAACATATAATAACACATATTTACTCTGTTATACAATCCCTGATACAAGTTCACAATGATCCATACAGCCACTCACACATTCACTGGCTCTTATGCACAGTTATTTATATATGTCAACTCTCACATGTACTGTGTTTTACATATGTACTTACTTTGACATGTAGCACTGAGATATCCATTCACTCACCAATACACTCATGCACACAGTCAACCGCCCATACAGCTGTTTCCACGTGCACTTTTGCACCCATACATCTAGTGAATCAACTGCTCACACATCTATGCACAGAGTCATACACCTCCCAGACACCCACACACACACTCAGTCTCCCATACAAATACTTGGGCAACCAATCAATAACCCATATAGTTAGTCATATAGCTAATGATCAACACATGCATCAGATTACAGAACAACAGACACAATGATGCACAATTTAAAACAGTTTACTCACTAACCCATGCACTCAGTGAGACACATTTAATCACTCACTTATACAGTCAGTCATGCACCTACTAAATCCTTCATCCAGACACTTATACATCCACTCATTCTTCAATATGTAAGACATATTTTAACTTTACAGAAACATACAGTCACTGGATGTTGTCATCAGTGATGTCATCAGTGATGTCATTTGAGATGTCATCAGTGATGTCATCAGTGATGTCACTGACCATGTCATGAATGATGTAATATGTGACATCATCAGCAGTGGATTGCGGGTGCGCGATATATAGTTAGTGCAACTAACTATATATGGAATTTCAATGGTTTTGTGTGAGTAAAATAAGGTTTTGTAAATGCTAATTCCTAACTATATATGGTCTATAACCTATGGTTTTTTCAGTGAATTTTCAAGGTTTTGTAAATGCTAATTCCTAACTATATATGGTCTATAACCTATGGTTTTTTCAGTGAATTTCATAGGTTTTTTAATAGCAAATTTTTATAGTTTTTAAAAATAATAAATTTGAAATCGAATTTTATATTGTATAATTATGTTATTTTTTTTTTTTTATTCTTTTTGGTGCGCTTCCGGGGCAAGGACCAGTGAACGCACGGGTAAGCGCAATCTTGCGGCGCGCCCCGGGGCGCGTACTGATGAGCGTCCCGATAGCGCTAATGCCGCGAACGAAAACAACATCGTGACGTATTGCGTAGCCGCCACGCCTTGCGTCATAAGCGCGTATCGCGTAGCCGCGAGATGCGTCTTATGACGCACCGCGTAAGCGCACCCGGAAGCGCATACGATCGCGCAACGTAAACGCCCTGATGCGCTTACGAAACACGCCCCGGGACGCGCCCCGGGGCGCGTAGCGTAAGCGCGTCAAACCATGTGACTTTAAAATAACACTTTTCATTGGTTCATAACTTTTTTTTTTCCAAATTGTGTGAAACCCACCCATTTCTCTCACTATTGCTTTGTACTTGGAGAGAGCAAGAGCTGTTCTGTGTACTGTGTTCATCTCCTACTTTTCTGATCTACAGCAATGGCTGCAAGAGAGTCATCCAGCAGTGATTCCGACGGATTTTTAGATGAGGATCCTCCTCAGCAGAAGAAAAAAAAACATTTCATCTGGAAATTCTATGACATCCCTGAAGGACAAAAAAAAGTCAACGCTCCAAAAGTAACCTGCAAAATATGTGGTAGTACTTTATCCAGAGGCAATCCTCTGAAAAAATATAGTTTTGGAAATGCTAATTTAATCAGGCATGTGAAAAGAAGACACCCTAACAACTTTGCCAGGGAGAGTGTCAGAGAGCTGGCACGGAATTTACCCACAGATGGCGGCAGCACCTCCACTGGTGGAGCAACACCTTCGGGACCACCCCGTAGAAGAATGGTCCCTAACATTCAGCCGGTGTTTGCAGGCATCAAATTTCTGTGCACAGAGTGTGATGAACTGCTCTGCTATGGGGAGCAGAGTGTTGAACTCATTGCCATGAAGAAACAGCAACATCGCTGTCCTGCCAGTCCCTAAATTTTCACATTTTTTTGCTCCTGTTGAGCAGTTTTGGAATCCCTGCTTTTGTTTTTCCCCTGACAAAAATCCAAAAAAAATATAAAATCATTTTAAAAAGTCTAAAAAAATATAAAACAACAAAAACAAAAAAAAGTTCTTTTCAGAACTTCCTCCAATTTATAAAAAAATGCTCTTTTTAAAAAAAAAAAAAGTGTAATTTTTTATCTCCATGGTACGCTCCCCCGTACGCTCCCCGGTGCGCGTACCTGGCGCTCCCCCCGCGAAAATCTAATTTTTAAAAATTCTTTTTTTTTACCCGCGGGACCCTTTTATGGCCCCCACATCAAAACTAGGGGGTCAGGGGGGTGTACCCTGCCCCCTTTTGCTCATTTCCCCCTTTGATTTGTGCCACCTCTTGTGTCTCAATCCTACCGAGACACAAGATGGCGGCCGCTGCGGACTGTTTCGAATGTTTACAGACACCCGAGAATCAATCAGCTTGCCGTGCGCAAGTCGCGTGGCGCGCCCGGAGCGCTCCCAGGTACGCGCACCGGGGCGCGGCTCTAGATATATATCTTTTTTTAAACCTAATTTACTCAAAATTCACAGGAGCACATATCTTGAGACCTAGCAAAGGCACATCGGGCAAACAATATCTACAATTTTGCCAAGTTTCGTGGAAATCCATTCAGCCGTTCGGGCTAAAAGTGAGGCCAACCGCCCTATGAAAATTAACATGGGAAAAACACGTTTTGGGACCCCCCTTTTTTCTCAGCCCCCCCTTGACAAACCCCCCAAATTTTCAGTTGCTGCTCAGAAACAAAATGTTCCATTTTCCTGAAAATTTCAGCCAATTCCGTCCACAAACGCCAAAGTTATTAGACATAGAATTTTCAAAAATCCCATAGAGAAAAAATCCTAACTATATATACCTACTGGCGACCGCCAGTAGGTAATATATATATATATATATATATATATATATATATATATATATATACACTTTGGAGCTTTAATATATATATATATATATATATATATATATATATATATATATATATATATATATATATATTACCTACTGGCGGTCGCCAGTAGGTATATATAGTTAGGATTTTTTCTCTATGGGATTTTTGAAAATTCTATGTCTAATAACTTTGGCGTTTGCGGACGGAATTGGCTGAAATTTTCAGGAAAATGGAACATTTTGTTTCTGAGCAGCCCCTGAAAATTTGGGGGGGGGGTTCGTCAAGGGGGGGCCGAGAAAAAAGGGGGGTCCCAAAACGCGTTTTTCCCATGTTAATTTCCATAGGGCGGTTGGCCTCACTTTTAGCCCGAACGGCTGAATGGATTTGCACGAAACTTGGCAAAATTGTAGGGACCGGTAGCCCGATGTGCCTTTGCTGGGTCTCAATATATGTGCTCCAGTGGATTTTGAGAAATTAACATTTAAAAAAATATATATATCTGTGACAGCGTCCCGGGTAGCGCTCCGTTTCGCGTACTTTTCGCGTTACGAAGCTTTGCGAAGCGAAGCTGATTGGCTCTCCGGTGTCTGTAAACATTCCAAACAGTCCGTAGCGGCCGCCATCTTGTCTCTCGGTAGGATCGAGAGACAAGAGGAGGCCAAAGCAAAGGGGCAAATGACCATAAGGGGGCATAGTAGATCCTGCCTGACCCCCTAGGTTTGATGTGGAGGTTTTAAAAGGGCCCCGCGGGGCAAAAAAAAAAATCGAACGGCTGAATGGATTTGCATGAAACTTGCCAAAATTGTAGGGACCGGTAGCCCGATGTGCCTTTGCTGGGTCTCAATATATGTGCTCCAGTGGATTTTGAGAAATTAACGTTTAAAAAAAGATATATACCTGTGACAGCGTCCCGGGTAGCGCTCCGTTTCGCGTACTTTTCGCGTTACGGAGCTTTGCGAAGCAAAGCTGATTGGCTCTCCGGTGTCTGTAAACATTCCAAACAGTACGGAGCGGCCGCCATCTTGTCTCTCGGTAGGATCGAGAGACAAGAGGAGGCCAAAGCGAAGGGGCAAATGATCATAAGGGGGCATAGTAGATCCTCCCTGACCCCCTAGGTTTGATGTGGAGGCTTTAAAAGGGCTCCGCGGGGCAAAAAAAAAAAATCGGTTTTTTTTCGTGGGGTGCGCCCGGTTCGCGTAACGGGAAGCGGACTGGGGAGCGTACTACAAGGAAACAAGAATGATTGACTTTTAACTTATTGTATGTTTATAGACTTTTTTCTTTCTTTTTTTCTGCTGAGTGACGTCTCGGCCTATCTCCACGGGATGCAGTCCCTACCATCTCGGCGTTTAAGCCGAGGGGGACCGGTAGTGTGGGAGAGATAACGTCTGTTAACGTTCGATTCGAAGGAAATCAGGAAGTGTTGATAAACATTTTCTGCGCCATCTTGCCTTTTTTCAAATGCCACACTTTTGTCGTGCACGGCAGCCATTTTAGATGCCTTGACCAGACCCACTCTCTGCACGCTGTCGATCCTTAGCATGGCTCCCCACCCTCGCAAGCATCTCCCCCAGGCACTGGTCACCCCCGCTCTCTGTCTTATGCATGGGCAATAAACCTCCCCCCATCTGCGCTGCTCTTCCCTGAGAATCACACCCTGTGCCCGCCCGACACCTCCCTTTCGCCATATTCACTACCGCACCCTCTGAAACTCCTCTTCCTCTGTGTCCGATTGTCCAGGCCGGTCCCAGGCTATCATCTAGCCCTGCAGATGTAGTTTATGGCCCCAGCTGTAAAGAATCACCCCTCTTCAAAGGAGTTACAGTAGATCAAGACCCCCACCCGATGAGATCCGTCACACCACACGCGTTCCTACTATCTGAAAACCATCCTGTATTGTGATTGGGGAGGGGACCGAGCCTGAAGCGGAAGATTCGAGGGATGCCTCTTTGTACATCAAAGTTTTTACAATTATGTGTCACATTAAAAATATATAGCACTCCAACAAAGTAGTAGGATTATAAAACTTTAATAACTTATAAATATATACAACGCAACAAAAACAGTAAAAACATTTAAACATTTTTAGGAAAAAAGAAGCAACAATGGTCAGTAGCTGTGTTTTGTGCGAATAGTCCCAAGGCAGCACAACGTGCTGAGTTCTGGACGGCACCCAGGTGATGTTGCCTGGGTGCCACACTGGTTTTGGGTATCCTACAATGCAGCTCCGAAAAACGGCGTGGGGCGTCCCGGGGGGTGGCCTCGTCAGTAGCGGTCTGTTGTGCGAATAGTCCCAAGGCAGCAGAACGCGCTGAGATGTGGATGGCACCCAGGTGATGTCCAGTAAGTTGCCGCACTGGTTTTGGTATCCTACAATGCTGCTCTGAATAACGGCGTGGGGCGTCCCGGGGGGTGGCTCGTCAGTAGCGGTCTGTTGTGCGAATAGTCCCAAGGCAGCAGAACGCGCTGAGATGTGGATGGCACCCAGGTGATGTCAAGTAAGTTGCCGCACTGGTTTTGGTATCCTACAATGCTGCTCCGAATAACGGCGTGGGGCGCCCCGGGGGGGGGGGGGTGAGGCGGCGTGAACGGGCCTCCCCAGGTGGAGGCTCGTCTGCTGTAGTGGGGGGCCCCTTTACCGTTTCAGTTGCCATTCCGCCCGCTTTTGGTACACTGTGCCAAAATCCGCCATTCAGCTGAGTTGCGCCCACTCTTGCGGTGCAGCGATAGGCGGCTGCCACAGGACTCTCAAAATGGCGGCAGGCTCTTTCCTTTTTGGGCCTGGTCCACTGAAATGGCCCTGGGACACCTTGGAAATCGGACGCTTGTCTGCTAGGTCTTGGACCCCATTCTCGAAAGCGTCCCCTCAGCCTTGAAGATTCTACAAAAGTCTTGGGGGCCCCCGACTCCTGCAGGCTTCCGGTGGGGAGCGGCTGCCATGATTGCTCGCGGAATGACCACGACGGAGCCACGAGATGGTGGTGCTTTCATGCTGACGCCAGCTTCAGTCTGAAACATCCAGAAACAAGGTGGGGCTTTCATCGTTTGGGAAAAAAAAAAGTTTTCATCCAATGAAAAGTGTTATTTTTAGGTCATATGATCAAGCCTTCCATCATTAGGAAACCTAAAGTAAAATGAACCAATGAAAAGTTTTATAAACAAGTCACATGACCTGTTATGCGGCATAGGGTATAAAAAGCGTAGAAAATCCGTTGGCACGTGAGGCGGCGTCAGTAGCGGACCGATGTGCGAATAGGCCGAAGGCAGCACAACGCGCCAAGATCCGGATGGCACCGAGGTGGTGTCCACCAAGTTGCCGCACTGGTGTGGCCATCCTACAATGCTGCGCCGAAAGTCGGCGTGGGGTGCCCCGTTGGCCTGTGAGGCGGCGTCAGTAGCGGACCGATGTGCAAATAGGCCGAAGGCAGCACAACGCGCCAAGATCCGGATGGCACCGAGGTGGGGTCCAGCAAGTTGCCGCACTGGTGTGGCCATCCTACAATGCTGTGCCGAAAGTCGGCGTGGGGCGCCTTGTTGGCCTGTGAGTTCGCGTCAGTAGCGGACCGATGTGCGAATAGGCCGAAGGCAGCACAACGCGCCAAGATCCGGATGGCACCGAGGTGGGGTCCAGCAAGTTGCCGCACTGGTGTGGCCATCCTACAATGCTGCGCCGAAAGTCGGCGTGGGGCGCCCCGTTGGCCTGTGAGGCGGCGTCAGTAGCGGACCGATGTGCGAATAGGCCGAAGGCAGCACAACGCTCCAAGATCCGGATGGCACCGAGGTGGGGTCCAGCAAGTTGCCGCACTGGTGTGGCCATCCTACAATGCTGTGCCGAAAGTCGGCGTGGGGTGCCCCGTTGGCCTGTGAGGCGGCGTCAGTAGCGGACCGATGTGCGAATAGGCCGAAGGCAGCACAACGCGCCAAGATCCGGATGGCACCGAGGTGGTGTCCAGCAAGTTGCCGCACTGGTGTGGCCATCCTACAATGCTGCGCCGAAAGTCGGCGTGGGGCGCCCCGTTGGCCTGTGAGGTGGCGTCAGTAGCGGACCGATGTGCGAATAGGGCCAAAGGCAGCGCAACGCGCCAAGATCCGGATGGCACCGAGGTGGGGTCCAGCAAGTTGCCGCACTGGTGTGGCCATCCTACAATGCTGCGCCGAAAGTCGGCGTGGGGCGCCCCGTTGGCCTGTGAGGCGGCGTCAGTCAGTGGGGGCTGTTTGAGGATCTGACTGCATTGGAAAGCAATGTGATGCTGTGCGTCGCCCCCAAGATGAAGGTTCCTCGGCTGCAGGGGGCGCCCCTTGGTGTTTCACTCGCTATGCAGCTGAGTTGCGTGCGCACTTGCGGCGAATAGGCCGAAGGCAGCACAACAATATTTTCGGAATGGAAGACACCACAAGGCGCTGAGATTCGGTTGGCACCGAGGTGGTGTCTAGCAAGTTGCCGCACTGGTGTGGCCATCCTACAATGCTGCTCCGAATAACGGCGTGGGGTGCCCGAAGGGGGGGGGAGGCGGCGTGAACGGGCCTCCCCAGGTGGAGGCTCGTCTGCTGTAGTGGGGCGCCCCTTTACCGTTTCAGTTGCCATTCAGCTGAGTTTCGGCCGCTCTTGATGCTACAGCGACAGGCGGCTGCAACAGGACTCTCAAAATGGCGGCCTGTTCTTTGGATTTGGGCCTGGTCCACTAAAATGGCCCTGGGACACCTTAGAACTCGGACGCTCGATTTTTTTTTCCTTTCCTCTACATGCAAAAAAGGTAAATGCCCGGTACGTTACCTGCCTCATCTGCCACGATGTACTCTCCAGAGGAACCGAAAAAAAATATAGTTATGGTAATTATACCATGCATCGTCATATGGAGAGGTGGCACCGATTAATTATAGTGCTGCACAAAAGAGAGATTTGGAGGAGAACCCCCGATCTGCCAGTACATTCACCAAAGAAGTGGCACTGACAGCATCAGAGGCAAGGGAAACGGTCCCAAATATTTAGAAGAACTTTGGAAAGATTAAAATGACATGTTTAGATTGTGGCAAATTAATTTCATGTGGACAGATGAGTGTTACACTAATAAATACAGCATATGAACATCATCATAGTCGATGGTTGGTGGAGACATTTTGACTATATCCTGGACCTGCCCGTCCTCGCGCAAAATGGCGCCGGAATAAATGGGACTCGTAACTCCTTGTTGTGTACTGGTTGCACAACCTTGATATCACGAGATACGTATGCAGTTTTGAAGCACATGGCGGGCGGGGACGAGAATTGATTGAATATTTCGACATCCCTATTGATATTAAGTTCTGATGTGTTATTGATTACTGTACTATTGAAAGTTCGAATTAACGTCACCCATGGTACTTGCCCGCAAATGTATATCTAGATAATTTTATTGTAACTGGCCCTGTCGTATTTTAATTATAAAATGTACGTCCACCGATTCCGCAACTGTTAGACACCTCAGTTCTTGCAACCTAATGGCCCGCCCGTTACGTTCCTCTACAGTGTAAATGTCTACTCATCATATACGATTACAGTTTGCTCCGTGGCCGGCCCACGTGGTTATAGGCCCGTATTTGTATACTGACATTTTCACAATAAAGGTTTTTAAAAGAAAACATGGTAGTAGTATTTACATTGGTAAAGTTTTTAATAATAGTCACTGTTTTAGAATCAGTAAAAGGCAAGTGAAATAAAGCAGTCCAATTACATGAAGGGTAAAAGGTATAATACGCAGGAACGCAGTAAAGATAAATGGTCAAGGGCTGTTGTGTTTTCTACTCCTGCAACATAAAGTGATCGATAAGAATCTGATATTCAGGCGTATCGGCGACTAAGACAGCAGGCCGAGCCTCTTTTGCTCAACGGCTCCGTCATGGGACGAAGAAACGACCTTTTTCTCGAAAAAGGAATATATTTTACTTGCAGAACAGTTGTAAATTTTCCGGGAAAGTACATTAGCCTGGAACATTATAACATATGTTTAAGAAAAAATAATGTTCGAAAGTAATAAAAAGCGTAATTTTTAGGTCATATGACCAAGCCTTTCATCATTAGAATAAGAAAAGTAAATGAACCAGTGAAAAGTTTTATTAACAAGTCACATGACCTGTTATGCTTACGTTACGCGCTGCGCGCCGCGCCCCGGATCGCTTCCGGGAAGCTGCGCTTCGCGCACCGGAACACTTCCGGATGCGCTAACGCGGCACGTCATATGACGCATTACGCGACAACGCAGGTCCAGAATATAGTCAAAATGTCTCCACCAACCAGCGGTCGGAACACAACCCCTTTCAGCAGGCTAAATAGTTCTGTTAAATGACAACAGAAGGGACAGGCAACAAGAACCATCAGTCAAAGAGGGGAGGGCAAGTTCTTCTCTACCGGGTCACGTTGGGGCGCTACCGGAACTGATCGAATTGGTAGTCTACAGTGTTTCTGGATGTTTCAGACTGAAGCTGGCGTCCGCATGAGAGCACCACCATCTCGTAGCTCCGTCGTGGCCATTCCACGAGCAATCATGGCAGCCGCTCCCCACCAGAAGCCTGCGGGAGTCGGGGGCCCCCAAGACTTTTGTAGAATCTTCAAGGCTGAGTGGACGCTTTCGAGAATGGAGCCCAAGCCCTAGCAGACAAGCGTCCGAGTTCCAAGGTGTCGCAGGGCCATTTTAGTGGACCACGCCCAAATCTGAAGAGCCGGCCGCCATTTTGAGAGTCCTGTGGCAGCCGCCTATCGCTGCACCGCAAGAGCGGGAGCAACTCAACTACATGGTGAGCGAGACGCTGTAGTCGAAAGAGCGGGCGGTAAACAGCTGAATAGCAGAAGAGGCACAGTGTAGCAAAAGCGGGCGGAATGTCAACTGAAACGGTAAAGGGGCGCCCCACTACAGCGTGTCTTTAGGTGAAACGGATTGTGGGACAAGGTCAAGAATGGAAGAGTCACCAAAAGGCAAAAAGTTCCGCTTGACCCCGGGAGCCGGCCACCTATGTCGGGGGCGATCTCAGGCCACACCAGGGCAACACGACTTGGGGAGGGGGCCGGAGCCAAGCGCCCCCTCCGAGTCCGCGCCATCACACCGTCCCTCGGGGGCCTCCGTCAAGCGGTTCAGGGTGGCACCGCATCACATTGTTTTCAAAAGCAGTCACGTCCTCAAACAGCCCCCACTTACATTGAGAATAGTGAAGCTGTAGCAAGTGCAAATAAGCTTCAGACAGTGTTACAAGCACTCCTCAAAACTTTGAACTATCAGAGTGCATGAGTTTCATGCTCGATCGATTGAGCTAGCCGGATCGGGCACCAAAAAGTATAAAATAGTTATGTAAATAGTTATTTAATAAAATGTTTTACCCTGTTACTTTGCTGGTGTGTTGTATATATTTGTAATATTTGCATAGAGTTTATCGTTATTTTGGGCGGGGTGGGTGGCGGAGCCGAGCTGTCTTGCAGCCATCATGGTGTGGAGCTCAGTTCATCTCACTAGTTTCGTATTTCTCATGAGGGGTTGTTCCTAATGTTTCTATTTTAGCGAGGTCAAAAAGAGATCCCATTAGTGGCCTACTGATTTTGCTCGATTCCTTTTGTTTTTTTACACGATTTTTCACTATCTGCAAAGACTAAACAGAGTATTGCGACTCTGTGCTTGTTTGTAAATAGAGAATGAACCAAAGAGAACCAATTCTAAAACAGTAAATGCTTGGATAACAATCAATCAAATGGAGAGAGAAGCAGGCACGACGGATTACAACGGAGGCAAAGGCCTGCGTTAACTACCCTTCACTATCTGCAAAGAGAGAGTACTCCTAATAGAAATGAGGGGGAGGGGAGGGGCAGCATTCAAAGCAGATCAGTGTGCATAAACACGAAAATGTTTTTACTTACCATGTACTTGACATTCGACAGCTTATGATATTTGCTATTAAAAAACCATTGAAATTCACTGAAAAAACCATAGGTTAGAGACCATATATAGTTAGGAATTAGCATTTAAAAAACCTTGAAAATTCACTGAAAAAACCATAGGTTATAGACCATATATAGTTAGGAATTAGCATTTAAAAAACCTTATTTTACTCACACAAAACCATTGAAATTCCATATATAGTTAGTTGCACTAACTATATATCGCGCACCCGCAATTCACTGCTGATGATGTCACATATTACATCATTCATGACATGGTCAGTGACATCACTGATGACATCACTGATGACATCTCAAATGACATCACTGATGACATCACTGATGACAACATCCAGTGACTGTATGTTTCTGTAAAGTTAAAATATGTCTTACATATTGAAGAATGAGTAGATGTATAAGTGTCTGGACGAAGGATTTAGTAGGTGCATGACTGAATGTATGAGTGAGTGATTGAATGTGTCTCACTGAGTGCATGGGTTAGTGACTAAACTGTCTTAATTTGTGCATCATTATGTCTTTTGTTCTGTAAACTGCTGCATGTGTTGATCAGTAGCTATATGAGTAACTATATGGGTTATTGATTGATTGCCCAAGTATTTGTATGGGAGACTGAGTGTGTGTGTGGCTGGCTGGGAGGTGTGTGACTCTGTGCAGATCAATGTGTACTTGTATCAATGATTGTATAAGAGAGTAAGTATGTGTTAGTATATGTTTGAAAATGTAAGGTGCTCTATGTTTAACTGTATAGATTAGAAAATGGAAGTGTGATTGATTCTTTACAGGACTGACTAGGTGTGTGAGTAACTCCATGGATGAGTGGCAGAGTGTGAGTGTCTGTATAGGTGTATGAGTGCATATGATAGTGTTGTAAAGATGAGTGATTGTATGTATGAATGATTGTATGGGTGAATGAGTGAGTGTTTGTGTAAACATAGGAATCAGTGAGTGCGTATGTAGTAACTAGTATTGGTGTGTCAATGGTTTAAAAAATTATACTCTGTATTTAACACTGGGTGTAACAGAGGTTATATGAAAGTGTGAGGAGATGCATTGTATTGTCACATGAATGATATCATCAGTGATGTGACCAATGATGTCAAATGAGATGTCATCAGTGATGTCATCAGTGATGTCATTTGAGATGTCATCAGTGATGTCATTTGAGATGTTATCAGTGATGTCATTTGAGATGTCATCAGTGATGTAATCAGTGATGTCATTTGAGATGTCATCAGTGATGTCATCAGTGATGTCATTTGAGATGTCATCAGTGATGCCATCAGTGATGTCACTGACCATGTCATGAATGATGTAATATGTGACATCATCAGCAGTGAATTGCGGGTGCGCGATATATAGTTAGTGCAACTAACTATATATGGAATTTCAATGGTTTTGTGTGAGTAAAATAAGGTTTTTTAAATGCTAATTCCTAACTATATATGGTCTATAACCTATGTTTTTTTCAGTGAATTTTCAAGGTTTTTTAAATGCTAATTCCTAACTATATATGGTCTTTAACCTATGGTTTTTTCAGTGAATATATATATATATGAAACGAAGAATCCCAACCGCCACTGGTAGCGGTTTCAGCAGGCGCAGACCTCCTCTCCAATAATCGATGTTTTCGAGTTTAAAACATCAAACAAGCCATCACACTAATCCAAGTGCCAGCAGTGCATGTTTATTTTAGCAAAAGTGCAAGAGCAAGTGCCCTCCCTGATGCGTTTCGCTCCGCGAACGGAGCTTGATCACATGACGCGTCAGGAGTGGGCAGTGCAATAAATGGAAGTTAAAAGCCCAAGCGCCTAAAGAAACAGAACGCAAGGGTTACAACAAAGCAAACAAGCCATAGTTCAACAATGAGAGCTTCAGTGCAAAAAATGTATGAACATAGAGACACAGTTAAAGCATAGTGCTAGAATATCACATAGGGATAAGACCAGATGAAGAAGCTACAAACGAATCCATACAAATAAAATCTATTATAGTAAACTGGTTTGTCATGAGATCAACATCCTATGATTTATGTAGTAAAACCACAACAAATATACTCCATGAATATTCTCATATAATTTCATTAAATGAGAATACATCGTGGAACAAATGTATCAGATGCAAGTGCAAAAATGATGGTTAAACAAACAAATACTCCTCCCTGAAAAGAAAAAAAAAATCTTTTGATGTGGTATATACCCATGTCTCAAAGTGCTTGAATGCTAAAGTGCAAGTGCTATAAAACAACCTCATATTCAGATGTTAGATACATGGAATATTTTAGGCGATAGAAAGCTCATTCGAGAACCTGAAAGCAAAATTAGTAAGGCACAGATCATAGATCAAGTGCTCGTCACACATATGTGAATAAGTCAACATCAGAAATCAAAAAGGAATATCAAAATATGCAGCAAAGCGGAAGATACATAACTAACCAAGGTTAGGACAGAAAACACATACTACAAAAAATGATGTAATTCATCAAAAGCATTTAACCCATTGGGAGATCTAGTATCAAGCAAAAGTATGAAATATGCTTCCTTTTGGCGCAACAGTTTCTCATGATCACCACCCCTGCCTGGATTGGCTACAGAACACAATAAGGTATATTTAAAATCTTTCAATTTCTTATCGTGAACAGCTTTGAAGTGGCGAGCCACTGGATAATTCATATCAGAATTTACTATGGCTCGGATGTGTTGCAATATGCGTTGGTTTGCTGGCAACTTAGTGCTTCCAATGTAAGAGAGTAAACATGTGCAGGTAAGCTGGTAAACTACAAAATCACTGCAACATGTAAGGTGTTCTTTTATTGGAATGGCTCTCTCATTGAAGGCCGATGTGTAGTGTGTGCCATTCACTGCAAAGGTGCAGGCGCGACATGAAGTGCACCTATAGAAGCCTGGTTTATTGAGCCAATTAATTTTAGGTGGAAGTTCAGGTTGGGTTCTATCTAAATAATCTTTCATAGAAGGAGCCCTCCTAAAAGTGATGGCCGGTAACCTAGGCAAAAATGGAGCAAGAATCACATCCGTTAGCACAATAGGCCACTCCAATCTGATGATCTTGCTGATCTTTGAAGTTTGAGAGCAGTAGGTGGTGATAAAACGAGTTGAGCCCTGGCTCGTGGAATCTGGGATCATTTTGCTTTTAGAGGTTAAGAGTTCCTCACGAGGACGAGCAAGTGCTTTTGTAAGAGCCTGATCCAGAATGACTTTATTATAGCCACGTCTGAGGAATCTTGCCCTAGATTCCATTAAACATTGATTCAAGATATCAGGACTGCTGCAAATGCGTTTGATACGGATGAATTCTCCCAAAGGTATGCTATTTATAGTGTGTGGAGGATGGGCACTTCGGGCATGCAGGATAGAATTGCCCGCAGTGCTTTTCCTGTGAAGTCTTGTCTGTATGGTGTCATGATCGATGTAAACCTGGACATCCAAAAATTCTGCAGAGTCATTTGTGATATTAGCAGTGAATCTAAGGTTTCTGTTATTTGTATTGATGTCATTAACGAATGAAGCAGCTTGCTCTTGAGAGCCCTTCCAGACGATAAAAATATCGTCGATAAAACGCCAATAATGAACAAGGTGAGGAAGCCAATGTGCGTGGGTGACACCTAGAACATGCTTCTCCCACCAGCCAACATGGAGGCATGAATAGCTGGGGGAGAAGCATGAACCCATGGCCACCCCGCGTTCCTGATGGTAAAAATCCTTGTCAAATTGGAAGTAGTTATTGAAAAGGCATATACGTATCATGTCAAGTAACATGAGGTTATGATCTCTCATAGCTGCCTCTCGTGTATCCAAGAAATATTCAACTGCTTCAAGACCCTGTAGATGGTTGATGCTGGTGTAAAGTGCCTCAATATCCATCACCAGGAAACAAAAATCAGGACACCAAGTGATATGACTAATCTTAACTAAAAAATCCGTAGTATCTTTCAGAAAAGAAGGGAGAGAAATCATATGGGGCTGAAGAAAAAAATCCACATATTTAGAAATATTTTCATTCATGCTGCCTTGGGCAGAAATAATAGGACGACCTGGGACAGAAATGGTGCATTTGTGGATCTTGGGTAAAAGATAGAAAAGTGGGGTGATGGGATGTGGTACATTCAGGAACTTGATTTCATCCTTGGTCAGTAAGCCCCCTCTATGGCAGAGATTGATGTCTTTTCTGGTTTTCTCATGGCTTTTTAACATCACAAACTTAGTAGATTTGGTATAACAAAGGGGGTCACTCAGTTGTCGGGCTGCCTCTGATATATAATCGGTTTTGGCCCATAATACTGTATTACCCCCCTTGTCCGCACTTTTCACTACAACCTGGTTATTACCCTGAATCTTTTTAACAAGTTTAGTGTACTGCACATTGTTAAAATCACATTGTTTTTTCTTTCTCAGCACCGATTTATTAAGTGTCTTAGATTCTGTAATAATCCTGTCACTAAATATATCCAATGCATCTTTAGGCATCAAAGGCAGAAATGTGGATTTGCCCCGAAAAGCAGTAGTTGCAGATTGATTAACAGTGATAACTTGACTAACTGTGAGATTGGTTTGTGAACTGTCTTCATTAGCTAAAGACAACAAAGTTTGCAATCCCTGTAGATGTTTGACCTGTAAAGATTCCTCATTTGATGTTACCACTGCAGCATCAGCACGCATATTTGGAATTTCCGGATGTAACAAAAAATATTTTTGTAGTTAAATTTTTCTAATAAATTTGAATACATCGATGCATGCTTGAACATAGGAAAAGTCATTAGGTGGGCAGTATGAGAGTCCCATAGAGAGGAGTTGTTCCTCCGCCCTAGACAGTGTCAAATCTGTCAAGTTAATAACTGTATTATCTTGTTCACTTGTTAATTGTTCCAATTCTTGCGAGTTCTGCCTCGCCTTCCACCTCTTTTTGGCAATCCGTTTCCTGCAGCGGCGTTTTTGGCTGCCGCTTTGTCTGCTTGTGGAGGAATGTTCCGTGAGCGCAGAGAGTACCTCCGGTCCTCGCTGACAAAATTTAATTCATCAACAACTGAAAATTTCGTAAGATCAATAGAAACTGCATCAGCGCGTGGCAGGCTGTCCTCGGAGCCACTGAATGATGCTACTGATAAATTATCTTCGTTTGTCATTGTAGGGCACGAAGGTGCCACTTGATCAGTAGTCACAGCCGTTTTCTGTTGGACGGAATTGGCTTGCGTATATATATATATATATATTTAAATTAGCCCTACACCGGATGATTATATGAGAATCAACATGAAATCATGGTCTTCAATATTACTGCATCTTTGCACCGTTCTGAAAAGTCCCATATTGTACATATATTCCGTTTGCATTTTGCACCTTTATCTAGTTTGCATAGACAAGTTTGCACAGGTCGTATGTTTACAATTAAATTCATATAATTAGCACTTTATTGGTGTAATATGGCATTTGTCAAAATCAAATATCATTACTGTAAACATTGCCATTTTCATGCATATCGGTATGTCATCACAGCGTATTTGCACAGTGTTGATTGTTTTTATATATTTTTAATGGGACCAAATTTTATACATCGGCATCCCATTATATGCCATTGAACGGATCACGAAACCTTGTTTACAAAGTTTATCATGGTCTTATTCTCATCATCTGGAGGAATTTTTAAAATTTTTTCACATGACATCAACAACCCAACCAATGCTATATATATATAATGCAATTTTAAACGTTTTTTATGATCTAAGATTGTTTTACGTTTATTTATGTATACCTATGTTGATGCTAATATGTTATGTTCATCTTGGGCTATGTTTAAATGCACCGCTCCAATATGGCGGAACCATTTCCTGTAACCAGTGAAGCTTTTAATGGCACAAGTCCTTTGCCTATGTTTATTGTTAAACTGGAAGGTTGGCGCGCATTTCTTGTGGTATTTATACTGGTGGAGTAACCATGGCGAATTGTCACTGAGCAAGGGCACAGCCGGTGCCCGAAACGCGTTTGACAAGGCTTTGCACCCTGTATGCACGAATAAAAGCATATCACTTGTGAAAATATTTCCAGTCTGGCTGTGGCGTCATTTGGTGTCCCGTTCTTGTCCGCACGGAAAGTGCATCGAGGGACAGGCTGGAATTTATCTATATCGGGATTAGTCTTTTCACCGATTTTACGAGGACCCTTCCCCTCCAAGTTGGCCTACGAAGTCGCAAGGACCGTTTGGTTTTTTTGTTCGACAAGGAGCAAATGGAATTGGCCCCTTGCAAACCACGAAAACTGTTGACTGCTTGTCGAGTTCAAGCTATTGCCGAGGTGTACGTCGGAGGACGGGACCGGGGAACAGCACGCACGGTAAACAAGCCGCAGATTGTAATACTGCAGGTCGGGGAGGTGCTACATATGCCAGCATAAGGGTATTGTGGTTGGTTTTGCCACAAATATATAATATACCCTTTGAACATTTCACAAATCGTATACCTACGCAGGGTGCAATGTCTGAGGAGCGCGAAAGGGAGGAAGCATTTGAGGAGTTGTTTCTCAACTTGCCCAAAGTTGGTCCGGGGACTAGTCAAAACAAAAATATAAACGCTGAAACAAGTGGAAATCCGGATGCAAAATCATTAATGAAAGCCCTTGAGAAAAATAGTCGCAGCGAGCTCACAAAATGGTGGGAGATTCGTTCTCTTGAAAAGTATCACGAGGTGGGGAGGGTGCCTCGAGGACTCCGGATCATGTCGGTCCCTTGTTTTGAAAACCCCAACCCCCTCCTACTAAAAGCCTGGGCTAAGAGTAACCTTGAACAATCTATGAGGTTAGTCGATCTTCTGGTCCAGTATGCACGAGTGGACAGACAAAAGAATCTGGAGGAAGTAGCCCGTATCAAGGAGGAGCTACTTAAAGAGGAGTTTAGCAAAGATAAAGCTTTTATCGATAAATCCATGAAGGAAATGAAAGATCGCCTCAAGAAACATGAGGATGTCATAAAAGCAAGAAAAGCTTACAAATTTGCCAGGGACCAGCAGGACTATGAGTTGGGCCAAATATATACTTTTGCTCGCAAGTTCGATCACATGCGCAGACAAAGAGGCAAAGCACCGACCAAATCAGCACAGAGAGCACAGAATGAAGAAGCAAATGCCAACACCTCAGATGCTGTGAGTACCGACGGTAGTCTGGTTCCAAGTGGCGATGACTCCGATGATAATGACCCAGGTGCAAAACAAGGGGATATGGGGCAACTCACCCTGGCCGAAGAAATAGAATACATTCGGGCCCAACGCAAATCCACCCTACGTTCAAGAAACCAGAACCAACAACAAGGAAAAACAGGAATGCCAGGAGAAAGCAACGCAGAAAATGCGCAAAAGCAAAAAGGAGGTCAGCAAACGAAAAAACGATTTTGGAGGAACAACAAAAAGAAAACACCATTGTGAACCTTACCAAAATTGATTTAAGTCTGACAGAAAAACAATTGCTTTCTCTAGGTCTCTCGTACTGCCCGGAGAGTAATTTTAATTATTGCAACACGCGCGTGGACATTTTCAAGTTCTTTAGAAAAATCTAACTAAAGAAATACTATTCTATAAAAATGAACTTGGAAGCAAAGAAAAAGCTGCACACAACCAAAGCCACAGAACGCAGTGGATTATTAGTCAGAGACATTCCACTTATGCGCACCATGCAAGCGTTGCAAGGAAATGAGAACGAATCTGCGAGTACTCAGGAAGTGGCAAACAAGGAAGACATCGAAATTGGCCAAGCTTCCAATAGCCCATTCAAAGCACCATCAACCTTCATTCCAAATATGCCGCGGGATGCCATTGATATTTATGCTGATCGCTTAACGAAGGAAATAAAATTGCTTCAAATTAAAACTGCCAAAAAGCGTCAACCACCTAGAACAAAAACAAAAGAATACACAAACCTCATGCAAAAACTGAAACATAACAGCACCGTTGTCGTGAATCAATCCGACAAAGGAGTTAATATCGTTTTATGGGGCAAGGTGGAATATATGGAGGAAGCATACAGACATCTCGATGACAAAGAGTGTTACACTAGAATGGATATGAAGGCTGTGAATAACATTTATGGACAATACAAAAATGAGCTTAATCAATGGAAACGCGAGGGCCTCATCACTAAGGATGAACACAAGTTTTTGTGGAAAGAACATCCAACCATACCAAATATCTACTTCATCCCCCAAGGTCCACAAGAAAGTGTTACCTACACTGGGGCGACCTATTGTGTCTTCCATAAATAGCATGTTTGAAAACACCTCCAAGTACATTGACCACTATCTCCAGGATTTTGTGACAGCGTTACCTGCCTACATTAAGGACACCACGGAATTCCTTTTTTTGCTGAATCAATGTGAGTGGTCTGACGAACTGTTGTTCATAACTATGGACATTGCAACGCTCTACACGAGCATTGACCATGCTGATGGACTCAGAGCAGTAAAATTGTATCTAAGCAAAAGGCCCATTGAAATGTACAAACACAATTGCATGATACTCAAGATGATTGACACATGTTTGAACAACAACATCTTTTTGTTTAACAACTCCTTGTTCAAACAGCTCAGAGGAGTGGCAATGGGGGCATGCTTCTCTCCCAGCTACGCGGGGCTCCACGTGGGCTGGTGGGAGGAACATGTCCTTAGGGTCCATTTTGACACAATCTGCTCAAATCACATCCTAAAGTATTGGAGGTATATTCACGATGTATTTATTATATGGCAGGGATCGACACAAGAAGCAGTGAACTTTGTCAATAACATCAATGACAACCAGCTTAATCTCAGGTTCACAGCCAGCATGAGTAGGACGGAGGCAGATTTCCTTGATGTGCATGTGGCAATTGAAAAGAATAAGATAACAACCAGTATTTTTAGAAAGAGCACATCAGGAAACACGATCCTCCATGCTGGGAGCTTCCACCCAAAACATACCATTGCCAGTATACCTTATGGTGAATTTTTGCGAATTCATCGTACTTGCAGTTCACCTATGCTCAGAGACCAACAGCAAAAAGAGGCCAAGTTCAGACTCATAGCCAGAGGTTATTCACCACCTATGTTAGATACTGCTATGAGAAAAGCCAACACTCTGAACCGTCTAGACCCCCTCGATCCCAACAGAAAAAACTCAGTTATTGAACCAGATGATATGGGTAATAATCAAATCAGACTTATCACTGGTTTCAGCAGGCAGGCCAAACAAATAAGCCAAATAGTCAGACGCGAATGGCCCATTATTATGACTGATTTAGTTTTGAAGGAGATCATGCCCAAAGTCCCCACCATTACTTTCAGACGCGCATTCTCTATGCGCAATGAATTGGTCACAAGCAGCCCGGAAACTACCAAAGGAAAGAACTGGCTGTCCCCTAAAAATGTTTTTTTTAAATGCAGTTCCTGTCGGGCCTGCACATTTGGGGTCAACACTACCACATACACCCCATTTGATAACACTCCGGTACCCCTCCGGGGCCCATTTTACGTGTCGCACAGAGAACGCAGTTTATGTGCTGCAGTGCACTTGTAACTTAATGTACGTGGGCAGTACGAAACACCCAGCCCACGTCCGCATTCTGCAGCACATAAGAGCAATTGTCAATACGGATTTAACATATCCTGTAGCTAGACACTTTGCCACTACTCATAACAAAGATTTAACAAACCTACAGTGATCCTTTCCAAATAATAAAGAGATCATCGATGTATCTCCTTC